>NC_089197.1:12415784-13015784 GCF_963930695.1 Labrus bergylta
ACAACGTAACAGCTTCAGTAGGGATTTTTTTCAAAGTCCCGTACATATTAGTTTTTGAAATATATAAATCGAAAAATATCTGAAGAAAGTGCAGATTTATCTCCAATCACTGTTTTCAAGTCTTCATTGTATCTGTTGTAGCTCATCTTCGTCTTTATCACAGAAATTAAACATCTACTGTTTTGCATTTGTGTTCATTTCGATGGAAAAATTGAACCAAATCTTTTTTTAGTCATGCTTCACAGCTGGATCCTTGCCCGTTTTGCAACTTTACTGCAGATCCTTTGGGTATGTTTGCAGGGACCAAAAAAAAACTATTCAACTTAAAATGTCACTGAAAGGGCACACATCTTCCTGTGCAACAACAAGCTGCATGATCGTTCAGCACTTGCAAAGTCCTTGCCACTTTGCAGGTCAGCTCAGGGTTCCCTAATGTGCTCACGTCCTGTTAGCTCGCTCCTAAAATGCCTCAAACCTACAACAACACCTCCTGCACCCTGATTCTCTTGACATCAATGGAGTCTCAGTGATTCTTTGTCATTATCTGACTGGAAGCGCTTGTGCCATGTGACTGTGTGTGAGGACAGTCAGTGTGTGTGTGTGCAGGGTGGTAGGGCCCTTTCTCACATGTGCACATGTGTCATTTGTTTGCTCCCCCTGCCGCATTACTTGCTAGGGGGGGTACATAGCTGCCAGCTCTTACTGCATGCAGCACAGAGGAGAAGGGAGTGTTTGTGTCAGAGTAATGTTGGAGGAAAAAATCCCATAACAAGGGTTTGTGTGAGTGTGTATAAGTATATGTGTGTGTGTGTGTGAGAGAGAGAGAGAGAGGGAGTGAGTGAGTATATATTTGGATCAAGCAGCAGAGTGTTTTTGAGGCTCTGAGGAAACAAGATCAGAGTTTCCCAAAATTCAATTTGATTTCATTCTTGAACTCCAGAACTCTATTCAAGCTCGGTCCACACACCAGCAGCTGTATTAAGGCCAACACTTGTGTTTCAGACATTCTGTTTGGACCATCTGTGAGCTGGAAAAGCAGCTTTCAGAAGGCTGCACATCATTGGTGTTCCTTTGCCCCCTTTTGGTATATTTCCCTAATAGTTGCTCTGTCAGTACTGAAAACTCTTGTTACTTTCTCTAGCCTAACTGAAGACCAGCATTTTCCTCTGAGCTGGTAAGGATGATGGCATTGTGCATGTAGAGGAAAGGCAGCAAAAGGGTAACCAAAAAGATGCATCACGTCTTGATTAGCAGACACAAGCCAAGAGAAGGACTCTCTCATTCTTTCTGTTCCTCATAGGCTGCAATAGAATACCCAACTACTGTAAAAATGTTAAAACATTTAGGATGTCCCACTACATGCCATGGTTGCAAAATACAGTATGAAAACAAAAACATGGCAGCATATCCTGCACTATCCTCTGACGCCATTGAAACTCAAACATTATTATCACGTTCCCCAAAGATGTTTAAGGAATGAGGGAGTACAAATAAAGTAAAAACCCAGGGAAAAGAAGAAGGATGAAGTATAAGAAAATATCCTTTATTAATCCCTCAAGGAGAAATTCACTTTTACACTCTGTTATTGAGTCATGCTTCACACACATACGCTGACACAGACATGCACAGACAGGATCTTATTGACATGCATTAATGAAGAGTGAGGGGCTGCAAATGAGAGAGCGCCTGAGCAGTTGGGGGTTGGGTGCCTTGCTCAAGGGCACCTCAGGAGTGATCAGGAAGCGAGCAGGCCCCTCTCCAGCTACCAGACCAATTTCCAGATTTGGTCCGTACCAGGATTTGCACCGGTGACCCTCAGGTTTACAACCCAAGTCCCTACAGGCTGAGCAAGGATTTATTAATTAACCAAGAAAATTCAGAAATGAAAAGAAGCTTTGATCACAAAATAAGCAAAAGAGAAGCCAATTCTTCATCAAATAAGTAAATAAAACTAATAGACATTATACAACTCAGGAAAACATGAAGGCCTCGACTAAAGACATTGCATTCACCAAAGGAGCAGCGCAAATGTAGCCTGATGTCAAGCTAGACACCCATGTAGCTGAATGGCCCGCTGGCACTAAATGACTCCTCTCTCCTGCTCTTTATACTCTTCTTTGATTGTTAAGCTGACACATGGTGAGCTCAATCAGCAGCTGTAGCAAGGAGAGAGCTGTACCTGAGGAGTAAAAAGGAGAGGGAGAGAGAGAGAGAGAGAGCGAGAGAGAGAGAGAGGGAAGACAAACCTGTTGACCGTTTTCAAAGAGGACTCTTGTACTGTGCTGTTATGTTCTTTTCAGGTCAAAACTGTATCATTTTTGATCAAATACATTTCAGGGGTTAGACATTTTCAGACGGTTTGGTTCCTGATAAGTCATTGAGAAGGTGAAGGATGGTGGGTCATCAGACTAGACCAGTTGAGAACCACAGTTTTGAATCATTAAAAGCCAACAGGATTTCCAGTTATTCACTAACATTCCAACATACCCTCCGACCCCCTTCTTAAATTGTTTTTTTTCCATTTTCATATATATATATATATATATACATTTAAATATATATATCATGCAATTGTAGTCAGATCTTCTTTGGTCCTCTAAGTGCAGCCTCCTCCTCCTCCCCCATGTTGAGGGAGGAAATGACTTTCTAGGAGTGCACATTGCTCCGAATCATTCAGTCAACAGTAAAGTGGGCTCACACGAAGACACAGCGCCTGGGGGGGAACTCACAACAGCGTGTTTGTCGTACATACACATAAACATCCACGGCTGGCTTATTATGGTAATTCATTGGCCCTGAAATGAGAATGAGCCGCTCACATCCTCAGGCTGAGGCTTAGCATGCGTCTCTGTCTTACTGATCATTTGTAAAACATTACAAAAAGGGGACCAGTGGGTCAAGTGATGTGATATTTTTGGGTCAAGATAGTCTAAAATATGGAGTTTTTCTTGACCTTTTCACTTTTTAAATTTTTTTTTTATTGAGTTTAACCTAAACTGGACATGTTAGATTATTTGAGAGTTTAATAAAACATCGTTAAACCTTTAATTAAAAAGGAAAATGTTATAACAAGTTAAAGTTCTCTTCAAGATTCTGTTAAGGGTGTGGGAATAGAAAAGTGAAAATGTGGAGAGCTTCCAGCTGAAGTATACACTTTTAGAGGTGTATCAAATTTCGTTGTTTTCTTCTACTGTAACCTTCAAACTCACTGAGGAGTGCTGAGATCAGCCAAAAACACACACACACACACACACATTTGCATGCACACACATTCACAAGCACACATACAGCTGCCAAATGCACATAAAAAAACAAAAGTCCATTAACTCAGCCAGAGTTATCAGTTTTTAAAACCAGATCTAGCTGACCCCCCAGGTAACTACTGGCTGCCTCTCATTCATGTGCGTTTGATCAGGTTCATCAAAAATAACAAGGTGAAAGTCGGGGAAACATCTTGGGGCAGGTTGAAACCACAGCTTAATGTTTGCTGTTGGTTTCACAAGGGTTCTGTGTTGTTTGACTCTCCACTATAGTGCAGACCCAAATCGACTTTGTTGAGCCCCTTTCACACAAGCACTGCACTCCTTCTAATTAAAGTTTAAGTTTAATTTTGGGGCTTTTATGCCTTTATTTAGTAATAGGACAGTGCCTACTACTCGTTTTCTACTCATGTGTTTGTATTGTGGAATGACCTGATATATGTTGTAGTGACAGTAACCCAGATACTGTCACCAATCTAAGACTCCTCCCCCTTCTCCTACTGCTGACTCTATGCAGCCTCCCCATCAGCTAAACTGAATGGAATATTTTGAGTTTTGAGGTTCATCTGACACTAACAGTGATACATTGAGTTGGACATACAGTATGTAAAAGACAACAAGTCAGGAACATTTCAGGACCCAAATGCCCAGAATTCATTCATGAGTTCATGTGTGAAAGGTGCTTTTGTCTATCAATGACTTCATTGAGAGCTATTGGTCTGAGCATCTAATACTGCCACAGATGGCTTTACATTACAGGATATAAGCCTGGTGCATTATATGTGAGGACACTTAAGGGTTCCTTGTGTGTCTGTATGAGACTCTGGGTTTAATAAAATATCAGGATTTAAAGACTGAGTAATGGCTGACATGACAGGCTGACATTTTCCTCTCACACAGACTGCGTCTGCTGGAAACAAACCTCCTCGGATAAATTCCTAAGTTAGTTTGATGTAGCCGTCGGACCCAAAGACCTCCTGATGTGGATATTTCTCGATATTTATACTACATCACGACGTCCTTCTATGTCTTGGTTGGAAGAACTACAGCCTTTAGTCATCAACTTTTAATCATATATATATGAGTCTTAACAAAAGATGATAATATCCTTCTCAACTAAACTGGAGGTACAGTAGAGCTCTAATTCTTCATATTTATGTCCCTTATGATGACTTATATCGGACATTTGATGGGGTAATGATGCTCATATTCACAGTTTTTTAGAGCCTGTCTTCACACCCTGTGCACTCTCATTGGCTTTGGGCTAAACACCCACTATCTAAAGGTTTAACCCCTACAAGGAAGTAAGAGATGAAGCTATAGAATGTAATGCCAGTGGGACACACTTGATGACTGAGACGAATTCCTTCCTTGTCTTTCAGGACAAACCTTATTTATACATAGCTCATTATTTCTCCCTGAAGGAGGCTTGTTAAATCACTGTAATTTGGAACAAGTGTCTGTGCAGAAGACAACCTATGTTATCTGTTTGATTTCCCTCTCATCCTGGGTTCTCCGATGTAGGTCACATGGTGATTCATCTCAGAATCATCCTTGCAAAAACAAACAAATAAAAATGACAACATGGAGACGATAAGTGTGTGGGAGCTGCAAGAGCCAGCGCGACGCCTCTTTACATCTCCATCTCTCTGACTGTATCTCCCTCTGTCTGTCTGTTTGTCTGTCTTGGTCATTTTCATTCTCTTTGCAGCTCGACGCCCTCACCATTTGTCCACACGACTCAGCGCAGTCAGCCTATCCGCCTCGACATGAGTGCCCTGCCAGACGCTCATTTGGAAATGGGTTAGGGCTGCATCAGTGACTCAATTGAGATGCATCTGAGGATGTTAGCCTCGCTCAGGGCCTGCCACGGTCGTCGACGATGCTGCTGCAGCTTCGATCACAATGGAGATGGCTTTGTGTTTCGTTCAGACGTGCTCATTAATGTCAACTCGACGTGACAGCGAGGACAATTCACAGGACTATTTTCTACACTCTTTGTTCCCTGTTGTGCTGCCCTAAGTATTTGTATCCAGAGTCGTTGTGACAGTTGAACTTTTCCTAACAGTAACATTTGTTGAGCTTTTAACACAGAGGTGGTGTGTTGTGGCACAGGCTCTGATGCATGTTGATATATTCAGGTGAATGTCTCCAACAGTAGGTTATATGAAATGTTTCAAGGCTACTTTGTAAAACCTGTTTTTTTTCTGGAGGTCAAATAATACAGTTTGTATGTACGCAGCCAGACACAGACAGTCCTTGTCGACTGGACCGATGTACTCTCTCGGGGCAGTTTCATCAGGTCGAGTGCCAGCCTGTGATGTAACAGTGGTGCTGACCTCTCAGAGGCAGCGAGGGAAGCCTACACATAAAAGCACTGAGCTGGATGGGACCTGACATTAGTGTATGAACACGTCAAAGTCGAACTCGGTACAGTTTCATGGTTCAGATATTTCTCAGCATAAAGGATTCGATTTGTTCTTGATATCATGATCATCCAACGACGCAAAAGGATCGTGTTAAAAGTATAAAATATATATTGGATAATGGATTGACAATTTAACAGGTCAATTCAGGAAATTAAAAGCGCAAACATTGGCTGGTGTCCGCCTCACGTCAATGTTTTATAACGCCTGGAAATTTGCAACAACAGCTGTGGAAAATGTTCTGTGTGCAAAAGCATGACGTCAAAACAATGTCATGAGTAATAACAATAACATGCACAAAATTGTGTAGCCTCGTACATGTTTGTTAGGTGGGGGTTGTTTCTGTTTGTATAAATCCAATGAAGAAATCGTGAAACAGACTGGAGATTATAACACCATTTAATCGGCCGAGGTCAGACAACTTCATCAAACAAGCACGCTTCCAAATCACTTGACTGACAAAGTGCTGACAAAGTAACAGTGTTCACAGTGCTGCTTATATTCTGTCGAAAAGGTGCAACCCACAAATTCCTTTCTATTTGGGTGCATCACCATAAAACAATAAAGATGACATGACACTGATTTGTATACGTAACAACTGTAGACTCTCTGTCTAGCAAACAGTTGCTGACAACATATGCTTCACCCATATAAGGTTACAGCTTCAGACACCTAAAGGTAGGAGTGTTAACAGGTGGTAGGCAGACTTGAATAATACATTTCCCGAAGTTGCCAAGATTAATGAATTTCATGAAAAGTTATTAGAAAGTCATTATAAAGAAGAGGCCTGTCCAAATGAAAGCCATCATATCACACTCGACAAAAAAAACCCTCCACTTAATTATTTTGTAATCCCAGTTGTCATTGGGCAAGAGGAGGGGTACACCCTGGACTGGTCTCCAGTCAATCACAGGGCTGACATATAGAGAAAAACGTAACTTTCAAGCCTTCTGGTTATTTAGAGTCATCAGTTAACCTAAAAGAAGTTCTTTGGACCTGGAGTGAATTCACTCACATAGAAAGACCCCCGTCTGGCTGGGGAATAATGATGCATTCATTTGCTGGATAAGATATGTGAATGTCATACTTTTATTAGCTACATTTGGATGTTCAGGTATAATTCTACAGAAAAACGACCTCGGAGCTGTCCCTGTGTCTCTGATCGGCTTCATGTCTTTGATACTTGTTTCTTTCCGTCTTTTCTCTCTGTTGTAACAGTTAACTGTTTAATAAAGCAGAAATACAAACAAAGCGTCTTAAAAGAAATGCCAGTGGGCCCGGAGAGCACGAGCTCTCTGGGGAAAAATGTTCGAAAAATCTGCTTGAAGAGCTCATTTCTGGTGACTTGGCTTTGTTATTTTTCAGTGTTGTAGTGACGCAGTGTGTTCAAAGTCCACATTTCAAAAACGGGGATCTGCTTTGAAATTAGTATGAAGCAATGGGGTATGTTATCAGGAAAGCCTTTAAAAATGTAGTGAAAAATAACTGATAAATAACATTACTTATGCTAATGAGTCAACCCAACCCAAGTCTTTTGCCCTCATTTAAGATGTAGGTCCAATCTAGCACTCAGGGCAAAACAGCAGGAGTTGCAGAATGCATTGGTGCTGCCATCGCTAGCTTCTAACCAATAAAGCTTAAAAACATGTATTCAATAGCAAATGCACTTCATCCTTGGTCTTAAACTTCGATGTGGTTGGGTGCTTTGTTCTCACATTTCTTTCCTGAGGTGCCTTAAATGGATTAAACTATTTACCATTTACTGGGATTGGAAAATGCACCTACATAGGAGGTTCAATAGGTGCATGTTAGACACACTGGAATGAGTCTCCTGATATCATTACACGTCTTCTGCCATTGTGCAGCCATTGATCTCAGAAAGAAAAGTGGAGTCCTGCTGCTCATGCACATAATCTGCTTGTATGCTGTCACTAGGTGTAGAAGCACGTCTCTATCCTGAGCTAAAAACTGTTTCTCGAATTTATTGAATCCACTAAATAAATATCAATGGAGGAGCTTTACCTTGTGCAGAGATTGTTTACTGTGTCGGGTCAAAAACAACAGATTCAGGACATCTGGCTGGACTTAGAACCAGCTGCTGCCAACATTTCCTCAGCTTTTTTGAGGAGTTAAGCTGTATTTTTTGGTTTGGATTCTGAGTGTTAATTTGCAAGTCTTTCAAAAGGAACCCAATTAATTACAGAGAGCTTCTCTTTTGTAATACAAACAGACTTTGTTGTTTCACTATATTGTTAAACCCCCAGCAAATACTTTTAGAGCAACCAAAAAAAAACCTGTAAACTTACTGGCTTACTTTTTTGCTTTGTGCTGGGTTGTTTGAACATTTTTACTAAGTACAGTAAGGTATTCATAACTGTATTGGGATTCCCTGTTCAGATTGTCCTATAAATCCTGCATCTAAATGTCCAATTCACTGCTTTGCACTCATTTTTCTTCCTTTTATTTTTTCAGCCAGAGGACATAATGCTTGCCTCTCCCTTCTCTCTCATGCAGACCAACCACAGCTGGGTGATTTTTCTAGGTAAGGTCAACTTGACACACAATTTGTAATAACAGAGAAAACTGCAAATGTTAGAGCTTTCATCAGTGGACAAAATACTCCCTTGGCAAAAATAATGACTAAACAAGGATATTTCTTGCAGACAATCATATGATCATGACTTTAAAGTGTGGTCACCCAATTGTAGCTCCGAACTTGCTTGCATCAGTGCTGGCTCAACCACCCCCTCTTGGTTAAGTGACTCTTTGCCTTGCAGGTAATAGTTACTTCCTGTTTCGTTCCCTCCCAGCAAACACAAACACACGCCCTCTCCCATGCAGAGGGAGCAACAGGCGCTCAGGTTCCTGCCTGGAAGATGAACACAGAGAGACATCGAGCTCCCAGGGAGGCCTTTGGTGCAGCATGCAGGCGGCTCCACTGACAGCCCAGCACACAGCTGACGGAGACAAATAGTAGTGGACTTTTTATGCTCCAGCAACTCGCAGCCCCCTGCCTCCAACACACACACACACACACACACATACACAACACCTCCACCGCCTCCTCTTTCTTTTTTCCCCTATCAATGACATATACCTGGAGATTGGAGGAACAGCAAATCAACAGCTCCTGGCCTACTGTGCTGGGGAAAAAAATAAAACAACAACACAAAAGAAAGAGCAAGAACTGCAGAAATGATGCACTGTCATTTCCCAGCCTGACTCAATCTAAAGGAGGAGGGAGACTAAGGGAGGTAATGCAGGGTGAGGAATAAATTAGCTAAATTTGCCATGTAAACCGTATACCATGTTTTTCTTCATGGGAAACATAATCAGAGGTATAACTTGATTAGCAAACCATGATGAGTCGTCAGTCTTATACTGAACTTAATCTGATTTGTGTTGATTAGTTGATTTTGTTGATGCGTTATTTTTTGAGAGGAATCATTTTA
Source organism: Labrus bergylta (assembly GCF_963930695.1). Classification (NCBI taxonomy): domain Eukaryota; kingdom Metazoa; phylum Chordata; class Actinopteri; order Labriformes; family Labridae; genus Labrus; species Labrus bergylta. The sequence continues at coordinate 12,424,923 of NC_089197.1, forward strand.
TTGTGGTGATCCAGGTGCTTCAGCTCGCTGCGATCGATTAAGTGAAACACAATGAGCGTCGGGTAAAGAGCACTAACTACATAGATGAGTTAAACATCCATGACATTCCATGTATGGACATTATGTTCCTGGGCTCAATAATTGATAATGAATACATATTAAATCAAAGACTTAAACGATACAGTATGGAGCAGCTGATCCCATCACAACATGCATGCAGACAATGAGTGGATGTGAAGGGAGGAAATAACATAAAAGATGGGACAAGGATTCAGATAATGACATAACTATAAAATTAATGTCGGGTAAGCTGGGGGGGGGGGCTTCTTTCCAGTGTTGGGAGAAGAGAGTTAATGTAAGAGGTTTCAACAGCTTACATAGAGGCTTGAAGCCATCTCATGAAATTCTTGCTTTCATAACGAGGGACTATCGCGTGTTTAGCAGGACGAGACGTTTAGCGCCCCTGCAGGTTTATCCTGGGATTACACCAACATACGTTTTACCTGATGATCTGAAACTTTGCACATGCTTGCCTCACACGCTAGGTCAACTGTATGTAAAAACAACATATTAACACTTCTGGTGATGAGATTCTTTCAGCCTGTGTTCTTCTTAATGCCTTTAGAAAAACACAGGGCTTCTCATTCTAGAAGAACTATTTAAAAGAGTGTGCTGATCTTTTCTCCGAACCAACCCCTTGCCTGGTGGCGGTCCACCCAGTGTTAGCTTCTACTTCCTGTTAAAAGGACATATTTCTTGGCTACAGTTGTTTAGTGTTCATCCATGGTGGATTCAGTTAGAGCTCATTAGATATCACTATAAAGATCTGCTCTATATGTTAAGTATTAGAAGACGATGTCAATTTGATTTAATGCTTAATTGATATTTAAAGACCTCTTAAGGTTTCCTGTGTCCATTTTTTGTTTTCACTTCAACAAATAATAACTTATTCTTCGCATCAGTACACAAGCATATGAAAACAACAACGTCATAGTATCAACTTTTAAGATGACATGGTCAACTGTTACTCAGAAACATTATCATACATACAGAGTTGTAGTTTTAGCCACCTCAGGAAACAGTCACTTTCTCTTCACTTGGATTTTATCCACCATAGCAAAACATTTTTTTTTTAATCAGAGTTTTCACAGACAAAGCGCACACTGTACATGTTATCACACTGAGTGTGTTACGTCATGAGTTCAGTACTGTTCTTTGAATGAACAGTGAATCAATACTCACCCTGTGTGTGTGTGTGTGTGTGTGTGTGTACTAATGCCTGACAGTCACTGTCACATAAAGACCAAAGATTCATAATCCCAGAGCTATTACCTTCTCTAAAATAGACCAAGTCATTCTGAGCGGGGAGAAAGCCCCAGACCATTGACTTCATTATTGTCCCAATATTGAGACACATTCAGAAACCCTGAGGCGTCTCTGTTGCTCACTCAGAAGGGTCCAAGAAGAAAATGTCTACAGTTGAACACTTGTTATATATTTCTGCTGTGTTTGAATGAAGGAGGTTGGCAACATATGTTGAGGTATAGTTCTAGTTCCTCTCATTTCTTTACATTTAACTTAATAAGCATGTTGTTTTGTGATGTAACAACCCTATAATGGCCAGAGAAACTCACAAAAAGGAAGCAAAAATGAACGATAGATTCAGAAATCTACCATTGATCCCTCTCCAAATGTCACAAGAATCAATCAGCTTGTACCACTTCTCCATCAAGCACCCGCTCAGCCCTCAAAGCTTTCGTATTGACATACTGTGTTAAAGGTCCTCTATTTGTCTGTGCTTGTGTCCTACTTTTAATTATGATTTAACCTGCATGAGTGCACTTTCTGATTGAAACTTAAGGATATTAAAAACTATATCTACATCCCTATCTGGCTTAATTTAAGTACGTCGATAAGCATTTCATTACCCACTTTAGAAACTCTTTTGATGCTCATGTAATGTCCCTGTTGGCTGTGATCAGGTGCTGATCAGAGTCATTGACCCCCGACAGTGTGGAGATGCTACCAATTAGATAAATCAAGTGCACCTGCAACATTTGGAATATTAAAAACTATAATACAGATAACAAGACACCACACACAGACACTCTACAGATACTACTGCTGAGTAATGTCCTGTAATTTTCTCAATAATAGATAAGAACAACCTCTATCCCCCCCCCCCCCCCCCCCCAAAAAAAAAGCTGAATGAAAAAAACATTTTCTGTTTTTCTATTTGACAAAGATTATCAAAATGAAATTGGTGGACCCACGTTGAGGTGAAATTGTATTTTAAGTACATTTCAAACACAAACAGTGATAACTGCAGGACTCTGGCAGAGGATATCCATGTTCATCTCTATCCTGTGTAAAAAGTTTTAATGCATATTTACAGTAACTGATTTATTTTCTTGATGAACACTTTGTCTGTTACTCCACTGGACTTATTCCAAAGCTAAAGTTAATTTTTAGATACAGATTTACTACTTTTAAGTTAAACTACGTATACTCAAATGTACAAACCTAAAGTAGACTCAGTGTCCATAACTCCTGCACTTTTCTTTTTTTTAAAGATTTATTTTTGGGGCTTTTTTGTGCCTTTTTTGTGACAGTGGATAGAGTCGGAAACCAGGGAGAGAGAACGGGGAGTGGCATGCGGAGGGGGCGCCATGGGTGGAGGCGAGCCCGGGCCTGCCGCTCGAGACGAGAGTCTCAGCACATGGGACGCGCGCCCTGCCACTGCGCCACCAGCGCGCCCCAACTCCTGCACTTTTATTGGACTTAAACATACTATTAGGCTCAACCCATGAAAGTGGTATTGCTTTGTATGAGTAGCACTCTGTGAACTGGTGACTTTTCTTTTACAGGCTTTTAGTTGGTAGATTTTCTATTTTGTTTTATAATCTTAATTTATAATCTCCTGCATTCATTATGTCTGTGTCATTCATGTTGTATCTGTACTCAGTTAATGTGAAGAAGTCTATTAAAAACACAGTGACAATAAAAAAAACATGCCATCTGGCGTAGGGACTGTGCTGTTATTTATATTGTTTGAGAGTTTTTATTTTGGAGAGGGGGTGGAGGGGGTGGAGGGGGGTTATGCCTTTATTTTGGAGTCAGGACAGTGGATAGAGCCAGAAATCAGGGAGAGAGAGAGAGTGGGGAATGACATGAGGTAAAGGAGCCACAGGTCGGATTCAAACTTAGGATGCCCGCTGGAGGAACACTCCCTCTGTACATGGGGCGCGCACACTAACCACTAAGCTACCGGCACCCGGTTTTATATAGTTTTATAGTGTTATTTGTTTAAGCCATGTTTGTTGGACACTATGTTTAGTTTATATGAGATTTCCTGTGAAACGCTTTCTCTTTCTGCTCTGTACAACCACTTCATTGTGAAATGGGGATAATGCTTGATCTGATTTGAATCAAATTTGGTGTGCAGGAAACATCAATTGAGTTCAATTGACTATACCACTTGTGGTTAAACAATGAAGTACTTTTAATTCTTGAATTATTGAAGAGTTTCATACGACTCTCAGATCATGACAAGAAATAAGTTTAAATTAACGGTTACAAAAAAAAGTTGGAAGTGAAATGTTGGAAATCAAATCAAAGACGTAATGATTTAATATAACGGGATGGACTTATTAATATTATCCAGGAAGTTCAAGCTGAACTTTTTCTTTTCTCTGTCAAAGCTTTGATGGGAACTTAAAAGGGATACTGTCCCTTTAACTATTGGCCTTTTCTGATGTATAAATAAGTCTTTTTTTCTGGCTTTCATTTCTAATCAGATAACATCTACCATCACGTTATTGAACGAAATGTGTCTGAGCCAATCCCTCCCAAACATAACCTATGCTCTGTATTTACTCAGTGCCGCAGGTTGTGGATGATATTAACGGTATTATGTAAATATGAGTGATTGTTGTTGTATCACATCCAAGGCCGTACCCTCCACACCCCACCCTGTCTCCATCTGCAGCTCTGATGTTATCCCTGGGGACACGACCCCCCCACTCTAAAGACAAATACAGTCCGACCCCCCATGAGGAAGATGGAGAGGCAGCTGGTCAAAGCACCTTGGGAGACACAGAAGGATTCAGGAGCTGCTCCGCCTGGATGTGACGTGACCCAGAAGAGGAAGAGGATGGAGAGCCAGATGTTGAGGCGCTCCGGGGAGCGAGCGAGGGCTGAAATAAGCCTGAGTGAGCAAGTGAGTGACAGACCCAGTGACGTAAGAGCTCCATGGAGCCGAATCTTCACGCTGAGGGGATAAGAGCCACATGTGAGCCTCTTGTCAGCACACAGGAGCTTTACCCTGATGTGCTTTTTTTTCTTTTTTCTTTTCAAAAGATGCACCAGTGACACCTCCTAAAATCCGAGGAGCAGCTCAGTGAGAGGTTTTATTTCACACGGCTCTCCAGAATTAAAAAGTCTTGAGGGGAGCTTGAAAGCTACCGAGGCTCAGAGTCTCTCACTTCGCTGAGCCAGTCACTCTTAAATTGGGAGAAATGTAAATGACTTACATAATCAGCAGCCTTCTTATACACACACACGCACCAGAAAAACTGTGAAGTCAGCGCTTAATAACACTGTTGATAACTGACTAAAAATAGCCAAATATCATCAGTCATGTTCAGCAAGTTCATTTACAGTTTGACCAAGTGAGGAGAAGAAAAGTGACATCATGGCGTCCTCTGCTGCATAATGAGGCCTATCCCTGACCCCAGCCACAGTCATCATGAGGGTGAAGTAGAGGCTGTTGCTTTGTTTTAATCTTCCTGTATTAATCCATTTCTGTAGCACTGTTTAAAAAAAAAACTGACTGTTCATACATTTAACCTGTACTATAAGTGCTCAGGTGTGTTCATATGGAATGGTTTTACTTCACAATCACAGTGGAATTCTTTCCTTCACGCTGGAATATTCCAATTAATTTCAATTTCGGCTGGCAGCCCTTGACCGCCATGACAAAATACTTTTTTTCCCCCCATTATATTGAGACAGATTGGCCAAGAGTGTTGCTGCCATCTACAGACTCAAGATTACATTTGTTACCCCCCCCCCCCCCTCCTCTTCCTTACACATACTCAATGTAAACAGCTGAGGACTTGATTGAAAATGAAATGACCTGGTGTGCCCGTGCCTGGAGCAGCAGACACATTTGGGATGCAGATCATTCATACAGCTAAGCAGATTATTGCTCAGGCTTTCTGTTTTCACCTGTACAGTCGCAGCACAGTTAGCTGGATGAAAGTCAGAGCTAAAGAATCAAGAGTCCTCATAAATGATTCACCAAGTCACCTGTAGAGCTTCCTTTCATCTTTTTTAATAATGAGTACACAGACAGATGTTGACATACAGTAGCTCAGAACCTTTTTGGCATGTGACCTCTGAAAACTATGCAATGTCTATTTGCAGAGCACCTTGTCAAAGGTTGCATATCTCCTTTCACTGGCCAGTAATCCAAAGGGTGACTTAAAGGACACGAGACATAAAAATATCAAGTTGATGACCAAAAAAGGAAAGCGGAAAGCCTGCAAAAAAATCAGCATGGTTTAAAGTTCTGTTTCTGTAAACCAGTGTGACCCCCTGGATTCATCACCTGAACTCTTTGGGTGTCCCTGAACCACAGGTTTGGAACCGATATTGGGGAGAAAACTTTGAGAGGAAACTTTTGGTAATTTCACATTGGAACAAGTTTTATTACAGCAGATCTGACCTAAAGGGAAATGGAGTTTGATTTTATTAAAGGTGACAAGAAATAGACGTTCCAACTGCTTTGAAAAATTATCAAGTTGATAATCTCGATGTCATTCAAGATTATATTAAAACACAATGCAAAAAGTCATGAGAACTATGTTACCGTACATAAAAATACTCAACTGAGCTGAGTCTCGTACAAAAGCCTCAGACTAACTCACATCTCATACAGAATTAAAAATGAATAAAAAAACCCTGCTAATCGGGAAAGTTTGAAAAAAGTCAGGGTTTATGTCCATCAGTCAGACACCTTTCCTCCCTCTCTCTATATTTAATTAATCAATGGAAGTAAGCAGTAACTAAGACAACTGACACAAAATGTGATTTCTTTTCTGATTCAAAAATAATGAAAAACATTCCCAAACATTTTTACTGATGAGTCAAAATCTCTGAGACTCGGAATAAAAACCAACACTTTTCACAAACATGAAACTCAAAGGAATGTCATGGTTGGATTTTGTGTTATCGGACGACCATATACAGTTAAAAACACAAACCAACTCCCAAGTAAGCACTGCTAATGAGGGTTTAACTCGGGGGTTGGCATTTATTTCCTACATGTAACACTAAACTTTACCATGACTGATACTATACGTTAACCTTTACAATGACCCGGGTGAAGACAGGAACCGATTTGGCTCATGATAAATGTAACTGCTGTGAAACCGAATCAGAGACAACAAATCGTTAAACTCAGTAAACAAGCCGTCTCCAGACAAATAAGCTGGAATTTATACAAAAAATAGCCTAAAATTAGACTCTCATACAGGCCTCTTTACCCTTGGGCTCCCCTGCCCTTGGCTAACCCAGAGAATGAATGTGTTCCTCCTCCTGTCACCAACGGCTGACAAACTATTACACAGCTCCCTGTGTGTGTTTGTCCTGTATGCACAGAAATCCCATCACCTTCCAGGAAAACAAAAACGGTAGAGGTAAAAGAAGAGTGCACAAAGCCCCCTTGGACTAAAAATATCAAAGTCTCTGCTGGACGAGCTGAGGTACAGAGGGTGACATGTGCACCGAATGGACACTGCTTAAAGTACAGGAGGAGATATTCTTGAAATGTCATGCACCGGCATTATTAGACTAACCCTTGTGTTAGCCTGTATGCAGGCTCTCATTATGAGCAGGGAACACAGTCAGGGAGGCCTGCCCTGCTGGAGGCAGATTTATTGTGGTTTCCATCAGCAGGGCACAATTGGGTGGAACAAAGTGATCGTTTGAAGCCTTGTCATAATTTTTGTCATCTATTTAAAGTCAAACTCAGGCAACAAGCAAAGGCAATGGCTGTGTCAAGAGCAGGGCAGAGCAGACCACTTGCATTCCACAGATGTCTGCTGCTTGGAAAAAAGCCCTGTTAAAACTGCCATGTGCTCAACTACTTTCACTCCAATGGAAACTGCTCAACCCCCCCCCCCTCCCCATTACCCCCCTACATGAGGAAAAACAAAAACAATTTTCTCACTCATTTAGACCGGGATGACTCAGCTTTCACAAGGTGTGCAGTAAGAGCACTTTCAACTACTTCTCTGGGATAAAACACACAATTTTCTGTCGTTTTATTTCCCCCATGTGAGCCTGTTACACAGAGGGGAAATGTTTCTACACTGCCAGCTTCACTGAGTGAGAAATGGCTTAATTTGTATTATTAGCAGTCCCAATGGAAACCAATTAGCGGTCTGTGGCTGTGAGCTGACCAGTTGCTGTTTAATGTTTGTCAGGCTCATTATGTAGCACAAACAGAGGCAGAATTTTATGAATGAGTTGCATGTTTTCCGCTAAAAACATTACAAGCAGGTAAAGAAAAACATTCAAGGGACATTTGCAGACTCTACAGGTTTTAAAACCAACACGATTTCTTTCCTCCTGAACACTTAGTGAACCTATGTTAAAGCTTGTCTGCCTTTTTGAATTAGAAGGAGTGTGAGTGTGTGTGTGTTTCTGTGTGTGTATGGGGAGGGGGGGTAATCCTCAATAGCCTCTGGGTGTTATGCACACAGTCTCACCAGCTGTTTGCATCAGTGTTGTGTTGTTGTGGTGAAAGCCTGGCTGGTGCTGCCTCCCTGTGTTTGCATGCAGTAACTGCTGCTGCTGTGTGCATCAATGACACGGATGCACAGCCACTAAACGAAATAAAAAGGTCAGAAGAGCAAGCAAAGAGCAGAAGAAGTGCTATTACAGGTTGTAAAGCTGCCATGGTATAGGTAATACATCCCTGAAGGAGCTGTCAGCAATATGGCTAACATGCTGAATCTACATCCTGATGGAACAATAACATTAGGGAACAGACTCTGGGTTAATACACTAATGCACCTGTAAGCTGGTGCCAATTATTTAAGGTCTACTGGTTACAGGCTAGTGTGTGTTTTTTTTTGTAGAAATATATATTTTGGGCAGTTTTTGGGGATGAAATGACCTCATAACTACGAGGTGGAGGATGTAGCTCAGCATTTGTGCTTTCAAAAGTAATTAAAAAAAACACTCAGCTGGTGGTTTTAGAAATCATGAATCGATTGCTGAGAAAGCGACACAGCACACGCAGAGATGTAATGATCAACATTTATTCAAACTGAAAATATTTCCTGGATTATCACAAAGAGAAATTACAGCAGGTTAATTCAGTGTCGTCTGTGAGGCACACAGTAAAAGGATCGTTACTGACAAGTGAGTGAAAAATCATCTTCTACTATGTGTCTGTTAAATACAATAATATAGTTAAGTATAGAAAAGTAAACAAAATCTTCATTTATGAAAACAATCTAAAAAAAGAGAGAGGCGTCAGTAGATAGGTGTATAAGGCTTGAGGAGATACAGTAGGTCCTTACACAAAGTTACGGTATTCAACTTTGGCATCAGTGGATAAATCCCACATATAAAAAAAGATGAAGTAAAATATCTAAAATGAGGCACTTTCTTATGAGCATAAATTAGAGGCACTGCTTGTATGTGTCAGCAAGAAGATCAAAAAATGATTTAATCAGGTTTTAAACTTTAGAGAAGTCACATAATTGCTTCAACAATCCTCATGGAAATGCTTTTGAGCAAGGCATTACCTTCACTGAGGCAGACACTGTCCTTCTCAGCAGATCTTTAAATTGAATCAAATCATGATGTTACACTGACATATCACTATGACGACACATTAGGGAATACATCCTCGTTGCTCAGAAGAAACGCCCTCAAGTGTTACACAAAATGATCATTTGCAACGTATAAAAAGTAACAGGTCAAAGGTTTAAAAAGGCCACTATCGCACAACTTTTAAAATGCATGACAGGGAAGTTAGCGTGGAAACAAAATGCTGCTGAAGATGAAGAGGGCCCCAGAGGTGTAGGCTTGTTAAACCACACATTGCTGGGGAAGGGAAAGCTGCTGTGACCAGAATTTACATTTTCCTCCAAGTGCCAGTCTTACTCCGCTGGTTTTTACAACACTTTCGAGTGCAGCATCCTGTCTGCAAACATAAACGTACATCGAGGGAATCGGTGTGGAAGAAAAAAAACGACAATGTTTGAGTCCCGAGGAGGCTGTCCCCACACTAATTTACACAATCTGTGTTCAAATTCCCATCAGTTTCTCTCTGAGGCTTTTTTTTTCACAGCGCTGTGATCTTGGAGATGGAGCTGAAATTGCATTTTTAACGGCTAATTACCTCCAGATACATTGTAGTTTATTTCCACCTTTTGTTTATTAAAATGAGATCCTCTGATGTGCATTTTGATCCCCTGCCAAATTTTCCTCCCCCTATGTGCCAGGCAAAGAAAAGAACCTATGGGCTATCTGAGTTTGGCATGTGGTGATGAAGTTACCTCCTTCATCAACACTATTCATCTTCTTCTTTCTGCCTCTCTTAGTACGGCTCTGCCTTTAGACTTCGATACAGGCAGCATGTAAACACCATCCCAATGATCTGGGGATCAGATGGAAGAGAAGGAAACAGGATTAAGCAAAAACTGCAGTCTCAGTGGACAAGCATTCATTTGATATGTTTATGTGCAAAAACACTGCTTCAAAGTAGAGCTCTTTGCTCACCTGTACACATGCAATCCCAACCCCCACTGCTCCGATGATCTTGAGATGGTCCAGGATGAATTTCTCCAGTTTAGTGATGCAGCCACCCTAAATGAAAAGCAAAGTGTCTTTATGCTGCATCAGTCGATGTGGGAGAGTTACTAGAGTCTCACTGTAAACAAATATTGAGTATACAGTTTGCCTCTTCTCTCTCTGTTCCTCGAACACCGCAGGCTCTCTCGCATACTGAGACATGACAGAAATACTGATAAGTCAACTCCTCCGGCACTCACAGCACCCTTCATCCTCTCACCTCCACCTTGTAGATATTGGACGGGTGGTCCCTGCGGCCGCAGAGCTCAGTCTGAGTCTTACAGCAGCTGTCAGGCACTATTCTGCTGTTTGCGCCTCTGGAGCGGATCCAGACACTATCAGCCCAGTCCGATGAACTGTTGCTGCCACAGCACTTGAACTGTCCAGAGATGGAGGAGGAAAACAATACGTTAAAAAGAAGAGTATGGAAGGACGTAAAAGTTGATCAACTGGCATTGATTAAATCCCTAAAGACTCATCTCTGCTCATCAGAATAAAACATTAAGACTGGGGCTTGGAATCTTTGGGTGTCTCATGATAAGATTTGATTTCGATTTTAATTCTGATTCTTGGGGTCACGATTCGATTCAGAATCTATTTTCAATTCAAAATGACTCTGGATTCATGATTCTGTCTATTTACAGTAAATAGAGCTAGCCTGAGCACTTAGCAGGGAATGACTTTGGCCCAAACATTTTTTTTTCATTTTTGGAAGTTATGAATCTTATTAAAATCTCAGACAGTCACTTACAAGTGAGGTAGAAAGCGAGGTAGAGAATATCATTTTAAGTCATTTGCTCTTTTGAGTTGTTTAACATTTTTCTAAGATTTAGTTTTCGTCTTTCTATGTCTTTATTGAGAGACAGAACTGTGTATAGAGTCAGAAACCGAGCAGAGAGAGAGAGAGGGAATGGCGAATGATGTGGGAAAGGAGCCACAAGTCAGATTCAAACCCGGGCTGCCTGCTTATAGGAAAACAGCCTCTGCACAGACTAACCACTACCATATTGCACATGTCAGCACACATTTGCCTGTAAAAACCACAATGTGTGTTTTAGAAGTATTTTTCTCATCTTTGTTATTTCTAGGAATAAAAAAACATCTCTATTCGGGGGCTTTGGTGGTGCTGGTAGGCATTTTCTTTTTTTTTTATAGCTTTTATCAAAACCAGGCTAATGGCTTCCCCTGTTCACAGTTTTTTATGCTACGCTAAGCTAACCAGGCTGTAAACTAACCAAGCTGTAGCTTCATTAGTCATCCTATTAACTCCCAGCAAGACAGCAAAGACAGTCAAAACTATTTTCTTGAAATGGACACAAAGTAAAAAAAAGGTAGAAAAAATAACAAATAATAAATGGTGACGTCTGACAGCCGGGGGCATCTCGTACTTGAAAAAAAAAAATCTATGCATACAAAATGAAGCGATTTATGTCTCATCTGCTGCTCATATTTATTCCTTCTTTCCTGTGCTGTCAACTGGTATAAGTCAAAGGAGAAAGTAAAACACAGACAGCAGAGGGAGCAGACAACTCCGTCAAGCTTAGCTGAAGTCTGAGTGACTTGAATCGGATTTGTCTTGACTAAACCTCATCACCAAAATCTCTAATCTGATGGGATGATAGGATACCAAACACTGTCCAATCAACAGGCATCATGTGAGGCCATGTGAATTTAGCTCAGACGCTCTAACTCGCTTATTATATTACTAACTTAATACATCAACTTTCCAGTGTTTTTAAATAACTGTGGTTGTGACTGCACTCCTAACTGTAACACACAGTTATTTGTAGATAAAATATTAAATCAACCTCAGGCAGACACTCACCTCCTGCTGCAGTTTGTCCACAGCCCTGGTGATCTGCTCATGGGGGATCTGTTGATACTTCTGGGTCATGGTCTCCCTCAGGTTCTGCTTCAGCTCCTCATTCAACTGTTCAGACACACAGACCGACACAGAGTTTTGCACTGGTAGCCCACATAATTACAACAAAAAAACTCACAGTACAGCCGTGGGATAAATTAGTTGCAATAGTTGACTTTTGCTACGTATGAGATTTGTAACACATAATTTAAAAGCTCTCTTGACAATACACAATACAGACAGCAGTTCTAACAACAAAGGAGCAGAAGGAGCCAGGGTTAAGGCAGAGGAAGACAGTGTTTTATGTTTTATTTTTTGTTCTTTGGACCAGAGGCAGAAAAATACTCGCTGTAGGAGCGGGAGGTCTGGGGGGCTCAGTTTCTATGGCAACAAGCCAGCTGGGAGAGCACTGTAAATCAAAGCGTGAAGGAGATATCAAGGGAATGAATGATGAAGAGTGGAGGGGAGGGCATAGAGATGAGAGATGGGAGGTGAAGACAGAGGGGAGGAGGAAAATGGTAGAACGAGGAAAAAGGAGAGTGAAGCATTTCATTTTACCTGTTGACTGTTTGGGAAACAAGTTGGCAGTGAAGTGGAAACAGCAATTTGAGATTTAAAGAGGCTCAATGAGTTGAAACTGCCTCTGTGCAAGAGCAAAACATAATGTGGAGCTGACTCTAACACAGCCAAACCAATAAAAACTAATGTAAGCATCTATTCAGGTGATGGCTCTGAAACTGCCCAATCAGTATCCTTGATGTTGGTTCTAATCCATAGAGATCAACAGAGTCCGCCCACTTTTTAGGCTGATCTTGTTCAGGAAGTACATTTCCCCATTCAAAATCTACATTGACATTTCACTAAATCCTTATATCATGACATCGAAGCCTGGAACCAAGACAACCAGCTACCAAAAGACTCATGACTATAATACATTTGATCTGGCGCAAAAATTGGAAAACAGAGAAAAAAGCAAGAGTTTAAGAGGTGCAAGAATGTGTACATAATTTAATTTTTCCTTAGCCAAGGAACTACCCATCCCACAATCCATTGTGAACGATACCACTTCGTCTTATATGTAACTTTTGTTATATGTCATAAGTTGTACTATCTTGTAATTTGTATTGTGTATATTAGTTCAATTCACTGCAGCATAACAAGGTCATATTAGTACCATTGCGAACTGATAGCTGATATCGTTCGTGTTTGCTTCCTAACATACAGTATATGATATCAGCTATCCGTTCCCATACAGCGCTGGAGAGTGGAAACATTTCCATGGAAACAGTGAGCTCCACCAATCAGAGACGTCGCTGTGACACTCTTATGATCGCGGGTAGTGTACAAGGTTGATATGATATAAACTTAGGTCTTCTACAGGAGCATATACCATCGTTTCACACTCAGGTAGCTCGTGGTAAGTGTACCTCGGATGGTTATGACATCATGGCAAAAATATGAGATTGAGTTGCTTGCCTCGCTTGTGGATAATTAGCAGTTTACAAAATGTGTTCAAGTGTATTTGTGACTGAAAGATAAGGGGTAATAAAAAGGGAGGGTGGCGAAATAGATAAAAAAAAAGGAGCACCTATAGAAACTTCTGCAGAACTTAATTAATGCGAGAGTCTTTTGAGGCGAAGGAGAAGGAGACAGGTTTGGGAAGCAGCAGAGAGCCTTGCAGCTCAGTGGCTTCTCGTGTTGTGTATTATGAATGAGGCAGTTATAATGATGGCAGTGCCGCTCCAGACTGAGCCTGTTGCTGAGCTACAAGCCACCAGGGTTTAAGATTAGTCAGGGAGGGACTGATGCCGGTGGAAAGCAATGTCATGGTAATGTTACAAATGGGAAAAACTTTTCATCCATGGCTGCTTGTTGTGCAGTCATTACAAGCCTATATTGTTTGAGCTTAACTTTGCCTTGTGAGGCTATCAATTCAGCTCTTTCATTTTCTGAAGCACATGACATGAGCAAAATGTTCACATATGCATGTAATCTGTTGTACTAATAAGCACAAATACTCTCCAAAGTCATTTTTTTGTTCAAGTAGGGAGGGTGGCATAAGTGAACTCTTCTGTTTCAGAGAATTTCAGAATAAAATCATATCAAAATGTTTTTAATGATTTATCACAGGGCATTCAGCCTCGTTATGTGCTCTACTGCAGGCGTTTTCATACTATTTCAACTCAATGAACCCCAAGTAATATGGTCAGTCTGGTATTTGTAATTTTAATAGGCTCTCTTGGATTAGTTTCCTGCGATGTGAGTCCAATATCTAACCCGTATCTGTCAGCTGCTCCTCTGACATGTCAGGCATACAACTCAAAACCTATTGGAAAAGGGCCGTGTTTTCTTTTTGGCCCAAGGGAGATTACCTGCTGATAGTAGATATAAGCCAGGACGCCAGCGAGGATCTCCAACAGAAAGATACACAGCAGCAGGCCAAAGTACTGTGGAGAGGAAGAAGAAAATATGGTTAGCGGATGGTAATGTGATGAAGCGACAAGTGGCTTTTTTTTAAATCAGATATCAGAGCATTTAAAGTCACGCATGCAGCACTTCTAGTAGGGTGGTTTAATAGATATGCCAGTCTGTTTGATTAAGAAGCCACCAAACCAAGGCATGGTTAACAAATTCTTACTGCCTTTGAATATTAGCTTTGTACCAAACAGCAAGTGAAACAGTCCCATGCTGAAATTATTACCAGGTTTGAGATGTGATAATTTTTTTAATACATGAAAAGCAGACTCAAAACAGTCTATACATACAGTACTTTAAAATATTGAATGTTTTTTTTGTGCGCTTTTGAAGTGCACTATTCTCTCTTTATGCTCTCTCGGTCTCAATCAAGTCCTGAGGGAAATATCTGTCTCTTTAGCTGCTGAATTTTCCACAGTGTGCAGCATCTAGTCTCGAGCTGTGTTTATCTACTTGGTGCTGTGCAGATAGTGAACAGTGGGTTTTTTCAGAGCTGAAACCAGTTGCCCGCTGCCAAAAATGATGTTATGAGAGCAGTGGGAGTGAATCAAAACATCAAAACAGCGACACATGGAGCTGAAAGTGACTATAAAGCACTCCAAGTCCAAGTCGAAACAACAGATTCCTTTCATAAATTTGTGTAGGTTAATCACGGCGATGCTGCAACAGTATGAGCAAAACAGTATGAGAAAAAGATTAGAAGTAGATAGAGAAGGGGCGCTGGATAGCCTAGTGGTTATGTTGTGTGCCGCATGTACAGAGGCTAGTCCTCATCGCAGCAGCCATGGGTTCAAATCCAACCTTAGCCCTTTGCTGCATGTCATCCCCCACTCACTTCTCCTAACACTTAAGATTTGTTTTGGAAAGGAACAGTGGAGGATGCAGCTACATTCAAGAACAGTTAAGCAATTTCAGACTTTGTTCAGGAATAGGACCAGAGACTTTTTCTTTTTAAGATTGTTATGTGGTTAAACACAAACACACCACCACGTCAGGCCTCAAAACCTTCACAGAGGAGGATTTAATGCAGAGTTGTTCTGTATTGCCCTTTTTGAAGAGGTTTGTATAAAGAAGTAATACTGTAGTAATGTATATATACATATATACACATAATCTTGCCAGACCATAAGAGATTTCTTAACTGATGAAAAAGCTGAAACTCCTTTCTTTAACAGTTTTCTATTTTTGATCAGGCCTTCAGCTCAAAGTTGGTTTCTTAAATCCTGAAGATGCATTAAGTCACCGCGTCAATGCAGATCTCACTCTGCTTGCTCTGAGCTTCCCTGTTCAGAGTTTATCGCCGGTGTCTGATTCGTGATTGGGCCTGTGGAGTTTTAGGGACTGTCTGCTTTTCATGCCAAGTTTCTTCAGAATTAAGGACAAGAGGAGATATTATCAGACAAAAAAAAAAAAACCTTGACCTAAATTCCTCTGGCCAGCTGCTATCAGAGGGAAGAAATCAGCCGCTAAAGTGGACTCGGTCTTTGATTTGATAGCTTGTGCTGATTAGATCTCTGATTGGCTTCGAGTCTGATAGTTGGGCAGAGACTGAGGTGCATTTTGAAGTTGTGTTGATGGTTCAAGAAGTAAGACAACAGATCCTGAATGCAGGAAATGTAAGATTAAACAAATCAAAGTAATCACGGTGTGTGATGATCCGATCCAACTGCACTTCTACTCAATGTTTTTGGGAAATAACAGCAAGTTTATATAGTTGTGATACATACTTTTTCAGGTCAAAAAGTGACATGCTTTGCCTGACGTTTGCAATTCTTTTCAGGCTAAGGCCAATGGTTTTGTTTGATAATGATGATCTTAGGATGGTCTTGATGCTGATAAGAACTCTCAAGGACAGCTGTCGATGTTGTGCTTTGCCTCTGTGCACTGCCTGTCAGGACCTGTGTGTCCGTTTGTTTGTTTGCACTTACTGACATTGTTTACTCCTCTCTAGATCCTTGCTTGTGTTGTTCTTACTCTCTGATGTAAGTCACTTTGGATAAAAGCGTCTGCTAAATGAAATGTAGAATTGTAGAGAGCTCTTTTAAAGGATGGAAGCTAAACAGAGGCAGAAAGTAGCTGTTATTAACAAGGAATACAATTGCAATAAATTAACTCATAGTCATAATCATCGAAGTCATCAGTCAAAAAGACTGAAAAGAATATAGATTTACTTGATATTGTATCGTATGTGGTTCCTGTCAGTGAGGCCACTTACATCTTCTATCGAAGGAATGCCGATGAGTGACAGCTTTACACTAACTCTGGTACAATCAAATGGCAATATCCGGAACATTTGTGAATGGACCATGAACAGAATTAAAACGTGACTACAAATAAGGTGACCAGTATGGTGAATATCACACTGATATGACATTAGAAAGTTAGTCAGTAGTATGTATTAAAGACTCTTTAACATAGTTTACATTGTTAACACATTTCAGTGTGGGCTATTGTGATGCTGCATGTGCTGCAGACAGTGCTGAGAGGATTGTTTACATGATGTCGCAGTAAACTCTTATGTCAAAAAAAACCTCCCTTTCTAAATCCTTCCAATAATAGTTTTCTGCATTATGTGTCTAAAATATAGAATATATTGTGTCCAAAAACATTGGCCGAGTGATGTGTTGGTCTCGCGCTTCCACTAAGTGAGCTGATGCCAACCAAACATCGTATAGAAAATCCTGTCAAATGTAGATGAAGACGAGGACAAAAGAGATAGTAGCAGGCACATATATCAGACTTTGACATACAAAGCATGCTTCCCAGAGTGATCCCACATGGACAATGATGTATAGAGAGGGTGTGACAGGACAAAAAGATATTGCAGATGGTTGTAGAGATGGCTGCAGAGACCAAGTCGGGTGAATTACTGACTGCAGTGACTCCAGAGGACTCTTCATGATATCAGGCACACTCTCTTTCTCTCACAGACATACTCATTTTACGTCAGAGCTGCCAGTCTTTCCCCGGGTGACTTCAGGGCACGCTGTAATTACTGCAAATATGTCTCTCAGTGGGTTCATAAGTACAACACTTTTTTTCAGAGCCCTGCATTGGCTTCACACTCAACAGCATGCTGCACGTAGGCTTCCTGGCCAAACTACAAAACATCTGACATCTCCGGGTAAACTCAGACTCATCTTGCTGAGGTTGTTAGAAAATATTTGAACAGTTTCTTTGACCTTTTATGCCCCCACTTCCACAGTAGCCATATTTCTCCAGAGTTTTCTTAACTCACTTCCTCCATCGTGTACTCAGTGTGCATAAAGGAACAACAGATAGCTGCAGTGAGGATGCAAACATTTGTATGCAGCTCCGTGTCTGACTGTGTTTCTTTTTTCAGACTTCATTAGAAGTGTACTGCCGCCTTAACAATTACTGAGTAAGCAGGAGTTCAGAGTCACGCTGAAGGTGACTTTCATCAGACTGATAACGATCAGACACGTGTCTGTTTTTAGAGAGGAGTCATCCTGTGACCTTTGAGCTACAATGTCAACTCTCCAGCCTCACACAATGAGCTGATCAATGGGAACTTTAAACTAACTTTAGCTGTGTCTGATTTAACCACTGGTTCTGTATTGACCTCAGGATATTTGTTAAGGGCACTGCATTTGGATGTCTAATACTAGGCTTGTCTAATCAGCCCTCGTGACTCTTGTGTTTTTCCTGGAAGACCCCTGTGTCTATTAGAGTTCTGCTTACAAGCAAGCCTGACATTTCAAACCTGATAATCTGTGAGCTGATATGTAAACCTGATCTCTTATCGTAGACGATACAACATGCTGGGCCTTTATTGTAGAGACTGGACAGTGGATAGAGTCGGATATCAGAGAGAGAGAGAGAGAGAGAGAGAGAGAGAGAGAAAGAGAGAGAGAGTGGGGAATGACATGCGGGAAAGGAGCCACAGGTCGGACTCGAACCTGGGCCGCCCTCCTGGAGGACTACGCCTCCTCCCATGGGGCGCACGCACTAACCGCTAGGCTACCGCCCGATTACATGTTTTATGTGAGATGTAAGAAGATAATGAAATATTTGAGGATAGTGGTTGAGATCGCGGCTCCAGCCTATGGTCATACATTTAACAACATTGGATGTATACATATATCAAACTTTAATGATATTAAACAAATGTTGCTTATATCAAGTTAAACCTTGATATGTCTGCAATGAGTAACGCACAGAGGTGGAATGGTGATAAACGTTCCGCTGCTGATCCGCCATCAGAGGTAGTAACTGAGGCGTAATAGACTGTGTAATATCTTTGCGCTTGTATCTACCTTCTGTATTTTTAATTCATACCGACATTAAATATATTACATTGTTACAATGCACTGTGTAAGTACAAATGATAAATGTCAGCAAAATGATGGAGTCACAAAATGTTAAGGGCTCTTGAGAGGAGAAAATGTCAACATTGGAGAAGCTGGAGGAAATTATGTTAGACATTTCTCCCAATTATTAATAAATGTACTGAAAAATGTCTGTCCATCTACTTATCGAGTATTTGATTCATTTCAAGGTCAAATAGTTTCATCAGGTGCTAAAGACAAAACATCTTTTGTTTCTAGTCTTGTCAATTTTAGTGTAAATTCTACTTGAACATTGCGTGTTTGTGTGTGCATACTTGTTTAGTCTCTTCTGCTGACAGTAAACCCAACTAACATATCAGAACATATTGTTGGTCTAACAAACTGCGTATCTGTCAAAACAAGTATGAAACAACGCACACAGTTCACTTATATGAGCATAAACCAAATAAATAAGATGATCACAAAGAAAAATCTGTAAAAAAAAAAAACCTTGCAATGTCAGCACTAGTTTTATGGACAATTTGAATTTCATAAATAAAAGATTTTGGATGAAGACAAAGTGAGGGGGGATTTGTAACGTGTTAAAAATGCAAATTCTTACAAGATGAAGCGACAAGATGTCACTCCATTAATTGGCTTCTTTGATTCATGATATAAAGTCAGTATAGCTCACATAAACACACACACACAGAACCACATTATGTTCTCCATCTTTGGCAATCTGTTGCTATCACTAGTCGCTCCTGACAAGTTCATTCCTCCTCTGTGATTCATGGCTGTGATCTCAACTCCCCAACATGCACCATGCATTCAGCAAACACACACAAAACTCACAGGGAAGGTGTGCACTGATTTCAGACCCAGCACTGCCACCTTTTTAGTGAAATAGCTAACCTAGACCTCTTGAAAAGATACACTACTTTCTTTACCCACAAAAACAACAACCTGGATATGTCTATGTAACTGACCTTGAAAATAAGTAAACTTAAATAAGCTAGGATGTGTTTTTAATGTCCCTTTTTTTGTACAAAACCTCTCTCTGGACTTTCTGTCTAGCTCTACTTCCCTTGTTGAAGCCATAACGACACTCCTCAAAATCTCCGCTGTGCATCTGAATAAAGCCTCGCCCTCTATGAGTGATGATCATTATAACTTAGTCATGAAGGACTCCATCAGGTTGCAGGTCAGGCGTGCTGCGAGTTGAGCAGCAGGACAGAAATTAAATACAAAGCAGAGACTGCTCACAGTGTCCTTCCACTTGCAGCTCTGTTGGCCTGTTGTCTTTTATAGAACAACTTAAAAACAGAAATAAAGGAGCAAAATAAGACCTCAGAAGTCAGATTTAAAGGAACTAGAGATACGGAGAGGTACTAGGAGACCGTCAGAAAGTAGATCTCTAGTTGAGCATTTGTTCCTAAATTTGACACATCAAAACCAGGTAGAAGCTTAAAAACCACAGTGATATAACTTTATGAATCATTCTTGCTTATATGACAGAATGACCTCGAACACACTGTTATGTCTGTACAGTATGTCAAAGTAAATGTAAAAACAAATGAACTACTGTTATTCACTGTCTCATTCAGTTTATCACAACCCTTTTTTGTTTTTTTACATTATATACATATTAGGAAATTAAGGGATGGGGTGATATAGGATTTATGACTTAAAAAGGTGTCTAATTTGCTAACATCCAGTTTCATATGATGGCTTTGAAGAAGGTTAGGCCAATTAAACCTGTATTGATGCAAGGCAGCGTCTCGATTCAGCAACAATTTGAAGCATATACTTAGTCCAATGGCTAGTCTGAAAAAATTAAAACAATGAACTTTTGTCCCTCTCCCTTTTTGGCCAAAATTTGAAATGTACTTCCTGTGTGGTTTGTCTGTAGATACGTTTTAAACAAAGTGAAAGGAGTAGGGAAATAAAAAAGATAGAAAGAAAGAGAGAAAGTAAAACAGAAAAGTACAAAAAGAGACAAACAGTCAGACTTGCAATATGTCCCCTCAAACTGTATGAAGTCAGTGTTTCCACAGGTGGATCCGGTCTATGTTAGGATTACTTTCCATTTGGCTCTTTCATTTGGAAGGAAAAAGTTGCTCCTCCTTCTCCCTGAGTCATTACACTGTTCTGTCACTTTTCTACAACCAAAAAATAAGTCTGTATGTTTGCAGACACACACCACACCCTCTTATCTTGGGATAGTTTCCCTTTTTCTATTGGTCTTGCTGACCTCTCTCATACTTGCCGTAGTAATAACATCATTAAAAGCCGTACAGAGGGACTGATTTGGCATTCTCTTTAATCAGCGGCTGCTGGGTCATTTGGGCCGTACAGCTGAAGATTATCTGATTGATTCTGTGGCTGGATCAGCTGTTTTTGTGCTAAAAACGTGTGACCTTTGAGCTTACAGGACGCTGTGGACAATCACTACTGCCTTCAGATACTCTGAGCAGGTACCAGGCACTCAGCACATAAAGGAAAACAATTACTCTCCCCCTCCTGCCATCTCGCCCTTATGTTTGCCCTCTTAAGCAATCCCGATAGCATCTCTCCTTGCCGACAAGTTCATTTCTTCACCATGATTCATCGCCCTAATCTCCACTTTTCAGGATGCGCAGAGCGTTTCTAACCTGCACAACACGCAAGAGAAAAGTTGGTGCACACATCTCAATTTGTACAAAGATGCCTGAGCTATAAATCAAATAATCTGGATGTATGGGGGACTTCATTTAATGTGTATAGTTCTATAGACTTTTCTATTATGTTTTAAGCAACAATAAGCTCTAGGAATCCACTGTAAGCACACACAACTGAGTTTTTTTTTAATCTGCCTGGAGATTCAAAGCTTCTCGACGCAATACGGAACTCAAAATTCCTCCCAAAAGTGGATGTCTGTGTTTAGATAAGTATAGGAAAGATCCTGACGAGCAGGTAGCTACTCTTGAATGGGGTGACTGGCGTATGGTTGGACTTGTTGGAAGACTAGAAATGTGGGATATGAGCACAGTTCAAAACTAAATCCAACTAGAGAGCGATTACGTTACTGTCTCTAAAGATGCACAAAAGACATTCTAAGTGTGCCAGGTTTCTATAGACTCATTTTTGTTGAAAAGTAAAGCATGCCAAAAATGAGAAATGTTCCTGCAAAGTTTATATGAAACAAATCAAGTTTTGATCATGCACACATCTCTCCTTGTGTAATGTGAAGATGAGGTTCTGAGGAGTGTATGATCAGTAAAGCACTGCTGTATTTGTTGGCATAACTCTGTGCCAGGTACAGTGTGTGCCAAAACAAATATGGGCTAACAAGCTCCTGCTTCATGATATTTTGTTTTGTCTGAACTGAATGAGATCCAGGCTGTTATTTGGCCTCGGTGAGTTCTCAGTTTGGAAGTGCGACCCCATTATCCCTGTGAGTCCGCTGTATACGTCTACAATGAATGTTGGTTTGTAAGACACCTGTAATTTTTTTGACTTCAAAGTGAGTGAGGATTTTTATAATTTTGCCATTCTGAATCTAATCCTGTATGTCCTAGACAAAGATAAACTAATCATAATGTATGTAATAACCATGAAATCATTCAAAATCTATGCAAATAATAAAAACATGTTTTTTAAGTTTTTCAAAAGTTAAAGTGAGTACAGCTTGGGTATGTTTATTTTTCTAGGCCCCGACCGATAATGGATTTATTGGTCCGATCCTTGTATCGATATTGGAGAGAGAAAAAAAATCTGATACCGATATATCGGCTGATAGCTTTCTGTGATCTATCTTCGATCTGTAGAGATAGATAGACATAGATATAAACATTTATTGTGTTGATCCCTCAAATGCAGTTATCATACACTTGTGGAAAAAAATTATAATGAAAACAAGACGGTCAATCAACTGGAAAGTAATTGTGCATTTACGTGCATCACAGCCATACATTCTGGAGGGTGATAATGCTGGTTGAAATCCATGTAACACACTCTGCTGATGGAAGAGAACTAGAGTGTTACAATAATACTCAAATGAAATGCTATTTCACTGGTGAATAAATGTAGTAATATCAGCGTATATTCTGCGATAAAATAAACCAATACCAATAGTCACTGGATCTGCTAATATCGGCTGACAATTATCCGCTGGCTGATTAATCGGTCGGGCTAGCTAATATTTTATGAAATAGATTTTCAAAGAGGAATGTGGAAAATAAGAGTTTAAGAAACTTTACTTCAATAAGAGTGGGTGGCAGGAAGAAATGGTAACCACTTGTTTTCTCATTTTAAATAAGAGAACAAGTGATTTCAGTTTCATATACTGGAATATTTCTACTGATGTGCTGTGTGCATCTTGTATTATCTCTCAACCTCGACGTGATCTCTTACCACTTGCAGTAGCCTCCTTCGCTCCTTGAAGGTGGCACAGCAGCCTAGCACGCCTGTTACCATGACAATGGCTCCAGCCAGGACCAGTATGTAGGCGGAGGCAGCGTAGGTCTTGGAGGAGAGAAGGCTGATGTAGTCACTCTTCTCAACCAAGGTCCAAACACCCACCGCCATCACCACGACCCCTGCCAACTGGGAAAAGAGGAGCACATGATAGAATCAGATCTACAACAGTGACTGACAGCATACGTACAACACTGAGGAGACAAAAACTGAGAGTGCCGAAAAGTTTCAATTATTCATCAACCAAGTCTCCTTCAAAGCGGTGAAGGAGACACCTTGAATAATCGCCCCTATGGTGGAAAGTGAACAGATTGAAAAAAAAGACCCACCACGTCCTCACAAGATAATCTAATCTTGAATCAGATTATGCTGTAAGATAATTGTGAATGAGCCGACTGAGCTGTGCGGGTCAGGAAGCCTAGGCTGTCGATACTACTTAGACGGGCTTGATACTAAAAAGTTAAATCTTAGCTACGTCTGCGGCCATTAGTCAGATGATTTGAGAAAAGAGGAACATTAGTCAGCAACTATTTTGGACATCTTAAACCCTGGATTCAGACTGTCAGTCAGAACTAAGACTTACTGTCAGTGACATTACCGTTATTTACATATTCTGCAATGTAGTGTGACAAGGTTGCAAGGGCAAGAAAGACTTCAGGGTGCAGGAACAGGATGAGCACTAAAAGAGGCATTACATCCTTTGTACCACGTAGCATTCAGCTGCTTAATAAACTCTGATCATACAGTATGAAGTTGGCACTCTGCACTTTATTGAACCTGCTTTTGAAATCCCTCATGTAATCATGTGATGCTTTAATGATGCATTTTATATGTGATGATGAATGATGTATTTTTGTCCTGTATATGGCTTCCACGTCTTTGGTCACTTTAATTGTGTTTTGATGTTCTTGGTGCAAGGCAAATCTCTCTAGGGGCAACAAAGTTTTCATTCATGTCACAGGCTGTTTCTTCTTGTTTCATAAAGACCTAATGGCAAACACATGCACATTTAAAATCTTTTATTTCAACTTTAAACAGTTGTAACTAAATGTCAATTTGATACCATGATTGCAACTTTTTCTTGCTCTTAAATGTAACTCAAATAAATATTTTTTTTATTATTTTAGTTCATATTTTCTGGTACAAGACTCTCAAATGTTAGAATTTGCAGCTTTCCTTTTCCATCTTTACTGTGGTCATACGAGAATACATTTAATATCAATAACAGACAAGTACAGATTCTTGGGCCCTAAATTATACAAATACTATTTTTTCTTGTTACATATATCCATTTACAGACTAACAGACTAATTAAGAAAATCCCTTGCTGGTTAACAAATATACTTGTATCTATGGCTCCCCTACAGTCTTAGTGTAGCCAGACCATGATTACATGGACAAAGTCTTCTACTGTCACTCTCTTACTTTCTTCTCTATCAGCGTCCTCTGCAGTCTCTTTGTCCTTGCAATGATATATGTTTGGTATTAAGAACAATGAGCTAAGATAGTAAACCATACAAGTATACCATCAGGGCTTTTTTTAAATCCGGAAACAGAGCCAACCTTCTCTCTGGAGATCATATCCAAGTAATGTTTTGTTAATGCTGGCACAGGAGTTTGGAGCGTGGAGTGGGAACAAAAGAAGCACTATTTTCCTTATTACATTTTACCGTAGCATTAAAATAATTTTGAAGCTTAATTTTCCAGGAAAATAGTGACATGATGTTGCTTCAAAGTCTAAAATGAAGTTATCAGGATTGAGTAAGAACAAAACAGCACAAAAGTCAATGCTTTAATCCACCATAAAACTGTCAGAGTCCATCATCTCCAACCATATCTAATCTTAGAGTATGAGGAAAATTTAACTCGTAGGATATCACAATGACAAGTAGCAGCTGGTGCAGCAATGCAACACAAGTCTGTCATCCTCTAAAAGTCATCCATCCAACAGCTTGTGTAATTCTGATTTTCTTTATAAAGACAAAGAAAGACGATGATGGCTGCAGAAGCTACACACTGAGTCAGATTCACACCCAGAAACAGAGCGGCAGGATTAAACACAGAACAACAAGACTGAGTAGAACACTTCAGTCAACTGTCTTTACTCAGCATTACTGTTTTAAAGAGGGCTTTATACGCAACAGGAGGGGCCATAAAGTGAGTTACAGTGCTGGATATGTACCTAGTTTCTTTTGTTTGAATTCCTACTTCCACTGACGTATGGTAGAGTTCAGTTCAGGCCATAACCTGATAACTATGCATATGTCGACTCCCTCCATGTCTGAAGCCTGTAGACAGCAGATCTCTCAAGTCTGTGATTCGCTGTGCGGTGGCTCATGATGAGCATTTAAATCCTCCGACCTTCTGTCACCAGCTGCATTTTAGAAGTAAACAGCACTATAAAAGATGTTCCTTTGAGTTGTTGGTTTCAATTTAATACTTAGAGTCTGATGCAAGAGAGACTTTCGATAATTTTTACACTCCACAATATAAAGAAACCACGTGAAACAGTTTTGTTTGCATTACTTTTTTGTTTCTTCTACATAAAGCTTCTTAAGACTTTCTAAAAATCCTCATGCTACCCGTAGAGTCCAGCCCAGACAACCACAGTATTAGTAACAGAAAAGGGTTCAGCAATAATCACTCAATGCGGGATTGAGCTGCAGCTTTATCTGCTGTTAAAACTCAATGAACCACAGGAATTAATGAATATTTTTCAAGTGTAATTGAATGTTGCACAGGGGAAATGCACTATTTGCTGACCTCCAGTGGCAGTTAGAGGTAGGAACTGGAAGAAAATGAAAGTTCAAAGGACCCTGAGGTGAAGAAGAGATTATGCCAGATCAATATGTCTTCTGTTTGCTGGGTGACACTGTAGAACACCATAGATAGATATGTATTTATTTTACTCCATTTTATTCTAATTCTAAGGTGTTTGTGCAGTGCACCATTGGTGCTGTAATAACATTAATTATTCTGCTGCAGTATGCTTTTTTCAATGGCTCTGCTGTGCTCTGCTTGCTCAAAGTTATATACTTGGCCTTTACATTGTTCTTTATGTTCACACAGCAGATTCTGTTTGCATTTGGGATCTGAAGGCCATCCAAGTTGATTTAAAATGTTCAAGTCAAGTTTTCCAGAACAAAGTGGAGCGTATTATGACACTATTTCATCACTGGTGTAATTTAAACTAAAAATAGTTAAACCTTTTTTAACCTCAAAATGTACAAAAGATATGTACTAGGAATATGACTCCAGAACGTGTACTAGTTTTTAACGTTGACTGGGTCTTTATGAAAATCTTTTATTTTTGTTCTAGTGAGTCTGTTTTAACCTCATCTTCTATCCGCTGGTTTGGTTCTCTTAATCTGAAAAATAGGAAGAAGTTGGAGCAAATAGTGAGAATGTGCAGTGAATTTGCTGGCACTAGTTTTGATGAACTTGCCCTTTGACACAGAGCCAGAGCTACAAAAAAAGTACAGGCTATCCTTGGTGACCACATTCACCTACTTTATACAGAGTACAAGCTGCTGCCATACGGTCGGAGATATACTCTGCCAAGGTGCAGGACGAACAGATAAAAAAAAAAACAAATTTGTCCCTGGTATTGGTCTCCTCAACAGCATCATGTGCTATCTGATATTCTATCCAGAAATACTTTCATAGCAGCCATGCATAAAGCTACAATAAATACTTTTTCCAAACAAATTTAGTCAACAGACTTGATTGGGTCCCTAAATATTCATGTTTGTTACTCCAGCATCTGACACTGAAATTACTGAGAAATGTTGGTCTTGCCAATCTGACAGACATCAGCTTTTTTTGGGCAGACAGATGATTATCACATATGGGCAGAGCTGTAAGTGTGATTTCACACAGAGAACGAGAACGAAACTAACACCCTTCATCTGCTGACAGTGAGGCGGCTGCTGTGGTGTTTGACTCCTGTTTATCACCACATAGGGAAATTATGAGATCAGTTATTTGGTGTGCTCCCATCCTGGAACGGCGTATTTTTGACACTGAAAATTTGAAAAGAATCCGGCTGTGAATGCATCTTTTGTGTCCTTCTGTGAAAGTATGCAACTTGGCTTTGATTCTATGAACTGGAACAGCAGCAGGCATTTATCTTCTGCCTGAAAAGAGGCTTTGTTGATGGGTTCAGAAGGAGTTTTATCAGCAAATTTTTAAAATTTACACCAAGTACATAACAACATATTCATGTCTGCAAAGCCTAAGATGTGTGCATGTGTCTCCCTGTCATTTTGCTGTCAAAGAAAACAATGTTTTCAATGGCTTTGGTTTGTTAAAACGGAAAATAGCCTGTTCTTTTAAACGAATTAGGTTACATATGTTTTCTGATAGGTAACTATCAATTTCACAACTTGGGCTTCTCTGGAGTTGGATTACTGAGAGAGATATCTGTGTTTTAACAAATCATTTTCAATCGATTGACAACTAATTTTCTACACATTGGATTTGACCAGAGGCTAAAATGAAACAACCACAAACATTGTACTGCCATGCAGACCACCTACATCTAGACATTAAACCGCATTCATAGAGAAAACTTTCACGCAAAATTATTTATCTTTTAAACCAACTGTGATGCATGCCCACAGGGCAGTGATGGGGAATCATTTTGCATGTCTACTTTGCTTTACTCCAAAAACAGTAACATATGGCAACCCTTGAGGTTAGTTTTAAACAGGTGTAATTCTTTCACTGTCTCAGGAGTTCTCTTGCTGAGAAAAGGTTATTATAACCAATAAAAACCATCTCCAAACCAACAAACCAAAGCAAGTGTTTAGAAAGTGAAATACTCAGATCATAAATCCTGCTCAAGTACGCAGGTGACTGAGAGAGAGAGAGAGAGACCCTTTAAACCAACACAAATATGTTGGCAATTAACTCTTTAGTGCAGGCTTAACTCGGCAGAGTGGAAACTTACCCAAAAGAGAAAGTTGAATGTAAACAGGAGGTACTTCAGGCAGACGGTTCCACATGCTTCTTTTTTCTCCTCACTGGCCCCCATGCTGGAAGAGACAGCAGATTAGATGTTAGTATAAAATGCAAGGAGTTATGTTTTGCAGCTTCAACACAGTCAATACACTGAACCTGTGATCAAAACATAGCATGTAAATATTAATGGCCGAAGCCTGAGTGAAGTCAGCCATCTGTTACGGCATTGGGCTCCAAAGGCTCATCGGCAGCTGCCGCCGCCATGTTGGAAATCCTGCCTCAGCCTAACTTTCAGTCAACCTAAAGACAGGCTGAGAGTCGAAGCTGAGGCGGATTTTGGGCCTCTTGTTGAACCGTTACATCGCGGCCACCTGTCAATGATGTCAGCTACGCGCCTAACTATGGATAACACGTTTTGTTTTCAAAATAAAAAAGGTGTGTTGGTAAAGGTGGCTGGTGTCTTATTTTTTCATTGTAGAAACCTGTTGATGTTTTCTAGAGAGAAATATTTTTAATTCAACACATTTAGTAATTTTTATATTGGTTCAAACAGGTTTGTATCTGCATACAACCCTTTTTTTGTAAACTAAGCAATCAAAGAATAAGTAGAAGAACTCAACTCAACTTCAACTTTATTTGTCCCTAAATGGTGATTGATTAGGCAACTGTTCAAAAACCCAATTTTAATTAGTTTGCTGACATAGATGACAAAGAAAGGCAGAAACATTGTTGCATTTTCTATAGTAATAACTGTAAAAGGGTAATTAATGCAGGATCTGATCAACTAATTGTTGAAGCACAAACAGGCTGAGAGGGTATAGCGCAGCCTGGTAGTTGGCATTGAGGCTGAATAATTGGGCTTCAAAGTGAAAGCAAACCTATCTTTTAATGTGAGGTGCTTTTAGCAAATGAGATGCTACAGGGCTAAAGCAGAACATAAGGGAGTAAGCATCAGATCAGCAGTGTAGGCAGAATCAGTGAGCTGAGTTATTACATGTGTATGCAGGGAGATCCATGACTAAGCACTGAGTAGGAGCTGCCAAAGGCTGGAAATTATACCCACCCACTTCCCTGGAACTTAGTACCAACAATATGCAATGCTTCTATCAGCAAAAATGAACTTCAGTTAGCAGCAGATTATTTTTTTCAGCAGAGTTAGGTTCATAAATCAGATTTAAAGAGACAGTGTTTTTTTTAAAGCAGGAATAAAATCACATTGACTCTTATCTCCACCATCTCTGTGATCAGACCGTAGTATGACACTGTATTAACATTTGACAATGTATTCACCACAACAACACGACTCTAAAGCTTGAAATTTGCAAGATTTATAGCTCCAATCTCAGAAAACCACTTGCTGCCTTCATGTAATCTTTGTTCGAAAAGTCTCACGTTTTTTTTCTTGGCTTAGTTACCACTCAAGCCCGGACTTGCCCCCCTCTCACTGCCTCCTTGTTTCTCCTCTCCCTCCCATGACTCTTCAGTCTGCTCCCCCTCCCCCACAGACACTACTGTCAACTCAGATGTGAGCGCTGAATGAATGAGTGAGAGAACGTCTGGGCTTCTGTCTGTCCACCATCTGGCCCTCTTAGCGCGATCCTGTTAATTGAAATCAAACATTACCTCCCTATGGGACGTTTTAGAGTTGAAAACAGCTGAGTCAAGATGATACATTTAACAAGTCTTCTAAAGGAAAGAAAAATAATACACTCAAAAGAAATGTCCTTTTTACATATTGGGTAAGATGTTTTGCTGCATAATTAGGGCTAGGAATCATATCAGATTCAGTTTATTTTAGTATGTGGTATCTTTACTCCAAGGCCCATTAAACACGCCTGTTGTCTGTCAGCCAGGATATACAGCCTGTCTGACACACTCACTATAAACAGCATTTAGTAATGTCTCGTCTAATCTGGGGAATTACAGTGGTGAAATACTAGGAACAGGTCCAGAGGAGTTTATATTACCTGCATTTGCTATCAGGTATTTTCAAATGTTGGGAAGTTGTCAGGCCTGGTATGGAAGATACATTTGCATAAATTGAACCAAAACATATTTTTTATCCATAAGTTTTCAGTATTAGCTTTGAAAACAAAGAACAGCTTTGGTGAATACTAAAATAAAATAAACTCCCAAGAGGCTTTTATGAAAAACCGTGGCAATGCCGCTATTTCAATTTTTTTTTTTTTAATTAGAAAGGTAACTAAATTCAATATAAAAACAATGTTATGTGTTGCTTAGAGTTTCTGTGGGGAACATTTGGTGTATTGACTATCGTATCTCTTGTAGAAAAGCAGTCTAAGCTAAATTTGTGTAATTACTGTTTTTTCAGACACAAAAACTCATCCTGCTTTCTTTGACCTGTCAGATGTATCACTCCTGGAGTCTATCATTACCTTGGGAATTTCAAAATTTCATTTTGTTTGCTTCTGTAGGTCATCAACAGGCCTCAGTATCATTTCAATCCATTTTAAAAAGCAGTTAAAAACTCCAAGCAGGAGCTTTAAAGGAGGGCAATGATTTGGCTGACCTGCATGGCTAGGACTCCTGTTCTTATTATTCTTTACAAAGCAACATACTCTCTTGCACAGTTATAGCTGCAATGAAAAGTAATCAACAGAAAAACATTATTTAAAAATTCAGAGGTTGATCCTTTGTATTAAGTTATTTAGTGAAATGATTTTTGCTGTTTTTCTTTTTTTTTTCTAATTTTGTTGTACATGTTGAATTTATGACCGTATGCTGAAGTCCTGACCTATTTCATTGTCTTCTTACTCCCAGATAACAAATGTAATGGGACGGTAGCCTATCGTGTGTGCGCCCCATGTGAGGAGGCATAGTTCTCCAGGTGAACGGCCGGGTTCGAGTCCGACCTGCGGCTCCTTTCCCGCATGTCGTTCCCAAATCTCTCTGTCTCCCTGGTTTAGTCCACTGTCCTATCTCTAAAAAGATAAAATAAATAAAGGAATAACAAGCGCCCCCCCCCCCAACCCAAAAAAAAAAAAAAAAAAAACTTACATTAAAAGTAACTGGTAATGCAAAGAACAGGGTTCAGCTCTGTGTATTGAACAAAATAGTTACTCTTGGATAAATGAGTACTGTGTTACATGTGAAGGTCTGGACACGGACAATCACACGTCAAACCCATTTCATTCTCACATCTTATATTTAGACTCATCTGTCTCCACTCCCGATTGTAAATAAAGTCTGATGACAATAGAGAGCTGCTGAGTTTAGACACATTTACACTGGACTTCTGCAACTGGATCTGTTTTGGTGTATTAAAGTCTGGATTGAGCAAGTCTCAAGGTATGCATTATGTAGGTGCACTGGGTCATTAAGCAAAAGCACTTGTCAGAGCCTATACCAGGACTTTTTGTGGGTCTGACTTCTGAGCCATTATAATTTTATTTACCAACAATTTGATTAAATTAAAAAAAAAAAAAAAGGTTAATAGCCAATATTGATAAAGCTAAACCACATCCTGATTATCCTCTTCTCATTAAGTTTCAAAGGCCTAAACGTGTCACATTCAAATATTTAATGTTTCAGTGTTCCCTCTCTGATTCACAACACAGGAGAAAAACGTGTTTGTGTAAAACAATGTTTTATAAATGTGTGTAATGTATAAATGTGAGCATGTCAGGTTTATGCTGCCAGTCTGAGCACAGCCAACTTCTGTTCCGGGTGAGTCACTTTAGAATAATTGTATCTGAGACCTCACCTTGAAATGACCGGAAAAGCCACCTATGGTAATGAAACCCTGTTGATTTGATTTGTATGTAATATAAAAAAAAATGTGCTTAGTAGCCTAGTAGTAGTAGTAAGGTTGTTACCATGGTTACATACTATAATGTAAAGTCAGCTACCAAATATAGCAACAAATGACAATTAATTAAACACTTGAATGAGATTGCAGTTTGAGAAAAATGTAGTTAAAATGACCATAAACCACATTAATTATTCTATAAAAATGTACCCGGCATGATTTTACTGTCATTTTTGTTATGTTTTCGTGTGTTTTTAATCTAACGTTATAGCGCATCTGTTCGCTGGTTTCAAGCTAACTCTGAAGTTATAACAGTCTACGACTCGTCCCGTGTTTGCTTATCGCTGATAAAAACAGGATAGAAAATTCACCCAATTCATCCAAACACAACAATAGCCTTGTTAAAACTTCTGCGGCAACCTTCGCTCAAACAGCAAAGCGAGTTTAAGTGTCCCACTGTGTTGCAAAAGACGACAATGCTACTCCGGTACAGTCTTGATAACACGACCCCGCAGTGCGAGCTAACACGGTTTACTCAGATTACTTCTTACTTTCACTCACCTGCTGTTTATTTGATCTTCTGTCGATGTAAGCGCGGTGAACTGTGCGGAAAGTAGTCCTAAATTATGCTTCTTTTCGTTCCACTTTGCTCGGATAAAAAGGCCTCTCCGACAGCAGAGTGAAGCTGGAGGCTACAAGAAATCAAAATGAGCTCACGTAGAGAGGAGTGTGGAGCTGCTGCGGCTGAGGCTGACTCCACCCCGGGCCACCTTACATGCTTCCTGCCTTCTTCTTTACTGTCCCGGGGCAGTGCTTTACGCTGAGCGGTATGTGATGCAAGCAGATAGAGAGGGAGAAAGGGGATGAATGTCTAAAAGTAAGTTTGTGTTTGTGACTATTCTTTCTGAAGAACTTCTGTATATATATATATTTATACTGCACATAGTTCTGTATGTATGTATATATTTATTTCTCGTTTACTGCACATGGGTCTGTTTACATCTGGTCACTACTGCACATAGTTCTGTGTATATATATATATATATATATATATATATATATATATATATATATTTATACTGCACATAGTTCTGTATATATATATATTTATTTCTCGTTCACTGCACATGGGTCTGTTTACATCTGGTCACTACTGCACATAGTTCTGTATATATATATATATATATATATATATATATATATATTTATACTGCACATAGTTCTGTATGTATATATTTATTTCTCGTTTACTGCACATGGGTCTGTTTACATCTGGTCACTACTGCACATAGTTCTGGTTACATCTGTTTACATCTGTTAGTCCGATCACTGTCCACTCATATCTACTCTTTTATATTTTGTATTTTTAAGTTAAGTTTAAGCTTTAAGTTGTATTTAAATTGACACTTTATATTTAGGTTAAAATGTTTCGTTTACTTGCACTGTTGTTAATTTACTGCTCTGTGTGCCTTTGAATTGCCCCCCCCCCAGACAAATAAAGTTTTTTTGAATTGAATTGAATTGAATTGAAAGAACTTTATGTTTGCTTCAATGCAGTTTTGATATTCCTGTGCTATATTTCAGTATTAAACTGTGTTGCTTCTTTGTGGGATATTTCTTCCATCAGGAAACAGGCCTTTCTCCCCACTTCATTTCTTTGTGTCACAGTCAGAAAACAAGGAGGTGTGGACCCAAGTGCAGAATTAACTAAACTATTTATTTTCACAAAAAGCCAAACAAAAACTTACTTCAACAAAAACACAGGGATCAAAATCAGGGAGCCAGCAGTACACTGACATAACATACGCGCCGACAAACACATATAATGAACTGACACAGAGAGGAAGAAACACAGAGACTGAATAGACATAGGGTAATCAGACACAGGTGAGACTAACAAAACACAGGTGAGGACAATCACACTGGGAAACACACAGAGGCAGGAATACAAGAAACACTGAGGACAACTACAAACTAAATCATGAAACACTGAAGACACACAGAACTCAAGAATGAAACCAAAACACACTAGAACACAGAGATACACAAGGATAATAAATGACAAAATAAAACAGAAAACACTGAAGACAAAACTAGGAAACACACAAGGGAAAAACCAGTAACACTAGGGAACATTAACACAAGGGAAACAAGCAACACTGGGATAAAACAGGGAAACTCAAATACAAAACCAAATCATGACACTTTGACAGCAAAATAACTATGCAGATTCAAATCATCAATACAAAATATAGTGTAGCCTACTTCTAAATTATAATGCAATGATATACGCCTGTATGAAGATATAATAAGATAACAATAGAAATTCACAAGTTAACGTTGCAGTTTAGTCACATTGAGAATTAAAGAGGAAAAAATGAGAGCATCAAATCAAAATCCCAGCTCATTCTAAGTCTAGTTGTTCATTTATATAATACAAAATATTTTTTTTAATGCAGCACTTTACCCTCTGTGACTTTGTGTCATTATTGTTAGCTCACAGGTTGCTGCTTGAAATTGTTTTTTTTTTGTTCTGTTTAAGAATCAGAATCAGAAATACTTTGTTAATCCCCAGGGGGACATTCTGGCATAACAGTTGGTCCTATAAAGAATATAATGTGAAAAAAAATAGATCAATAGATGTTAGAAATTTAGAGAAATTATCACAAAGGAACTGCGGTAAAACGGAAGACTCAACAAAAAGCTCATAATAACTTTTATATATAGGCAGTAAAGGAGAATGATTATGGTCGACTGTAATCTCTGTTTCACAGATGACTGGTCAGAAGTGTACTTTGACAAATGAATGCAGAACTAATAGTTCAGCTCGAGGACATTAAATCACTGTGATGTTTCTGTCATATTTCCAGGGTCCAGGCAGAGAGTTTCTCAGACACGTTATAAAGAGGGAATTTTAGAGTTTTAAAATAGGAAATAAATACCACAATGTTTAATTACAAATGTTACATTCACCAAATTATGAAATAAAGTGATATGTATCCTGCAGTGATGGTATATAACTAAACACCTTGACTTCAGCAATATTTATCATCACACTGCTGGTCTTAACATGCTCACCACCAGATGGCAGTGGTTTTCCTCTGGCTCTACTCCAGGTGTCCTTCTTAGAAGAGTTACCGTAATCTTCAATGAAATGTGACCGGGGAAGAAAACTGGGAAAAACTCAAACAGCCTCCACGTATAACCTCTTAAAAAGTTCTCATGACTAAAGCCTTTACATGTTGACCTTTGTAATAGATGTCTGTCTTCAATAAAAAAAAAAAAGAACAACAAAAATGATACGGAATTGAACAAATGACTCAAAGAAATTTGTTGTGAAGTGTTGTGATTTCAATCATTCCATCAAGGAAAAAGTCCATATAATTTTCAGGTAAAAGGAGTGTGTGTAGAATATTATAGAATAAATAACGCAAAAATATGAGTACCACAGAGGTGAGATATCAAAATATGAAAAGTAAATGTCCCAGACGTCACTGTCAAATATGAACAAATTTATTAATTCACAAAATACATCAAAAGCCAGTCACATGAGGAAGTCACACCAATGCATCCATTGAGCATCAAAGGGTGCAATCTCTACCATCCAATCGTTCAAACATTTGATTTAGCAACATTACTTCTGTACACATCCAGTCTTGATACTGTAGTTTGTCATTAATGTGGATGTAAACAAACCAACCAACCAACCAACCAACCACAAAAACATGTCATGACAAAAAGCTTGTGCCTGTCTATTAGAGAAGTGAGGGGGTTAAACCCTTGTCAGTAGGACAGACACAAGCTGTCAATCTGTGCTCACACTTGGTTGTCCTCATGCATCTTTTGGACAGATCCTCAATACTCCAGCCTCTAACATCGATCTTCTTTTACAGGTAAATACTTTTTTTGTGTTTTGCTGCACACAGGCTCTTGTTTATGTTCAGTTGTAAAAGCAAGGATATGTGGCTTATGTCCTAAAGCAACAAGCTGCTACGGACTTTCCTAAGAAGATTAAAAGGTGCAGTTCTAAGAACTTGAAGTTGGGTGCATACAACAATAACAAAGGTTTTTTAATTACACCATCTTATTCCTCTCAAAGGAAAACTGCAATGCCTGACAAAGTTATTTATTTAAGAGCTGCAGAGGAAAAATAAAATAGAAGTCAGTTAAATTAATATTTAAGTTTCAGCCATTTTCGAGCAAAAATGTAAAAGATTGGCTAGTTATAGCTTCTCAAATGTAAGAAATTGCTGCGTTTCTTTGATGTTTTTCATACTTAATGAAGAGTTGTTGGTTTTGGACTGTTGGTCGGGCAAAGGAATACATTCGGAAACATCTCTTGGTACTCTGAGGAACATTGTCACAATTATTTGACGTCACAGACTAAACAATAAAATGTTAATAGAGGAAATAATCAAAAAAGGAACTGACATTGAAAATGGTCAATAGCTGTAGCCCGTCTCAGATTTTATTCTATATCACAAGAGTAGGATATGAATTTAGTCTCAGATGCAAACCCATAGCACATGAAAACCAAAAAAAGATGCTTCACCTTTATAATTACAGTATTTTTTCTGTATTGGGTAGCCTATAATTGTTAAACAGTTTTATTCCCAAGAGCCAACAAAGCTGCTAACCCAGAATTGTAGTTAGACAGTGTTCAGGAATAAGTAGTCCTTTGGATGACACTACACAGTGTAGAGGTATGCTTAATCTTCCTCACACCTGCCACAGTCGTGCAAAGCTATAAATACGGGGGTCATAAGAGGATCTACCTGGTGTGGGTGTGAAGCAGCCTGATGGATCCTGGCTCATGCCAAAGGAGCTAAGCAAAAGATTATCTTCCACTTACACCAGCAGTAGTAAAAGGGGGACTGTTTTCTCTATCTGCAACAAAACTATGAAGGAATAGGCTGCTCTACTCTAACTGTGTTGAAGTAGCTTTAAGGAATAGCTCAGGATCTTGATGTAATCTGGGTTTTACAGGTTTGAGCAGTGAGACATATGTCCACCTTTAGGCTGCATACGTGAAACTTTAGGCAAAGCTTTCTGGCATAAAGCCCTACAGGTAAACACCTTTCCTTCTAGTTATAGTAGGCCTACAGTATTCACAGTGTGGACAGAGTTATAGAAGAGGCAAATAGACCAAAAATTGACGTTTGGAAGAGAAAAAGCTGGATTCCTCAAGAAAGAGGCTGGACAAGAGTACAGTGGTTAGCACTGAAACTGTAGTCGTGGGAACAAAAATAAAAATGAATTCCTGCATAAAGTTACCTCAAAGATTTTGACTCAATGGATTAAAAAAACACATCTGTTCAGATTGTCACTTGTATGTAGGTTTTCACACAAGTGACAAAAAAACATTTGATAATCTCAATGTCTTCTCTTTAAAGAGTCAGGACAGAGTCTCCAGGTTAATGAAATTCTCCCATCTCAGATAATTCAAAACATGAACAAATACAGCTCACAATCTTTGCATGGATAGATTCTAGTGACCCGACAAGTTCAACTGGACCAGTGCAAATAATTTGCCGTGTACAGCTTATCTTTTGCAGTTGAAATATTCTGCTTGTCACAGAATTAATTGTATTCAGTCATCAACATGGCAATCTCTGTTTACCGTACATCCAGAACTGCTCTTGGTTTTAAGTCAATACTTGAACAATGTTGTCCCTCTTTTTCAAAACTTGTACTTTGTGGTTCAACATGTGAAGTTACTGGTCATACAGAAATGTTTTGCCAGCAATTGTAAAAGCAGCTTGTTTGTGGTATTATTGATAAAAGATTGAGGGTTTAGCCAGTTTTACAGTTAAATTAATTCAACTTTACAGTTTTAGCATTGTAAAATGTGTAATGTCAAATGGAGTTCTGCATTGAGTGCATGTAAAGCTGCACCATAGTGAGAGTTGCATAACTAGCAGAAAACTAATGATTCTTTCCTCTCTCCCTAGACAGAGCCTTTTGTGGATTTATTTGGCCCCTGATGGATGAACAGCTTTGACATGAAGGTACAAGAAAACCTTTTCTATCACAGCTTGCCAATTCTGGAGGCTTTCAAGAGACAATAGACTGTCCTGCTCTGCCACATCTGATAACTTTGGAGCTTGAACAATCAGCAGTTGTGACATGTTTGCATCTGTGATTTCCAGGCAGCTCATCCAAGACCTGCATTCTAATTTTTTCAAAGCAAAGTGGACTAATTAAACAAAATATGGAGCCCTGATTTGGCAAGAGTCCCACTTCACCATCATTCGGGCTAGCAAGGCAGGAAAGCCACATTGAGAGCCCCATAACAGACTTGTTATATGAGGATTGATGTTTCTATGTAGTGTTTGTGCGAGAGCAGTGCAGCCTTGGATCCATCGTGGAACCACAGTCCAGCCGGACGCCCGGCCTTCGGGCCGGAGACGCTCCAAACCAGCAACTACTCTCTAGTGTTACTGATTCAGCTCAGCCTGCTCTCCTTCGACCTGTTTGTCAACTCCTTCAGCGAGCTGCTGAGGACTGAACCAGCTGTGCAACTGGTACTCTTCATGTAAGAAAGACTTCCTCACTATTTCTGCAGCAGAGTATTATCTTTTACCCCACAGGAAAAACTCTGAGCTTAAAATAGCCTGCTTCAGTTGTTGTTTCTGAGCCATCTTAACTGCTGAAGTGGAAATGAAAGAACTGTGAACAAAGAGCGTCTAGTCCTTTCTGTTATTTTCCCTATTGTTTCTGCTGGTAACACTCCCCCCTCCCTGCTTTTCTTCAACAGTATGCAGGACATTTCCATCCTGTTCAACGTGATCATCATTCTGTTGATGCTGTTTAACACCTTCGTGTTCCAGATCGGCCTGGTGGCCATATTGCTGGAGCGGTTTAGAGCTCTGCTAATGTTCTCTGCTCTCTATTTGACCTTCAGTATCGTACTCCATTCCTGGCTTACGGTACGTGCTGTGTGTGCACAAATAGGCTGAGATTTTTTTTAAATCTAAGTCCTTATTCATTTTACTTTGTATGTTGCTTATTGCACTTTTATAAATGTACATAATAAATTAATTGATATTGATGAATATATGACTTCATGAGGGTTGGAAATACTATAGATTTAATAAAATTTGCTTAAATGTGACTTATACATTAAAATAGAAAATTTAAACCCTCACACAGCCCATCTTGTCCAGTTTTTCCACCAGTCTCACAGGGAGTGTAATTTGATCAAGAGTTATTTGCCTTCTGTTCATTTGATTCTATGTAACAAAGAGCTATGAAGTTGGAATGATCATTATTTTTTCCTATCATTTTTTTTCCAGAATCTGCGCTGGCTAAATAGCAACAGATTTATTTGGACAGATGGCCTTCAGGTGCTGTTTGTAGTCCAAAGAGTCGGTAAGATTATTTATAACTTTTTCTTCTTATAGCAAACCAAAGTGATGTTTTCTTCATGCCAAAACAAAGAAGCCTAATAATTTGAAGCTGCCTTTAGAGCGTTATATTGAATGTCAAATCAAATTTTCTCTGAGTGTAAAGCTCAGTGAGACTCTATGATGGTGTGTTCTGATTTACTTGGTTTACATCTGGATTTGAGACATGCTGAATTAACACGGGTCAGAAAACAGCTGATCATGTTGTGTTTCCTTTCTGCTTAATGTGATTTGTACTTTAAAAGGTAATATGTCAAATTATTTCCGATACAGCAACATTTGAAAAGAGCGACTGCTGAATTTCAGAAGAAACATTAACATAGTTATTACTTAAAGAACTACGTACACTACACCGTCATTTCCCCCACTCTTTTTTAGGCTTCCATGTAACAATTACTTACGGGTTTCAGCACTATTCAATGAATCACTGTCTTGTATGTAGACTGAGCGACTGCACATTTCTTTTACTTTGCCAATGGTAAGAATAGAACCAAATGGTTTTGAGTGTGAACGTTGCAGGGGAGAGGGAAATATGGGTTGACTTACTGCGCTTGCTACCACCACAACCCAACCTCGAATAAACAGAGGAAAATGGATTAATGGATGGATAGATAGTCCCTCCTTAAAGCCCCTCCTGTCTTTCTACAGGCAGTGATCCAACACTTCCATGTGGGTGTGATTTCATACATGTATAAGCTCATAAGTGGTTAAAGAGATTTATTGTTGTTCTTCTCTATTATTAAATATGACTGCACACGGCAGCCATGTTTTATCTGACGCTTTGTTTTGTCTGCCACTTAGGACGCACTCAGACGATTACTCAGTGTGTAGTTCAGTGGAGCAACATCAAATCTCTTTGGTTATGAGCCCTCTTTAACGGCACAGTGAAGTGTGCTGGGCTGAGTTCTTTTATGATCCTACAAATACCTCTTACTTTCTGCTAGGTGTTTTCCATTTCTCTGTGTGTTTGCAATGCTAATGTGAATGTACAATTACAAAATATGCCCCTAGTAACCTTGATACCACTGGCTTACAAATGGCAAAAAGGTCTTTCATATATTTTAGTGTCCCATTGTTAACATTTACATTTCTGATCATTTCAATTCCAATTTCCATCCCTCAGGTTTTACAAATGTTACTAAGAAAGGGGCAGGTATTATTCATTTTCCTCATCCTGCTCCTGTTTGTTTATGGACAGTTTATTAGTGTTATGAGAAAATGTGTCATGTCGTGTGTTATTGTGTTGGGATCACACATTGAAACGAATGAATCAAAAATGAGTTTGAATTAATGAATACATCATAACTGAAATGAGTCACATGAATTCTTCCACTTCTAAAATTTGGCAAGCTGATGGTTTTGACAATATTTCACATTAATATAGCAAGTAAACTTTCCAAACTAAACAAATCAAGACAAGGGTTTACACCAGTGATGTGTGGTTTTTAGTAAAACCGCTAGACAGAAAAGAAAAACGATAACATGGTCATTTCATTCAAATATGAAGTTTTATTTTTAAAGGCTATTTTTGTCCACATTTTATTCAGCATTAGATTAAAACTGTTAGTTAAAATAGTATTATCATTGAAAATCAACCTTTACATTTTTGTGCATTGGTACAAAGGTCAGCCTCACTCAAAACGCCTTTGACTTTGAATCATATTCTCTGTATTTTTCTCCTTTGCAGGTTCTGTGTTGTACTACTACTTTTACAAGCGGACCACAGAGTATTTGGGTGACCCTCGACTTTATGAGGACTCGCCGTGGCTACGAGAGGTCTTTGTTCGGGCAAGACAGTGATCTCGCTGCAACAG
This sequence comes from Labrus bergylta, assembly GCF_963930695.1. Lineage (NCBI taxonomy): Eukaryota > Metazoa > Chordata > Actinopteri > Labriformes > Labridae > Labrus > Labrus bergylta. The sequence continues at coordinate 12,465,830 of NC_089197.1, forward strand.
AGCACATAGTGGAACAAGTGTAATGATGACACATGTAAAACCCATAAGTTAAAACTCAGTTTGCAACCAGTTTCATAAAGGGTATACTAAAGGTATAGAACATTCAAAACACATTTCCCCAAGGGGTCAATTAAGTGTATCAAAATTATTTGAAATGAATTTCAGATCACAATAGCATTTACTTTAGAATTCAAACCTTTTCAAGTTAACCTCCCTTCCAATGCAGGTTGAATTGTGCCAAAACTGGTGAGGTTTTTTTTCGACAACAAGGCCAGAGTGTTTTGTCGTTCACAGGGTAAAAACGAAAAGAAAAGTGAGACAGATATTCAGTTGATTCTACTCACCATATGCCCTTTTTCTTTACTTTTGTTAACACTGTACATTTTTTAATAAAGGAATATGTTTCTGTTGTTTTATATACATTTGAAGTGTTGCTTTGAGTTTGTTTGTAATGTTAATATTGAAAGAGGATTCACTTTGTTATGGTTTGGCCAGCTACTTCTCTGAGCTGGCCGTGGTTCATTGTCACAACAATTGCACATATTTATACATTACAGTACATCAATGACCACAAAAAGTCCTTAAACATCGGTCATTAAGACTGTTCTTGTTTGTATGTAGGAAACATACTTGTCTTATGATTTAAACCCCTGCTTCAGAGCTTGCTGAAAAGCATGACTCCAGATGACCGAAGCGGAGCTGATCCTTCAGGTCACTGAACTCCTTCAGGAGCAACTCGTTCTGCAGGTTGAACTTTATATGAAAGAAGAGAAAAGGTTGTTTTATGATGGCAGTTTCTTTGTGTGAAATGAAAGCAACTTTCAAACAGGTCTCACATTACACAGACTTATTAAGTTCAATGAACTCATTGTGACAAAATTAGTTAGAAATAAAGAGGCCTTGATTAACTTGTATGACAATAAAACTAAACCAAATGTGCAAAAAGAAGAAAAACCTTATCAATATATTCAGCAATAAATTCCTAGCTCGTAGATATAATACTATCCCTATTCTAAAATCACCATTATAGATAAATACAGCACTAACTCACCCTTGCAGCATATTTGCGACACTGCTCTGCCTCCTCTTGTTTGCCAGCCTGAAACAAATAGTTCATCACAAAGTAATTCATGTCACTGAGACTCTGGAAACAAAATCTGTTTGCAGACGGTGAAAAGGTGATGCCTTTTTTAAATGTACATTTTCTGTGTCTGACCACGCCCCTCTCTGGAAGGGCTTGGGCCGCTTGGGCTTTCTTGCACCCTTGCTCGATTGTTTACAGTGGAGAGGCAGATTCAAAGGGCAGAACAAACACTTAGCTGTGGGAGTGTCACCCACCTGGGGGAGGGGTTCTGTCCTTTGTGATGTCATAACAGGGAAAATCTGTTATCTGTTATCTGTCAACCTGTTTGAGCACACATTTTCTGAAGTGGAGCAGGCAAAAGACGTAGAGGAATTTTCCCATAATTGGGAGGTTTGTAGACAGACTAGGGGCAAATATGAGTGTTTCATAAACATGGTAAAGTATATTCAGCATAATATGTCAACCTTTAAGTAAAACTACTGTTTCCTCACAAACCAATGGTTTAGTCTGGACGGGGAATATGCCGAGATAATATGATTGTTGAGAAAGGGACTGTGGGAGACTAATGACCAAAGGATAAACCAGCTGTGTTTCCTGTGTTAAGGAAAGGCATGATGTCTTGGACACATTTTTCAGGCGTTCTTTAGTTTAGAGCATCATTATCACTCACCTTCAGACAGATCAGAGACAGGTAAGCCCAAACCTCTGAGTTCTGGTTGTTCAAGCGGTTCGCCTCAGTCAGAGCGTCCTCAGCGACACGCAGCTCCTCCAGCTACACAGACAGACAGAATAGAATACATCGGCAAATTAAACCATGGCTGACTTCTCTCCACACATGTTTATAATGTTTTGTACCACCATCTCCATGACTAGACTACATGAGTCTTATCGGTTGCCTATATATATGTCACATCCAAGAATAGAGACGAGAAAAGAAATAAGAACAACACAGACACAAAACTGAGGCTAATAGTCCTGGTGTTAATAACTTCTAAAACTGTATTATCACAACATACAACATGGGAATGAGACTGCTTCAGATTCTTTAAAATCCTAAATTAAATTGAGATTATTTTCAGCTTGCTTTTACCCGGTAACAGGCTGTACCCAGGCCCAGCCAGGTCAGGCATGATGGTGACTGCTCACAAGCCTGCAGGAAGACAACTTTGGCTTGCTCCAACTAAAACACACAAACAGAGAGATTTAGTAAATTGTTGATTCATGTAATTTGTTTGACGATTATAACAATACATTTCAACTTAAATTGAATTTCAAACAATGTGATATCTGTATGGTTTCTTGAGCACAATGCTTTTTATGACACACTCAAACAGTGATACACAATCACTGAAAGCAAAGCACTAGTAAAACCCATTCATCCTTACGGGAAGTTCAGCAGTAGAAAATAAATCCCACTGTGACTTCATTGCTTTATCACAGTATTTAAGAGTTTCCCAAGATGCACATGAGCCCCACCTTGGGGTGGGAACAAAACCCTGACTGATTAAACTTGTTGTCTTTCCTGGAAACACATCCTCCTCTGACTCATCCACAGACACAATACACATGACTAAACTGTCTGACCCAGGAGACAGCAGTTAGGTTGCTCTCAATAGCTGACCTTCCCCTGTTGAAGGCAGATGGCTCCCAGACGGAGTAGGACAATATGAGAATCTGACGGCTGCTGCAGGAAGTTCAGGCTCCGCTCGTAGCTCTCCTGGGCATTAGTATAGGCCCCACGCAGGTAGTGACAGTGACCATTCAAAGCCCAGGCATCTGCTTCCTATTTACAGGTTGGAATACACCTTTCAGGTCAGGGCCCATCAAAAGAGCAGTACAGCAGTGAACCATGCATGATACATCTCCCACCCAGACATTATGTAGTGGGGGCAGCCAGTAGTCAGAGTATGAGTACCTGTTCTCTGTAAAACAGTGCCTCCCTCAGGCTGGCTATGGCACTGCAGTAGTCTGCTCTCAGCAGCTGCCACTGGGCCAGATGAAGAAGATAGGAGAAACTGTGACCTCCATCTAAACACAGCAGCTCCTGAGACAGAGCACGCTCCACCATCTGACGAAATGAAAACAGTGACAGATGATAACAGGGTCTTATTTTTCTGTTTGATCTTTTCTGAAACTCTGCTGACAATCTTAAGGCATTCAAGTTTGCCACTGTTTAAAAGAAATACCGGTACTAATAAAGCATATGTACAATAACAACTCTTGCTGTTGTATTTTGCTTTTGCTGTGCTAAAAATTCATACCTATATTTTTTAAAATCTTTCTGTGCATTTTACTGTCAGAAAAGTGGTTCCACTTCACATGACTCTCCCACAACCAACTAACATTGTCCACATGCTGGAGCATTAATGGCTGACATAAATCCCTGTTGCACCTACAGCTGCATGAAGTAAGAAAACAAGTAAGTAAAGTAAGAAAACAAACAGGAATACTCTACATTGTAGGTTGTTTCATTCATATTTTACCAATGTGTGTCCAGCTGGTGAGGTCAGCCGCTATATATATATATGTGTGTGTGTTTTTACCTGTAGGGCAAAGTTGTGCAGCAAGAACTGAACTGTCTCTGTGTAAATGGTGGAGGAGGGTTTAGTTCGAGTTGGTCTGGGCATGACGCCCTGTGCTGAAGGCTGTCCTAGCCTGTTTGAGTCCTGGTTTCCACACTCTGGGTCTATTAGGAAAAAAACATAATATTGTCAGAGAGCAATGGCCGCTCCAAGAACTCAAAATGCCAGTCTTTCAGAGTTTCAACAAACAGACAACATTAAGAAGTGAAAAGCTGAGTCCCTTTTTGGTTATTTTTTCTCAACAAAGATCATCTACACCATTTATACATTATTATTACACTGTTTTATCAACATTGTGTGGTTTCCTTCCTGAAGAAAAATAAGGAAGTGCATTGGAACAGAAATAAACAAAAACATACGAGAACATGCCATTTTCACAACAAAAATTTACTTTTTGACATTGTTCAGATAATTTAACTGAATGTAAACGATTTTCAATGGATAATTTGAAATGGGTCACACTGCAGATCTGTTAGTTAGAACAAAGGTCAGAACCAAAGAGAGCACTTTCTTTTTTTTACCCCCCTGTGCATCTCACCTTGCTCAGCATCAGGAGACTTTTCCATCTTTACTTCCTCTGGCTTGTCCTTTTGTTTCTCTTTCTTGTCCTCTTTGTCTTTGTCCTCCCCCTCCCTCTGTGTTTGTTTCTTTGCTTCATTCAGCCTCAGCAGCTTTCTGGCCTCCAGAAAAGCCCAATCAGCTAGGATGGATTCGTTCTGGCTCTCATGGATCAAACCTGGACAGCAGACTCATAAATGTGAAATGAACATATAAAACTCCCAACATGCAACTCTCCTGTTTTTGGAAAGTTTCGACTTTGATTGATTTAGGACTAATATAATGTTACATGACCAAAGTGGCTAAATGTTGACATCTGCGTTGATTTCTGATACTTGAGATATTTACCATTTTGTGTGTTTACTAACAGTTTTTTCTCCTTTTGGCTGTAAAAATCACTTGATACCACTTTTGAGGGTTCTTTTTATGCATTTATTTTAGAGGCAGAACAGTGGATGGAGTCAGAAACCAGGGAGAGAGAGTGGGGTATGACGTGAGGGAAAGGAGCGACAGGTCAGATTTGTTTCCGGGCTCCCTGCTCTCGAGGACTGTAGCGTCTGTACATGGAGCATGCGCACTAATCGTTAGGCCACTGGCGCCCCCTTAAAACCACTGTTTGAGACAAAAACTGCACTGCTACTATACTAATACATGTTTTATTGTCCAAGACTGATGAACCAAAATGATTTTGGTGGTGAAACACTGGGACACATTATTGTATTTGAATAAAGTAAAAATATAATATATTATATTTGTAGCTGTGATTGTACTAAGCCCTAGCTGTATGGCAGCACGATCATTCATGTATGTGTTCTGTGTTTTGAGCAGGTTCACTGTTTAAACCACAGTAGGTACTGTAGGAATAGACACTGTGATCTCACCCAGCAGGGTCCAGGCCACCACACTAGGCGGGTCTATGCTGGTGGCTCGCTCCAGGAAGGTCTTAGCCTCGTCAAAATTCTCAAACATTGCTGCCAGAACCCCACACATCATCAGGCTGGAATTACAAGAGGATACAGACATAATCTTGACTTATTAGTTCCAAGATTTCGCCCTTTGTTATGTTATACCTTTTTGTTTAGATTTGAAATGATACAAATGTGTATTGTCACACAGTTTGAAACAGAGGCACTGCTTGAGTTTGAGAGTTTATTAATGTCGTTGCCATGCCTATTAGCAGTGATAAAGAGCAAACAAGGGGAAACTGCAGCTAAGTGGGGATCTGTTTCATTTGACAATTATTTCATTCTGGATGGATAAATAATTCTGAGACAATGTTTGCACACTCAGGTATTCAGTGGTGCGCTCATGTGGTTCTTGAAAGCAAGACTCGTATTTCCTCTCTTGATATAAACTAATGATATCTCTAAATTGAAGTTTGAAAACCTGTTGATATTTTTTGTTTTTAGTGGAACTAGAGCACTTCTTACCTGGGTTGGTGTTCCTGCTGAACAGACACGGCCTCATGGAAACACTCTTTAGCTTTCATGTAGTCTCCTTTCTGCATGAAGAGCCTTCCCCAATCAAACTTGTATGACGCTTCATATGGGTGCCTCACCACTAACTACAAGGTTACAGAAAAAGTTCAATGTCCACTTTCATATTTTGCCCAGCTAGACTCAGTACCGGCAAGTCATTTGTTATTAATTACTCTTAAACATGACTATGGATGGCTGAGTATACGTAGTCTGGACAAAAGAGATGTGACTTTTTCAGCAAAATGTTCCTCATTTATACAGAGTGAAGAGAAGAAGTGTTAGAAAAGGCAAGCATATCATTGTACCTCTTGGAAGTAGTGAGCAGCATGCTGATAATCCCCAGTAAGCTGAGCCTCTCTGGCAAAATGTCTTAGCTGTGAAGAACTCAACTGGATCTCATCCTGGGAGTCATCATCAACGTCGTCTGAATAAATCTGGTGTGGAGGCAAGGATAAAAACTAAAAGATTGTGCAGTATATAAATGTGTGTGTTTGAGTATGAGTTTGAATGAAAGACCTTGTTTAGAGCATGTTTCATCTCATCCACCAGGTAGACATAGAGCTTGCTGACAAAGGCCCTGAGCTCCTGAGGGTCAGTGAACGCCTCTGTCCGCTGCATCCTGTCACGTACAATCCGCACCACTGCAGGCTAAAAAACAGAAACAAGTACACACTGTTTTGTAGTGTTAAAGAGACAGAACAGCCAAAACCCCCCAGGACATAAAACCTGAGGGGCTGAAGCTTCTACAGAATTTTTTTTTTAACAGAGTTCCTTAAAGTTTTATCATTCCAGCATTCAGTGTAGTTTTTCTGACCTTCATCTGTTCCTTGAAGGCGAAATATCTGCCAGAGACATTGAGTGATCCCATGAGCTGAACCATCATTTTCTCCCGGCTACAGGCATCCGATGGTTGGGTGGCTCCGAACAATTCGTTGTACTGGTCTGAAACATGGCTCACGACGTTGCCTACCTGCCTGTGGAATCCCAGCACTGCCTGCAGGAGCACACAGCCATGGGAAGGGTCAAGAAGTAAGCATCTTTCAACTTCTGGTGAGTGTATCTGTGAATGTACTGTAAAACTAAAACAGGGTATGTTTTTTTACTCTTTCTGCTCTGCTAGGGCCCACTGGAAGCAGAGGTCTGGGAGGGATCAATGATTTAACCCTGAAGAAAAATAGAGAATCATGTTAGCAGATTCTAACTTATTTTTGTTCAGCATACAGTACGAAACCCAACAGGCCAACAGTAAAAGACCAGAGTGCAGTTGGTAAAGGGGTTTAAACATGACACTATTAGACTGGCACCATTAATGAGTAAGATATCATTGTAAAACTAGATGACTCTAGAAGTTGGCTTTAATAATATCTCATGAGTTCTCATATCTTATATATCACGATTGCAGGTGCTTAAATCTAACAAGACAGTGCAACCAATAGAAAGTAAGAAGATTTATATAAACTGTTACCTCCTGGCCAGCTCCTCTGGTGAGATTTTTGGTACCAGTGGCTTGTCCAAGGCTACCTCAATGATAATATAAGTTCTGGCCTCCAAATACATCTGTAATCAACCAAAATATTGCATAACAGCAAACATGTAAACTGACCACATGTTCAGTGTATATTAAAGTATCAAGGATGTGAGCTGGGGGGGGTTAAGTTAATATTGCTGTACAGAGTAGTGTTGCTGTTTAGAGTAAACTTACATTTCCCTCCATATTGATGTATGGCTCAGCTTCGGTTGGGCTATGGGACACGCTGGTGACTCCCTCCATCTTGCTCTGACTAGTAGGTGGCTGCAAAATGAAAAACAGGTTCAATCGTTTCGAACCCTACAAACAAAACCTGAGACCTCCAAGGTTGTAGTTTGGTGAAACTTCTGGTGAACCAGACATTGTGGTGAAATCATTTATGTCAGAGAAAGCTTTGAGAACTTTATAGGACGTGTTTTACAGTACACAAGTTAAAATTATCCAATCCCCTGTAAATTTAGTTCATAAAACATTAATGTACAATAAGCATTTAGCATTGCAACCTTGCTCACCTTGTTCTTTCCCGCCCTGGCCTTGTAAGAACCTGCAGATGAGCTGGCACGAGATCTGACCAGATTGGCTGCAGCCTTGGCCTGCTCCTTTAACACACTGACTTTCTGTCTGGCCTTGAAGATAAAAGACAAACTGATTTTGACAATTTAACCTAATGTAAGTATTTAGGGTTGCTGGATGTCTGCTCTGTTTATGCACTGTAAAAGATATTGTGCTTGTACACAGCCCTGGTTATGTCAAGACTGTGTGAATGGGAACCAAACAAAGTGGCTTGAATCAAACCACATAAAAGACGCCCACAGACATTCAGTGTACTTTCTAGGATTCAAAGATAGTGATTTAAACGATGGTTGCAGGGAAGTTGTGAGTTTGCTCTCTGTAGAGTTTACTAGCTGTATCATCTTCTCTGAGTGCGTTCAGCGTTTTGTAGCAGCAGTTTTCTAATCCAGATCGTAGCTCTGTTTAGTGACATTACTTTCTGTGTTGTTGTTCCTTTAACCATTACTGTAAATCATTCAAACTGTACAAATTCAAATAATTTTGCAAAGGCTTATGAAACTCTGATTTGATCAACAATATACACATCATTAATAATATTTACATAAAATGGCACACCATACTTTTTAGTTTAGGCTATATATATGTATCACATAGCAGGACTGAGCTGAATACAACCACTGACTTAGTTGGACACAGAGACAAAGAACTCATTTTGCCAGACTCCACTTAAGTACTCCAACTATTATTTTCAAGAAGTGCTTCATTAAAAATGAGAGCCTAAAACCATTTCAGTGTTGGTCATTCAGACTTTCTAATATAACATTCCAGATAGAGGTAATAAACAACCCTGATCAAGAGAGCTATAAGTTAAAAGCAAAAAAAACAAAAAATATAAAGGCAAATGATTTATGTGCGTACATTTGTACAACCTTGTTTCGTAACTCGGCTTCGGAGAATGGCTGAATGCTGTACGCTCCTCTGATGCGCCTGACTCCAGGACACAGCAGCCTCCCCATGTCTACGAACGCCACACCATGGAAGGGGATCTCTAGGTTCTCCTCATCTGGCTACACACATACACACACATGCATATCAACACACTCTAATAGGGCTGTTTATTGCCCGGTATCTGATACAATATGTAATGTGACAGGGCTTACATTTCAATATATATTTCTATCTTCAGAAATCTTTCAGGCAAACTGTCATAGTGTAAAGAACAGATGCATTCAATCTGAGAGAAATAGAATGCTTCCTGCCTTTATCAGTGAAACTAATTATAGCGTGTGAACACTTGATTTAGATATTATATACAGAATCACAAAACATAATACCAAGACACTCAGGTGTAAATATAATAGATGGAGATGCTGTTCTCTCATTGGTCTTTGCTTCATGTTTCCAAACAAAGAAAGATGGTAAATATTCTTAAATTTGTTACTTAGCATATTTACTGGAGCCTCTACTTAAGCATCCCATTAGCTTACTTAAAATAGAATGATTATGCCTGAAAAGATTGTGTATGTATTCTGTTTGCTTGAAATGTCTTATATTGGGTTTTGTATCAAGGGGTTACGCTGCAGGAGCAACACTGGAGAGGAAATGTTTCCAAACCTATCATTAGAAAACGAAGCTGTCTTACCAGTTTGCTTTCTGCAACCTTTCCCAGTGGAGCTGATGACCTCATGATCTCCAGAGGCCATAGTCTGCTTTCAATGACCTTCTGCCGCAGCCTGAAATTAAAGTCAACACTGATATATTAGCAGCCTTATCAGTAAATCCTTTTTGCTTGTTGTATTGTTGTATTGTATTACTGTAAAGTAATTGTATGTTCGTGCGTGTTTATTTTCTCTTATTCTCCTCTCGTGTTTATATTCTATTTACTGCTTCACAAGTTTTCCAGTACACTCTGCGATGATCCTGAAATGTGGTATTTGTAGATATTTTTAGCCCCAAGGAAGTGCTCATACTTCTAATATGCTTCCCCCTTTCTCAGAAGAAATCCCGAGTCTGGTCAACATGTAACATGATGGTGAATAACGTCGAGGGGTGAGTCGTGTGTGTAACTGACCTGGTTGTCCCTCCTGCATCCAGGAAGCAGCACATCTCTGTGTCCCAGCTAACCCTGGTCTTCATGGTCTCTGCCTCATTACGAAACTCTGCATCCTGAAGGAACATTTACACCTTTAGGCTTGTAACTGAATACGTTAATGGTTTTGCCTTCATGAACATGTTTGTCTATTTATTTCATCCCGTCATCTACAGTTTTGTCACTAGCTTAGCTTGTGTCTCAGATGGCTTGATGTATAATGTAACTAAAAGGTCTATCAAATGAGAGGTAGATATGTGACATTTTCACATCAACATGGCTGAATATATTAAAATAAAAGACAGTAAAGCGTCATACTGTAAAACTGATCAGTGCATCAAAGTATACCAGGTAACAACTGTTACCAGGAGCAGATATACATTTGCAAAAACAGTACCTCTATACCAGTCAGCTCGCCGTCCTCTGATTCTATGGGCTCCTTCTGGAAATAGACACCATGCAGGAAGTGGTTGCTAGGGGCCAACAGGGCCTGGTGGGGCCTCTTCTTCTGTCTTCCCTGCTCCTCCGGTAGCCCCCCTTCCTTCAAAGACCCTTCAGAGAACACCAGCGCCTGATTTCGCTAAGAGTCAGGGGAATAGTACAGCCACAGTGATCAAGTCCCTCAGCCTGGAGAGATTCTCATTTGAACTTAGTCTGAATCAGACAGCTAGGTTATTCTGTTTTATTTTGATTGATTGATTTAAGCATGCTCATAAATTTTAGATCATTGAGAGTTAAAACCATCCCTTATTTTTGGAGATATACACTTTCCTTAAACAGTTAAACCAAAGAGTATAAGATTGGAATAGGATATGTCAAAAATAAAACACCAAAGAGTAGCTCCATAAAACAAAGAGTTTAACACTAACCTCTGCAGTAAGCGGGACCTCCAGTGCAGCAGTGTATACACTCGGGGCGGGGCCAGTTTGTTGCAGCCATGCTTCAGGGACAGAGTAAGCTGTCTCCACCGTTACTCTGAGCAGGTTGGAGGCTGTGATTTGAGCTTCAGACAACACTGGCTCCGACACGCTGACACATACATCCAGGCTTGTTAGCTAAAGGGAGTCAAATCGTAAGGAGGAACCATCATGTTTTTAAATAGTCAGCGATGAACTAATTTATACTTTTGGCCTACTGGTCTCAGTGAACATTTGTATTATATTTCTCTCTGGTTTGGGATTAAATCCGCTATGCAGAGTTTGAGGTTATTAGTATTGAGTTATAGTGATGAGGGAGAAGTGATGATACCTGAATGTCAAGTTGTCACAGTTATGTGACATTGAAATCATTGTGAACGCCTGAGTCAAACACTGTAGTCCTTACTGGTCTCTTGTGTGACCTTATCATCCTCAACCTGGCAGCCAGCTCATACAAATAACCACATAACATATTAACATTTGTGATAGTTATACAGACTAATGAAAAAAAAACACAATGATGGTTTTTATCTGTACCTTTCATTAGCACCACAATTCGATGCTGTATGATAAACATGCCCTACAGCCCTCTTACAGCCACAGCTTCTACATGTGACAGTAAATGTGTTCTTCTCTGACATGTTAAAGGTTACATATGTATCCACACTGTAACTGTTCCTGCACTGGTGAGTTATCATGGATTTACCTTCCTCTTGGACTTTAAAAGGGCTGTGCTGGCCATCCACTTCCTTTTGGCACTAACTGCTCTGTCCTCATTCTGGCTGCTCTGTGATTGTAAAACATGCACTGATAGAGGAATCAGAAAGAAGCAACTACCGCCCGTCTAAATCTACAAGCTGTCTGGATGAAACCACCAGGGGTTGAAGGAAAGGAATTCAGTCCGATATCATGATACATGTTAATCTTAAAATATATCTATACAGTTTTTTATTCAGGAATATGCAACATTTGAGCGTCACACCCTCTACCTAACATGGCCGCAAATAAGCTTACACTGTGCAGTACGATGGAGTTGCTGTATTTTGAATGTAATTAGCAAAGAAAAAAACGTCATGTGTACTTTTCTACAACACTAACACATTTGTTGTAGAAAGTGTTAAAATACTGAGAATATGACAGGTCTATCTTTTGCCTTAATATTAACTGATTGATATAATTAACTTCACTTTTAGTTTGCAATTTAACTGAAAAGCACTTCTCACCTTGGCCGTGCAGTTGTTCACTGGATTCAATGGGACTTTGCTCAAGAAGCTGCACTGACCTTCAGACAGAAGAAAAACAAATTCAACATTTTAAATGCAAACTCTTTGAAGTCAATTTTAGTTTTTCTATATGAAGCAATTTTCATTAAGAGAGATTAACCAGTAAGGTTTCAATTTAAAATATGAAAACATGTGACTAGCAGATATAGCTATACCTTGTAACAGTGGCAGCAGGTCAACCACAGCTTGACCCAGCACAGATGTCCTCACTTTAACTTTCTTGTCTTCAGGCAGAATCTCCGTCACCGTCACTGATCACACAAAACCATTCACATCTAACAAGTGCTTTTTTTTCAATTGAGACACTGGTGGCTAATTTGCAGAACACAATAATAAGAAATAACAACATCTGACAAAAACAAATAAAACATGTGACTGAAGCTGAATGGCTCAACAATCAGTTACATCAGATATCAGAAGACAGGACGATGTTTTTAAACTCAGCTTACGAATGATCGGTTTATGGGCCATGCCACTGAGAGCCTGAGCATCATTTGGGCAATGGAAACTACAGGTGAAATCGAAGTGAACGCACTCCTCCGCAGGGATGAATTGCTTCTGGTCTGATTGCCCGAGCACATTGCCATCAACTTCAACCTTCAGAAAAGTCTGGAAACCGTCTTCCTTTTTTCCTTGCTGAAAAAAGCCCCCCCAGAATAAGTAGCATTAGGTAGAAAAAGAAAAAGTAATATTATATGGATACTGTCATCCACACCTCTGTAAGTCCTGCAATATAATATCATATATGTAATATTTTTACTACTTGAGTCCCTCATGAAGTTAAGTAAAAATAAAAGGAAACAAAACATTATACAAATGAAAGCTTACTTCTTACTTTTTACTTATTGCTTACTAACAGTTGTTATGTTGTGACCTCTTCCTATAAAGATGCTTCAAACCATAATTTGACGACAGTCTGTTTCCAGTCTGTGTTTGAAGGCCTTTAAACTCCTGTTAGCATGTGTTGTGCAGCTGATTTTCATCATTGATTTGCGCTTACTCTACCTAACTATGAGCCACCTTACCGGGTTATTTCCACGCGTGACATTTATTTCTATCTTCAAGTCGCTTCCTCTCCTCTGTGTCTCCATTTCTGAGGACAAATGATCAAAACGTTAGTTGGCAGAAGTTGCAGTGTTGGATCGGTTATGCTTTATCGTTGTAACCGCACATTGACGTTTCCATGACAACGTTGCTAAACATGGTGATGTGTTTACGTACAGTCTGTAATATAGACAGGGCAGCAATATATACATACAGTATATTTTTTAAAAACATTTCGGGCCATAGTAGAAAAATAAATTAGAAATCAAAGATACGAGTTCTTAAGACAGAGAAGAACGGAACAAGATAACAACAACATATCAAAGTTGTTTAAAATCTAATAAACATCTTATTCTTTGCTATTTACAACAGACAGACAGCACCGCTGCAATTTTACAATTTTAAGGTCGACTAAAAACGCTGTTCTACCGATTTAAATCTGTATTCAAGAAATCCACAGAATTTCTCCCTGTCTCTTCCTGCCACTGTTTTCAGTATATTAAACTTTGAGCTCCTCTGTAGTTACACTAAAGGGGCAGCAGGGGTCACTGCTCTCAGTGGAACCTTTCATGATGGATCAACAATGATGTCGAATGAATTTAATTTCTTTTAATATTCAAAAAAGTGCTCTATAAGTCTAATGTATTATTATTATCATTATTATTACTATTAAGAGTAAATTGATATACTCATGTTGTAATTAAGTTGTAGGCAGAACATGTATAAGCAACTTGTTTCTTATCCATCATTGCACTACGACCACTTTATTTATCTCATTTTACCTTTACAGTTATATTGTTTATATTAGTTCTGTTGTTCCATTATTCACCATGCACCTTTAACTTATCATTTAGTATTTAGTATTTAGCCTACTTGCACATAGCTCTGTATATATATATTTATTTCTCGTTTACTGCACATTGTTCTGTTTACATCTGGTCACTACTGCACATAGTTCTGGTTACATCTGTTTTCATCTGTTAGTCCGATCACTGTCCACTTATATCTACTCTTTTATATTTTGTATTTTTTAAGTTAAGTCTAAGCTTTAAGTTGTATTTAAATTGACACTTTATATTTAGGTTAAAATGTTTCGTTCTTGCACTGTTGTTAATTTACTGCTCTGTGTGGCCTTGAATTGCCCACCCTGGGGACAAATAGGAGGGCCACTCGACAAGCCCCTCTGGGTTTATTTGGCTCCTCCAGCACATTTCTTTCAAAATTTATAGTTTGTTAATTAACTAATCATTATGTGCTGTCTGTTTTTTATGGAAGCCCATTTCCGCCAGTAAAAAAAAGAAAATAATAGTCTCATAATTTCAAATTTTTATCTCATTATTTTGAATTATGTCATTATTATGACTTTATATTTCATAATTTCAACTTTATATCACATAATTTCGACTTTATATCTCATAATTTCGACTTTTTATGTAATAATTTTGACTTTTTATCTCCTTATTATGACTTTATTATTTTCATTTTTATTTTTTAACTGGGCTTCCATAGTTTTTCTATTGATCTATTATGTTTATGTTTTTTTGTGCAATAAATAAATAAAATAAAAATAATAATAAAACATAATAATGCCTCCGCGCCACAGGGGGCGCTCACACCTAAAGTCTCGTGTCCTCCGTTCTCGTCGTCGTGCTATGCTCTAAACGGCTCAGCTAACTACATCCGGGAGTTATATTTTCAATGATTTTGTCAGTTTTGTGGGATTAAAACACTTCTCTGGTGTTTGTGTTTTGTTGTTGTCAAAGATGTCGTACAACTACGTGGTAACAGCCCAGAAACCCACCGCAGTCAACGCCTGCATCACAGGTAAAGATGACGCTGTTGTTGTTGTTTCTTTGCAGTTGTGCAGAGATGAAGCGTTTTGTCAAACCTGCGTGCTAACGGAGCTCCCGCGCTGCTCCACACGGGCCTGTGGCTAAGCTTAGCTTTTGTTTTGCTCAAGTCAAATGTTGAGAGTGGACACACACTTATGAGTAACACAGGACCGTGTTAAATGTGTTAAAATCAAACCTGTGCAGAAGGCAGATACGATGCTCTTTGATATTCAACGTTATCTGTTTATGATCACAGTTTGATGGCTACAGATCAAAATGCGATTGTTTTTTTTAATCTGAAAATATCAATCATAGCTTTTCAATACTGTTCAAATCACAAGGGGATATATATTTACAAAGTATTGACTCCGTAAAATTACCCACTTTTTAAACTTCATGAAAAGCCAGTGTCGACGTTTGATCTGATGCATGTTGGCTACACATGAAGGGTCTGTAAACATACTGATGTTTGAAGGTGCACTGTGTAGATTTGGTGGTGAAAGTTGGAGAATTGAAACAATTCTATGCTTTATTTTCTGAACTAAATACACAAACTTTATTCAAAGGAAAAACAGGTTCCTGGAGCACTGTCTGGATCTTAAAAGCTACCAGGAGAGTTACACTTTCACTGTTTGCGGCCCACCACCTGAACTTCTCATGTAGTATTTTATCTACAAACAGAGTTACAGGGACTACATTTCCATCTGAGGACAGTTTGTGTTTAGAGTTATGAATATATACAACCGAATCTGTACATTTCACCAACTTACACATATCTCTACCTTCATAGTGCACCTTTAATGTGGTTTTATTAAATCATGCAACTTTAAGAAAAAGCATAAGATAAGATAATCCTTTATTTATCCCACAATGGGGAAATTTACATTGTTACAGCAGCTAAGAGCAAAGGTTGCAGACAAAAAGTGAACACAGTACAATTTAAATATAAAAAGAAAAATGAAGAATGTACAAAAAAATAGCTATTAAAAAAAATAGATCACTACTTCTATTTGAAAAAAGTGTAGTCTGTAATATTCAGTGTAACACATGTTATTGCACAGTGGTTTGATAAACATAATATAACATTAATGTAACATTATTATTGCACAAAGTCAGAGTGAATTGTCCCAGCTCTTTCATGAACACCTACTAACTTAATGTTGCTGGTCTTGATATCATTGATGATGATGATGATGGTTGTGACGATTGTTTTTGTTTGATAACGACGACTTATAAGCTGGTTTCTATACTGATTAGAGAGAACTGCTGTCAATGTTGTGCTTTGCCTCTGGTCACTTCCTGTCAGCACCTGTGTGTCCAATCGGACTCAAAGCTGATCGTTCGTTCCCTTTTTTTCGAGATCCTTGCTTGTGTTGTACTTACTCTCTGATGTACGTCGCTTTGGATAAAAGCGTCTGCTAAGTGAATTGGAGAATTGTAACTGTCCAGGGGTTGGGATGATAAGTCTTGCCCTGCAGTTACTGAAAATGTCATTTTGAAACGTCTAGATATGTAATGACGGCAACTAAAATGCCTGCCTCTTTCCCCCTTTATTTCACAAGGTGGATGATTTTATTACCTTCATAATGGAATGGAAATAGTAAAAGAACATTGTACTCATGTAACAATAAAGTTACTTTGATTCAACTGTACTTAAGTACAAGTAAAACTACTGTTCGATAATTGTACTCTAGCAAAGGGAAAATATCGTCTCTCCTTTCTGCTAAGTGCAAAATCTACACAAGAATTTGAGAAGGTGCCATCATATGGTACCTATAAGTAAATCAGGTGGTCAGTTTCACGTAGGAAAGCTTGGATCTCCTTAGAGCATTTTTAGTTTTTTTTTCTTCCTTTTGCTCATTAATGAATGTTTTTATAAATGTAACAAAGTACAATAATTACCCAAAACTTACCTAAAGTAGTGGTGGGCGATATAACAATCTTAGATCGTGAAGGATTTTAACGTGCTGACGATCTGCCAAAGCAGAGAGATCGTAGAACCGGGCTAATGTATTTATTCTATCATGCTGCAGTTTATGCTCCCACACAGACGCGTCTCTCCCCCTCCTTTTTTGCTCCGCAGCGGTGAAAACGAAAATGAAACTTAAAAGTAAAGTCCACAAAAACAACTCCATCCTGGTTATATGCAGCTGCTCTGATATTTTTCCAAACCGTCACGGCATGAGCAACAGTTAACTTATCCGCATAGTTTGCACAGTTAAGTTTACATCTCGGATAGCGACACAAGAAACCGTTTAATGAGCCGGAGAGACGTTCACAGTCTGCAGAGAGACAGAGCGGAGACAGTCAGACAGTGATTAGAGATATAACCACGGTGTTTAAAATGTTGCTGTCGGTGTTTTCTGCTCTCTCTCGGTTTTTAAAAGTTACTATCAAGCCTCTCCACCCGAACCTCACCTGTTGTGATAACTGAATTTATAGGGATTACACTAAATGACGTTACAAAGCAGCAGGTGAAAGTGAGTAACCATGGTGACTGTCTGTCTGTCAATCAACAATGTCCCGCCCCCTCTATGTATTAAACTCGTCTGTCAGTAAAACTTACTTTGATCATGTGTCGCAGAATGAACACATTCTGTATAATGTTTGATTATATATAAACTAAACTAAAGATAGTCCAACGATGTCATAAAAAAACAACAAAGGCTGCAGGTATAGAACTCTGCAGGGCTAAATGAAACACAGAAACAGAAACACAAGAACTCGAAGTCTACATGTTTTTAAATGAATGCATCACTGTGTGAAAATGTTCCTGATGAACACAAAAAGAGGACACATAACTAAATCATAATTAGTTCCTCACAAGTGGTGAGGAAAACCTTCAAATTGTGCATAAATATCGATCAAATCGAGGGAAAGACATTTCTGTTGCTAAAGATGTTCTGGGTGAGAGACCACCAGACCTCCTACAAAGATGTTTTTCAAATAGATTAAACTTGTCAGCACAGTTTTTGTGGATTTAAAAACATTATACAGGGAAATAAGTTTGGTTGAACTGGTCAGTAACTTACAAATTTGTCTAAAGATCAATATGAAAGAAATTGTGATATGATATTTTTCCCATATCGCCCACCTCTAACCTAAAGTTAAAGTAAAATTCCTGATTTTAAAAACTACTGTTACTGTCAGGTTTACTTTCCGCCCCTGCCTTCATAGTAATTACACCATTGTAACATAACCACATTATCACATTCTCTCTGTCTGAATCAATATTCCTTTAAAAAAAGCTTCTCTGTCTGCCTTACTAGAAGAACATTTATTTGTCCAAATTGACATGATATGAAATCCACACCAAACATTTTACTGCTCCGCTCATTCAGTATGATGAACATGTTTTGAATTCTGGTGTCTCCACAGGTCACTTCACCTCTGCAGAGGACCTCAATCTGCTCATAGCTAAAAACACACGTTTGGAGATCTATGTGGTCACAGCAGAGGGGCTTAGGCCCGTCAAGGAGGTGGGCATGTATGGAAAGATCGCCGTCATGGAGCTGTTCAGGCCAAAGGTAAGTTTGTTTGTGTCTTAAACACTGGGTAACTTTTGTTACACTGGTGGATGTGTTTCTTTGCTTTTATTTCACACAGAGTCAGAAAATATTCTATTCCAGAGAGTTTTAAAATTAGGGGTGGAATTATGTTTTTATTTTTCAGGGCTAAGTGATTTGAGGGTTGTCATGGATTCTAATGTATTTGTGCAAGGATAGTAAATCTTCTTCATACCATTTGTCAAACTCGAAATAACATATAACTGAAGGTGAGACAATCCCCTGCTCTGTCCGCCCCCTTAAAGTCCTGAGAAATACTTCAGGCAGTGAATAAAACTAAGTGTGATCTGTAAGGCTCTTCTTCCTTGCTCTAGTCGTTTTAAATTTAACTTTATTCCCTCAAAAAGGAAATTAAAAGGAATTAAACTTGTGAATGAATGTGTTAAGATACATTTGTAGGATATTTTAAGTTAAAAATTAGTGTTTTAAAAAGTTGAATAAAATACAATTTAACAAAATGTTGATTCTAAGAGAGAGAGATCTTTCAAATACCACAACCCAACATCCTTTAACTTGCTAAGAGGGTTGCATACACATCAATCAATCAGTCAATTTTTATTTGTATAGCGTCAACTCATAACAAGTGTTATCTCAAGACACTTTACAAAAAGCAGGTAAAATACCTTACTCTTTGTCTGTTAACATTACAAAAGAGCAGGTTAAAAAGACCTTACTTATTGATGAAACTAGACTGCTTTACCCAGCCATGGTGTCATTTTAGTGGCTTTGATATAATGATCAGACCGACTTTGGTCCTGCTCACAATAAGAAGAGATTTCAATACATGGCAGCTGCCTTGATGGTTTGACTCCACCCAGAGCTTACCAGCTGACTTAAAGTTACAGGTAGTGATAAAGGATCTGAGTCAAATCATCATGTGTTGATGTTGTAGTATTCACTTGTAAAATCAAGACATTACAAAGCAGACAAACTAGTGGCCTTTGTCCTCCACAAACACTATACAACATTTTACATTTTGTTTGTACCGGTAATTATAATGACATACGAAAATGTCCAAATATACAATATTATGCAAAAGACCACCGGGGCACGCTGTGCACAACCTACCTATGTTTTCAGCTGCAGCTCAGCTGCTGGAACATACAATGAAAAAAAGATCAAGAACTCGTGGTACACCGAAAATGACTTTACTGTGACTTTATTTTGAATTTACAATAAAATCTTTTTCAGTTTACCACAGATTATTGATTTTTCTTCATACAATATTATGTATTGTATATGTTATTGTTGAACATGTGGACAGCACCGACCCAATTTAACCCTCATGTACATAGATTTGTCTCTTTTATTTCTTAGTCTTTTCTTATTTTCAGGGGTCATTTTTACATGCATGCATGTTTTGATCAGGAGACCATCTTCCAAGTTTGTCCAACTACGGATAATTTATTATAGTCACGAACGGGTCAAGTCTGTTTCTGCTATTTATGCTCTGAGGAAATCAGGGGCCTGTTTCACAAAGATATTTTAGATGTTCTTAATCTTATGTAAGTTAACCATTTCCTGGTAAATAAAGACAAACTTATTACAAGCCAGAAGCTTTCAAACTCTTACTTCAGGCAAACTTAGAGCACCAGTGTAACTATCAGGGGAACTTGCTGATCAGCTGCACCAAGTGACAAAAAGGGTCAGACTATGTGGTTTTCCTGCAATGTTTGGAGAGTCTTGAGGGTAAAGAGTCATGAAGTGAGGAAGACAGTGTTGATCAAGGAGTCTTGATCCCGTCCTGGGTGGTCATAGGATTTGTTGACGGAATTCATAAAGTTACATTTTCAAGGTGACCATGTTTTATGGCTTGTAAAAAGTCTTGATATACCCAGAATTCATTTCCAACCAGATTTCCTCATAGTCATAAAGAGATAGATCCGGTCCAGTTTTTGTGAAACTGGTCCCTCATGTCTGATCAGTGCTGCTGCTGCTGCTGTTGTTGTAATAAGCCAGTTTAATTAAATTGACCACAGGCCCCTTTCATGTTTGCTCTGTGATGACTGTGTTGTCTTCTGACATTTATTCAGGGTGAGAGCAAAGATCTCCTGTTCATTCTCACATCCAAGTACAACGCCTGCATCCTAGAGTACAAACAGAACGGCGAGAGCATTGACATCATCACCCGTGCACACGGCAATGTCCAGGTTGGTGAGAAAAAAAAAAGTGGTTTGTGAAATGACCTTTATTTAGATATCTACTAGTTAAACAGACATTTAGTTTAAGATGATTTGTTTACATGAAGAAATGTGTATTTTGAGCTTCTCTCATGAACTTTGTTGCACTCTTAAGACCTTCATTAATCAAACTTTATAACGACTTTCTAAATACGGTCAGGCGCGTCTAGACTGTCTGAATACTGTTAAATGCTGTGCACAGTATCATTAGAATTTGATCCATAAAGTGTCAAAAGCAGTCAGAGAACAAATGCTCTTTTGCAGGATCGTATTGGGCGCCCATCAGAGACGGGTATTATTGGCATCGTTGACCCAGAATGCCGCATGATTGGCCTGCGGCTTTACGACGGGTTGTTCAAGGTGATCCCATTGGACCGCGACAACCGCGAGCTGAAAGCCTTTAACATCAGACTGGAGGAGCTGCAGGTCATCGATGTTCACTTTCTTTACGGCTGTCAGGCCCCGACCGTCTGCTTCATCTACCAGGTACTGAGGCAGGACGAGCGCTGATTGGATGAGGGAGTGTGTCTGTGTAAGAGGAGCGGGACAGATTGTGCTGGCACGTGTATAATGTAGGGTTTTCCTGCTCTCAACCAGAAGTCATGTAAACATTCAGTTTTTGGTTGTGTGTGTCCTCTAGCTCTGACAGAATGTCTCATGAATGTCCCTTCTTTGTGAAACATTTGCCAAGTCTCATTTGTTTTGTTTACATCTTGGTGTGTTGTGATCACCTGTTGATCAATGGAATAGGGTAGCTTTACGAGAGGTCTTAAACTCTTCAGGGAACCTGTAAATAAGAATAAACTTCCAACTCAACGTCCTACTGTTCTCATTGGAGGCATTTTCAATATTTAACGTCTGGTTTGTATTGTAGGACCCACAGGGGCGCCATGTGAAGACCTACGAGGTTTCTCTGAGGGAGAAGGAGTTCAGCAAGGGTCCCTGGAAACAGGAGAATGTGGAGGCCGAGGCATCCATGGTCATCCCAGGTAATTAGAGCGGACACTGTGTACATTACTCAGATGTAATATTTTGATTTGTTTATTTAACAGGGACACATGCAGTGAACATTGCTTCATATGTAAAATACAAAGTAGATGCCAGGCATGCAGGTTTCTAGCCGTGGCTACTTAGCAACTCCAGTATAAGTTATACACAGAAAAAAAAAAGCTCTCCAAATCTTTACAATTTTTTCACAAGTCAGACTAGAACAGGCTCTTTGTGTGAGATTGACCAAATTGTCTGACAATTCTCACGTTGAAATGAATAAAGTCAGACAGGCTTGGTTATTTAAAGAAATTCAACCACAGCACAGCAGACTACACTTTGGAAAACACTGCCATGTTTGATGCTTGATTTGTCTCTCGAATCCTCCTTCTATGATTGATTTATAGTACAGTCAGGTCTGTGGTAAGACAATCTAATGAGTCAACTGATGAATAAAAAAGACTGTAAATAATTACATAATTCTCTGTGGCAGTACTTCTTAAATGTATTTTTGTGTAAGAGCCTTAAACCTGTCTGTGTCTGATATTACAAAGCTTTGCCACTGACTCTTTCACCTCTTCGCTTGTATTTTAGTGCCAGAGCCATTTGGGGGCGCTATAATCATAGGACAAGAGTCCATCACCTACCACAATGGAGATAAATACTTGGCCATTGCACCACCTACAATCAAGGTAAAACATTTATAACTGCTTTTGAAGCCCTGCAGCTTTAGATATTTCATCATCCTCCAGGCTCAAGAAAATAATGTATTTTTTAAAATCTCAGTTGCATTATGTGATATATATATATATATATACATATCTGCAATGCAGAATATGTCGGGTCGGCTAACACTTTATTTTCATAGGGAGATCATTCTATTATGGGATCAATGAATGTTTCTGTTTTGTAACTATTAGGAGTCCAATTTCTGAGACGTCCCATAACAGTCATTAGGACTGTTTGAGATTTAATTTGAAACACAGTTGATATGAAAAATGGTAGAAGAAGAGTTTCCAAATTAGTCAAGTTAAAAGAAGGTTTAATAGGAAATGAAGTCCCAAATGCAAAGCTATTTGATCAAATGTAGTCTAATAAAACAGTCTGTCATCAGAAGCCTTTCCCTACGTGAACATAATCATACTTCGCTGCACTCAGGACACCCTGAGGTTTACACTTTGGACTTAATTTGTTATGAACCCCGTGATTAATGTTGAAATAGCATTTAAAGGCAGGTTCATTCAAGCCGTGATGATGACTTTAGCTCCCCATACACCATCGCCTTTAGTGTTATCTTAACGAGATGAAGTCGGAGCCTGCACCGCTCTGCTCTTATTTAACAAAGCTCAGGGCCCAGAGGAGCTCCTCAGCAGCATCCTGCTCCTATAATTAGAGAATGTTCTCCTACTGTCCCACTGCTTGTGGTGCCATGGCCTCATACACTCTGGAAATTGTTCAGATGGCGTAGTTCCTCATTTAAAATCTCGGCGAGTCACTATATGAAATCAATTTGTTGTCTTCAGTTTTTGGCTATGTTGCCAACTTATCATTATGATATCTGGTTAATAGAGTCAAGCCTTTTTGAATGGGTAAATGTAACATAAGCTGTGAGAGAGCGATTTGTTTAGCAGTCAGCAGTAAAATACATAAATACAGCCAGCAATGAGCATACAACATAAGGAAGGACAATAAGAAGCAAAAAGTCCAATGGACAATATATATAGTCGTTAAAAAAACAGATTAGTCTTTAGTTTCAAAAGGCAAAGGCAGCAGGGACAAATGAGCTCCTCAGTCTCTTTGTCCTACATGCTGGCAGGCTGAGTCTGTGGCCTGACGGCTGAAACGTCAACTCCTTGGACAAAGGATGACGATGATCTGCCAGGATTGACTCTGCCTTCAAATAAATGTCAATTATGTTTTTGTGTTGTAATGAAATGAGCAACTCTTCAGTGATTTTTAGACCTTTTAATCTGCATTTCATTGACACTTGCATGAGTATTATATATCAATTCAATTCAAGAAACTTTAATTGTCCCCGGGGTCATTTCAAAGGTGGTCATTTTCGTTTAGATTAAAAACCTTCTTTGGTGGGGGGGTGGGGGAGGGTCTCTTGTGATTCTGCTCAAGCTATCCTGGGTTTTGCCTCATGGCTTAAAAGTGAACCGGTATGCTCCATAAGAAGGCGCTCTGTGGTCTTTCAAAAAACCTGTTCCAGATTCTCTTGTCAGAACTGTTCTTTGTTAATATTTATTTCAATATTCAGTATAGCAGGAACATCAGTGTCTTTACATGCTTCATTACTTTCTCTTGAGTGTTTTCTAGCAGCAACACTAAATTGTTAATGACCCTATCATGAAAAATAGAATTGCAGCTTCACATTATTGTACGTTGTTATTATTATTATTTTTTAATCATTGGCTGCAGCTCATATGTGTCCTGCTGATCAGTTTGTTCTTTAAAAGCCCCAAACAGCCTGCAAAGCTTACAGTGCTCCTGTCTTGCAAGCTGTCTCGGCTCTGTTACAACTCTGTTTTTTTTATTTTTTTTGCAGAAGCATTGCCCGACATTGCTGAGCAGATGTTTGAGGGAAGATGTAGTGGGACATCTGTTGCTGCTGTGTGACTAATGAAGCCTCAGTCTAAATGAAGATGAAGTTTTTTTTTATTTTAGATGTTTATTTATTTTTCACACCTAAAGTGAAATTAGCATTCATCTGAAACACTCAGCGCTTCTTTTTTGCAGTGTCAAGGAAACACAGAAGCATATCCTTTGATTTATGGCAACACTTTTGGCAGCTAATTAATAAATTGTCACTCTAGAGCAAAGAAGGGGAAAACTAATGTAAGACACCAAACGTTCTGCCTGCATGAAGTTCCTCTCACTATGTCTGAACTCATGAGCCTTTTTCTTTCTTTTTTTTTTTGGGGACTGGTGTAAAGTGGGCCAGCACACTGGTTTCCCTTGTTCAGTCTAACAAGCTAATTAGCTGCCATTCGGTGGAGAGGCACGTTGGAGGCTGGTGGTAAAACAAAAGTGGATTCTCTGTTTGACAGAAGATGTAAGCAATATCAGAGGCGGGCGGATTGTGAAAATAAGTTTTGTAAAGGTTCAATCAAGTGAGAAATTGACTGGGGCTCTTACAGAAGACAATAACAATACCTTCTTTTGAAGGAAAGCTCAGTCACGCTACGTGATTTTAATGCTACTCCAATCATGAATACTATTCTAGCCAGCTTATCTTAGTTATTGTGGAGACGGGAGACTTTGGCTCTCCACAAAAAAGAACACTTTAAAGCGCCTAAGATGTCAGAAAATGTGTCTTGGTGTCACCTGCTCTGGTTTGGCTCCTGTTGTTTTTGGCCGCCCAGGTCTATCGATGACTTCAGGCTGAGTGAGACTCTCATGTTATCCAAAGGGAGTTTTGTTCAAGTGGAAAGTTAAAAGAAGAAAGGTTCTGTTGTTGTTTGCATTGCAAGTGACTGCAGTTTTGTTTGGTGAACATATTTAATTGGACATGGTGAAACACTCCAACATGCATCGATCAGAGCATTAAGTCTGGAGAGTCATGGTGTGACATGCAGCAAGCTTCTTTTCAGTTCAATTAAAATTCAGTTCCTTTTATTGTCAAACCAGTCTAGAATAATAATAAAAAAGATTGTTGTCTCGCTGGAACAGCATAAAAACAGGAGCTCTTTTCAACAGAGCTGTAATGAAGCGCTGCTGTCGTTACATCTTTGTACTTTTATATTGATTCCAAAGCCCCGTAATGTTGGTGAACCAGTCTGTGATTTCACATGGCATTAATGTGTTCTGCAAGGGAAAATAGGGTAAATAGTAGCCTGCTTAATTCTTGCATTTAAAAAAAATCGACTTTATTTGAATATTAAAAATGATAAAGCATACAAATTCCAATAGGACTATAGAGGAATATCTGCAGCCCTACTTTTTACCTCCAATGCAGGCACAGAGATGGGACGACTTGGTCCCCACCATCATGATTCTTTGACATTTATATTAAATGCAAGAAGTTATAGAGGTATAAATATCACCCCTTGAACTGACAACATGAATAGGGCTGGAGTGAAGATACTGTCATGTTTAGAGACACCCGTTCAAGACATTTTCAACATGAAGATAAAAAAATAAAATAAAAAAAAACACAATGACAGATGTTTCAGTGATAAAGGGCATTTTAAGATTATAAGTCTATACTAAAGTACCAAAGAGATGTTGACTTCTGTTCTGAGTTCTGGCAAGTTTTGTCTAGTTGTGTATACCCGCTCAGTACATGTTTTGGTCATTATTCAGTAATCAGAAAAATGACATGTCACTAAAATGTACAAAATGTTTCATTATGCAATCTAATTTTGTTCAAATGAAAGCACCTGTCAGTGTCTTATGAGATTGAAAGAAAACCTAAATGAGTTGCAAATCCTGTATTAGGCTGTAATTGTAAGCATTGTAAAACAAGTCTTCAGTATAATCCCTGTGTGCATTATTACAGTTGTAATTGACTTTCAAATCGTATGAGCCAAAAGAACGAGAGCGTCTGGACAGCCTGGAGTCCTTCTCTTCATGCATGAGTCTTTGATTTCTGCTTTTGTAGCATGCAGGTTCCTGACAGGACGGCAGGCCGACGTGTTTAATCTGTACTTTTCTTGTCAGGCAGAATTTGAGGAGTCTGAAGCTGTGAGAGTCGGGATTAAGCTGTACGCTGGGGGAATCTCCTCCGCGAGAATGTTTCCATAAAAAGAGCAGACAAAGCAAATATTGTAAAGACAGATCCCGGTGTCTTTAATTAAACATGCACATATCTAATCAACTTATTTTTATATATATATATATATATAAAAGTCCTATTTCCTACTTGTTTACTTCAGGGACCTCCTTCACAATGCTGTTTTTTTTTTTTTTAATGATTGGCTCTGTTCTGCTGTCTTGCAGCAAAGCACCATCGTATGTCACAACCGTGTGGACCCCAATGGCTCGCGCTACCTGCTGGGCGACATGGAGGGGCGTCTGTTTATGCTGCTGTTGGAGAAGGAGGAGCTAATGGACGGGACGGTGGCACTCAAAGACCTGCACGTGGAGCTGCTCGGAGAGGTGCTCTATTAATCTTCCTCTGTCTCTCTCTTTGTCTCTTCCTGTCGTCACTGATTGTCCACATGCCTTTCCTCTCGCATCTGTTTCTCTTTACCTGACTCGACCCCCCCCCCCTCCTCCGCTGCTCGCTGAATTTCCTCCTGATGCTTTTCCCCCTCACTACCCACCTTTTGTTACGACTGACTGTTTAAAGGTTTATGGCCCTGACAGGAGCTATTGCATCAGTCTACACTTGTACAGAAGATGAGAAGAAATGATCCCACCTCTTTGTTGCGTGCTTGCCAGCGTGTCACTTATCCCTCTTAAGTTGATTTAGACAATCACTGTATGTCAATACTGTGCTCGGAGCTAAATCCCACGGTGAAGGTGCACAGCTTTTGGCTTGTGGCACCGTTCCTCTAATGACTTGCCAAGTTTGGAAAGGTAAAAACGCTTTCTGTGGAGCCCGCAGAGTGATGCCGGAGCTTGAAACAATCAAGCAGAGTAGGACTGCTGAGCGAGAGACAGATTGCTTTTCAAATCAGTCTTAACTTTATTGTTTGGTGCAGTCTGCTTAGCCAACAGGCAGCAGCAGCAGCAGCAGCAGCAGCAGCTCCGCTTTAAAATGTCAGACAGTAAAACTGGTTTTCACTGTGTATCAGTAGTATGGTGGAGTGTAAGCCCTGGTTCACACTGATGGGGCTGAATTTGAAATATCTTTTCATAACAAATTTTTAAAGATCGCTCCAAAGTTAAAATTTTGAACAATGGGAAAGTGATGTGGTCATTGTTATGACTTCATATGAGTGTGTATAGCTGAACAGGGGTGCTCTCAGTGATCTTTCTGTTATTGTGATCAGATAATTGAAAAAGTCAGGAGGTAAATAGTGTGTCATTTCCATTTTCAAGTTTTCTGTCAGTTAATTTGGTTTCTATTACTGATTGAGTCCAAAAAATCAATTTTTTTTTTTTTTACAAAAAATAAAGTTAATTTTACTTAAATATTTCATAATGACAAATATACTTCTCTCAGATGAATATTTGGGCCGATTGACCGAGAACACAAAACTGAGTATTAAGTTGATTATCTGTTGAGGACTGAGGGTCCCTTTAAATGATTATTTGTATTCTCAGATTGTTTAAATGTTAAAGAGTATTCATAGGTGGTAAGGTGCAGAAAACATAGTTTTAATAATGCAGATTTGATGTTAAAGAACGGCTACCTTAAAGGGAAATCTATAAATCAAAAAAGGTATTCTCCACATTGATCAACATGATTTAGAGTTCACTTCCTCAAAATGGTTCTGTGAAGCTGAGCAGTGTTACCTCAGCTGAATAAAACATGAGCGAAACACACATCAGCATGCTAAGCAGCTCTATTAGCAAGTTAGCATCATAACATCTACTTAAAAAAACAACTAACTACTGAGACTGATGGAGATGTTATTAATTCTGCAGGGATTTTGTTTTAAACCAAAATATTGAACACATTTGTCAACCTCATAATGACTCTTAAAGCAACGATCAAAAAGAGTTTAACTAAGAGATTCCATTTCATACCAAGGGCTACATTATTCTCTTTAAAAAAGCCTGTCAGCACATTTCAGCAAACATGTTGGAAGTGCTGCAGAAAAAGCTTAGAGACCATCAAAGTTATTAGGATGAGAAAGTGTTTGCTGTTATCACCCTAAGCATTGCTGAAAATGAGATGTTGTATTTTAGCTGCAGCCCTTGTGTAATTGTGGCTAATACCAAGATGTTTTTGTGTCCCTCCAACGACAGACTTCCATCGCTGAGTGTTTGACCTACTTGGATAACGGCGTTGTCTTTGTGGGCTCCAGACTGGGCGACTCCCAGTTGGTGAAGGTAAGCAGCAAGATACTATTTCACACCTTCTACAATCATTTGATTAAAGATTTTTTTTTCTTATCTCAATGTGGTAAACAACCAATTATGTAACTCATAACCTAGCGTTTAAAATGGGTACTGCAGTCCCCATTTAAAAACATTGAAGAAAGCTGTCTACCCCCGACCCCTCCTCCCTCGAGCCGATGTGCACGCAGAATGTCATGTCGCAGGAGGCTTCACTTTATCTCCCTTATCTCTTCATCTCCAATATTTATCCTGGTTTTACCTTATTTCTGCTCGTGGAGCATATCAGAAAAATGCCAAGGCTTTGTAGGTCGGGTAGAATCCGGTAGAAAACAAAAACAATACCGCACTTGAAATCTAAACTCATGAGAAGGACATAATGGCTGCTGCATTGT
Organism: Labrus bergylta; assembly: GCF_963930695.1. Classification (NCBI taxonomy): domain Eukaryota; kingdom Metazoa; phylum Chordata; class Actinopteri; order Labriformes; family Labridae; genus Labrus; species Labrus bergylta. The sequence goes on from NC_089197.1 coordinate 12,494,820, forward strand.
TGACAGAGAAGCACTTCAACATAGCATGTGTCCTTAATGTCTGATGATATAGTGAGGTCATTTTATCATTTGATTGAGTAGATATCTTACATATTGGAAACTTGAGATCTTTTCTAAAATTTTGTCTTTAAACTATGCAAGTGTTCTCTCCTTTTTCTATGCATGTAAAATGATGTGATACATGGAAGTAGAACTCTGTCTTAGTTTGAGATGGATTCTGTATATGTTTTATAAGTCAACATAAAATATAAAACGACAGTTCACTCCTGTTCACCACATCACCTCTTCCTCTGCTGTGGATTTGTAAAGAGGAATCTCTTTGTTTTCTCTGCAGCTCAACGTGGACAGCAATGACCAAGGCTCCTTTGTGGCAGTGATGGAGACATTCACCAACCTGGGGCCCATTGTAGACATGTGTGTGGTAGACCTGGAGAGACAAGGCCAGGGCCAGGTAAGAACCAGAAGTAGAATTATTTATTTCTTTGCTCAAGCAGAACGAGATATCCACAACACAAGTAATACTTCAGTTAAATGCTGAAAGAGATTCATCCAGATAGAATAGACGGTTCCTCCTTTTTTCTAGAGGCTGTTGACTTGCCATGGTGATTACCAAAAAACCCTTTAAATAGTCAACGGATACACTTTAAAGGGTTTGGTAAAGTCTCAGTCTGTGTTTCTTTTTATCTTCCACCGTGTCACAGCCTTCAGGGAGTCTGAGCTTACACCACTGATGTAGCCCCATTCTTCAGTCGTGTTAACAGTGTTTTTGTCAGCAGAATTAAAGCCGCAACATACTACTGTACAAACTTGCCACTGGCCAGAATAGCGGGGTGCGAAGTATTCAGGAGATTCTTGCTGACATCAAAAACACAGCTCTTTGTGGCTCCTTGTATGAGTGTTACTTTAAGTCTAGTCTCTTCTCTTGTTCCCTGCATACCTGCTGGTATTAACATGAGCCCTGTACTCCAGTCTCCTAAAATAATAGGGTTGAGCTGGACTGCACTGAAGTGACTTTGCAGTGATCAAACTTAGATTGAGTTTCTTGTTTCAATGCGAGAAGGCCGATTGCTGTGCGTTTTATGGCCTCTTATAGTTTTTACAGCCTTTTAAACAGACTGTGAAGGCTTTGTCTCACTCATTCCCCGTGTCTGCATATTTCCCAACAATCTATCATCTTATGCACTTCTTACTACTGAAGTTATTTCCATGCGTCTGATGTAGAACACTTTGTATTCTGAGTCATTTTTAAAGGGGAAAAAAACGTATAAAGGATTTATTTTCTAGTGTCAATTAAATAAAAAATAAATTTTCCCTGACTAGCCTTTGTTTGAAACACTTGTAATTTATGTTCCGAAATTATCCAGGAGACAGCATCAGTCAAGTAGCAACAGCCTTTGCTTAATATTAAACAGTATATCACATTCATGGTGACATTTTTTACACTGTTCCATTTTTCATCTCTATGTATGCACCATTATACACACACTGTTTCCCATAGTATCACGCTGTACTCGGGTGCTGTAGTTGGAGGCAGGGGGGTGTCCTAACCTTTTTTTTTTACAAGCTTAACTTAGATGTTAATGTAAGGTTTGTATATGAATTGTGCTTTATTATCTAACTTATTTTAGTTGGTGAACAAACGTCATCGGCTCATCTTTACTCCGTTCTCCTTAGATTCTCTTATAGGGCTTTCACACTTGCAGAAAACTCCTCATGAACTCCTGAAGTCTTCAGGTTGAGCTGCATGTGAGAAAGCCAACAGCCACATTTTTCACTCAGGCTTTATCTGGACTTTACCTGCCAGCCTCTTAGAATTTTTTTCTGCAGAATGTCAGAGTGAGCTGATGTGAGAACCCAGCAGGATATAATCAGGAGAATTCAGCTTGAGCGAGTGGGAGAAGGGGGAGTGATTGATTGGTGCACGACCATAGACTGTCGGCATGCCAATGCTATGATCTCTGTGCATGTAAATAAACGGCTGCATTACGTTTTCTGTTCTCCAGTATCTTCTATTACTATTAGTTTATATTGTGACTCTGTTGAACTACACATAGCATTGATATTAAGACAAATACTCTCATTATGGCGTCGTATAGCGGACTCTGTTGCTTAGTCTGCCAACTCCACACTTTTTTTTTTTTTTTTACATCACTTGACGGTTGACAAGTTTCAGGAGTGCGTATGTGAAAAAGGCTTTAGCCATAGACACACTCACACACACCTGCCAGCTTGTCCCACCTTGCCTCATTCTGCAGCTTTGTTTTTTGTGTATCTATGACAATATTCACAGATTCATGTACATTACTCGCGGTTTGAAATGTTTCACTCGTTATGCCGTTATCACATCAGGAGATCTGCGCTTAATGATGATGATTCATGCGACGCGCATCACTACAATCACTGCAGCTGCAGAAAAATATTAAAACAACAGAATAAGAAGCTACAGTTTTAAAATGAGATGTTCTAGCAAAACAAGCGTCGCATTTGTGTGCGTCTCTCTCACAAACGATGATTTAATGGATAAACCAATTTTTTTTTATTAATTATACTCGTGCGGCCATAAATATATCTTGGCAGCCAGCCATGGTGTCGTCTATGTGTTGAAAACTCTGATACAGTATCATCAATATGAGCATTATTGATAAGTAAAGATAAGCGGTATCTAAGTTGTTGTAGGTCTCACTAGAATCCTAACGATATCCATCCCTACATATTTGATAAAACCCGTCATTATATGATGACATTGTCTTGTCTTTCCTTGTGTCGAACCAGCGAGGCAGAGGAAGATGAAACAGTAACCAGAAAGATAGAGTACAGAAGGTTTTGTTGGCAGGGTTTGACACCAGGCCTCGGGGTACTTGGATGTGGATCCAAAGGCAGCAGTACACTCGAGCGCTGAGCCACAGTCTGGGTACGGACCAGCACACAATCAGCCCCTGACAGTGTTCACACACACACACACACACACACACACACACACACACACACACACACACACACACACACACACACACACACACACACTCCAGCTCATTTCAGTCATTTGAGGCCCGGGCCTAAATACAGTAACGATTGTGCAAATAATGAGCCATTTGCTGAAAATCCACTGAGAATTTGGCCTGGTTAATTAGTGCGGACAAATTCCAAGACATTTAATACAGCAGAGGATTGATGCCCAAGCTGAAGGACAAAATATTACCAGATATTACACAAATTATTACAATCACAGATGTGCAACTGAAAGCCACATTGTGGTTTCTGAATCATTAAAAACCTGCATAAACAAGAAATACCCAAATAAAATATATTATCAGACTGTTAGGATTCAGACAGTCCTGAGAGAGTGTGACTGAGAGTGTGAGGGCATTTGAGAACAAGCCCCGGGAGTTAGGTGGGTTGCCAGGCTCACAATGGTTATTTCCATTAGGATGAAGCTTTTGGGTGGCAGGTGGTGGAGGCTGAGATTATATGGGCTCTGGTATTAATCCTGTTAGAGAACCATGACTGGATGGATGAATAACATTCTGATGCTCTGCAGTCAGACTGCACAGACACCAGAGTTATTTACCTTCAGGGCGTCGGATGTTAACACTGTTGCCATGTTTGAACTGGCAATCTAAGAGAGGCTCTACTATAAGCTGATAGGGATATACAAATCCTGCATTACTGCAACTGACAGTGCTGCTGCTATGACACTGACCTCTGCTGTGACTTCTAGCTTAACTTAAACATTAGATGACATTTAAAACTGCCTGAACTTGGATCAGGGTCAGCTGTGAGTATTAATGAGCTGCTAATGACTGCTTTGACCCTAGAGGTCCACATAATCCTACTATTACGACACCTAATGACCCTAACCCTAAGAGCTCCCGCAATAAGCCAATCTCTAAGGATAGTTAAAGTGGCACATTTTTTATATGTCCTTTTTTAGGGATTGGTTACTGATCCTTAAACTTGCTCCTATTCATGCAGGTAGGTGTAAAGTATGAAAAATGCTCCCAGTTGTTATGAAAGTTTTCTGTGTCTCTGTGGAGTGCTGTAAAATCATATTTTCTCCCGGCACCAGAATACAATCATTTGAAATAGTTTGAGGTTGCTTGAATTGCAAACTAGCTACATTTCCAGCAGCGAAAAATGGCAATCCACTGTGTGAGTTCTGAGGATGCAATGAACAAGTAAAAGAGTTTTTTGGGTGCTGGCTGAGATTTTCAGCAGCATATATTTGAATCCAGTATACAGCCGATGAAAATCAGCAGAGTAAGGAAGAGGCTGCTGCTGCTCTCGGGCAACACATTGTGAGAACTTTTTGCGCAGCTCTGTGAGCGGTGGAGCTCGGCTCTGTCAGTCAGTACAGCACATGCTGAGGCACTTATTGCTTCAGTCTAATCCATTTTCATCGAGCCTGAAGTTTACTTTAACTCTGTTCAAACTTCCTTTAATCATAAATACCAAATGTTTCAATGTGCCAGCATCTAATGTATGAAGATTTACAGCTAGATTATAATATAGTTAAAATGTTCATATAACAAAATCATAAACTAAATTTAAACAGTTAAAGTTATCAAACATTTTGAATAGGTCAGCTTGGCCTTTTCAAAATGTTTTATTTTTGTGGAAATTTTATAGACAAAGTGAAAAAAATCAGTAGATAAAGTAAATGGCAGATCAACAGAAAATGAAAGCAATTCATAGTCGCAGCCCTTTTGAAAAAAACCAAACATTGATAAATCCTTCAATTTGACCAAAAAGAAGTTTCTGTAAAATGTCAGAAAAATGAGTTATTGCCAAATACATTTACACAAAAGGAATTTGACTTGGTGTTTTGGTGTAAACATAACAGGATGATGACTTTGGACTCTTGGCTTTTGTTTTTACCTCATCTAAGTTAGCTCAAATTGAGCATGTATTTTAAACCTCACTGATCATTTTACTAGCTGTACATTTTTTTTTTTCCATCACACTCCTTACGCCAGTGTTGCTTGAAACTCAGCAACCCACCTATTAATAATTTGTGAGAACTATGAGGAATGTTATTGTCACAAGGCACCAAACCCCCTCCCCACCATCAGCTCAGGAGTGCCTGCTGTGGGCCGCCCCGTCACTCTGGTTTCTCTCCCTTAGTGCATGTCCATAGGATCCTGTTTGTGCATGTGTATGTATATTTCAGCATATGTGTGTGTTCATGACTTACAGAGTGTAAAAACTGAAATTTCCCCTTGCGGGGATCAATAAAAGTAAATCTTAACATAATTTTATGGTGTTTTAAAAGTCACATATTATCCTCCTTTTTAACTGGTTTAAATAACTCTCAGAGGTCTCCAAAACATGTCTTTGAAGTGTCTTGCCAAAATAATTCACTCTGATCCTGTATTTGATCATGCCTATAAACCCCTCTATTTCAGCCCTGCTCAAAACAGACTGTTTCTGTGTCTGTAGCTTTAAATGTAAATGAGCTGTGACTACCACGCCCCTCTGGAAGGGCTTAGGTGACTTGGGCTTTCTCGCGCCATGTCCTATTGTTTACAGTGAGAAAGCAGACTCAGAGGGAAGAACAACACCTAGCTGTGGGAGTGTCACCAACCTGGGGGAGGGGTTACTTCCCTTTGTGATGTCATAAAGGGAAAATCTCCAAACAGCCTGTTTGAGCACATATTTTCTGAAAAGTGGAGCAGGCAAAAGATGGAGAGGACGGACTTTCTAATCATTGTTTATCAAACTTTTTACTCAGATGAGAGCAAAAACACAGTTCCAATTTACAAATATGATTTGGAGAAAAGTGATTGGCTGCATTTCAGTGCTTTAAAAAGGTGAACAACATCAAACCCTTCTTATTGGCCCCAAGCTCATGTCTTTACGTCTTTCTTTCTGTTTTCAGCTGGTGACTTGCTCAGGTGCATTCAAGGAGGGATCTCTTCGAATCATCCGCAACGGCATTGGAATTCATGAGCACGCCAGCATTGACCTCCCAGGAATTAAAGGTTTGTGTGCACTGTATGTGAATGCCCGCGTCTCTTCCGCTGCATCTGTCTCAAGTGTTGACTTTATCTTGACTTTAATCCTTCGCTGGCTAATGTAATGCCACTTCAACCTGCACATCTGTCTGCATCTGCCTCACCTTGCCAAGTCGTCAGCTGTTGCTCGTCTACGCTCAGCAGGCGAGTCTGGGCAGATGGCTCAGGAGTCCTAGGTCTTGGCGCGGTTGGCTTCAAAAGAACAGCAGCATTGCCAATTTGGAAACATTTGTTTTCATTAGGCAAACCAACGGGCACTTCAGTGTCTGCGATAGTAAACTGTCAAGTTGAAGAATGCCATCAGCTGTAATGATGGCAGACACCTCTTAATCTCAGAAAATGAGGTTCCTCTCCAAAGACTTCTCTAAGGCTTAAATGAGACACACAGGCCAGGTCCAGGTCTGCTCGCACTTGTTAGGCTTCAGCTGTTTATTGACCGCCTCTGCCCTAAAAGTCTCAGCTGCTGCCTCTTGCCCCTGGCCTCTTCATGAAAGGCAATTATTCACTCAGCCAATCAATTGCTCTCTGAGAGGGATCAGCAACCTGTACGTCTTCCAGAATGTTAACATTTGATGGATGGCATAGTTAAAGATGAAATGGAGTGCTGTCTGGATTATTGGTGTCTTGCGCTGCAGAACGATGCATTTAGTAACGTTACTTTTCCCAACACTTTCACTCAAAGGTTTGTGGCCCCTCCGCTCTGAGGCCGGGAGAGAGACAGATGACATGTTGGTGCTGTCTTTCGTGGGTCAAACACGGTGAGTGCAGCCCGCCTGATAAGTGTAGAGTCAATTCCAAATGCCGTTATCTTATCTTAAGAGTGTGTTTCCCTCAGAGTGTTGATGCTGAGCGGCGAGGAAGTAGAGGAGACTGAACTCCCCGGCTTCGTGGACAACCAGCAGACATTTTACTGTGGCAACGTGGCGCACCAACAGCTCATCCAAGTTCGTATTCTCACACATGAAAACTCTTCTGTTGTATGTGTACTCTTAGATCATCGATACTCGTTTGAAGTCTGACCCTGCTCTCTTTGAATTAGCTGACTTTGTACACCCCAGTTCAAAGCAGGGGTAGCATCTAATTTCACAAATTCAAATTTAATTAGAGAAATTAATAATTCAACTGTGGCCTTTCTCCGTTTAATAAGATAGACTTTGCAGGAACTGAGTCATACATGATTGAAAGGGGCAGCTGTGAAAAGGAAGGGTGCAAAAGGACCTCATGTGTTTTATACTGGGTGGAGATGAATATTGCACTTCATCTAAATTCAAGTTTTAGCTTGCCTTTTATAAAACGAGGATGGGACCTGCTGGGAATTCTGCCAACTGTTAGACCCTGCACCATTAATCTTAAGGCTGTTATGACAACAACGCTTGTGTTTAAAGGCTGGAACATTTTATTAACTCTCTGACTTGTTTCACTGAATGCATTTTTACATTTCAGCTCATCTCCTTGTTGTTTTTACACGACTCCTGCGTTCCTGCCTGAGATAAAGTCACTTTCAATTGTTAAAGTTGCGCTTAAATTTGCACTAAAGGTTCCAGCTGTTGAGTTAGATTGTGTTACTTCTTCCTTGAGTGGATTTGATCAAAAATGACGTTTTTGCAGATTACAGGACTGGTGTCATCACAAGGGCTGCTTTAGATTTTCAGCAACATTGTCTCATCTTATCATTTTAACATCCTATAATCACTTTGCAAATTATGCACATAACGTTTTAATTCTAACAGTGAATCAAATGACGCCATACAACATGAAAGGGTTGCTCATACTGTTTAACCCAACACAAATGAATCTTTGGCTCCTGGCCCTTATTTTAGCTCATTATTTGTGTCGACTGTCCTGCACATAGACAGTGAGCTTGGGCTTTGCCGCTCTAATTAACCCCGCAATTTCTATCTAACAAGCCGGAAGAAGCCGACTGTGCACAACCTATCCAACACAAAACTGCAAAGGGCTAAATAAGCTGCTAATAAAATGCTGAACATCAAAAAAAAAAAAGGCACAAGTAATATTTCTCAGGGAGCGTTTGAGACTAAGCCAAAAGACCAGAAAACCTAATAGTTAGCCAAAAACAGTAACCCATTTGTGCTTTTGTTGAACAAGGGATGGTGGTATTTGTTTCTAGTTGTCCAGACTGAAACAAGTCAAATCAACTTCAAGAGGGAACAGTAAAAGCTTTCTTCCAATCTCAATCAATCAGTCTTTATTTCTATAGCACCAACTCAAGACACTTTACAAAAGAGCAGGTAGAACACCTTACTCAGTGCTATGTTACAAAGACCCATCATGAATTCATCACGGCACTAAGCAACATTTAGAAAAGTTACAGTGACAAGAAAAAACTTCCTTTAGGAGGTATTGATCTTTGGGCAAAAACAGACTCATGATGAACATCTGCCGAAACTGTGCCGGGCTTGAAAAATAAGATCGAGGAAGATGCAGGATAGTAATTGTTCATTGTCTCTTTGACTTTGTGGATCCCCTGACTTTCACTCTGGTTCTACTGAAGAGTGATTTCTAGACATTTTTTCTACAAGAATAGCAAGAATTCAAATTATGTCACCTTTTTTTAATTGCAATGTCAACCATATACAGATGCACAGTGAAATGTTTTTTTTCTCCCGATGATGCATTATAAGAGTAGAATTTAAGAATCAAGAGGTAGACACATAGGGTTTAATTTTATGCAAGAGAACGAGTTAAAGTGGCAGATGTAGTGTAGAAACAGACGGGTAGATCAGCTAGAAAAAAACACAGATCAGCCAACACCGGCTGATTCACCTGTACTTACAAAGTGCACCCAGTATATCCAGTATACACAGTAAAACATTGTCAATAATAAAAAAACATTCCCATCAGCCCTAGCTGTACTATTTGTGTTGTGCTAATTAGGAGATGTAAATACGCTAACTTTCTTGACTTATTGAATGGTAACTTTATAAACTTCTTGTTGAACATTTTACCTGCTATAAGGCATGTCAGCATTCTGAGCACGTTAGCACCCTGATGTTTGCATTCAGCTGGAAGCACCGCAGTGCTTAAGAACAGCCTCACACAGCCACTAAAGCTGCTGTGGGCTCTTAGTCTTGTTTGACAAAATAACCTCCCCAGGTGTTTGGACACTAGCTGTTCCCCAACTGTGTGTTTCAGATATAAAACTTAACCCATGTGAAAAGATGTCTTCACTTACCTTCACAACAAGATGTCAGATTTTTACTGTTTATGTATGCTTTGATATTCAGTACAACAACATAAACAGGCTGCAGACTCTGGGCTATATCATCTTCATAACTGCTTTCAAGGACTCCATTAAGATTCCATAATATTAGAAATATACAGTCCTCTGGTTTCACATTTCACTGCACCCCCATATAATATCATCTCTCCAACAGTGAAACACTTCCATTTATAGTGTGACTGTTGTAAATGATACCTCTGCAGCTGTATGGCTCACCCAATCACGTCGTTACATTTTAGATAGGTGTGTGTTTTTCCATAACCTGAGGGGCTTTCATCAGGTATACACACTCCTTTGTAAAGGCAACACAGATGCAATCAAATTAACTTCTATAACAAAATTAATAGGACTTGAAAACATCTTGTTTTTGCTGTTTCATTAAATGGATATCTAATGAAACACATCCTGCACTAATGTACTGCATCTTTTTTTCTTTCAAGCCATATTTCTTAACATTAGTAGGGCCCGACCGATATGGGATTTTTTATATCGGCCGATATCTTTGTTCAAATGCAGTTATCAAACACTTGTGGAAAAGATATTAAATTAAGTCAAGATGGTCACTCAACTGGAAAGTAACTTTACATGTACGTGCATTGCTGCTTGACTTTCTGGAGACGAGAGTGATGGTGCTTGTTATAATCCATATAGCACACTCTGTTTGTGAAAAAGAACTGCTAGTGTATTACAGTGAGACTCAAATGAAAGGCTGTTTGACTGGTGAATAAATCGAGTAATATCAGCACATATCTGCATTAAAAGTAGCCAATACTGATAGTCACTGGATATGCTAATATTGGCCTATAAATCGGTTGGACTCTAAACATTAGTGCAGTGATTGAAGAGCTGTATTTTCCATGAATGCTTTTAAATTCAGTAATGATTTCAAAATGTCATTGCAGCCTTCTGACTTTATTTTACTCAAACTCGCTCTCCTTATGAACATCAGTTTGAGCTCCACCAGGATTACTGAAAGTGTCCCTTTTTAAACGTTAACTGAAGGCTGAAGAACTTAAACGCACCAGAATTGAAGTAGATGGAATAGATTAAATGTTCAGTAATTTATCTTCTCTCGGGTCTCTCCACTTTTTCATTTACAGAAATACATCAAATATGTGTGAACACCTTAACGGCTCAAAACAGCATATAAATAATGGGATTCTCTTGGAAACAGTTTCCTATCTCAGCACTGTAGCTCAAACACTGTGCTAAACAATAAAAGGAAAAATCTCTGTGTGCTTCCAGATCACATCAGGCTCTGTGCGCCTGGTGCTTCAGGAGAGCAAGGCTTTAGTGAGTGAATGGAAGGAGCCACAGGGCAGGAACATCAGCGTGGCGGCCTGTAACCACACTCAGGTGGTGCTTGCTGTGGGAAGGGCTCTTTACTACCTGCAGATCCTGGCTGGAGAACTCAAACAGATCAGGTAGGACACAGATAAACACACACACACACCCTCAGAGGATAGACTCATTGTCATCTGTCTGATTATTCAGAAATATTTGACTTACACTGATGAATTGGGGATTTACTTTCAATATCCAACTCCTCTGCAAACAAAGGTCATGCTATAAGCCTTTGGAATCATACGTCATACAGATATCTATATCTTGTAACATCGACAACAGTACATTTTGTGTAGATCAAGTAACAACCTCAAAGGCTTAAGAATGACGCTGATGTTAAAGCGCTGAAACCTGCAGAGTTAAAACCCATGGAGGTCAATGCTATACATCCCAACTTTTCAGCAGATTTAGCCATTCATGATAGCTGCACAGGGCCCAATTTTATAAATCACTGTTGGCGTCTTATTATGCCTTAGAGGTATGTACTTTGAGCTAGCAGTCTAGTAGGTGTCACTACAGATAATTTAAGTCACTGGAATTGACCTCATTAGTATCCACCCTCGAATCCATATAGTGTGGCCTCTTCCGGCTCCAAATGCCAAACTGGGGACTTCAAGACAGTTATTACACAGTTATTACTCCAGGAGATGAAAGTCAACAAGAACATATGCTTTTAAAAAAATAATTTGATATTCTGGTAAAAGCTAACTGTATTTCTCAGACCGTTTCACTGTATCTGTGATGGTTGGTTCAGCAGTTACCAGACTACTCTCATGACTGTGCGGTCAATCTAAAGCTCAAACCGGTAGCAAATTTGCACAAAGTCTAGAAACTAGAAAAAAAATGCTAATTCTGTCTGGTCCACACAATCAAAATTGGTCAATAAACATGACATAGAAAAGTCCAAGAAAGGATCAATCGAACAGTAATTTGTCAGTTCACTGCTGTTTCTCAAGTAATGCTCGACACTGTTAGCAAAGTGAGGTGAAATGTGTTTGACGCTTCTACTTGGTGGTAAATACATTGTCTGGTACTTGGTGGAGTTTTTGCTACCTTGGACAGAGACAGATTCACTGTTTCTCATTCCTTCTAAATTTGTGCCAGCTGAGCTAACCTGTAACTGACCCCAGCTTCATAAATACCTTATAGTCACAGCAGTGGCATTGACCCTTTGACTCACTGCATGCAAAATCATCAAATCCTCTCTTTGTCAAACCATTCTTTAACAAGTAAGTTGCACAGGGATGGAGCACCAACCCTCACTCTGACCATTAATCCATGTCTATAGGTCCTGTGTGTGCTTGAGTGTATTTCAGGCCTCTCTATGTATACGTGTCGCCGGCCTCACAAAAATAACAGAGTGAAAAGTTCAAATTCCCTCGAGGTGTATTAGTATATTAAATTAAAATACTAAATTATGAAATTTTTTTAAAGAACAGATGTTAAAAATGCTTCACAATAAATGATTAAAAGGAAAGTCAGACAGCCATTAAAATATATGCAATTCCATAAAAGCAGACAGACAAATCTAAGCAGACGGTTTCTAGGCTGCTTTTTAAGAATGTACTCAGTGTCCACAGTTCTTAGTTTTAATGGGAGACGGTTCTGAAGTTTTTTGAGCTACAACCTCTTAAGTACAGTGTCCTAATGTTTCCACTCTGGTTTAAGAAACAACAGCAGACCCTGATCAGAGGACTTCAGAGGTTCTGCTGGTGTACAGCTTCAGTAGTTCTTAAATTTAAGCAGGGGAGTTGATGCCAAATATGACCGTCTGACAGTCACATGATAAGAGACACCTACGGAGTCAGATTGTGTGGTACACATACAAAGGATATAGATATGATATTTCCCAATTATTTTTCATTTCATGTGTATGCACTTCACCTGGTTTTATTAGGATTCTATTTCTATTTTAAGTGTTAAATGCATAAACACCACCTGCTGAGCTGTGGACTGTCACTGCTCTCTTGAGTTGGCAGTTAATATCTGACAGAGAAAGGCCACAGAGGACCAGCTGACTCACAATTTTTAAACTCCTTTTTTCACGATTGCTGAATCTATAAAAACATTTCATCTGCTTGCTGGCTGTGGCGGTAACACTTGTAGGTGCAGAAACGCTGAGGAGTCAACAAAACAAAAAAAAAAAAAAAAAGCATCTTTGGTTCAGTTGTCTCCTTGGCTGTGATCTCTTTCAAGTTGCCTTGTAGCGTGAAGGTTACAAAGCTGTAGCTGCTCGCTCAGGGAAGTAGTGCAGACACAAGTCTGCTGCAGAGATTTTCTCTGTGCCTTGTTTGGAAACAGACAAGATGTCTTACTTCAACTTACTTATAACAAAGTGGTCCGCCTGATAGAATTGTCGGTATATTAATTAGTTAATGTGATATAACAGCAGGGAAGAATCGTACATACTGTGCTTGGACAATACCCAACAGAACCATTGATTGAAAGTTTAATTAATCAAACATCATTTTAGTGTATTCCCGATAGTTCAGCAACTTTACCTCTGAGTCACAGCTTTCTTGTGATGTTATTTTCCTTCACTATCTTTCCCTTAATTTAATCTCTTCCTCCCTGATATGCAGTAAAGGTTGAGATAAGGGATTTGCATCTCATTTCTGAAGTCCAAAGTGAAAAGTGCAGTTGAACCGTCAAGTCTCACTTTTTTATTATATCTCTGTCATGTTGTTCTTATGGTTTACCCCTGCGGCTGTCTTTGTGCCAGTACTGCCAAAAAAAAGAAAAAAAAAGTGCTTTGAGACAGTGTTTTTTTTTTTTTACAGGAGTTCTAAAAAAAAAAAGTCCAGGAAACTCAAAAATATATATAATTTTTCAGAGTAATACATACAGCCTGCAAAGAATGGCCACCAGGCCTCCTTGAAGCACAGTGTTTGTCTTCAGCCTGTGGGTGATGATAAATGATGACACGATGAAGGAGACAGAGTGAAGTGACTCACTGCTGCTGTGAAGTAAAGTTTGGCAAACATCAGTGAGCTACTGTTCCTGGATGTATATCAAGTCATGCTAATCAGTAAGGTTACTGATGTTTGAAAATATTTATTTCACTGATACATCACAAATTACTAAATGGAACCTTGCTTGATTCCTGTGTTGAATGTGTCCACTCACCCAAAGCATGGATTTAACAGCACATCAGGGCCATTGTAGTTGAAATCTAAATATATAAAGTAAGGCTGTCAGCATTAACTAGTTCATCGTGATTCATTTAGGTCTGAAATGATTGCGTGAATAATTTTTGATTGAGATTAATCACATTATTTTGTCCCTTTAGGAGCACCATAGATAAGCCTCTGCAGTGTCTCCCTGTAGTCACAGTGATGGAAAATAATGACACCTCTGCATCTATGTTTCTTTTCGATTTACAAAACTTTCAGACTGCTCATTTCATCAAACATTTCACTCTTGTACTGTTCCTTTTTCGCTGTTTTTATCTACTTTTTAATTCCTAACAAGTTCCATTTTCGGAGAATGAGTTAATGTCGTAACTTTTGATCTACCAGAAGGTCCTAACTTTATTTAAAAATAAAAGCAGGGTTCAATTCAAACAGCAAGTAAAGTTCTCTCAGCTTAAGACAGTACACAAATTCAAAATAAAAGCCTAACTATTTTTATTTTGAAATGCTGAATAATAGAATATCTAACATGCGATTTAAAAAGTGGAGCGGTATCAAACAGATCGTCGTCTGTCGTCTTCAAGCTGTGTGAACTCACAGCTCGGCTCTCAAAATTCCTGTCAAACATTTCTAAATTTGCAAATCACATGAGAATAAATTCAATTAGAGCTTGTGCACTGTTTCACTTAACACATGAACGCCAGTAGTCCTTTTGTTGCGCTGTGCGTCTCAACCTTACCCTGTCACATTTCCCACAATGTGAAGGGCAGCTTGTTACTGTTTTTCTCATGCCCTCTAATCTCCCATCAGCACCACAGAGATGGAGCACGAGGTGGCCTGTCTGGACATCACACCTCTGGGGGAGGGAGGCGGTGAGTCACCACTCTGCGCCGTGGGACTCTGGACCGACATCTCCGCCCGTGTGCTCAAACTGCCCTGCTTCACGGCCCTGCACAAGGAGATGCTGGGAGGAGGTGAGAGAAAAGAGAGGCACTAGGCACTGACAGGAGAAAAGGAAAGCTGGTATTAGCTGGTGTGAGAGACAAAAGTCGATGCAGATAATGTCAAGTCAGGTGACGCTTTTTTTCTTTGGTCCAATAGCACATACAAGCTCTTAATAGGCTTCACAGATAGAGGGGAAAAAATAAATAATTTCTAACCCAACAAAAGCTCTCTCTGAAAGCAATTGAACACCCACCACCAAATCTTTGCACATAAAGGCAGAATTGTCTCTGTCATTCAGTGCTCAGTAGCACTTAGAAAGCCACAGCCTGAATACAGGGCAGGAGAGGGCGTGCAGTTTAATTCTAACTTGACCTTAGACACATTACACATTATTTTAAAGTAAAATGTCTCCTTTTCTTTGGTATTGAATTCAAAGAAACTCAGTTTTAAAGCTATTGAGACATTCATATTAAAGAAAAAAAAATTCAATAACAATAACATTTTTCCCCCACTAACTTTCCATTTTCTGCGACAAAAGAGAGAGAGCATATTATAAAGTTTGCTGGTTAGTCACGCAACACTGTCCAAGGACTTTTGAACAGAGATCCTCTCTCCTCAGAAGGCTGAAGGTGGCGGAGAGGATCATGACTTTGAATGAAAAGATGGTCAAAACAAAGATGTAAAAATACCAAATTCAGCCCTGACATGATCATACAAAAGCAGGATTGCTCTTCTACTGACTGAAATCCGGTTATAGATCGACTACAAAAGACAGCTTTTAAATGTTTGTGTCGTTAAGATGAAATCTCAGCCTTCAGACGGTTAGCCTCGTTTAGCATAAGATATGCGAACAGATTGTGACATTCATAGCAGATACTGATAATTAGGATAATGTAATTTAGCCTATTCTGATCATTTCACTACTTCTTCATATCTGTTTCTGAATGAGCCATGAGCTTTGATGTATTCAAATAGTTTTTTTTTTTAGTTGTCCCTCATATTGAAATGTCGCTCTTACAGGTCTTACAAACTGCATGTCGCTGATCTTTCTCAGACACTCCCACACTGCAGACACATTTTTCTTTTTCATGTTTGAGCATGAAAATAAACGAGAGCTTCCCAATTTCCAGCATTTAATTTGTGACACACATCAGAAACCCTTCTTCTAATGACATCGGTGCATGCCACTTTTTTTAGCCGATGGGCTGATGTCAGTCACGAGGGCAAATATCGGCAAATGCAAATATTTGGCAGATACATTAGTGCACCTCTATTTTGCATAACAGAGTGCAAATGGACGGAAACAGCTAGCATGGATCTGTGAAAAGGTAGGAAGAAAAAAAAACACCTTTCAGCCCATTTAAATGTCATGAATCCACATGGGATCAGTAACCTTTCTGCAGCCCCGGGCCAACAAGCACTCTGCACCTAATGCCTGGGAAAACTGTGACGGAGAATTCCCCTTTCTGTTTTATTGCAGGACTTAAATAATTCAATTTAATGTGTGGACTTTGCTACCCTTTGCTGTGGATAATGAAGAACTATTCACATATACACCCAGGTAATGGGTCCTTATAGTGTAATAGTACCTGAAATAGATTATATATGATGTAAATTTCATCCCCCCATGAAGTTCCTCATTTTTTTTTATATATTCTAGATGTGTACTTGAACATTAAATATGCTCTCAACCCAAATGCATTTAGCGCTCCCATTTAGACCCTTAAAGTGTTTAAACTGCGAGTGTTGAAATATGCAAGAGAGGACTTTGACTGCCTTTTGGTTAAACTTATCAAAAAGTCAGCAGTCACTGGAGACAAAGTTTCAGAGCGGGGTGAACCAGGCAAAGAAAAGGACTCTCACTCTCCAATTAGCCTGCTGCATCCATGAGGAGGATTTCCACACTCTTACCCACTGTCACGCAGTATTATCCAAACGTGTTTGACTGACAGCTGCTCAAACTCAGCCAGCTCCTCTCTCTCTCGCTCACTGCCCTAACAAGGACAGTGTAACGGCGTACTGGTAAAAAACAGGGAACCTCAACATTACAAGCTTGTTTGCTGCCCTTAGTGTCGGTATTTTTAGCTCTGTCATTGGAAGCACTGGCACATTGAGCGGCTTCACTTTATCTCTGTTAGTTCTGTGGATTTAAATGATTTTAAATTATAATTGAGACGAAGTTTTTCTGTTTTTATTTTTAACTTTGAGCCGGCCTTAATGATTGTATTTTTAATAGCTTGGCTCACTTCCTCATAATAACTGATGAACATTACCATGGAAACATGCAACCTTTCTAGAAGCCACATTTCTAACACTGCTGTTTTTGAGTCAGCCAGCAAGCCTTTAATCAGAGCCAATGCTGTTTTGATGTAATTGGTGCCTGCAGTCAGACAATCCAGGGTTCTTTTGGGAAACGGAGAAGACAGAAGACTTTATATTTATCCTGCAGCATTTAAATGTTTTTCTAAAAAAGTTACCAGCCAGCCGGGCCAATAACCCTTATTGATTTTTCTGACAAAGACATTTTTGCAGACATTTATCACTTCGGTGTTTATCCATGAACCTGTGACTCCAGACAACAAGGAGAATAAATCATCTGCCTCTGTGTGTGTTCCCTCAGAGATCATCCCTCGCTCAATCCTAATGACCACCTTCGAAGGCAGCTACTACCTGCTGTGCGCGCTGGGAGACGGAGCGCTCTTCTACTTCGGCCTGGACCTGCAGACTGGTAGGTTCTTTTTCACATTAAAGCTCTTCTAACTTCTCAGACTGTTGCTGTCCTCCAGGCAAGGCCACAGGCAGCCGTCTGAACATTTTTCATTTTCAGAGAAGAATTTCACGGAGAATTGCGTAACTGCCAGCTCTACATTTGGATGTAAATGTGGAGGAACTCTTCAGTGTGGAGAAACTACTGCGAGTCTGTGTTTCCTGTTTGACTACAGAACGAGATTTCCGTGATGCAATCAAACGTTGTGACTTCAGAGATAGAACACCTGAGCTGTCGAACCTGCCAGAAAAAAACTAACTCCTGTTCAAAATATACAGTTTAATTCAAACACATTGTCAAACTTTTCATGTTGCTCTCTCATATACAAACACTTAAACACTCCGGTTTGGGAACCCGCCAATCTTCCTTGGGAAGTAATGATATGTATTGATATTTTTTTATTTGTTTTAAACTTGCTGTGCGCCACCTCATGGGAATAAGTCAACTCTAAACTTTTCAGAGAATCTTACTGCCAATCAAAGCTGAAATAACTCATTTTTCTAATTTGGTCTCTCGGGAGCTGGAGAAACAAGTTGTGAACACCACATTGACGATTCTAAGCTACTTTATAGTACTTCTTGGCAACAGGGTTGCTAAAAGTTTTCATTTGGAGTTCGTCCAGTAATCAACATTTTTAACCCTGTATAGTTTTTACCAGCCGAGGGAAATTGCTCCGTCTCTTCCTTTTAGCTGATAAATCCTCAAGTGTGTTACAGTAGGTCTTTATAGGTTCTTTACACCTGGAGGGAGCTGAAGATTAAGATCTTTGTTGGTGCTTTTATTGGCTGTCAGTGTGTAGCATTATGTAGTCTTGTTGGTTAAAGTTGGAAAAAAAGAGAAATGTTTACATGTTTAGATGGACGGGACGACTGACTCCTCCCCTTCTGTATAAAACTTGTTTTAGTCGAGGACTAGAGAAAAAAGAATAACATATTCACTACTTATTTGACTGTCATGTAAGCGTTTTTAGATCACGCTCATTCAGTGTAAATTTACGTCCAATGTGTAGCTACGAGCTAACTGAAGTGTGCTAACATTAGCCCGCTAACAAAACAATACAGCCCGAACCAAGGACAAAATTGTCCGCCGCTTCTGCTTAATGATGCTTAATTATGGTGCGTTCCTTTTGATAACTCCTTCATGCATATGTGAGGGGAGGGGGGTTGGAGGTGTGTCGCTGGAGGAGATCGAGGCTTTAGTATGGTGGAGGTGTCGCCACACAGAAAATTGTTTTGGTTTCATGCTGGTGCTTAAAGGCGACATCTACTGGATCAAAAAGTCTCACATGCTTCCTTTAAAGACTTTTTATAATTTACTGAAGACTCGACTCTTCACATCAGGGTTTGTGATGGAGGGTCAGTATTAAAAATGTTGCGACGTAGACCCAGAGTCAGAATCAGAAATAACTTATCGGGGTTAAACTTGGGAGCAGTTGTAACAGGCAACATGCTCAGTCAGCACATGGGAACATGATTCATGGTAATGTCAAGATACCCAGATGACATCATTTGAAGTTATAAAACTGAGAGCCACAGAAAACAGAGTTTTTTTTTTTGACAAGCTGTTCATTACTCCGTGTGAAAACCAAATTGAATTTGACAAGTTTAATGCCTTGGAACAGTTATTTTTGCTATAATTGCTGCTTTATTGAATCACTGTGTGTTCTAACTAAAGCCAACTTTACTGTCTCTTTTTTTGGACTCGTTACCCAGCAGGACGGCTCACTCAGCTCACTCCATGAACATTTTCAAAATTTAGAAGAAGATCCGTTTGACCCTTTTAGTATATGGCCTAACCTCACAAAACACGTAATCAGTTGGGAAAGCTCAAATCCTCCCCTCCAGGACCTCCCCTGCATGAACTGCAAATGTTATGATTATGAGGGTTAGGAATATAATCAGGTAATTTTTGTTCCTTGTAAACATCTTGTTCTGAATTCAATCAAGAACTCCCCTGCGAGGACATTAGTGTGCATATAAATGTACTCATTAATTTTGATTTGTTTTGATCACTTCACAGTCACTTGATGTGGTCAGAATGCAGGAAAAATAAAGGCATCACAAGCCAAATAACAGAAGGTTTTTTAAGCCTAAAGTCACACTCATTTACTGAAAAGCCTAAATAAATTAATGGAGAAACACAAGAAAGGAAGATTCTTTCATGCAGGTCTCAGGTGTGTGCAGAGTGCATCCACAAGAACATCAAAATGGTGATAGAACTTTATTCACTTTATGTGCTTTTCAAGTGTTCATTTTGACCCCAATAAGATCATTACACCCACCTTTTTAAACTTCTGTTGAACTTGTTTTTAAAAACATTTTTAACATCTTATTTCCTCCCCCCAGGCGCCTTGAGCGAGCGTAAGAAAGTCACTCTCGGCACCCAGCCCACCGTGCTGAGGACCTTCAGATCCCTGTCCACCTCTAACGTCTTCGCCTGCTCCGACCGACCGACAGTCATCTACTCGTCCAACCACAAGCTGGTCTTCTCCAACGTCAACCTCAAGGAGGTCAACTACATGTGCCCACTCAACTCTGAGGGCTATCCCGACAGGTAGGCTCCGTCTGCAGGGGTTTCTTTGTCTTAAAGGAAACTTTTGTTCTTTTATGTTTTCCTTCTGGGGCTTTGAAGTGTTCAGAAAAATGCAAACCTCACTTTCCTTTGTTTTTATCATCAAACACTGTCTGCTCAGATGATCTCTTAGAGTAATGCATTTAATCAATCTTTCCTTTGATATGAAGTTGGAGGATACGTTTGTTCTGTTTTACCCTCTTACTAATCTGCATCTTGTGTCTTTTACAGTCTGGCTCTGGCCAACAACAGCACCCTGACCATCGGCACCATCGACGAGATCCAGAAACTCCACATTCGCACCGTTCCCCTCTACGAGTCTCCCAGGTCAGTCTGCTTGTCCAAAAAAAAAAAAAAAATTAGAATTGACCTTCAAAGGAACATTTCATACCCATCATCTGTGCAAATTCTGTGCAAATGAACCGTGTGCTCTTCATATTTGCAGTGACTTTCCCTGTTTGCTCTGATTTGGGCTACTTTCACCAGCTGGTTTTTTTTTGTCAAATAACTGCAGGATAACTTTATATTCCCTTCCTCAAAATGTTTTAAAGGGCATCATGACCAGACACTGATGTGTTTGCAATAATGGAAAATGTCAATGTTGCATGGAAAAAGTGGCCTAGCATATGACTAATGTACATCTTGGCTCTCTTGGCAGTGCGAGGCAAGACAGTCATTTATGTAGCGCTCCAAACGTGCCCCATGATTCCCAGGATTCCCAGGATGACGTTATGCTGATTAATATAATGTGACCATACATGTGCCA
This sequence comes from Labrus bergylta, assembly GCF_963930695.1. Taxonomy (NCBI): domain Eukaryota; kingdom Metazoa; phylum Chordata; class Actinopteri; order Labriformes; family Labridae; genus Labrus; species Labrus bergylta. The sequence continues at coordinate 12,515,596 of NC_089197.1, forward strand.
CAGAGATGAAGCTGATATGCGGGTAAAAAGTAAGATAGTAACCTAAAGTGAAGTGTCAACAGTGTGTGTAATGTGCTTGGGACTTTGACAGGAAAGATATAGAGAGACAGAAAATGAGGGAAGAGAGAAGGGGGGGATGGCATGCACCGGAAAGCTTCAGGATAGGGATTGAAATCTGCAACTAGTGCAATGAGGACTGTAGCCTCTGTAGAAGGGGCGACTAAACCAGCACCCCCATTTAATATTTACCTGCATCTTCCCTTTCCTTCTCTCCCTCTGCTCACTCCCCTACAGGCGGATCTGTTATCAGGAGGTTTCGCAGTGTTTCGGGGTTCTGTCCAGCCGGGTGGAGATCCAGGATGTGAGCGGCACCACATCTGCTGTGCGCCCCAGCGCGAGCACTCAGGTACTGTAGCCCCATGTTTGTGTTTAGAGAAACTGAAACACCCAGAAGGCTTGTTTGTTTTTGCACTCTTATCTAACCGGGCATGCTGACTAAGAGCATTATTTATAACCTTAACTGGGATCTTGTTAGGACAACGCATGTCCTGTCCTGTTAGTCACTTAGCATGTGCACTGGAACTACATTTAAATCTTAATGCTGTTCGGTTCATTTACCTTTGTCATCAGAATTGTAATCTCAGCCCAGTTACAGCTCACACTGGCAGAACATTAGCACCCCAAAAGTATAGTCTGTAATAAAAAATGTAATTACAATAAGATTCTACAATATATATTTCTCTTTTTTGTGTTTCACTGCTACTCCGGCAACATTTAAGAGTGCAATGAATGAAGACATTTTGTTCAGTGTCGGATCTTCTCAAGCTAAATTTAGGAGCTGGGAGAGTTTGCGTCAAGTCCAAATGAAATTAAACATAATCACCGTTTGTCTGATATGCTGTCAAAGAACAATAACTTTGGCTTCAGCTGCCAAGAAAGAAAAGCTAGAAGGAGCAACATTTTCAAAGAGCTTTGTACTCGGAGAGCTAATCAAAAAGTCCTTTCAGGCAGATTTACACAGACAGCATGTGCTGTGTCCACTCAGCTTGGCTCTCCAGCTTCCCCCCAGGGGGACAGGTGTGTGCTTTTATTTGTGATTGTATTTATTGCTGCAGAGCCAGAGCCCCTCACACGTGATGACCAGAAAGATGTTTACCTGATTTTAAATGCCGCACATCTGGTGCCACAGATGGAGCCGGCCGGGCTGTCGAACTCACGCAGAAATAGAGATTTGAATTGCTTTACAGCGTTTATTAGGTTTCCTCTCTGCCGCTACCTCTCCTTCCTGTCCTCTCTGATAAATCCAACATCATTGCAGGCTCTCTCCAGCAGCGTGAGCTCCAGCAAGCTCTTCCCCAGCAGCACTTCTCCCCACGAGACCTCCTTCGGTGAAGAGGTGGAGGTTCACAGCCTGCTCGTCGTGGATCAGCACACCTTTGAAGGTGAGACAGCTGGATGAACATTTCGTTTTGATCTTACACAGCTGGTCCTTTCATATGGAGCCTCTGATGGTTAAATATTGTTTGCTCAGCTCAGAGAATAACCAGGTCAGTGCATGAGACACTTTCTCCATATAGGTCCCAACACTCATTCATTAAGCTGCTCGACGCCCCAAACTACTCCAAAGAAAGGTTCAGAATGATTTCATCTACTGAGCTTGAATTAATCTGTTTTTGTTCTCCATACAATAAGTGTTTGCTCTTAATACGATTAAGTATCTAAACATTAAGCAGGCTTTTTGCAGGCACACACACACACACACACACACACACACACACACACACACACACACACACACACACACACACACAGAACAGTCGTCCTGTTGAGCGTCAAGCTAACCTCCCCCAATGTGAAGCCCACTCAAAGTGAAACGACTTTGCTCCATCCTGTTTTGCAATTCAGATTTCACTGCACCAGGCCTCCCTATCGGAACCCAGGAGTTACCACAACGGCATAAATTGCTGTATATTATATGTAAATGATATGCAAATGAGGGACTGGTTCAGCACAATGTATCCACAGCTGAATCCACTTTATCAACGTGTGATCAGATAACCACTCATTTAGTTGTCATTAGATTTCCATCAATCAGACGCGGAGACGCTCTAATGCAGTCGCAAATTGTCTACTTTGATGCTTGTCATTCAGTGAACACAGATCATTGATGCAGGTGACAGCACTGGTACCCTGTCTTTAAGAAGAGATGCAGGGATGTTAGACAGTGTAACCACCTCACAGCTTACTGATAAAACATCAAACAACAAATCTGCTGTTATCTTCCAAACAAGGCTGTGCTTTCTGTAGCTTCTCTATAATTGACTTTTTTCCCTCATGTCTTAAGGTAAGAAACATGTGATTAATTGCCATACCTTGTGCAGAGTACTTTCCCTACATATTTATATTGGTAAGATTTTAGTATGCTGCCTAGATTAAGCACAAAATTGCCAGAAAAAATAGAAGAGTAAAACCTAGGATTAAAATATAACAAACAAACAGGAGAGCGGGGGAAGAAAATAAACACACATAAAAAAAGACGGTGCGGATCTCATTAGTTAAGATACTGTGACTGAAAACACCTGTGTCTGTGTACCATGGATGGTTCCACGTTATGACATAATCATATTAGAGGCACTGGCTTGATCGGAGAATATGGCAACTATAAGTAAGACGTCTAAAATCTAAAATAGAAAACACTTTTTTTTTTTTAAATGTTGTTTAACAGTTTAAAAGGGCCCCTTGTGCAATCACGCCCTGAACGAGGGGCCCTTGTTTTCCTGTGCAGTGAAAGAATTGTTACGCATTTCTAAGCTCACTCACTTTAGTTTTACTGCTACTGTTTAAAGTTTTATTTTGTTTGACCTTCTTCTATTGTCTTGTAATGCTGCAACGCCCAAATTTCCCCTCTTGGGATCAATAAAGTATTATCCTATCCTAAACAAATTTGTTTGCATAATGTGGATAAATTGTTTCCACCTTAAAATCTTTGCATATGGCTATTAATCTTTCCCATTTTGCTCTATGGGGGGTTTTGTTGCAGCGAAGCTCCTGCAGGCTTGCAACAAATAAGAATCCGACGGTAATGAACCATAACACGTTTTTATCACTGAATGAGCTTTAGTCTGTTACAAACACTATGTAAATGGTGACCTATGAATTGTTGTCTCTTGTTCTGTGATCTGATGTAGGGTCAATCACTGAGTTAGTCTTTCTTATCATCTTATTGATCCTGTTTTTTTTTTATATCAGCGGAGCGGTGCACAGCATTAAAGAGGACATGAGCTCAGATTCCCTGATTAAAAAAAAACATGAAGGAGCTTCCTGCAGATATCAAAGGATCCAAACCTCCTTAGAGAAACATGTCCTTTACCCAGCCTCCTTGAATAGTGTTTCCTTTTCAGTTTATCTTCGGGATATCTGTAAAACTGGGAAATCTCTCTCTGCTTGTCCTGAAATATCACTGGAAACACTTCCTTCTTTTATTCTCCTGAAGTCATTCATTATTATTTGATTCGTACCAACATTTAAACGTTTTAGAAATTGCTTCACATTAGATGAAGGTCAGGTCGTTACACTGACGACGTAGACTCACTGCGGCAGTTTCATCCAAAGTTGTTGGAATTTTAGGACACCGCCAATCGCTCCACTCACACTAGCAGAGAGACCCTGAACTTATCTACAATTGACCTTATGTGTCTTTAAGTGAGCTGATGTGTGAACAGAGCAGGTTATTTCTGAAATCGCTACAGGCCTGAAAGTGTGTTGATGACATTTTTTTTCACACTTTGTTTTTTTTCTTCTCTGCTCTTCATTGACATTGAAGACACCTCCAGATATATGTTGTAATATCAACATAAAAATAGTGTCTTCATTACTGATGAGCCCATATTCCTCCTACATGTTCCCCCTGGAGCAAACCCTTCCCTAATTCAAACAGCATCTTCAGTAGGTTAGAACACGTCTGACACCGACGATCTCCTGCCGACATTCTGGCACCACATATGAGAAAACAGTCAAAATGAAGTATAATTCAAAGGAGTCATAAAACAGCAACCTCCTATTTCAGTTAAGATGAGGTCAGACAGTTTGTTATGAAGCCTGCACAACTGAGGTTGAGATGAGAAAGATTGGTTGGTCCCAAGAAATAGGAAGCCGTCGTTTCTTTTCTGAGGATATGGGCCTCTGGGCTGATATTTCTGAGTTATCTGCTAATACTGACAATCATCTTTTATTTTTAGAGCACTTAAAAACAGATTACAAAATTAGATTTAGAGAGATCTCAGGCTCAGCTGACCTCATCAGGCAGATCATTCCAGAGCTCCGGAGCCATCACAGCCAAAGCAGACGCTCTGCCCGCTTCAGTTTTCAGTCCAACATTCAGAGACAGATTGTTAGTTTCACTTGCGTGCAGTATTTGTTTTTAGACATGAATTGAAGCTCAATCATTATTAGAGAGATTGCTGCTGCTGATGACTTCCTGGACTGTACTACAGCAGATTGCATTTTGCTGTTTTGGCTCTTAATCCAGGTTATATTTCTGCATACAGACCGTCCCGGCAGAAATGTTAGTGGACAATTGTATCCAGACTACAAATGAAAACCCCATTCGCTAACTATGCCCAAATAAGGTTCTGTGTCTACAGATTCTCCTTTTTGTATGAAGAAAAACTAAAAAGACAAAAGTAAACCTTTTCAATAGAGAGAGAAATAGTGCTGCTGCAGTGTTTTTTTTTAATATATGTGTGCTTTGTATTCCCCTCAGTTCTACATGCCCATCAGTTCCTCCCCAGTGAGTACGCCCTCAGCATGGTGTCATGTCGTCTGGGAAAAGACCCGTCAGTGTATTTCATTGTCGGCACGGCAATGGTGTACCCAGAGGAGGCTGAGCCCAAGCAGGGACGCATCATCGTCTTTCATTACACTGATGGTCAGTAGCTGAGCCTTTTACTATTATTATTATTATTTCTTTTCTTTTTTTTTAGCTCTCTCTGTAAACAAACACAAACTCAAGTGCACACACAGGTTTAGTTTTCTCCACCTTAACCTCTTCTTGTTCCTCTCATTTTGTTTTCGTCCCTCTATTCTTCACCTTGTTTCATTTTCTCCTCTCCTTCCTGTTTGTCCTATGATGCTCTTGTTTCCCTTCCCACTTAATCATTGTCTTATCTCTTCTTATCAGACTTTCCCCCCCCCTCTTACCACTACTGATTTCCTCATTCTCTTTCATGCTCTGTCCCTCTCAAGGTGCATGGTGTGACTTTCATTTATCCTCCTCTAGCTTCTCATTCTTTCCTCGACCATTTTCCTGAAGCCTCATCTTCTGTTTTTTTTGTTGTTTGTTTTTTTTATACTCTTTCCTGCATCCCTGTCACCACTGTACTCTACGCTCTGCCTCACTGAGATCTTGTAGGTGCTAGTTAAAGTTGACATTGAGCATGTAACACTTAAATTGTTAGCTGGACGGACAGACTGACAGGCGTGCTGCTCTTTACCTACAGGTAAGCTGCAGACCGTGGCTGAGAAGGAAGTGAAAGGAGCTGTCTATTCTATGGTGGAGTTCAATGGCAAACTGCTGGCAAGCATCAATAGCACAGTAAGTGGTGTAAGAGTTTTCAGCAAGACGTACAAAGTAACTGACTTTTTTCCTCACTGACGCTGTGGATATTTTGTACAACTCGTGTAAAATATTGGAAGGGAAAAGTGCAGCTTGAACGCTGAGTCGGTTTCACGGTACACTTTGATGTAAGTCGATTTGTCAGATCATGCTTTTACTACACTCACTGTCAGAAAGTCTGAAGACTTGTTGGCCAACTTGAAAGCTTTAGTCTCAGCTCTTGATAAGGTGCTGACCACCTGCCTCTTTCAAGTGCGCCTCCTGTCAGTATGCCAAGAGGTCTTTTAGCTGTTAGTTGTGTTTACACTGTAGCGTTGATATAAATACCCGGACAAAGTCTGCATCTACTACATGGGAGGGATACAACTCTTTTCTTGTTTAAGCTCAACATAAAGACAAACTGCATTTTCACAAACATAAAATATGAATAAAATGCTTCCTTTATTTTAGGGCTAAGGACGTTTAAATAACCTTAATACTGTAACCAACACATAAACTTAGTTTCAGCTGATTGTTCCTTGAGAAAGTTCAAGAATATGTGCATGTTTTTGTTTCAGAATATCCTTATTTTCACCATAATAAATCTTTTAAATTGATCTTTTTTTTTTTTGTTGGGCCAATAGTCAAGATAGAGACGAAATCCATTAACAAAATTGTAAAATTGATGTTGTTTGAATGATCCTGCAATAACAGTGCAACAACAAGGTAATGGCCATGATTGGTTTAACTTTTTTTGGATTTGGAAGAGGCACTTTTTTCAAATAAGTTCACATAGTGTCCACACTTTTTTTGAGCCTTACGTATTATTTTTCTCACCAGCCGGTCGACCTCTGGATGACATTCCTTTCTTTAATTCTTTAAGAAGCATGTGATCTGTTCAGGAAGCAAAGTGCCCCCTCAGTCATATTATATATCTACATGTCAATAGATTCATCCCACACGGGACACTTGACATACAGTGTGAAAGAAGAGGCTTACCCCCCGACTGTCCTGTAATACCATGCTCATCCACACTGAGACATAGATAGATTAGAAGGATTAAAAGCTGGAGACGAAGGCTTTATCTGAAGATACTGAGAATCAAATAGTCATGGTTTGCAGATTTCTGGAACTAATCTCACCGTCCAGAGAATGACTTCTTACCACTTCTCTCCTGAATTAATTTCATCCTTAAATTGGATTTCTAAAGAAATCATTTCATCCATAATAACGCAAAATGTACCTTAAACCGCTTCTAATGATTTATTTTGACTGACTTCTTGGTACAGCAATAGCAGAGTTTAAACGCATAACATTAAAATTGGAACTTCTAATCATTAAAGACTAATCCATCATAGTAGTGGTTACAATACAATATTACCCTCTGATGATAGTTTCAGCTTATGAAATGCCATTTTCGATAACTTTTTCACTTAATGCAGCACTCTACTGCGTTGTTCTGTCTCATGAACTGATGATTAAATCTCCATCACTGTCACTTGCAAACATTTCTCTTGATGTCAGAACCAAAATATCTGAGGGTTGGGAAATGTTTTATTTCTCTAATGCCAAAATATAAATAAGTTACTTATAAAAAAATGTAAATCTTTAAATAGTTAATTCTAGAAGCCTCCTGTTGATAGGTGTTGCAAATTAGCATTTTGCTATAAACACTGGACTTGTGCATTGTTACATGTTACTGCACCCGTGCCTGCGTGCGTGCGTGCGTGCGTGCGTGCGTGCGTGCGTGCGTGCGTGCGTGCGGCGTGCGTGCAGCGTTACCTCGCCAATGTGAAGGTCATTGGATAAGGTATAAGTATTGATGTAAATATTCAGGAAAAGTAAGAGGGTGTCTCAAAAGATGAATCTGCCCACGGTACTGAACGCTGAAGGATTTAGAAGAAAAGTTAAATAGAATATTAGAACAAAGAAGAGACGGAAACAAAAGCACTGAAAGGCAGAAGGAGGTAAGAAATATGGAAGAATTAAAATGTTAGGGCCAGATGACGAAAAGCTAAATAATGAAAGCTTCATCACATTAAAAAAACAGCACGTTAAAAAGATAACTCTTCTCTGATCTCGTAGCACCTTGTGGGAGATGCTTTCGACATCACTCTTAAACCAAGGGTAAAGCTAACATATTCTAGCATCAAACCATCACCACTCCATCACTGTCCCACCCCAGTACCAGTTTTAAAGACTGTTTGAAGGTGCAGACAGTGTGAAGCAGTGGGTGTAATTAGCCGTTAACTCTTCATGTAATGTGGCAGCTAATGGCTCAGACGGTTAATCAGCACTTCAGCCTAACTCAGGCTCATCTCATCCGGAGCGATGGCGACACAGAGCTAAAGTGTCAGCCAGTTCATCCAACACTGCTGGGGCTAATTGCCGATCCTCTTCCTTCTGGCAGCTGACGCAAATACAAACGCTTACTCGCCTGGAATGTTTGTTTCTAGGTCCGTCTGTACGAGTGGACCGCCGAGAAAGAACTAAGGACCGAGTGCAACCACTACAACAACATCATGGCTCTGTACCTGAAGACCAAAGGGGATTTCATCCTGGTGGGGGACCTGATGCGGTCCGTCCTGCTCCTGGCCTACAAACCCATGGAGGGCAACTTTGAAGAGGTGAGATGTCGGGAAGATTTGAGACTTTCAGAACTCTAAAGGTCAAACGGGAGCCTTAAATGGGTCGCTGCATACCTAAAGGGTCTGTAAAAACGCAAATCAGGGTTTTCACTTTGCTGCTAGTTTGTGAGTTTTATTTTTACATACTGAGATACGATCAAACATCAAACAAATATTTGGTCCGTGTCTGTTTATCCGCACTTAATATCTCTTTGGTGTGTAAATGTTTTTCTCCCGCTCCGCCAAGCATTGTGGCAGACGTACACCTCCCAGCCTTTTTGGAGAGCCGAGTGTTCAAATTGATTTGTGGCGGAAAGATGAAGAGATTTGAGGACGAGTCACGCACACTGTTGAGCACATGCTGCGGCGCTGTGCTCAGTGTGATAAGTGGGGGTAGGTTGGGGGCCGGGAAAAGGACTTTCTGAATTTATTCACAAACAAAACACTCCTCAAAATGCCACACAATCTGAGATTGAAAGCAGGCATTTGTAACCAATAAACCTCATGCTATGCTAAGGTGATTTTCTCCTGGCTCCAGTTTTTCTGCTCAACCTACAGAGAGGAGGATGGTACCCATCTCAGAAGGAGCACATTGTGCTAATCACGGACAAAAAAACTGCAAAAAAAGATAAAGAAATGGAGGCTCTGCACATCCGCTAAAATATGCAAGCTGCCAAGCTTTTGGTCATACACCTTTTTGATTTTTAATGTCTTTGACAGGAAAACATCCATGTGAACCAAAAAACAGTGTGCAGAACAAAGACTGTTTTTTACTTACATGGATCTTTGCCATGGTCAAGACCTTGCAGGTCAAAATGCTACATTGATAATAAAGAAAATTGGGAGCTTGTTCATTTGTATACAGTCATCTTCTCCTTTTCCTGTGGGTGAAATGAATGTACATTCTGTAATAAAGCACATGAGAGTTTCCCCCAAAAGCTTCCCCTTATAACATATTCTGAATGTGTTTTAAGATGCTGTTATATATTTTATTTTTTTAATGGTTTTAAAGTTATTTGAGGCAATGAGCTGCAGCAGAGTCCACACTCTGTCTTTTTATATAATTACGGTACAGATTGGTGTTTATTTTTCCTCCCAAAACTCTCATAAATAGAGCAGATGTTCTGTGGAGGCAGCTCTTATGTGGACGTGAGCATCTTTAAGTCTTTTAAAAATGTCTTCTCCTCTTGTATATGCACTTAACATGTTGACTATGTCTGGGTTTCAGCACTCGTTTGACCTCAAACCTCATCCTCATGGATAATACAGTAACTACCCTCGGACTGGCCTCATCCAGGCCTCGGCCCCTCTGTATTGTTTACGGGCTAATTCAACATATCTCATGTTTTTCTCTCGGTCAGATCGCACGTGACTTCAATCCAAACTGGATGAGCGCCGTGGAAATCCTGGACGATGACAACTTCCTGGGGGCAGAGAACGCCTTCAATCTGTTTGTCTGCCAGAAGGACAGGTGAGGGGAACATGAAGTTTTTAATGTGAATGTAGAGCTGCAGTGAGCTTCCTCAACATGAATTTCAACCTTCCTTGTACTGACTGTACTCACATCAGCTTTTTTTATAGAACTAAAATGTCAAAAAGTTTCCGAGTCATCCGATATTATCCTCTCAAATCACCATTATGTCATTACCCAGAATCTCGGGATACCTTTTTCCGAGCAGCATCATTGATACAAATGTGGTTTAACAGCATTGTCCTTGCATCTGTTTTTCGGAAATTATGAGTCATCCCGCCAGCGAGCTTTTAGCCGCCCGGCTGCTTTTCTCATTTTAGTCATTTTCTATTAGACAAGTGTTGAATTCATGGGCAAAGGAAGAAAGATGCGGTCTGAAAGCGAGTGTGTTGCATTAACGCCAATGCTTATTATCCCTCTAATACATCAGGTCAGATCATAGAGTGCTTTTGACCTTTATTTTTGTATCACCTCTTTTCCGAGTGTGCTCTCTGCTTTTCCTCACACTTTTTTCCATTACCTCTCTATTACTCCCTGACCTTTACCGGCGCTCTTGATATCTCTGCCCCTCTTGTTTGTCATTTGCTTAATCGATCACTCTCACCCACAAACATTTCTAACTTTGCCTTTGAAATCTTTTTTTTTTTTTTCACACTCGATTCTGATCTCTCCTCTTTCTATTTGCTCTTGTGTGACCCCTCTTTATTCCCCAATGTTTTTAATCTCTCCCCCTCCCCTCTTTCTATTTCTCTCCCGCCGTCCTTCTCCACGGTCAGTGCGGCCACCACAGACGAGGAGCGGCAGCACCTGCAGGAGGTGGGGGTCTTCCACCTGGGGGAGTTTGTGAATGTCTTCTGCCACGGCTCGCTGGTGCTGCAGAATCTGGGCGAGAATTCCACACCCACCCAGGGCTCGGTGCTCTTCGGCACCGTTAACGGCATGATTGGTAGGCACACGGACAATTTAACACTCACTCAAGCATCGACACACTCGCAAATATTGCTGAAGGTAAAACTGCTGCTGTGTCTCATCAGTTTCTCACCAACCACAACAAAAAAATGCCCTCAAGTGTTCAAATTAACTTTTTAAAATGAATAATGCAACGTTTCTGGAATACAGTTATTGCTTTGTGCTGAGAATTAGATAAAAAAGGTGTTAAATTTAACCTATGACTCGCATATCTGTAGATTTATGTTTTCTATGAGGCCACTATCAGCTCCCAGTTGGCTAAGAAAGTATGGAAACAAGAGGACACATCTAGCTGGACTCTGTCTACACATAAAATCCATCTTTGGCGCCTTTAAAGATTGCTAACTGACATGTCGTATTATCCCTTTCTTTTTGTTTTTTAATCTAGAAGCAAAAAAAAAAAAAAACGTGTTGTATATTCGTGTTGTGAGAATTCAAGATTGTTACATTATTGACAGTGGAGGGTATGCATTAGGCGTTTTCAGGCTGAAGAAACATTTTCATAGGAACTGTTGGAACCCTCTCTCTTTTTTATTGGAACTATGAACTATTTTAGTTCTTAAATCCCCGTTTAGAGGAACCTTTTTAGCTCCTGCTTCAGAGTAGGTACAATGGTGGTGTGAATGCAGACAGAGAAAAAGTCCCCATGGTGTGTAGTTATCAGGGAACTCCCTAGTGGAGAGTTTCTCATCAAAAAGTCCACAGAACTGTTTGGTCAGAAAACACCTCTTGACGTCACTTTCCCACTGCAATGTGGCTGCCTTCAGCAGGGGATTTTTGTACAGGTCAGACAAAGTTGTAGTTGTTGCAATAGGCAGAGCTATAAAAGCCAGAATCACTCTTTTTCTCCATTTCCAGTCTTTGTGCTAAACTATGGTAAGCTAACTGGGTTAAAGGAACTTCACTTCTCCCTTTTCATCTAGCTGTGGGCAAAGTTTCTCCTGAAGGATTAGTTTACCCCAATCAAGCAAACAACACATTCTCTCCCTTATCTCCAGTTGTGTCCAAACAAACAGACAGTTGTGGATTTATTTTCAAGGTTTCGCAATATCCACTGTTTTCTCAGAGCTCTGCCTCCAGCTTGATTCAATGGAGATGAAGAGACTTCAGTTTGTGGAGTTCCCTGCAGTGAAAGATAACATTTTCAAAACAATTCTACAGTATTATTTTCGAGAAGTACTTTTCTCCGTTGCCTAGGATAACCCTCTGATAACTCCTTAACTTTTGATCGAAAATCATATGTTATGAGAACAGTAAACTCTCTAAACAGTTCCAAGTAAGGTTGTCAAAATGTCAGATCATTTGATACCACTTTTCAAACAAAATACAGATCTTCAGTCAATACAGATTTTACCCCAAGGCTGCAGTGAGCAAAAGAGACTGAGCAGTGCTGGTCCATTCAAATTCAAAGGTCCCCCAATACTGACATGTTTATGTTTATGTCTCTGACAAACAGAGAGCAGAGGGGGTGACACTGTCTAAGTTAGCACTCAAACATTAGCACTTAGCAATTTTGAGAGTGTGCAGGAGCTTATTTGCAATTTTTGGTATGGTAATTCAAAAAAAACAACAAGACAAGAAAAATATATCACCAAGTGTTGTGTACCCTGGAATTATATTTTTGTTGCCGTGGTATCAAAATAGGTATTGAAATAGGTACCTGTATATCGATCCCTATTTTTTAGTATTATCGTATCTAAGTTAGAAATTCGGGTAATGTTACAACTTTAGTTACAAATCACATATTTTTAACTTTTGTTTTAGCTAAATTTAATAGCAGTATTCTGTAAAAGATCTACCTATAATGTTGAATTTAATTCTGAAAATGCAAGAAGATAAACATCACAAAGTTTAAACCGATAAAAAAAGCATCCTTCACTTTTACAGTATGAGTCTGTATCACTGCACAGACAGCTCTCCCATCTACTTCTCAAATAATCAGCTGCCTGCAGAGAGGCGACCGCAGGCCAATTAAGGAGTACACAAACTTTTGTCAGAGCCATTTATTCTCAACTAATGTTTCCATTTGAGAAGGCAAGAAGAAAAGGAGAGAAATCATAGTCTCACACGTCATGACTCCGATTTAAACGAGTAACTTTGAGCCTGACAGTAATGATGAAAAGAACAGGGAGAAAATCATTTTGACACAGCAGTAATTTACACCATGTAATCACACAGCACAGACACACTGCACATTGTCTCGCCTCCACACCTTGTGTGATTCTTTAAAGAGCCTCTGAGGAAAGTTAAACAGGAAATTAAAACATTATATGTAAAATATTTTAATACGACCAAAAACTCAAACAGGCTTCAGTGTAATGGCAGACGCAACAAGATGACTTCAGTTACAGTTGGTATGAATAAAACTGTTGTGGAAAACGTCTTACTTTTATATTTGATTTGAGGAAGAGAAAAGTTATCATTATTTCATCTTCCTGTTTTTCAATCCTTAAATTAAAACAGAACATATCGGCCCGACCGTTTTGACATTTTTGGGGTCGATATTGATATTTGGGAGAGAAAAAAATCTGATGCCGATATATCATCCGAAATCTTTCTTTGATCTATGTTCGATCTGTAGAGATAGATATACACATTTATTGTGTTGATCCATCAAATGTGGATATCAAACACTTGTGGAAAAGATTTATATTAAAGACAAGATGGTCACTCAACTGGAAAGTAACAGCGCATGTACAGTATGTGCTTCACCTCTTGACACTCTGGAGAGTGATGGTGCTTGTTGTAATCCATAAAGCACACTCTGCTGGTGAAAGACAACTGCTAGTGTAATATAGTGCAACTCAAATGAAATGCTATTTGACTGGTGAATAAATCGAGTAATATCGGCGCATATCTGCTATAAAACTAGCCGATACGATAGTCACTGGATATGCTAATATCGGCCGATATTATTGGCTGGCTGATAGATTGGTCGGGCTCTACAAAAAAGAACATAAGTGCAAAGAAATACATAGATTGAATTTAAATTTTAAGTGGATAGTAAAAAAATAAACACAATTTAATGATCATAAAAACACCTCGGGTGAGTCTTGTTGTACATTGTACTAGGTCTTAGAGCAATGCAAGATACAAACCACTGTCTGTATTATTGTTGTTTCTGTGCTTAGTGTTAATAATGTCTCTATTTGTCTTTGAGTTTGTGTTTTGTAACGCCTCATGTGTAATTATTGCTGAATCATGAATTCTATCAGGGAAGGGGCACGGCAGCTTACATTTAATAAATGACCGATATTTTTCACTATTTTCTGACACACCATAATTAGAGAAGGTCATTTGAAATTAATTTATAAGGGAATCATTTGTGTTGTTGTTTCTTTTGTTGCATCTCTACTGTCTTCCAAACATTGTCTCTCAGTTTCTCTTGAAACGCCTTCATGCTTTCCTGGGTTCATATTCAGGGAAGTAAGCTCTGCGATGCAACTCAGTGCAGCCCTTTGTGCTCAAGTTTGTCTCTTTCTGTGTATACTGTCGATTCCAGTGCAGATTATTTCCCCAGAGCATCACAATAATGCACTTGCTGTCACAGAAATTGCATTTTTTTTTTTTTTAGCTCAGAAGAAAGCATGTTACTAGTTTAAAGCTCTGTGGCTTTTAAAATTTACGGGGAAATTACTTACAACATAAATTACAACATTTTAGAGTGGTCTTGAATTATTGAAATATTTAAATCATACTACTTTCCTCCTCCCAGAGTCCCAGTGTATGTGATTGAATCTTGCAAGAGAAGGACTGCAGTCACACTAAAGATCTTTTAGTCTGTTTATTATGAAGCTCTTAATTCCTCCCTGCTGGCAGGAGCTAGGTATCAAGACATTATGTTGTTTTTGTTGTTGTCCCTTCCTCAAAAAGGCAATATCCTAAGAAAGTCTGGAGCGGGTTTACTTCAATGTTTACACTAATGTCTGTGTGAGCACATAAGATTCTGGTGGTCAAAAGCCAAAATAAGCTCTTACCTCATGTTCTTCCTTTTCTTTTAAATGCTGTGTCTCCAATCTTCTGTTCTCCTGTGAAAAAAATAGTCTTGAAGTGAAGGTTGTCCATGTTTTTCACTGGAATTTAATGAAAATGTATTTTCAATTTAATTGAAAACATGGTTATTGTGTCTTTCTCAAACTTTATTAAGAATTCTGTCAATTTCTAACTTTAGATATTTTAGACAGACGCAGGTCAGGACTGCAACTTGACCGAGTGGCAGAGGCACACAAAAAAGACGAGGGGACTTTATTGTGCTTTGAGTTCTATTTTGAATCCAGTTCTGAAACCTCATCCTTTATTTATACTGAGGAGAAATAAAAGGAATCAACCATCTGCCAAAGAGAGAAGCAAGCCTGTTAAGAATATCGCACCTTCAAAGAAATGAGTCGTGCTGTTGACTGATGTGTGTGTGTGTGTGTGTGTGTGTGTGTGTGTGTGTGTTTCTGTGTGTGTGTGTTTAGGTCTGGTGACGTCCCTGTCCGAGGGCTGGTACAGTCTCCTCTTGGACCTGCAGAACCGCCTCAACAAGGTCATCAAGAGTGTGGGCAAGATCGAGCACAGCTTATATCCTTTTCATATTCGGATGTGCATTACCGTCTGTCACAGAGACGACCGATGCTGACAGCTGTGGTCGTCTTTTGGGCAGTAAGCCCAGAGGGTGACGTGACAAAGTGATTATAGTTACTTTATATGGCTCTGCAGGTGTTTCATAGCGCTATGGTGTATATAATGGTATGTATGTGGCCACTTTACCGTGTGATATGATGGTGTAATTGTATATTAAAGTAAAACTATTGGTACATTTGTCTATAAATGAGTCTACAGAAAATGACTCAACAACAATTATCAGTCCTTCACATAGTCGGGGAGACTGTCTGACAGATACGTTCTCACCACTGGAAACACTCCGTTTGTAACTGTGACTGATCCCATTGTTGTGACTGATTCTGAGTAGGGGTGATATTAGCCGACTAGTTTAGTTTGCAGAGTGTGGCTAATGTTAGCAGTGCTAGCCCTGCCAGCCTTTGGTCCTCCTTGCAGGTTAACGTTCACATGCCTGTGATGAATGTGGCCACGTAATACTACCAGACATGCAGCTCCTACAGGATGCTATACTCCATTTACTTTGCTTGTTTACAAACAGACAGTAGAGCCAGAGGAGAAGGCCCATTAACCGGGCCTACTGCCACTCTGTGGCTACAGCCATGGCTGTGTAACAGTTTGAGCACACAATTTGAGAGGCATAGTTGGCCGACGTTTGAAAATGTAATTAATTTGTTTAATCAACTTGTTAGCTTGTAAGGCTTGTTGTCATGATCTCTCCAAAATACAGTTTTATGCATGTAATCACTGTCCTAATGTTACTGTAATTGTTTTAATTGTATAATAAAAGCCACAACTGAGGGATTCGAGTAGACCTTTTTAAGAGGTTGCCTTACTGTCATTAATAGGCTTTAATTAACGAGGAAGGCTGATTTATATGGAGTGTTTCTAATGTTAGTCTAAGGTTAATTCCAGGGATTTTGTTCAGAGTTGTGGTTCCACAGGAGTTTAACTGATTGTTGTAATGACTCATTGTTTTTGTAACCATTATAATTTTTGTCTTGATGAAGCCCATTTTTGTAATGACGACACTGGGTTAGCAATATTCTAATCTGTTGTCAAAAAGATCATTGTTTTGATTTAAACCTAAAAAAAGAGAATTTTGAGAATTGCTCTGAGAGATGAGGGTGATAAGTTCCTCTTTTTGATTTGCTTTTAAATGTGAGCTGCAGTTTTTTACACCAGTTCTCTGTGAGTTCAGGGGTATCTATACGAAATTTCCATTGGCCGACAACACCGGCTATCTTTTTCTGAGCACTGCAGCTTTTATTCGACTTCCTACACATCAATCTGTATATTTGTCGACTTTGCCTGACATAAAATATGTAATGTTGTAGCGTAAGTGCAATCCTCAGGCGAAGCAGCAGCCTTGAATTGATTTTCCTTGACTCTGCTGCACCTGGAGATCTTTCCACACCGAGCGTAAGACGGAGCAGGCCACAGGATTCATCGACGGGGATCTTATTGAGAGCTTCCTGGATCTCGGCCGAGCCAAGATGCAGGAGGTCGTCAGCACTCTGCAGGTAGGAGCTCATCTCCAGTCACCGCCACCCTTATATAAGCAATATGTTGAAAGAGATGAATCTTCTTTCTGTGAATCTTTAATGCCTCCCTGCCAGTGAGAGTTATGGCTGGAGGCTTTATGTTTTTAGTTTTTCCATTTATCTGTCCATCCCATCTTTTTGAAAAGAACATCTTAGGAGTGCTTTGTGATTTTTTTTGTTTGTCAGAAATCGTTCATAAGACTCAATGATAAAGAGAATTAACGTGGTCAAAGTTCAAAATCTCTTTGTGAATTTACGATCCCACAAAGTCCTTATCTTCTAGAAAAATACTTTCCTATCTCGATTATTCCCGCCCTATGCTTGTAAAGGCAATCCTAAGAACGCCAGAAGGGAAGATCTTAAAGGTTTGCACGAACAGTATGTCCGCTTGGACTCAAGATGAACGGATTTAATGGATCCATTAATATATGATGCATTCAAGAAAGTCTGGGAATCTAAACGCTGATGAACTTTTCATCAAGCCGATTATTTGTTCAAGTTAAAATTTTTGGTCTAGAACAGATTGTAAGCTTCACTTGTATGCAGATATGTGTTTGTCGAGATAGACTCATGGTTGTTCGATCACTGCCAATGTGAGCTGGGATGATAGTACGGCAGACTGTGTTCCGCCTGCTTCTGCTCTCCATATGGACTGCATACAGCCAAGCCTGCTGATATGTGATTGGTCAGTACTGCTGGGGTCAATACTAATCTACATATGAATAGAGACGTCACTATTTAATTTAATTTTTATTTGTTCTGCACATGTCAAGACACACAACGATTTCTGTGAACGTCGTTTTTCACACTTTTATCCCAATCCATGTTTGGAAAGGAACAGGGAGAAGACTAAATCTTAGTTTGCCTGCCCCTTACTCTCAAAGAAAACAAGAAACATCTGGATGGGCTGTTCAATAACAATCACTTGGCAACCAATACCATGGCAACTTAAAACAAATCTGACAATTCAGAATTTTTGAATTAACTTCCACATAAATAAGGAAAACACACACAAAACACACTAACTGCCAATGTCATACAGTCTAATAATTCTCTCCTAGTTGAAATATCTGAACACAGCTCTTCAAATTATTATTCAAAGAATTCCACAATTTGATTCCAATTACAGAAATACACATCTGTTTTAAAGTTGTCCGTGCAAACTGATGCTTCAAATGAAATCTCCTATGTTCTTCATCTTCTGAACTAAAAATCAAACATCTTTTGTAAACTCTCTGATATTACTTTACTCTTAGCTCTGAACCGAACTACGAGTGTCTGTAACTCAACTAAATCTTTCAGTTTCAATAAACCTGATCTTGAAAACAGCCCGTTAGTGTGCTCTCTATAGTGGACTTTGAATAAGTCTTACCGCTCTTTTCTGTAAGATAAATAATGTTTTAATGTAAGTGTGACCCCACACTTCAACACATAACAAAGATAAGGCAAAATAAGTGACAAATACAAAATTCTCAGTAATTTATAATTCAACAGAAAAAAAAAAGAAATATTCTTGGACACCTCTTTTTTTGACATGAGCTATATGTGATTTCCACGTTAATGTATCATCCATGATCTATGAACATACCTATGACCTTGCGTCCATTCTTGCAAAAGTGATAAGTTGGCGATGCCAGGATGATTTTTTTTTGTTTACATTTGATTTATTTTCTTCTCTCATCAATCCAAGTGAATGACCCCCCCCCCCCAATAACTCAATGAACTCCCCTTGTTCACCCTGACAAATCTAGGCCTGCGAATGCCATTTGTCTGTTTCAAAAGCATTGTCATCTTATTGTTGAAATACTTTCAAAGTACAACAATATCCTCTGTCCCCGCCACAGATCCATTGTTATTCTGTAGGAAAAACTCATGGACGTAAACTGGAACATGAATGGTTGGCTGAGCCATAAAACTGCGAGGTGTTAATTCTCATTTTATCCTGCAATCATGAAAGGAGTTATTCAGCATGGTGAACACACTGAATGGCTTCATACTCAAAAGAAGATTAAGCACTGAGGCATTAAGAGAGCTCAACAGCCCTCTCTCTTTGCCAGGCGGCTGGCACAGCTTGTGTTGACCTGTAATTGACACAAATATGAAAGTGAGTTTAATAACAGCTTGTTATTAGAGCCCAGACCTCTGCTCCAACACCAAGCTCATTCTGTTCACCCAAAAAAGAAAACATCTGCTGAAGAAGCAAACGGATCTCTGCTGTCGTTTGTGTTTCTGGCTCCCAGTGACGTTGAACTTTCAGAGACCCTTTAGACAGTTTCATTAGCTGCTCCTTTGCTGTTTGAGAGAGAGAACTGGGAATACGCTTCATGGCAGAACAGGTGGCAGAATCACTATTGGCAGATAAATAAGTGAGCACACTCTGCTTTTTCGCTCCCTCTTTGCTCTCATATTTTTCTTTTTAAATCACACCTTTAGCTCATAAACAAAAGGCTATTCCCTGTTTACCTTCGATACAAGCTAATAAAAACACAGTCTAAAATATTGGGATGATTTTTTACACCAAGAAACTCTTTAAAGCTAAGGTTCTACTGAAGCTGGATCATTGCCTTTCAGATAAAATATGATGCAGTGATAGATGCTCACTTGTACTCTTGTACTCTAGTCCACAACTAACAAATATTTCAAAATCAACAATCAGAACGTGATTGGTTCATTAATTAATTTATTAATTTCTTCTCTCTTTTAAAAATCAGCAAACAGTGAGAAAGGCCTGTGAAACTTCCCTGCAGCTAAAAGTGAAGCCATCTGATGTGCCGTTTTGTCCAAAATGCGATGAGATTCAGTTTGTCATCATGCAGAGACGAGGGGAAAGCAGCAGAATCTCATTTATAAGAAGCTAGATCTGTCAATGATTGACTATGCTACTTAAAAGGATTAGCTTAAATATTCATTCATTGGGGAAAAAAGATGATTTAAACATTGGTTTTTGATGCTTCATTGAGAAAATCCAAATTTAAACCTAATTGAAGCCCCAAACCTTCCGGTTGAGCGACAACAATTCTACCAACTGAGCCACAGACGCACCAAATTGATGGATTATGTTCTTGTTTTTGTTTGTTTAATTAAAAAACTATTTTAGAATTTCAGAATTGTGCAATCAAAAACATTACAAGTAGCATAAAGAACACCCAAGAGTTGAAAAAGTAAACATCAAAACAGCTGAAATGGGGCGCTGGTGGCACAGTGGTTAATGCGTGCGCCCCATGTACGAAAGCTATAATCCTGCTAACGGGACGCCCAGCGGGAAAAACTCTTATCAACTGTCCTATCTCTCCAATAAAGGCACAAATAGCTTAAAAGAACAGTTGAAATAAAAATACTAAAAGAAAATATGAGGTTTCATATTTAGAGACTTAATCGAATGCTTTTGAAAACAAGCATCCCTCTCTGTGCCGGCACTTGTTTATTGGTTCACGTCCTGCGATGTAGATTAGTCTCAGGCTTGTTTCTCCGGGTAGTGGAGTCTTACTGTTTGGTGATGTTCGATTTCAGATCGATGACGGCAGCGGCATGAAGCGTGAAGCCACAGTGGACGAGGTCATTAAGATAGTGGAGGAGCTGACGAGGATCCACTAACCTCCACCACCATCCGGACCCCTGCTGAGTTTCCAGGAGGGTCCAGAGAAGGAGAGGAACAACAAGGAGGGAACGGTTTGGGTTCTGCAGATTTGTAAATAGTTATAAATAAACAGTGTGTGCATGTTCGTCCTTCAGACTTCAGTGATTTGTCAACCTGTGAGTCCCCGAAGGTGCTACATGACGAGTGCTGCCTCCTCATGTAGAAAAGAAAAATCTCTGGGCGAAGTGCGTAGCATCCTGTTTGGACAACTAAAAGACCAAAGTCGAGACATTGGTCTGCGTGTGTTTGAGTGTTTATGGCTGTGTGTGTGTGTGTGTGTGCTTGTGTGTGTGATTGGGTCTGTGTGGAATAATGTGTGACTACAAATAGGAAAACATAACAACAGATATTTTCTTCACCAAAAGCTAAATGCAGGTTAAAGATTAGCAGATCCTCCACACGCACAGTTAAAGTCTCACTGATTTACACTTTTCAAGTTTATTATTGAAGTCTGGAAGAAAACACGCTGTATGACAAACAAAATGAGGAAGATGATAGATTTATAGCTATTTTGTCTTTGTGATGTTTTCTTTGTTTATTCTAATAAACTTTGCTTTAGTACTGTTAACACTCAGTGTCTCAGTTGTGTCTGTTTCCTAGGAACCAGGAGGGGCTAATTAGCAAATGATACACCAGCTGCTAACCACCAGCCGTTAGTTCGTAGTGACAAGTCTCACTGCGAGTGTGTTAGCATGCTGTTGGGAGTGTTTAGCTCACAGCACCACTGAGCCTGAGTAAACCTACACAGAGCTACTAGCATGGCTGTCAACTTTATGGCTGCATTCCAAATCATCCCCCCCTTATCCTTGACCCCTCTGTTTTTGGCACCTAGTTTCTTTTTGTGTCCGATTGATGGCCGTCATCTTGTCCTCCAAGTGGCCATCCAGCTGGATCGTTCTCACATTCAGGCTCCAAACTGAGTGGCAGAAGAATACGACAAGAAAGCTTTGCGTACTGAGGCTGTTTAATATGGAATTTAGCTGCTTGGGGAAGGGGATTACTGTCATATCGTCACAGGAAAAAAGGTCTACAAAATACATTTGAATATATTCATTTGATGTAGATGCAAAGGAATGGTGAAATCGAAAGAACTTTGTTTTAATGACGGCTATTAAGTGACAGGAGAGTTGTCTTTATGTCCAGTGTATAGAAATTAAAAATTATAAAATTTAGTTTGGTTAGCCCTTCCCCCTTTGTTGCTTAATTCTGAAGTGTGGTCGCCATGTCAAGGTCACTCCAAAAAAAAAGGGGAAAGACAAGACAGGACAAGTTTATTTATTGAGCACTATTTAAACATACAGCAGCTCAAAATAATTTACTCAGTTAAAAAAACAGCGTTTAAAAAATCATTTTGTATAATAAGGACTCTAACATACAAAATCTAAGCCCAGTAGCCATTGATTTGACCTATTTATCACCTATAAACCGTTAAATACCCCCCAAAAATGTGGAAACTGAGGACTAAGTCATTGTCTTGTTTTAGCAAAATGCTCATTAATGTGAATATTTGATGGTTCTCAAGTGTTTGTTAGACAAACTGAGCTGTTTGAATGTGTGATCTTGGCATTTGGGGAATCTTTATTGGCATAGTTACAGTACAGTAACATTTCTATAACAAATCAAAGAAAACAATGGACAGGTTTTTATATAATAAAAATCTTATTTGAAGCCATAATTTGACCTAAACTGTTGCAGGTAGTGAAGACCATCAGTAGACAATTATTTGCCAAAGCTCACGTAACTCTTTACATAGACAGACCTGCGAGTAAAGCCTTTTCATTCAGTCTGAGCCGTTTGTATTCAGAAGACACTTCTTTTATGCTCATATAAAACCCTTTTTTAATACTCTCACAGTCATTGGCCTCCACCATGGCTGTCTTTGTCATCAGTCATCAAATTAAAACAGCACCTCTGTCTGCTTCACAGTTAATGCTGCCTTGCTGTTGGTTGCCCACGCAGTCATAATGAATGTTAGACCACCAAACAAGAGAGACTGAATCGAAAAAACAAGGTCTGCATCTCTTTGTGTCAGGAAATCAGTACATGCAAATACAGAACACGCTTTTCCATTCTCGTTTCTCTGTCAGACCTGCTGAAACGCCGAGTGTAACTGCGCATTGTTTTCTCAAGCGACTCATTAATTTACGTCGTGTTCGTTTTCCTTTTCATCTGCCAAAAATGTCATATTGAGGAATTGCAGCTTTTTAACTCGAACATATCAAAGGTTGCACTGACTGAAATACTGGCAGGGCGACAGTGCAAAGTAGCCTCAGTAATAATTACTTGTGCCTTTTGCCTCTTAAATAGCTGTGGGTGTGTGAAGCTAACTGGTCAGTAACTGGCAGTGGAAGTTGTCTGCCAGTTCTCCTGAGCTATTTCTGTCCTGTCACCATCCTGAGGCATGCAGGCCTTTTTATATTTTCTCTTGCTTTTTGTGCACCAGAGTCTACATTCACACTTCACTGTTTGCATCCTCTCTCATCGTTACACTCTTTTTTTTCAAGTCTGAATAATTAAAGCAGCCACACGACAAACAGAAAGATACATTACATTACATGATAAAGGCTGAACTGAGGTAAATAGAACAGGATGTACCTTAAGATATGATTTGACTGACAGAATATATGAATATGAAATTAGCTTGTTTGCTTGAAATATTGTGTCATCTTTATCTTTCAGTGTAAAAGGTTCAATAGAAAAAATAATTTAATATTGAAATGAAATGAGAGCAACTCTACAGAAGTATGGTTAGCAGAATATAGTAGCTCCATCGTGTTTATGCAAGACACATGTGGTGTTGTGCTTTACCAAGGACATGGAAATAAGTAGGACATAATGAGAGGACTGCACACAACTATACATTTAACTATATCAAACCAGCATGATTTTCTTCATGTTAAGGAAGAAGAATGAAGAAAGGTGAACACAAATATGTCAAAGCTAGAGCTTGGATTCAAATTTAAATTAATAAATAGTGAATCTAGGTATGTGCCTTCCACCTTTAAACACACTGAATAGATGTGACTTTAATTCAGACTTAAATTTTGATCGGTTGAATTTTTCAAAGGGCTGGTCTTGCTTAAGCATCATTTTGTATGTCCAATAGTTGCAGCATCTCAAGGTGAATGTAACACAGAAAGTTTCTAGAAGAAGAACTGTGTGTGAACTGAAATCTTAATAACTCAGATGAACAATCCTCAAAGATTTAGAAGACCCAATAGAAACTTTCCTCTGAAGCGAGGACTTTGAGTCTTTTCCACCCACTCACAGCAGATTAGAAGAGCAGGACTTTTCTCTGGTTTTCCATGAAAAAACGGTAAATCATTAAGGGAGGAAGAAGTCTATAGTGGGGGGGGGGGTTCATTCAAACTGGATACAAGATAAAACAATTTAGAAACTTCCTCCTCCAAACATTACAGATGGGGGATGCTTCTCTGTGTTACTCGCTCTCGGGGTGGATTTTACTTAAAAGGAGGAAAGCAAGGTCGACCGTGTAGAACCACTTCTGGGAAAAGTCCAGTACAACCACAATGTTGTACTGATTAAACAGAGCAGCTCCACTGGAGCAGCTGGGAGGCTGGAGCAAATAATCTCGTTGTTTGACGTACAGTTATCGACTGAGTCTATACAGGTGTGACATGCTATCTCTGATTTGGCTGATTGACTCTCTTCACTGAGAGCTATTTTTACGGCAGCAGCAGCAGCATGGTCAGGGCCCCAGCTCCATTTCACATCTTCAAACCCATCTAAACAAGAGCCAGAGGGCCCACCTGACTGATCCAACCACCGACGGAGCCTTTGATGTCCAGATTTTAAATCAGAATTTCAGAATCGGACTAAGAAGTACTTTATTGATCCCACAGGGAATGCTTTGCTGTAAAACACCTCGACACCAAATGCTGTAATACATATTTTGTTTGAATTTAGAATCTATTATGTTAGGTTTTCTGGATAAAGTCTAATGTCTTTTCAGTTTCTGGTAGTGTTAATGTAATTGTTGTGTCATTTAAACACTTTGCTGCATTGTTTTGAAAAGTGATATTAAAACAGACCCTAAAGGAGCAGTGAGAATCATTTAGAGATCTCTCCTTGCAATAGTGAACGAGAATATACACTGTAGTGAATCTGGTCAGATTAATGCAATAAGGCCTTCTCTAGAAGCACAGTTTGGTTTGTCAGTTTAGGTCTATTATAGAAAACATGGAAGATGGCGTCCCTATGGAAGAGGAGCTGCTCTTTCTCACTTCAGGAATAAATGGGGCACTTTTTTCAGTGGAAGACTAATACACATTTTGCTTTAGTTAAAAAAAAAAAAAAAAGAAGCTTAGCCCCCACAGCTCCACAGCTCAGTAATTTTCTGATTCAAAATATTAATCAGAATATTACAACTGTTTTGACAAAAGAATGCACATTTCATGACAGCCCCTTAAAATACCTTTTATCTCAGTCTGAGGACATTTTTTTTGTACTTTTCTAACCAAAACAAAAGTCAGTCATTAAGGCAGTGTCGATGAGTAATAATGACATTTTGAGCTTTTGCTCTTTTACACCAGCTGGAGATGACCCAGTTGTTAATAAAAATGTGCTACTTCTTTCTCAGATCATTTTGAAAGGTACTAAAGGTGCAGAAATCACAGTTACAGAGGTATAACACTTGGAAGCGGGAAGATCTTTTCCAAAGTGAATTTATTGGACAAATTTGTAAGCATATCCAAGGAATTGGACTATACATGAATTCATGTGCTGACAAACAAATTCACATACTACACTTCAGAACAAGGAGATGTTAGACAAAGGTAGCACCGGCACAGAGTACAGTAGTAAACAATAAGAAAACAGATATATTAAGGTCTATGGATACATTTTAAAGGTTACAACTTATATCTAAACAACACTTGTAGAAGTTGTAATAGACAATAGTGCAGTGAAGGTACAGAAAACAAACATGTTATGGATCAGATAGCTATATAGCCTATATACATCACTCCAGTTCTGAGGTCTTTACACTGGCTCCCAGTCTGTCAGAGAATAGATTTTAAAATACTGCTGCTGGTTTATAAAGCGCTAAATGGTTTAGGGCAAAACTACATTAGTGACTTTCTAATTAACTACGAATCATCAAGACCACTCAGGTCATCTGGGACAGGTCTGCTCTCTGTCCGCAGAGTCAGAACCAAACACGGAGAAGCAGCGTTCAGTTTCTATGCTCCTTATATCTGGAACAAACTCCCAGAAAACTGCAGGTCAGCTGAAACTGTCAGCTCTTTTAAATCGAGGTTGAAGACTCACCTGTTTACAGCTGCCTTTCATTAAACAATTTTGATAAGATTAAAGAACTTTAAATCTGCACTGTAACTTTTACTCTTATTATATAACTCTTTTTGTATTTTAATTGCCTAATTAAATTGCCTTGCCTTGGCTATAGCCTACAAGAGAGAGACGGTGTAATGACAGAGGCTGTGGGCTGGCCTAGGGCTTAGTAATATTTTAAAACATAAACATGACCGTAAACATGACAAAAAATATTAAATAGCACGTTTTAAATGCTATGGTATGACGGAGGATTAGGGCCACGTAAAAAAAAAAAAAAAAAAAATCAAGATTAAAGTCGTAAATTTACGAGAATAAAGTCGTGCATTTACAAGTTTAATCTAATAAATTAACGAGTTCGAGACCAGCCTGCGCGAAAATGATGAAAGTAGAACTCTTACAGTATTTAAAAAAATAAAAGAATAAAGTTGTTATTTTAGTCTATATCAGAAGAGCAGCAGCATCCTGTTCTCAAATGACAAACATGGAGCATCTTGTCCTAAAGGTTTCACTAATAAGGAAATAGGCTACTTCCTTGTGTAGTCGGAAAAACAGTTAGTTCAAGAGAAGTTTTCACTTCAACTTGCAAGACCTTGTTTATCTGTAAAATGATGAACAGGACACAAACTGGCTCTGCACATGAGACACTTTAACAAGGCAGACCGATAACAGACACAAATAGTTGTGTTGTGGCTTTACTTATGCAGATATGAAACTACACATGCTTTTGGCACATCATCATCTTCACATTGTCACAAAATATCAGCACCCTGAAAAGATACTGCAAGAAACGGTGGCTTTTCAGAAGAAACAACCACACTGACTTGGAGGAAGTTATCTGCAAAGGAAAATACGAGTTATCAATAAGAGTTCTACTTTTCATCATTTTGCACAGGCTGGTCTCGAACTCGTTAATTCTTGCAAATTTACGAGTTTATTCTCGTAAATGTACGAGTTTATTCTCGTAGATTTAGGACTTTAATCTTGTGAATGTACGACTTTATTCTCGTAAATGTACGACTTTATTCTCGTAGATTTATGACTTTAATCTCGTAAATTTACGACTTTAATCTCGTAAATGTACGACTTTATTCTCGTAAATGTACGACTTTATTCTCGTAGATTTATGACTTTAATCTCGTAAATTTACGACTTTAATCTCGTAAATGTACGACTTTAATCTCGTAGATTTATGACTTTAATCTCGTAAATTTACGACTTTAATCTCGTAAATGTACGACTTTATTCTCGTAGATTTATGACTTTAATCTCGTAAATTTACGACTTTATTCTCGTAGTGTACGACTTTATTCTCGTAAATGTACGACTTTAATCTCGTAGATTTACGACTTTAATCTCGTAAATGTACGACTTTATTCTCGTAAATGTACGACTTTATTCTCGTAGATTTATGACTTTAATCTCGTAAATTTACGACTTTAATCTCGTAAATGTACGACTTTATTCTCGTAAATGTACAACTTTATTCTCGTAGATTTATGACTTTAATCTCGTAAATTTACGACTTTAATCTCGTAAATGTACGACTTTATTCTCGTAAATGTACGACTTTATTCTCGTAGATTTATGACTTTAATCTCGTAAATGTACGACTTTATTCTCGTAGATTTATGACTTTAATCTTGTAAATTTACGACTTTATTCTCGTAATGTACAACTTTATTCTCGTAGATTTATGACTTTAATCTCGTAAATTTCCAACTTTATTCTCGTAAATTTCCAACTTTATTCTCGTAAATGTAAGACTCAATTCTCGTAAATTTACGACTTTAATCTCAAAATTAAAAAAAATAAAAAGTTTTTAATGTGGCCCTAATCCTCCATCGATAAGGATAATCAATCTGACTAATTTATGTATAACACACTATAATTATTATTATTATGTAATTTATGGTCATGAGTGACGATGACCGTGGACCTCAGCTGCTTTCTGATTGGTTGATCGTAATAATTACCTACTGCGCAGTTGGTGCGTGTTTGGTACAACAGAAACAAACCCTTCTTCAGCAGTTTCCACCCCAGGGAGTTACTTTGAGGCTCGAATTGATTCAGTGAATACAGTGAGTCCTTTCATTAAAGTGTGGACAACGTTGCTTTAGTTGTGCTTCTTTGTAAGAAATGAGGCAGAAAGGATTTTGTCGGAGGCCGCCGTCGTGTGTCAATGAGGAAGCTGAAAGCTAACATGAAAGAAGACTTAACGACACCATATGAGAGAGATATTACTGTAAAGATGATGGAGACGACGACGAGGAAGAAAACTATCGGAACAAGCTACACAAACACTGTAAGTGAGCCTTTTTGTCTGATAAATTAGCTACTTTTATCATGTGCTGTGCAACTCGAGCTAGCGGGAGTAGTGCTGTTGTCATAGAAACCCTCCTGAAGCTGCTTTACCTGAGAGGTTTTTGTAACTCAAACCTGTGCTACAGGTGTTCTTGCTCGCTGCTGCAGTATTTTTGTTTACTGACAGATGTCTTCTGAGCATGTTTACTTACTGACTTTGTGTGTGTTTCTTAGTGGCTGTTGTGTATTTTTGAATGCATTTTTATTGCTTGAGTAATGTGCAGTTTGGTTATCCACCATGGATAACAGATTCTCGTTTTCCTCCAGCAATATTACTTTTTTTTTGTTTGTCTTGGAAACAATTATTTGCACCTGCTTCAAACATTCAAGCCCCACTCAGCTCCCCTAATCATGATTCACTGGTGCTGCTGCTTCTGTGTGTGTGGTGGCTGTTTTAATGTCTAACATATCAGCCAGTGTGACATTGTTGCTTAGAGATGTTTTATATAACTGTATGGACATCGACTGATCTCTGAGAGCTAAGATAGTTAAGGCCTTTGATACACGGTTAGTAAGGAAACTAGCCACTAAATTAGGAATATAATTCAGCATGTTTGGGCTCCACTTCTAAATTTAAGCTCCTGACATTTGTTTTTAAAAGCAGCAGATTTATTTTTACTGCTTTCTGTATCAGTTAAAATTCACCAGCTTAGTGTTTTTTTTCTGCAGTATAATTATGATTCATTCTTGAGCCCTCATTTGCTTAAATGTTACAATTTATTTTGAATACATAATACACACACGTGGACTTGAACAGTAATTGAGTTTCTGCAATATTTTAGCCCTTCATATTTTCTCTAGCTGTATAAATATTGTAACTCATGTCGTTTTGTTTGACATTATGGGATTTACTTTAGTTTTTTTTATTGCACTGGTGAAAATGTAATAAAAAAAAAGTTAAGTAAACATAATGCAAATTAAATCTGTGATACATGGTGATGGAGTGAAGAATTTACCTATTTACCTTTTTTTTAAAACTTTTTGTCCTGATTACTGTTAAATAACACACATTTTTCAAATAGTAATAACTGAGGTGTGCACCTCATGAGTTAGTACTTTTTACTCATGGGGCTTACTATATAACGTGGCAAAACTAAGAGAGTGCAGAATAACAGTGGCAGTCTTCTTGCCAGTGGCAATGCTACAATTTGATTTGTTTAACCAATCGATGAATCTGTCCACATTGAGGATCGTTGTACCCCTCTAAGAGGGTGCTGAAAACCAACTTCAGAAACGATGCACTCGAACAAGTGTTGTCTTCGATCAATCAAACTGAATTTCCATATTATTTCCATATGAGAAATTCCTATCTTCTTTTGACTTGTTTGTCTCCTTGAAGAAAACCTGAGCTCCTTGTCTCTGATTCCAACTAGTGAATCTCAGCATTGTCCCAGCATGAACCCCACATTTCCCCCAAGGACAGAAGTGGACTATTTTATGGAGTCTAAACAGCATGGTTAATGCATTCGGCCCTGGCAGGGGGCCCCCACTTTCTGGCACATAATTTGTTACTGCCATTCCAGTCCTGCAGCAGCTGAGGGGGAGTCTTGCCCCGGTTGCTGTACTCGTCTATGATCCAGTCAGGGTAAATCTGGTTCTGGGTGTTTGTTTTTCTGTCTTTGTTGCTTCTGCTTTAATGTATTTTCCTGCCTCCTCAGGATGAGACAGCATTCTCCCTGGTTTTGTTACGGTGTATCTTTGTTTGCAGGATTTTATGTCTTGCTATGTGGGTTACTTTCAATCCTGAGTTTGAGAGATTTTGAGTGTTAAATTATTACAATAATTTTTCATTTCACAGATGAGAAAATATCTACAGTAATATATTTAGAATATAACACCCTGAAGAACTATTGTGGAATTGGATTAAAAGAATATTGCAGTGCTGTACTTCTTAAAGCTTGTCTCTGTTGCCTTTCCAATCCCACAATTGTCCGTAATAATAACGCAGGAAGAAGTACTGGGAAGCTGAAACAGTGATATGTAAATGTAAGGGTTTATTGAAGTGCATCAAACACATGATGGTCGGACTAGAAAGGAACCCAAAGGCTAGACCATCCATATGTCTTTAAAAATGTGAGATTCCAGCACTCTTCAGGAAATATTACCAAAACGTGTGATGGAGAACTATTCCTGAGATCACTAATACATACTCCCTGGAATAATTTCCAACAGATTTAGTTAATAATGTAGCACCTCTAATCAAATTAGTGAGTCGTAAAGCGGGATTGGTTTTGATTCTTGAGCATACAGCATGAAATATTCAAATGGAAGTGGCCTACATTAGGTAGTGAATGTTAATTTTTCTTTTTTTTTTTTCTTTTGCACACTGGAGGCAAGTGTCTGATAACAGAGCCTCTCTCTCTCATAGCCCTGTTGAAATGCTAAACTCAGAGTCCAAACATATAATTACGTAGCATTGGAAGAACCTAGACATTTGCTGGCATTGTTTAGTTGTAATATGCAGATGAGATTGAGCTAGAAAGACAAAACACTAAGCTGGGATGTAGCATGTATTAACTTGGTGGATAAAGTGTCTGTTGTGAAAATCATGAAACTATCCTCTGAATCAGTGTTGACTGCTTAAATGACTTTATAAGTCCAGAGCGGTGGTTCTTTCTGGCTGTTCATTGTTTTGAGGTAAACGCTAATGACAGGATGCTTACAACCTAAAGATGGAAATGATAATAAGATAGTGAATACATTTACTTTTTATTTAACATTTTCAACAGATAATATGGAACATATTTACATCTAACTTAAATTTTCACATCTACTTAATTTGCTGTGTTTATAAGTTGATTAACTAGGTTTAGCACACAATGTTTAGCATATTCAAAAACATGTTAGCCTAGCTTTTTACATTGCTTATAACATGCTTACATGCTCAAAGTGTGCTATTATGCTATGTATTTCTATATATCTAGCTTTTTAGTTTAGCAGGCAATAACCAATAATCAACATTTGCCATGCTAGAGTAGTTTCTTAACTAACACCAGCATGCTTACGTGCTCACAGTGATGCTCACAGTGATGTTTTTAGTTCTGGTTCCTCCCTCAGAAAGAAAGCCCAATGGGGAGCTATCCTTCACTGGCATACATATGTTGACATTTTTTTCTGTCAATAGGTATTCTGACAAAGAAAACTGAAAGTAGGTAAAGCCATGCCGACAACACCATCCAGGAGGATGTGGGCACGTGGCCTGAGCTGGGTTTCAGTCGTCGATTGTCAGTGTCATGACTGTGGATATGTCAGTTGGACAAGTAAATAATAAAGCTGTTACTCTGTTTTTAAAGATGATGGTTGTTTGTACTGCATTGGCTTGTATATCACACCACTTCTCCATCTTGAGATGAGAGAGTGACTATTTCCAGGTTGCAGCTAAATAATCCCTCCAAAGAGCACTCTAAGAACTTTCATGCTTCTCAGTTCTTGCAGTGGGATGTTTTTTGGTCCATTGAAAACCTAAAGCTAATAAATGTATCTATTTATTGGTAAGTTTACTTATTTAACAGGTTTTATTTTTACAACCATCTTGGTTTAGTTCATTAGCATGCTAATTGCTAATTAGCAGTAAACGCAAACATGTGAATGTATATCATAAGGCACAACACAGAAAAAAAATGATTGAAAATGACAAAGATAAAGTGTTCACATTACACTACACAATCATTTAATCAATGGGATTCAGAAGATTGAATCAAATTTTGCAGCCGTTCGATTGTGAAGTTTATTTTCTCAAAACTTGTCATGTCAGCCTTCTCTGAAGTAACGTCAGGGAATCACCAAATTATGTATGGTTCAATTAGGTTGAACAGAAATATCCATGCTTGATGTAATCCATCAGCTGTAGAAATATTTCAGTTGAGAAGAAGATAACAAGTTTATCCATATTGCCATATGGGGTCATGACACATACATGAATAACTTAAATTAAATGTTACATGATAATGTTTTTGCAACAAAAGCTGTGACCTCTTCACACCCAAGAACATATGAAACATTTAAAATCTGCTCTTCAATTGTGCATGTGAGTCTGTCATATGTCATAACGCCTACTGGCCCTCAGCTCACAGATTTCTTTGAATCATTAATATCAGACGGAAGTTGAACTTGCCTCCAACCTGAATCTTACTTGCAGGTCATTCTCAGTCCTGCTGGTGAAAGTGACAATTTGACTTTTTCTGAGGGTGTTTAAATGATTTATAACCTAGTGATGTTGAAGCCGGGTCTTTTTAACATTCATCCTTTTATGGGGCCTCACTCCAGGATTCATTTTTGTCCAAAAAAAAAAAAAAAAGATTATGTAAAGCTCTCCAATTTACCATAGTTGTTACTCAGTTAAAAACCTACCCTGTTCGGTATCAGAATAGTATTATTAATATTGGCATCACACTTAAACTTTAAAGGGAAATAAACAGGTTGGATTGTAAATCAATGGTTCTATAAAGCTCAAGGTGAGGAAATGAAATGGTCAGTAGTTTGTCATTTGTGTGTTCTCCCTCTCATCCCGATAAACAAACATTTATTGAGGGAGAAGTTATTTTCTGCAGCTTACAAATTGGACTGTAATTTGTTGTGTCAGTTGATTGGTGGAGATTTTAACAGACCCAGCCAAGGGTTGATGGATGGCCACCTGCAGGAGAGGCAGCCAA
Source organism: Labrus bergylta (assembly GCF_963930695.1). NCBI lineage: Eukaryota > Metazoa > Chordata > Actinopteri > Labriformes > Labridae > Labrus > Labrus bergylta. The sequence goes on from NC_089197.1 coordinate 12,548,365, forward strand.
GTGTGACCTTTTAGTTTTACACAGGCGGCGCAAAGTCAAACCAAACAAGCACACACACTTTTGTCTACTGTAAAACTTTGTGTGGGAGTCACAATGGCAGTTTGGAAGCTCAAAATGATCAACGGTTAAGGATTAAATCAACTGAGATCCAAGACATTTTAAAACCTTTGAATTTGATTATCAAATAGATGCCTAGAACTCAAGTCTGTCAGTCTGTTGAGTAATAAGATTCTCAATCACAGTCTGCCCTAACAGACATGATGCAAGCGAGTGTAAGCGACAAAATCGACTTGATTATATTGTTTCCTATCAGATTGTCCGAACTACTTGCGAGGGACGCAGCGCAACGCAGTGTAGTGTGCAGTTTTTACCCTGACGCCCATTTCTATTTTCCTAAGGCCAAACTAAAGGGACTCTTGTGTAGTTTCAGCTGCCTCTGCCTCTGCCACTGACATATCCAGCAGGTGCATTAATCAGCAGAATACAGCTAGCACTCTGGCCCGATCCCCATCTTCACTATCATAGATTCAAAGACCTTGAGGCACGTCCCCACTTAAGCCTGGCACAAATTATATGATTTTAGGTCAGATTTTGGGCCCTGTATTGCTTTAAGTCCTTGGGGTAGAGATTGGGATTGGGCCTATCTGTAGACCTTCTGTGCGGTTGACATTTTGACTTGTCACAGCCAAAGAAAGCTCAGAAGAATCCAATTTTATTTATGATTGCTCAGTTTCTTCAAGTGTGCCAGTCAGCCATGCCAGTGAGACAGCATTAGCGTGCATCACATCTCGACCCTGGAACCAGCTGATTATTGCAGACTCTTTTTATATTTTCAATCCTGCTATGAGCCAAAGTCTCTCCTTTCTCCACTGACACACATTTGATAAAGAGTGGGTCATTCTGGAAATCACAAAACTTTCAAAGTCACACTATCATAAGGTGCCAAGCTGTGAAGCTGGACCTCTCAGCTGATGTGGGAGGCACGTTGAAATGAGGATTTCATCCAGTAAAACAGCAGTGTGACAAGTTAAAACTCAATATCTGACTTCCTGACCTCCTCGGGTCTTTAAAAACCAGGACTACATAGCTGAATTGAGACGCAAGGGCTCCAATATGGTGGCGACAACAGTCAAAGTGGGTTGTGTGCTGTATCTGGCTTTATTATACAAACATTTACTTAAAGATGAAAAGGGAAGAAAAAGACAGTAAGTTGTACCACAGCCAGAAAGTCATCCACCCACAGTTAAGGCGCTGAGAGTATTTTGCCAGGGTTAAAGAAAACCTAAACCAAAACCCACACTTGAATAAAAACACACAACACTCTCAAAATATGCCACCAACAAACTTGTCACATACAGAAGGAACTAAACTTCCAACAGCACATACGGTTGGCTCGACAACAGCTGCAGCACTAGAGACAAAAGACAGGATCGAAACCCAGAACTACAAATCCCTTGTTAAAGAAAAAACACCAAAGAAAAGAAACAAAACTAATGACAGTAAGACAACAAGGACTGATTCAAAAATAACAAAATTAAGTCAACCTTAATTTATTCTTTTCTTATTTACTACCTGTGAATGCCAGTACAATATACCATCTTTTTTCCTGAAGTTCACTTCATATTTAATTACAGTTAAAGTTCAATTAAAAGCCCAGGCTTTTATTTGTTTCAATCTCCCAAATCCACCATCCTTTATTTTGAACAGATATTACTATATTATAACAGCTTTTTTTTTTTTTTTTTTTTTTCAGTTATCAAGTTAATTTTTGGATCTTTCTGCGTTCATTAGTTAGGACAGCTATGAAGAGAAACAGGAAAGGTTGGGAGGAGAGAGTGGGAGATGACATGCATCAAAGGGCTAAGGTGAGATCTGAACCCATGGCTGCTGCAATGAGGACTAAAGGTGCACGACAACCGCTACAGATATGGCACCCCTAAAAAAAACCAAATGAATTATCAATCAATATTAAGCAGCAGAATTCTCTCTGTCCCTCCTGACACTTAGCCAAGTGTAAATTTATTTCGTCTTCATCCTGATCAGCTTGATGGAGACTATAATGCCAATTGATCCCATGCTCGCATTCTGTGGATTCACTTGCACACACTCAGCTCCAGCTGATCGTTAAATCTCCATCTGCAGCCACCAGGCAGTCTAATTGTTCTACCGTTTTTTTGGGGGAAGAAATAGAAAGTTCTGCTCTACGTTTCCTCTCATCCTCTAAAGATCAACATAGAAGTGTTTGCTGATGAGCCTGTGATTTTAATTCCCCAAACTTGGCACTGATGGCATTCCAGTCCTACTTCCTGGATGATCAGTACATGTGATGTGTAGCATTAAAAGTGAAAAAAAAAAAAATCCTTATTGGTCAGACAACCTGTTAAACAATGGATATATTCAGGTGTCTAATTGAGACCTGTGTTTATTTGTCAAAAAATGCAGCCACACTGGAATAGTAAAAGGAACCAGGTATTTAGTTGGGATCAGCTTATGGTATATTTACTGCTCTTTTGTGTTTTTCACATTTTCTTGTTATCTTGCGCTAGAACTTTCCTCTGGATTAATAACGTTTTGTATTATATTGTCTATCTCAATATGTAGGTTCTCGGTCAACAGTCTTTCGCATATCTCATTTAAATCTTGAAAATAATTAAGGACTTCCCCTTTTTTCAATAGCATCAGAAGTGTGTGTAAAAGAAAAAATACAGATACAAGAAATACAATAATACAAAGCAACAAGGAAACAACAAGCATGCAATAGCAGATAATTGTTAAAAACATTAACATTCAAGAGTTGAGTAGTTTGTAATCATTATTGTGAACAGCCTTGAGGGGACAATTATGTTGAGGTAACTATTGTGTCTTGTTAAATGTTCCTACTGTTCACATCCCATAAGCAAGACATTTTTCCTAAATTTAGTGGTCACACAACTTGGTGTATCAGCTATCACTCTGACTAGTGCGATAATGACTATTTGGACCAGTTTAAAAATACCTAAAAAAAACTACAGGAAACCTGTTACGTCTGTGCTGGTTTCAAGGATAATATAAAAAAAAAAAAACATTAAAATACAACTGTGTGCTTAGAGAGTTAGTTCATTTTCTGACAGGTAGTGCCATTTTCATACTAATTGGTCTGAAAGATATATCATGTCTCCTTCTCCAGAAACAATTTTTCATTTGTAAAAGGTTATTAACCTTCTTCAAATCTGAAATAACCAAATCTAGCTTCTCAAAGCTCCTCATTTCATGGAATGTTATCTCCTTTCACTGACAGAGAGACCCAGCCAGAGTGTCTCAAGGACAGAGAAGGAGAATACAAATTTGTCTCTGTAGAATTCAATACTTACTAGTTTATGGCTCTCACATGGTGGGCTGTTTCTCCCTACATGGTGCAAGTGCACAAGTTTTACACAATGCAGATCCTGTATAGCTTTAAATCTAGAACTATGTAGTTGATAATGATAAGTTGCTACAGAGAGACCCTTGGAAGAAAAAGGGGTCCCATTGAAGTGTTTCTCCTGCTGACCTCCTCTTCATTTTTTTCTGATGAAAGATAATATCTAGCTGGCCCATTGGGTGACCATCATTGTTCCAGACCTCCGAAATCTCTGCAGTCAGCCTTCAAAATCTTCTAGAGAGCTGTAGCATGATGTGGGCTGCCTCAAGGAATAAACCATAGCACAGTATGACCTAGAGCAGCACATTCCAGTGGCGCAGGCTTAAAAGGCAATTTTGAGTGTAGCCTGAAATATAATGTTTAATGTAAACCTTCTGCCAAAATGACAACTTCACTACTCACCTCTTCCTCTGCTTTGCTCTAATGGTTATGACATGTATTTTTGAATGTAAATTAGTTGCCACAAGTGCATACAATAGCATCCAAATAGAGCTGTTGATCAAAAAAAGGAAAATAATTCCATGGAGAGGATCGTCAGCAACCTCCCATTTCTCCAAAAATCATAAACATTGTAATAAATTGTAATATCTAAATTGAATAATAAGACATAGCTAATGAAATACTGATGTCTCTACTGGTTAACTGAGGGATAAAGGGATGCAGTCAATGGAATAATGATGCTTTGTGACAGAAAAACACACTCATCATTTGTGTTTAATGTGTGCTATTTTATTTACAACTTCCTTTAAGACTTGTGTTCTTGTGTGATTGTTACTAAGAGATCGGCTGTTACTTGTGCAGTGCAGTCTGTGGGTATGTGATGGGGCTGGTGGTAGGGGCACCAAATCCTAATCTTGTCGAGGGCACGCAAAGGCCAGACTGAAAATGGCTGCCTTTGCTTTGGAAAAGAGAGGTTTAACAATCACGTATCTCTGTTGTGTTTGGGTGTCGGTATACTTTTGTAGTGTTCAGAAATCACTGATTAAATCAAGTCAGCTCTTTGTTGAACTCTTAAATTTGAAGTCTAAGCTCATGTGCAAAAGTAATGAGGAATTTTATATGCCATCCTTCCTTGTGACAATTTTCATTGAATACCTTTGAGGGTTTTCATCAGTTCAGCAATCAGTAAGATCAAACATAAGAGGCACAATCAGTAATTGTTGGACCTCGATCCTCTCTTTCCAGCATAGAATGATTGCAAACATCAAGAAGAGTGTGAGAGTGATAAAAATAAGATATATTGAATTCCACTTTCATTAAGACATGCATTTTGAGTACTGATCTTTGTAATCACGCTTTCTGAATCTATTGCATTAATGAATTTAACAAAACTGATCGGTGTATTCTTAGATTATGTATTGATTATTCAACCATGAACAGTATGGGCGCCACGGTCAGAATCACTGCTTATTCCCATTCAAGAAGTTCTATAATTCTAGTATTTAAATAAACTGGTTCCCCTGTATTTGCAGAACATTGTTCAGTGTTTCCTGTTGTTTAAACCTGTTCATGCTCTTTCTTTGGAGTGGGAGTCGGACTCTCTAATGTGAAAACATTTCTGGCCTATGGTAGTGTAACTCTAAGTAGGTGACAAAAACAGTGACTTCATTTCACATCCTTTATTAGAGACACAACTCACGCAGCAGAGAGAAATGTAGTCATTTTTCTTCCAGTTTGAAAAGGCCATCCATCTATGCTGTTTCATCAGCTCAGTGTGGGCTCACGCCGGTTTGGCTTTAGAAACAAGACGAGAGGATGGAGAGGTGAGGGAGCAAGCACACAGGTATGTTTTATTGATCAAGCACAAGATGGATGAAAGCCTGTGAACATGATCATGAATTATGCATAAGACAAGAAGGAAAGGAAACAGAGATCTGCTGAAGTGGTGAGGTGAATTCAGGAGGCAACCGAGGGACAAGAGGGGACTCCAGGTTTGGAGAGAGTCTGCTGTGTGAGAGCGACCACACTTCCAAAGTAATGGAGTCATGAGGAAGCTCATGCTAATGTTTGAACTGGAAAGCACACTGAGAGGGTTACAGCACTCTGCATGTTGAAAAGCTGATTACAGGGTAATACTTTCATCAGTCTTGGCACATCCCACTTCTTTTAATCCAGGTGTTCCGCTCTGACTGTGCCACCCTGTGCAGTGACAAGTACTTTAGCCCCCCACCCACATTATATAAAAGCGAGACACAGAGACTGAAGTTAAAAAAATAGAAAAAATGAGAAGGATCAAAAAGTGTTGTTTTTTTTGTCCTTTCTTTGTGGTTGTTTTGCATCTCTTTTTGGTGGTTTTGTGTCCATCTTTGATCGTTGTGGTTATTTTGAGTCTCTTCGTGGAGCTTCACGGTATTTGCACCTATTTTAGGTTGTTGTATTTGTTTCGCAAACTTTTTTTCTGTCTCAGGTCCTACGTCTGTTTTTTGATATAGCATCTCTGCACTTTTGTTGTTTTGTTTTTGGTCCTTTTTTCCCTATGAAGTCATTTTGGGTCCCTTTGCAGACAGTTTTGTCTCTTTTTAATCATATTTTTTTTGCAGTTGTTTTTACATCTCTTTTGCGTTTGTTTGTGAACGTTTCATCCCATTCCCACATTCTTTTTTTGGAATGAATGTGGGAAATCTGAAAATGTAGTACGTTTTTGCGGTATTTAGTTTCTCTGTGTGGTTGTTTTGAGTCTTCATTGCTTCCTCTGTCATCCACCCACATTAATCTCACACTCCAATGAAAAACAGCCACAGTGCCCGCAAAGTCTGAATCCGTCCTCCAGGAAGGGCATTTGTATAGGTGCAAGTCACCGGTGATCGGCGCGGAGAGTCAGAAAAATGAAGTCATTGAAGGAGAAGTGTTACCTCGGCATAGAGCGTGTTTGCAGTCTGTGTTATAGCCGTGTGTTGAAATCTTCGTCGCTGGAGGTCCGTCACGAGATGCCTGTCCCGATGGATCAAAGCCAACTCTGACTTAGACCTACTGACTGACTTAAAAACTTCGGTACCGTGAGTACCTGGTGTGTCTTTTGTTTGTTTGTGTTTTGATTGTCGCACCGCAAAGAGAGACTCTGGTTTTTCTTTTGAGTTTGTTTCTGTGTAAGCCGGAGCAGAGTTTTTGTTTTGTAGTTTGAACATTGAACTGAAATGGACTAAACTGTGGGTTGTGGGTACACCGGAGCAGACTTTTGCCGGAAGGGACTGAACTTTACTTACGAATAGAGACACACATTGCGCACATTCATTTTGTTGCAGTGTGGTTGATATAAATTGTAAAAATATATTTTTATTGAAATTGCCTTGCTGTTTTGTTTGATTTTTACTTGACTTGACTCTGACTGGCAACCCAAATTAAACCTTTGTCAAACCCGCTACACTATATTCATTCAGTCAGATTAATAGTTAGATCCTGGCACATATACAGACTGTATACTGAATGGAACTGTCCTGTGAAAAGCGTGTTAACAAGTCTTTTTGCTGTTTTTACAAGTTTCAGCAGAAGATAAAACTTAACTGTGGGTCCATTTTGTGTAATGAGGTTTTAGTTGGAGTTTTTTTTCTTGCTGTCGCTGAAGGCCTGGGGTTTTGAATTGTCATTTTCATTTATCGTTTTCATTTATTCTTTCATAATGTAGGCACTGTGAGGCTATTTGAAGCTCTAACTGCTTTCGAGGGCAGAACACATAAAGTTGACTTATACCTTAATAAGACCACTGCATGAAAACAAAAGTGTAAAGGTCTATAGGTTGTCTCTGATCAAACACTCAAAAAAAAAAAGAGTGAAAAGCTGCTGGTTTTGATTTGACATTAAGGAGGAAATAGTCTGCATCTGTCTTGGCATTTTCAAACTACCTGTCCACATGGGACATTTATTGTGGGCGTCTGTTATGAGAGGGGAAAAGCAAAAATATTTATATGTTTCTTACTTTGGCTGTTCCAAGGGTCCAGGCCATCAGCCAAACTGACACCTGTAAATGTATCCTCCCATTACAGAACAGGGCCAACTGTGACCTGCACAGTTTTAGCCCCCTTGTAATCTATCTTAAAGTTCAATTATTATTAAGTGTAAGATTTACATTTTTGACATGGGATTGGTGTCATGTGAAGTTGTTTTAACAGCGCGTCCTTAAAAATATAGAGAGGTACACTGTATTCATAAAATTAATATATGTGCAGATTTTAGTGTGAATTGTTGTCTCTTTTTTTTTGTCAGCGATGTGCCGGTTGAGCTGTGAATCTCTAAACCCAGTGCATGCTGTGATAAGAATCAGGGCCTTGATAATAATGAAAGATAAATGGATATGATAAAGGTGGCCGGATAGAGGCACCATGGACCTTGATGCCCTGCAAGACCCACAAACAAGTATGATATAGAAGACATGGAACATTTTCAGTGTATACCCTCAGTTTAAATTGGAATAACCGAGATGCCCCCTTGGGACACATCCAAGACACCCACACACAACACTTGTTTGCAATTGCTGCTAAAGAAAGATATAATCCATTTCATTTATTTTGTTTGGCAATGTTCAAGGATTGTTTTTATAGATCCTTTGTGCTTTTTATTCATGAGGAGTCTTTGATTTAGAGAAAAGTTCTGTCTGTTGCTGGTTTAGTGCAAAGCAAGATCTGCACAATCACTCTCTGTAGGAAAGTTTAAGCCTCACAGCTATATCGGGTTCAAAAAGGTCATATTTATCAAAAAAGTAAATATTGATGATCTTTTTGAAGAAACCCCCCCCCCCCCCCCAAAAAAAAAACAAAAAAACTAAAACAAACAACGAAACAGAAGTGTGTTTACCAAAACACAACATTCTCAGATCCTAACTATATTTCCAGGATCCTTAAAGGTTCCTTTAAACAGTTTTGTGTGCTACAAAGTTTAGCTTATTTATGTGTTGAAGGGAAGCTAGGGAAGGCCTTAGAGTACATATTGATTGGTGTTAACAATAGACATAGTGGAGTATGTGATAACATTTAAACATAAGAAAATCGTGGCAATTAAAAGAATTTGAAGTGCTGTACTTATCATTTTTCTCGTGTTGAAAACCTATTCAGGATTCAGTTGTTTTGCCCCCAGTTGTTTTATGTTGTTAAGATGTTGAGCATCTTTTTCTTCACAATTGTTAAAACATAAAAACATTAACACATTGCGTTATGGGGGAGAGTCAAAAAAATGTTAGACAGTGTTTCTCTGGCTGCTAAATCAGCTTAGAATCTAGTTTCTGTTTTCTGGAAAATTATGAACTGAAAACATTATTTGAGAGGACAGTGGACAGAAGGGGAAATCAGGCTAAGAGAGCGGGGAAGACGTGAGAAAAAAGCCAAGAGTCGGAGCGGAACCAAAACCTTTCGACCATGGGACGCTACCCATCTGCAAGACCACTGGCACCCCATAATAATCTTTTTGTCTATGTTGGGGGGAATACTGGCCTAAAGGTTAATGTTTGACTAAAATCAAAGCTCTTTTGGATGATAGAAATGTTTTTGGTAATTTTATGTTCCTATCCCCTGGCCAGAATTTATGTTTGTCTTGCTCTTTTTGTACAACATAGGCAAAATGTTTTGGAAAAGGTGGAACTGAAATTTCCGTCTCATTTGTGATTCAGAGAGAGAGGTGCACCTTGGGAGACCATTTTTATCTTATTTTAAATCCAGATGGTTAGAGGAGAATTTGGGAATCCATAGAATTCCTTCAGGGCCGTGTGAAGTGTTGGTGAACAACCTTCTTTTTTCTTTTCTTTTTTAAATAAACAGGTATTTATTTTTTCGTGGAAACAGATGCTGAGCTATTTGACTGGATTATAAAGGTAACACATGAGAGACACAAACTGGGGCTCAGAAGCAGACTCTGTTTTTTCATTTCCGTTAAGAATCACAACAAGGCTTTCAGTCACTTGTTCTAAATCTGTTCAGAACACATCTTGTTGCAGCGTCACATTGTGGGTTCTCGTGTTTGTGCTTTTGTACTATTTGAGTAACGGCTAAACATAAAACAAGAGTTATTACCACAGCTGTGCAGCTTTCTATACACAAAGCCTCACTTTTCAACAAAAGACAGAGTATGTTAACCACAGCTTATGATGGGGAACCACAGTGAAATAATGTATTCCTTATTATTCAAAATGGCAGGAACACTTCTTGCACCAGGAGCAGAAGATGTAGAGTTTCCTGTCATAGCTCCACCTCCTGACTGATCTGTGTAATTTATTTGGCTGTTGACCTCAGGGGGAGACTTGAAACGTACCCCCAGATTTGATTGCTCTGGGACTTTTGCTCTCTCAGTTCCAATTTTTTTCAAGTAAGAAAGAAAAGAAGCAGAGGAAGAAAAAACCCTTACAAATGCAGAAGGAGTTCCAGCACCTGCAGTACTTGAACTTCTGAATACTGCTAAAAAAAAGCTCCTCTTAAAGCACTTCTCCTATGGGACTATTTAATCAAAGTGTGTCTCTGGTGTACTTATAGCCTGGATTATTCTTGACGGCCCAAGGTGGGAAGAAAAAGGAAGAATTTAAAGAGTCACAAAAGGGCCAGAGGAGGCTTCAAAGACTACAGATGAATCTTTGTCATTTGAGCTGTGATTGCTGCTAGGGGGTAATCGCCCCAGGCCAGTCTGGAGGATCCTGTTACTTATTCATGAAGTGTCTTCCAACAGGATCTTTTTATTGTAGTTTGTATCACCCATGCAAATCAATGTAGTGGAAAATTCACATGCATGAAAGCCCAAAGCGGTTAATTTCATCAGATTTATCTCATTAAAGCCAAATTAGTCAAATGTCACAAAATGTTTTAATGACTCCAGCATGTTTCACACCCTAAACAATTTGACGTGCTGGTTCCTTGAAAATCCCCCCCCCCCCAGTCCCTCCTGTTTGTCATGCTGGGTGACAGGAATAAATAAAGCAGGATTACACATGAAACCTTTCAGCGTTTCCAGTTGAGAAATGACAACATGACATGTCCTTTTTTTAAGTCGAGCCAAAACATTTAATACACACCATGGCAGGAGACATGCACTTGCAGCACTTCACACTGTGCACCTTCCTAACTATAGCTCGCATTTTCATAAACACATACAAACCATAAAATAATTTAAAACAAAACACATATTAAAAAAGGGGGGTTACACTTTTTTTTTTTATACACGTTTCATAATACTGCTTCATAAAATGTATCACAGAAATTAGCTTTTACACAGAGCAAACCATAGAAACCAACTCAGGTATTACACTGACACTGTGCTTGTTGATAGTTAGCAGAAAACTGTGAACAGGCGACATCCGAGAGGGAATGTCACAGAGAGGACAAGCGTCGGAAAGAAGAGTCTGTTTGAGGAGGAGGCAGAAGAGGAGGAGGAGGGTTGGTCTATATCTGTCCCTCTTTAATGATAAACAATCCAAGTGTGCTGAAGGGCAGCGAGGTCGACCGCTAGGCGTAAAAGGTCTCTACTTTCACTGACTGACAGAACATCGTCATGGAGAAGACCAGCCCCAGGATCTGCACAAAAAACACAGGAAACAGATCAGCCGTTAACAGGTTCAGAATGATGTTCCTGTGTAAAGTCACAGCGAGGAGCTCTTTGTCTCATTCTCTGTATAGTAATGTACATCTGTTTGACAGTAAATGCCAAAAGGACTAATTTTCTCATACCATTACATCCAAATCTCATTACTTTTATTTCTTGGATAACAATAGGATAAGGCTCCACACCATCCAATCTGGGCTGTTCATTTATAAAAGACTGCACAGATTGGCATGTGTGAACTTGTGAGTTCTTCTGGTTGAACAACTTTTATTTTAAAATGCAATAGAGGGATGAAATTATTTAGAAACGTACCAAAAGATTAACATAGAAGAATCAAAGGCAGCACAGTTTCATTTATGTATCACTTTTCAAAAACAGGGCATGTGTCCATTAAATATTTTTTTGCTTTTGGAATCCCCATGACCTCAATATCTGAGCCCTTAACGTCAGCGCGTGCTGTTGCTAGGTTACAATTTTTTTTTCGCAACACTTACACTTCCCTTCGTAGCAACTGTTAGGTCTATTTAAACATTTCTCTGTGAAGTCAGTATTTTATTTTATTCAAGCAGATTTCACAAAGAAAAGATAAATCATTGTAAAGGAATCATGACCTGGACATTTTACCCTTGAAAAGGATAGATTAGTTTCTTCTGTTAGTGCTGCCATGTTCCTAAAGTTAAACTGTTTTCAACTGAGAGTAATCAAATGCAGCCACAACATACAGCTGAAGTTGTTGTCATTTTTGCCAGCCTTGAACTGCATTGTTTCTGTAGCCATTGCTGGACAAAGACCCTTAAAGTGCTCGACTTGGGCAAATTAAATCATCCCACACTTAACCCCCCCAGAATCAAATCCATTCAGATGGAATAAAATCAATTGTTAAAAAGCTGATTTAATTATAACCATAAAATTCAGTGTAATAATTATTTGTTAGTAGTCCAAAGGGTCTATGAAAGGAAATTAAACCATTTAAAACACAAAAGCACAAAATACACATAAAAAATAAAATTGTTACCTGTATTATTAAAACAGCAACGGTATAATTAAAGATCCAACAAATCTACAAACTAATGCAACAGTATTAAACCATTGTTATTGCTCTTTAATACAAGCCAGTGGTTGACTTACTACAAACAGTAGGGAAGCTTTTGTAGGTTATGCTTCCATCATTTATAAAATGTTTGTTTCTGACTAACAGTGCCAACTACACAAACTAAATCCTTGATCTGCAAGGTAAACAAGAATCAAAACACAAAACTAGGAGGCACAATCTGCTGTCAGCACGTATTTCACACGAGGAGTTCACAGGCGTACGTGAAGGCCAACAAGCTGTCAGCTGAAGGATGGATGTATGCATAATCCTGAGAAATCTTTCAATGTTTTGTGCAGAGTCTGGTTTTAGGGAAAATAATTGAAAGACATTTGAAAGGTTACGTCTTTCATTTTTTAAATTGAAAACGTCTGCAATTTGACCTCAGCTCGACCTTTTCACTGCTGAATGGACAAATTATATGTTGTTGCAAAAATTGAAGTAAGAGGTTTGTCTTAAAGGATGAAGTGCTCTCAGCTCCAAAGTGTATAAATACATAGCATCAAATGTAAGATCTGCCTTTTGCAAGTGGAAACCAAGGTTTACTGAAGATGGACTTGACAATGAAATGAAAATTGTTCTTACTGTACTCTATCGATTTTCTCATCCCTTTATTTCTCTTAAATTCCAGTAATCGCAACAACCTCCGCGCCTGTAGATGTAGCTGTTCAGCTTGCACGCTGGCTCATCTACGCTAATTCTGCGTTGAGCAAGAGAAAGAACCCTGATGGTCTCTGCCCTGTGATCTTAAGGTAAACACATTACTGAAGACGGAGACTGAAAGGATAAATTGTTGTTGCACAATAAACTGATATCTCCACATAAACAACCTGGAACACAATAACACAAAAACAGCGGTTGTATGTGAACAAATGGATGTCCCTGCTTCAATTTACAAGAACAGAGTAAGGAAGCAGTTATCGTTTTATTTAACTGAAACAGTCGCATCAGTTTGTTTCAGTGCTTTACAGTAATAGCATGAGAACTCTTAACATAGAGTAAGAGAGTCAGAATAATTAAACTATTGTACTTCACTTGCTTTATCATTATTCATAACAGATTGTCATCACTATTCTGTAGAAACTTTGGTGTAACATCTCCAGTAAGTTCCGCAACACTTCATGACCAGGAAACCTCAAGTGAAACATCATTACATACCTCAGTTTCTTCACCTTTTTGTGCAGAATGACAGTCTATATAGTGTCTTGAAATCCTTCTGATTTTTTCAGTTCCCCGTATCTATGAGACCTATTATTTATAAATAAACTTCACAGGGCTGAAGAATGGCAGTGTAGTTCAAGTTTTTTCTTAAATGATGTAGATTTTTTATTTTTAAGGTATGAAGGTATTATTTCACTTAAACAAGAATATGTCTGTATTTTCTCGTATTTTCCTTTGTCTGTGTGCTTGGCGCCCACTGATGGTCACCGAGGTGCAGTTATGCCTCCACTTTTTAGACAGCATACATTTGTTTACAATCAGAGGGTGCCGAAAGGGGCTTTTCGTCTATCGCATAATGCTTCCTCTAAAATTTTAAATGAGGGTTTTATTATCGAGTATTAAAACATGCTTCCTGTTTCCTTAAGTGCAAATACAGCAAGTAGTTTGTTTTTAAGTGATGCTGTAATGGAAGCATTATTTGAAAGGGTATACGGATAGCCTCTGCTATTGTTTCATTCTATGGCAGCATTTTTCCACAAGGCAGCACATCTTGATTGAACACTGGCAAAGAAGTGAGAAGAACCATTTCGATTGAAGGGTCCAATTTTACTCTAGTCTGGCTTCTTGCTCGGTCACTCACTCTTTTTTTCCCTTTGCTTTACCTGTCACCATCCTCCTCCGTCTCTTAGCATCAGCTATTGTATCATACAGTACTCAGATGGGCTGACTCTTCTATTTTAGCTGAAGGCTGCTGAGTGAACTAGTGCTGTAAAGCCACTTCTTGTGAGACAACCGCGGCAGAAATTTAGACTAAATAGGCTAACATTGGTCAGCAGAGCTGAAGACTGCATTAGTAAACCCCATTAATATTTAAAACTAGACATTGAGTTCGCTTCTAATTTTTATAAGTAGGAATGTGTCATTTCTCATTAATAAGACGTTACATAAACATGCCTTCATTTGTTCTTTTTGCCTGAGAACAATGCCTAATTTTCTGAATCTTTGTATTGTATAACACTGTGAGTCATCTGGCACGTATCACAGATATTTGAGATAAGTCTTTCTGGTTTTCACTTTGCACCATGTAGGATTTTCACAAAGGGCACTGAGAATGTAAAATGAGCCTGCAGCATCACAGGGGTACTCGTGTGATATTTCTCCTCCCAGATTGTGGAGGCACATCACGTAACCCTCGGCTGAAAAGCAGAGGAAAGAATTTTATGGAAAGTCAAACCGTCCTATGTGGTCTTCAGGGGTAACACGAGAGGCTTATATGGGCTCCTGCTGTCTACAGAAATCCTGCATTCAGCTCTTAATGCAAAGGACACCAGGAGTATTAGGTGTATTCATCACACAGTAAGAGCCTCTGTCTGAGGCTGCAGATATCAAGAACACGTTAATGACTCAGTCTTAAGGAATAATTCACACAACTTAAAAACTGTAATTACCTGAGTAAGTGCTGTGCATAGAGCGAAGATCCAAAGTGCCACTAGGTTCTCATTAAGCCAGTCCTTCACCCGCTCGTAGCATGGCTGTGAAAACACACAAAAAACACAAAAAGACCAAACATTAACAAATAAATGTAAAATCAAATAAATACTCCAATAAAATATATAACTGATAATGTAGGATACAGCTGAAACTGAGTAGTTTACTGCAGCCCTAAGCAAGGCAGCAAAAAGTGAACCACTAAGGTGATGCAGGATATTGTTATTGCAATATGAGCATCAGCAATAAACGCATTGCTACATGTTGGCTACTAGATGGAGTCCTGGGTAAAACAACAAGTCTTTCAAAAAAATAGCTGTTAGCATTGCATAAATGTGAACCAATTAAGTGGGAAAAATAAATTGCTTTTTGAATTTATTTTTGGATTCAGAGGGAACATAAGGAACACCAGATATAAAAACTGGGAGCTAAAGCTAATATGCACTCTTTAATGTTTCCTTATGTATTGTACTTCATGTTGTAATTGCAATAGTGAACAATGTAATTACACATCACATATTTATCTCATATTTTGCAGGCATGATGCAGGACCTTTTTTTTTTTTCCCTGCTCAAAAAAAGAATCCCAAAGATTTACTGTTGGAACAGTGTCTCCATCATTGCTGTGTCTGAAGCAACAGATTATTCTTGATGATACATATCTAAAAGTTTTAGTTCTTTTGTACCCAGTATGGGCTCATGTGAATTGCTCCTTGTCAAATCGGATCACTTGGATAGAACTTACTTTGTAGAAATAGATATAACAGATCTTATCATGCTGTAATGGACCAATCAGAGTAAAGTTTCAAAACAGCCATGGAATAAAAAATAGGTCTATGTAGCATTTACAGCCAGTCTTCTTTTGCTGTAATAAAAGACTATGATAGAAAATGTTTCTCGGTTGAAAGGTCCCCCGGGGGACATCCTAATCTCCCAATTCTCCTCCTCCTCCTCCTCCTCCTCCTCCTCTGACCTAATATTCTTTGGGGAAACTTTCCAAAATTCAAGCGGGTCCCAGCTGTCCTTGTCTCCCTTCAGCTGTACAAACAGGAGTAATGTGACTATGGGAGCAGCACATACGCCGCAGGTATCATTTAGACAGGAGAATGGGTTGAATTTTTCATGTTGACATTGCTCGAAATCATTCTGAAGGCATCTCAAAAATACCCAAATAATCTCCACCCTCTCACTGCATTCCCATTTGTTTTGTCCCTGAGAAAATTTCAGCTTCTAGAGCACATTTTAAAATCTCTTCTCAAACTCTGCAAAATGTCCCTGAGCCATGTAGTGCCAAACTGGCAGAAATAAAAGAAAGATAATTACTATTAATATAAGGCATAGAGTAATGCCCTTCTGGGTTGGTGATTTGTGAAAGTCAAGAATAGGAGATGAATCCTTAAAGCAGAGAAACATGCTCTCTAAGAAGAGGGTGAAAGCTGAGATTGAAAGTGATTGGGATGGCATTGCCTCTGGGGCCACATTTCAAATGGTTCCTTTAGCTCTTGGACCTTTAAAAAAACACACTTATACATGCACCAAACTCTGTGTTTAATTATATAAGATGTATTGTCGATATCACCATCTGCAGGCCCTGAATTTAGACTTGGGATTGCAAAATTTGTGCACAGATAAATAAATTCCTACAAGTCTGGAACCTCATGTGTGAGGAAATCTTGCACACATTAACAATAATGTTAAAAATTCCCAACATATGTCACAAAAGAAAATGTTGGCATGGTTGCAGGACAAACTGGCCATGCCCCTTCAGAGATTGGTTTCAGTGTGAATGGCTTAGGTACCAGCTCACTCTCTCCCTCGCCTTTACAAACACGCCTTTGGGCAGTGAAGTGATTGTTCCCAACTTTAGTGCACAACCTTCATGGCTTTCTTCCACAAAAAAAACGTATGCTAAGCGTTAGTTAGGTTTATTCAAAACAACAGAGGCAGCTTATCATGTATAATCGACAGTTCCAGGATGTTTTTGTATATGAATAAACCCCTGTCTGTATAAAACTCTTCCATAACTGCTCAGTGACTTAGCTGCATGTTGAACTAATACTTGCCTATTAGCAAGTGAATGCTAACATTAATTATATTGACCAATAGCTGCCATTCTGCAGTGTTATAGGCTGTTTGTTTTTGTCAGGTGGTGTGTACAGTACTGTTATGTGGTTTAGTGTTTCTTGTTTCTTTCTTTCTGTTTAACTAAAGGTATCATATGCAACATTCTGAATATTAATACAGCAAAACTCTCATGTACCCTATGTAAATATGTAGAGGAGTAATAACTTCCCATAAAGAGAGTGAAGACAAAATACTTCTGGATTTTCTGTTCTTGGCTTTGTGTTCATGTGGACAATATAGCGCATACTTTAGCTTGGTTATGTTTTGCTCAAGTGTTATTTGCATGGTGCAAGCTTCTCCTCATACTAATCATAATGCCAGGCATGTCAGTCACACATTGGAAACATGACTGAGGTGAAGCAGTAAAAGAAAAATCACTGATTTTAATTTGCAAAAGAGTAAGAAATGCAATGTAGGGTCAAATTTGGACCATGTAGACCCAAAGTTAAAGCTGCTGTTAGAACCTTAAATTCTTACGTTTTTGGCGACCCCCTAATTCTGTGCTATCCTCGTCCTGTATACATTTTCCTGATCTTTTCTGTACATGTGTAAGTATCTTTCTCAAATGAAAAACAGAAACATCCTACTGTATTTTGGCTGTCAATCATGTCACACACACTGAATCTTTTCTATGGAAATGAACACAAAGGTAGTTCTTGTGTGCTGTAAAATCCCTCCTCGGACACTGACCTGGTTGCAGTGGTGAAAGGCATTAAAATAACTACACACAAATAGTCAGTATTCTCCTGATGGTCTCATTTGCTTTGTAGGTCATACAAGGCAACAGTATTCATTTTAGTCAGTTTCATAACCGGATTAAAAATTCCTCATTCATTGTATGTTTGAACCCCCCTACGTGAAGCATTTTTTGGGGGGAATTCCCCCCCAAATAAAAGAAAGAATTTCAGGCCCAGTAGTACTGCAGTAAAAGGAAAAGTGCTATCATAGCAGGCTGCACTGCTGCTCTAATTGAATTATTAATATCTGCAGACTTGCCTCTGTTTGTGCTACTTTTTAGACCTCATACGTCACATAGCTGAGTCAGAGCCAGGGAAACCCAAACTTCTCTGCATTTCATTGCTGTCTGAAACATCGACCACAAGACAGATATATATTTTTCTTAGCACGAGCTGAATTAATTCTGAACTGGATCAATAAGGAAAGTCATTCAGTAGGCCAAAATTTAGAGCAAGTTCAGTGTTATTTATTAAACTGCTGCCCAGCTATAACCCTCCCACAGCGCAGAGCTGCATCTGAAAATATATAAATTCATATATTTATTGTTTGACTTCAACTGCAGTGTCCCATAAATCTGGAAGAAAACAGATAAGTAAACCCAATATCCCTTCTGAGCCAAATTCAGCACAGGGACCACAATCTCAGTGCTGCAAGGCTTAAACGGTATCAGGCTGTTAAAGAAATTAATCTTAGCTTTAAGATCCAACTTATGAGCTTTTTTGAGTTTTTAACCAGTTTTATGCAGCTTTATCAGTGCATTTAGGTTCCTCATGTGTTCTTGTATAACTACAGTCAGTCAATGTCCTCCTTCGTTGTCCTTGAGTCCAGATTAATGCTCAGTAAATTTTAACTTTTTCCACTGAAAGCTCTGACATGTACGAGGTCATCTGGTTCTGGTGTTCATTCAGGCTCTTGTCCAGTGTTGTTGCTTTTTTTTTTACAATCTTGAAGTGCTCAAATTGTTTGTGGTAAGTGTTGACTCCTTGTGACTTAAAAATTTCCACTGAGTCCCACTGGGATGCTCTTAGTAACCCCTGCTGATTCAGATTGACCTGGTCTGTTATTACCCCCTTTCTGCTGTACTGCCATCTCTCTTCAGACACCTGAGCCTGCACCTTTGCTGGTAAAGGAAATCGTAAAGATTTCCTTTACCAGCGTACCAGCTTGTTCTTTTACAAGTGTAAAGACACTTGTATTTAAAAACTCGGGAAAGCTAATGAGTTTATTCCTGTAATTGGACCCGGATTATTTTATGAAACAAAAGGTCAGGGATTCACACCATTAGGTGCATGCGTGTGTTAATTCATTTTATATAAACAAACTGAGTTGATTAGTCTGTATTAAAATTTGCATTGAACCAACTTTGAAATGAGTCTCTACGACCTAGTTAAAACTTCCTTCTCTTAATGGTAAACGGTTGATTTGCAACTTGGTTCGGTTATGGAGAAATCAAGGTTTAGTGTATCTTTAGCACAAGAGGTTCATTTTTCAAATTCTGGTTAAAAAAATGTATGCTTAGAATAATTTTAATGATATAAAAAGAGATTATGCCACTCTCATTCCACATTCAACCCTGAATACCCATTTTTGCACATCTAACTTGCACAACACATTACATAATGGCTTTCTGTCAGGGAGGATAAGAGAAACTTATCAGGTTACCAGTTTAAGTTCAATATTCTTGGTATGAAGAGCATAGCGGAGCTGAAGACAAAAACATTTACAGAAAAAAACATAGAGTCCTGTGTGTGATCAAAGTTGACATTGACCTGGTAACTTTTCTTCATGAAAATACATTCCTAACAAAAGTTCTTACTTAAACCCATCCTGTTGTCTCAAACTTACCCAGCAGTTTAATTCCCGAATCCGCGTTGCATTTTTTGTTACCGTGATGGTATATAATTTTTACTCTGGCTGCCGCCATGTAAAGCTGTGTTAAGTGGGCCATTACATGATACATTGATTTCATAATAAGGCTTTAAGAGAACAATTTCTTACATCCTCCCAATGGGAGATGTAAGGGGCAAAATTTACAGTCCTCATTCTTTCCAAAAATATATCCCGAAGTTTTATTTGAAGCTATATGATACTTCAGCAGTCTGAGTCAGACAAATCAAGTGGGGATCTTCTAAATTTAACGTCTTTTGGTAAAAAAAAAAAAAATCCCTTTTTGTGTTTCCCCAGATAGTACTAAGCTGCACTGGAGGGAACAAAAAGGGAGGGATTTGTACTTAAAATAACTGTAACTTTGGAAGACACCTGCTCAAATTGTCTAACTCAGACTGCTGGAAAGTCTCACGTTAACTTTGGTTGAAGTTGAAAAAGTACTGTATTTCTGCACAGGACGAGGATAGCACAGAATGGGGACAGTGGATTTGGTCTCCTATCTCTTACATTGAAAGTGCTTTGAAAAGGATCACTTTAAGTCTGATCTAGGCAGGAGGAATGATGACGGAAGCAAAACTTGTGTCGATGCCCACATAGATATCCAATTCTTTGTTTTTTCATAGTTTTGAATTTTTTTAATCAAATTAAAACATGACAGCGTGGGTCATTTTTTGTGAATAACTTAATAAAAGGAGAATTTTTATTTTATTTGGAAATTGTCTGAAAATGAAATCATCTGTATTTTACTACTGCCTCAACCTGTACCACTGTAGGGAGTTGGAGCAATCCAGCTCTTTGAACCTTCCTTGCATTCTTTGAGTGAATTCAGAGCAAACTGTTTTTTTGGCACTGTGTAGGGATAAGGCTGTGTTGTCAGGGAAGGATATGTTTGTATCTGGATCATTTAACAAAGATGCAGCAGGTTTATGAAACAAGAATGGGGCCTTGGAAGGTACCTTGTTGGACCCCACATGATAGACTGGCTGAAGAGGAGGTACATTTGCCTAAGTTTAGAAAGTAGAAAGCTTTGTAATTGACCAATGCCAACCCCATATTTGAGAAGATCAACTAATATGGCATTATCTTAATTGTTGAAAGGTCAAGTAAAATCAGGATATTACAGCAATAGGATTAAAATGCAAGGACCAGGTTGTGAATTTTCAGAAATACAGACTCGGTACTAGGGTTGTCATGATACCAGATTTTTTAATTTGCAAAAATTTGAGTAAAAATCGAATTATTCTTATACCTGTTTCTACCACAACAACAAAACTAGAAGGCTGGGCACACAATAATGGATTATTTCTTGTTTTTAAGTACCAAAAACATGCAGGCAAACTCCTGCACATTCTTATACAAAATTGGCAATGTTCTCTCTGAGCTGTTGCTCAGAGCAGCTTTGGGTAGGACGGAAGAACTGAAGTTTTATTTTCATTTTGGTACTTTATGATACTATTGTGTTGATCATTAAAATTACAAATTTTAAATTCTATCGTTTCAAACATGAGATATTGGAAAGTATGGAAGTAACCGAAATCCTTGTTCTGTACCGTTGGTGCCCTTTAAACCTGACTTTATGAGTTCCCAATAAATCCTTGTATTTGAGTAAATTACATTTGGAGTCACTTTATAGATCAGTTGATCTTCATCTCATCTATGCTGTTCTTTTTAACTGTAGGGGCAACATGCTTGTAGTCTTGTAGTTTTCAGGTAAACATAAACACAGTTTGTATATAGTCTGTTAACACTGGCTGTGTGTGTTTGTCTCAAACCTTGTATTTGTCCTTTTGCGTCAGGTTCTTAAGCTAGCTACAAATACAAATGTTACAAAATTAGTATTGTAGTAGGAGACAAACATTCTTACACAGCTTTTTAGTGAACAAACATTCTGCTGTCAATGATAGTTAAGATTAGGCTTTATTCCTGCTCTATTCATTACTAAACTGTTTACTGAAAACACAGTGTCGGGTGTTTTGTATTTGAAAGGAAAAAATATCAGCTTCCAGACATCTCAACATCAACATTTCAATGGTCTGGATTACTCTCAATCTATTCTTGGTTTTTATTTAATCACATGGCAGTCTCAAGACAAGCATTGGTGAAAGATTGGTTTTCAAACTGGAGAGCGAGGGGTGAAAAATATGGTTCAAACTGTCATTCTAACAAAATGGCAGTGAGACGAGAAATGTAAAAAGAACCACACAAACGTAATCCTTGATCTGCAGGATAAACATGGCTTAAAGTACAAAACAAGGCAGATGAATTTGCATCAAAGTATCTTTCCCACTAGAATGACAGATGGAATTTACAGATCAACGTAAAGGCAAACAGGCTCACATCTGATGAGAATATAAATGCATAATTCAGACCAAAATCCTCAAGAGCCTTGTTGAAGGAAAAATAATAGAAAGCCATTTTAAAAGGTTAGGCTTTCATTCTATAAATTAAAAAACACTGCAGTTTGACCACAGCTTGACCTTTCCACTGCTGAAAGGACATATTAAATACTGTTGGAGTAAGAAGTTTATATTTAAAGATTAAGTGCTCTCAGCTAGCAAGTCTATTACTGCACCATGATGCCGTCATATTTAAGATTTGCCCTTTGCAAGTGGAAAACAAGGCATACTGAAGATTTACATTATTTCATAAAATGCAAAAAGAAGATTCAGGAAAATGTTTCTGTCAAATAGCCACATGTATGGAACATAATGTCTGGCTCAAGTAACATGCCCTTATACATGACAGGATATGATGATAGTTCATGATTACCAATAAATTATTACTGTAAAAACTAGTGATCTGCATAATTAGCCGACTAAACAATTAAACTTCCTCACCCTTGTTTGTCAGCACCAGACTTACTTGTGGGTTAAATTAATAATTCATATCTTTATTAACTCGGGCCTGCAATGCCGGTTAATTGTTGTGTCTAATGTGTAACACAGCCATCCGACACTGGCCAGGGCTGTAGCTCCAGTAAATACTGCTAATTTGCTCAAATGCTCTACAACCTAGATATAAACTAGCACAATGGAGAGATGACATATCCTAGAGCTGTAAGTCAATATCTTTTAGACTGTATAAAATATGGACGTATTCTCAGTGACGGCACCCATTGGTTTCTTAAGAGACATTTTTAAGCCGAACAATATGACAATATTTGACGTTTGATCAAAGAATTGGCACTCAAGACAGGCCTTAATCCTCCAGGCAAACAGCAACAACCTGCCCTCCTTTCAGTCCAATCAGCCACGCCCCTTATTTTGCTAAATGTATGCAGAACTCCTTTTATTGATATAAATGTAAAAAAACGTATGTCATTGTCTACACTTCTACAGCGTGTATGAATAAAGAAATTAGCTATTCAGACAAAACCTTTTTTGAAACAGGTTGCAAACATGTTTAATATGTTTCTCTGCACTTTTGCCCGAGGCAAATTTCCCCCTTGGGACAATAAAGTATATATAATCTAATTCTGCTATTAAAATTGGCGATTTAACTTGGGTGTTAATGGAGCTTCCTGGGTTTTGGAGCCCGCCTCAAGTGGACACTCAAGGGACTGCCCTTTTTCATCAAACCTTCAGCATTGTCTTCATATTTCAACACTGGGAGTGCCCTTCACCAACAACACTTAGGCCGTGTTCACACGACTTCTTTTTTGAACTCCCAGTGCCTTTTTTACATACAGGCCTATGGAAAAATGAAAAAGGTTGACTCCTTTTTAAAAAGCGGACGCCTTTTCAAAAAGCGCTGCGCCCGATGCCTTTTTCAGTTGAATTATTTCAACTTTTCAGAAAAGCGCTGGGTGACGTCAAGCGCCTTTCTGACAGCTGACCAATCAGGACGAGTAGTAACCTACGTCCCTAGTTACCTGTGCCCAAAAACGGCAAACTTCCACCAGATATGTGTGCATTGCGTGTCCGCTCCGGTCTGTTATGGGACCGTGCATCCTCATCCGTCAACACCCACCGGCTGCGTTCTCAGTCTGCAGCACAGAGAGCACAGCCGGACAGCTGGTGTATGAAGACAAAGCAATTTCCGCGGTAATATTACAAATTTACTCGCGACAGCACAAGATAATACGATGTTCGTGGTATAAAACTCAATAAAAACCTTATAAACACATAAACAAACACACAAATGGTCGTTTTTCTGAACCGTCAAAACAGAGGGTGTTATTCTGATAATAAACCGGATGTTTTAATGTTGTATCAGTGTCTGACTTCCCGTCCCGTTTGTTCTTTTCCGTGCTAAATTGATGCGTTGTGCTGGACGACTAGATCCCGTTGTTTAGGTTACAGAACACTCGCGCATAAGCGCTCAAAAGCCGCTGAAGGCAGCGCTTTTTTCTGAAAAAATAAGTCAAGTGTGAACACGGCTTTACTCTGTATTTGTACCATTTGTTCATAAGCTTTAGAAGCTGCCACCATTTGACCATTATTATAATTGGAATATGCCCATTTATCATTGTGTTGCATGGACTTTATTAAAATATAGTTTTGCCTACTTCCCGATTAGTTTAACAGTTTCTTAAGTATACTGTTCTTAGAAAAAGTCCTCTGAAGTATATGCTGTTTAAGTTGCAGACGTAATTATACAGACAAACAGTAATAACATACAAGTATCATCTTTGTCAACATTTTTAATACCACATTTTTCAAAATTCTGCAATCTCCTCTGATTTTTTCTATCAATAGGTAAGAAAAGGGCTGCTTTCCAACCCGAAGCAGTTAGAAGTAAAAGACAGAGAGCAGTTGATGTCCATTCAAATCAGCAGGTCTCTTTTTGGCATCTCATAAAGCTGCAAAATTGATGTTTATGTCTTACAAACAGACAGAGCACAGGAGGTGACAGACAGCTGTGTCAAAATGATGATATGGTACAAATATGTTTGCAACAGTTTGGTACTGAAACACTGCCAATGTTGACAGTGTGCAGGAGTTTGCTTGCAATAAAAAAGAAGATCTTTCTTAAATTGGGGGACTTAGGACTATTATATTTGTTGCCATGGTATTAAAACTGGTATCGATACGTTTTATTTTTATTAGTATATTATCAAAGGGGCATTACCAGCTTGACATCCATACAGGAATGAAATCATTTGGTTATTATTATTATTATTTTTTTTTACAATATCAGGATCTTATCCCCAACCTACAGATTCTTTGACTAAGTTCTCGTGACCTGTTGCTCATAAGTTGTGAAGAGAACAGACCCTAAAATCAAGCCCTGAGGGATCCCATACAAAATTGTGGATTTAGGATGAGCATCAATCCCCCACATGAACTAAAACCTTTATCTGATGAAAACCAAACAAAGGATGAGTCTGCAACTACCCAGTGGTTTAGCATGAAAATAATGGCTTCTCCTGTGTCAAAGGCAGATATAAAGAGCTATAGAAAGGCACAATTTGATGCATCAGCTGCCAAGAGATCGTTAGGCAAAAGAGCTGATTCTTTCCATTGGAGCTAGACCTCTGACACCTGACTGGGGTTTCAAAGACAGCATGAGAGACAGCCTAATTTTCTCTTGGACTTTGTGAAGAAAGGGAATTATGAAGATGAATCTGTGGTTTTTCAGTTTCAAAGTATCGGCTGGACTGTTGTACTTCAAAGAAAAGGCCAATTTAAGTTTTACAGCTCCAGCATTGCTTAATGACTGAAAGAACGCTTGTGTTAATCAATGGTTTATCAGAAGTGTCAAGATAACAGGAGTTTGCTGCCATGCGGGACACAATTTGCTCTGATTCAGGAATGGAAATGATTCTCTTGTGAAAGAATCCGGTGAAGCAAATTTTGCCAAGCGCTGAAAAGAAGGTCAAGAAAATCTATTTCTTCGCAAATGCAGGGCTGCACATAAACTTTTCCCCCAGAACAACGGTGCTTCAGAGGTTAATAGTCTTGTAGCACAAGACAAAAGCTTGTAGCACATGTAAAATGTCTGTTGCATCTCTAAAACCAACCACAAGTACTGCAGTTTATCGTTTAAACAGGTTGTGACTGGCAAAGGACATTAATGTTGCATATTCAAACTTTGACGAGAAGTGTTTTCAGATACACACTTTCTTTATTAGCTCAAAGGACAAAAATGTAAAACTAACAAAGACATCCTTACATTTTATTATCAAGGCTTATAGTCTTCAAGTAATAGGGTATTTTATGAAGGGAAATGTTTGAAATACTGAAGAAAATACTAACATTGTCCTTATCTCACTCATAAACAGAAGTCAAGTTTATTTTAGTAATTTAAGTTTATAATTTTGAGGCTGGTAAAGAGTCTCCAATGAAGCTGTGTCCTCTAAGGCTGATTTAGCTGCAGCTAAACCTGAAAGGCAAGATAATATATTTTATTGTTTTAAAATTATATATATGAGCTCATATGTAATGTTTTTACAAGTCACTTCTAATTGAACCTATGTCGTTTGAAGTTTTGTTTCTCTCCTGTTTTTCAGGAGACGCAGTAATAAGAAACATCTATTGCGAAGAACTTTCCAGAAATAAACTGTTTTAATCACTCTTAGCTTTAGCGGAGCCTTTGACCATGACTTAGAGCCACAGGCAGCTTCTTTTAATCATACTGGACTTAATACAGCAAGACGTCAGGCACAGAGCAAAACCATTTTAGCACATAGACTATTGTTATAAACACTGACACTCACTCTGAAAGCATGCAGGACTGTTTGCTCTACTCATAAAGTCAGAGAGGAGCAAGCAGAAGACCTGGATTCAAACCACTCTATCACTTTACTTGTGCTTACCCGCAAACATGATCGGTGGATCTCTCTCTCTCTTTCTCATATTATCTCTTTGCGATGTGTTAAAATAATTCGTAGCACAGACCAATTAACTTGTAGCACGTGCTACATATGTGTTTCATTGTACAGCCCTGAAATATGTAATTAATACCAGCTGTCACTTCATATTTTCTGATTTCCTGGCAATATCTCTAGTAGCACCCAGTTTTACATATTCATTAAAAATAAACCTGCCAAAATTATACAGCTTCTGTTTTCCTCTTTATAATGATGCAATCCTCTGCACACCCTGTCAAGGTTTTTCATGCTTACACTCACGCAACAAACATCGCCTCCAAGCAAAGGGGGCTTTTTTCCACATGAAACTAATGACTTTAAACTGAACTTTTTTTTGTCTGACTTGGCAGCAGCAAAGCAGCATACATTATTGGTGTTAACCTTGTACCCAGGAGTTCAAAGTCAGTTTGTTGATCTACACATAGAACCAGTCTGCATGGCAAAAAACACACACATCTCTCTGTACTGTGCAGCTATCCTAATTAAGAAAATATGGCACGTGAGTACACAAGCCAAACACTAGCAATAACAGTAAAGTCCTCCTGGACCAAAGTTATTGCAATACCTGTGATTAAGAATATAAATCTCTCAGTATGTCCCGCTGCTGCTCGCTATGGCTGTACAGCTATGAGGCCCAAATAAAGACAGCTGGCCTAGTTTTTAGTTGTTGTTTTTTTGGCCTTCCTGAATGGGAGCATTTCAGAGCCAGGTTGTGATTTCAGTTTTTAAAATCCAAAAGAATAGCAGACATGTTAATTGTGGTGCGGAAATGATTTTTGAATGAAATGAGCATTTGCTTTTGTAGTGTAACAAATTAACATTTAAAAAGAAATCTAACTAACACTCTGGTTCTCAACATAATAATATCTCTTGAGCATTTTTCTATTTTTGAACATTAATCTCAAATGACACAGGACCTTCTTTCCAAAGCAGACCCTCACAAATAATCAAAGATAATCACTTAAATGCTATGTTTAATTATGTGGTACATAACACATTAGCATCTCATAATGTATGACTATAAATGTGCATTCAGATCCTCAGCCCATTAGGCTTTCTGTTCTTGGAACACGTTTCCAAAAAACAAGTAATTTTTTTTACAACGGTTCCCTGACTCCATGTTAACAAATTTAGACTTCTCATTTCTAGCTGATGAGAGTTTAATCGCTGGCTCGTATGTAAACTATTGCAGGAAGATAGTAAAAGCAGTAGCTAGCATATTAATGAATTCCCTGAGTTGTCTCAAAACCATTAACTGTAGAGAAGCAAAAGTTAAGCATGTGAGCAACCGATTCATCATGATATAGTCTTTTTAACCTTAGTTAGGACCATATATTACAAAACAGACATAATTCTGTTCTGTAAATATAAGCTCATTAGCAACAGAACGAAGAATGCTTTCCAGCATTTGCTTCACTTTAGAAATCTGTAGGATATGTCCTTCTATTTACAGTCTTGCTCAATATGCTTTCCCCACTAATGTATCATGAAATAATCTTAAATCAAAGAATCTTTCTACATACATAACATCATGCTGAAAGAGTGCTAGGATTCATGTTGCAGGTAAACTGCATTTTTCTTGTGTTGCAGTGAAGAGTTGAATATTTAGGTGATTTGATATTCACTATGAAGGTTTTCTTTTGTTGTTGAAAATGTTCAAATTATAATTTTTCATAAACACAAAAGGTAAACTTCAAGTTCATGCCAAATCTTACCGCTGTCCACCATGTTCCTGGGTTGTCTAGGCCACAGTTGTCGCTGTATTCCAGGCAGCAGGAGTCCGGCACACGGCTGGCATTGTACACTTCAAACCAGTCTGTGTGGTTGGTGACTCCACAGCATCGAAACTGAAACAGAAAAATCCAGAGAGTAAAGGCAATTTTTCCTTTATTATTAACAACACACCAACATGCTAATGCATCATATCAAATAAACACCCTCTGTATTCGAAGCTTAAATTATGTACCTACCAAAAAAAGGTCTAACAGCCAAAATAATGTATTTGTGCTGAATGTTGAAACCACTTTATCTTTCTGTTATTGAGCTGCAGAGCTTTTGTTTAATCCAACTCCCATTTGTTTCAAAGCCTTAAATTCATTTTCTAACTCTGCGGCTTCTTTTTAAACACATCTTCCTCCCTTTGTGATTGGTATAGATTTTTGATAAGGAATCATGTCTTTGCCCCCAATTCCATTCATCAGTGTACTTCAGGAAAAGATAAAGTGCCCCTGCTGTTTTGTTCGTACGGCCGACTTTAATTCCACAAAGGTTTAATGCAGCCAGACGCCACAGCGTGCACAGAATCAGGGATTGTGTGATAATTCTAAACTCCCTCACCTTCTGAAACAATGGACAAAGTTTGCAATTCATTATGAACATGTACCTGAATTTAAATAACAAGCTAGCATTTGAGGCAAAGCTTTAAAGTCAATGAACTGATAAAAACTGCATAAGAGTGGAAATATTCAAATGTTATCGCCTCAGAACGTTAACAACCAGTCAGTGACTCTAACTGATTTATTGTTGCAGCATTCTTCACCTTGTGGAGGTTTTTTACTACCTCTTCTTTTGTATGTAGATTCTTCACCATTACATAAGCGGCCGTTAATAATATTCAGGGTGAACTTTGCTCCAGGGACATCTGCTTTATTATCGATTCAGTGACTCAGCATGTATGAAGGAGGCTTGGGAATGAGAGCAGTGACAGAATAAGAGCTGCCTTTTAATGCTCTTCTTCAGTACCAAACTTTATGGAGCCTCATACAATGCAGTGCAGTACACTCAAACAACACAAAAAAGTGGGTATTGCACATGCACCAATATTTTCAACCTCATTCAGGCATATGTTCCCTTTAAAATCACTTTGTTCCTTTAAAAGAAAAAGCATCCCTGCACATTTACACCCACACATGCAAATTTAACATTGCAAACACATTTGCATGTGTAATTTGCATACCAATACAGTTCCCTGACATCATTTATGCTTTTTAAGTCAACGCATGCACACACACAATGGCACACACTAACACAATATGCCTCCCAGACACCAGACACAGATACATGCAGACATAGACTGGAGCCAAACATTCAGCGTTTACCGCACATTTGCTAATGGAAGAAAACTACAAGCCATAACACTGGTATCTGTGATGTGAAAAAAATAAAAAAGGTCCAGAGAGCCCTGAAGTCTCCGATCTATCATTTGATGTCTCTTTAAGGCCTTCACCAGCAGCTGCATCCGTCTTCTGCAATCCTTAATTCCAAATCTTGGTTTCTCACATTGTGTTCTCTTTACAGTGGAATTTAAAAATATAAATATTACAAAGAATAAAGCACATCAAAGTGAGAGCTGGAAACAAAGATTACCTCAGAGAGTCTATGATGTTTGCATTAATCTCTCTCACAGTATTTTACCAAAGCTTTTAAACTATAAAAGCTTTGGGTGTTTGTTACTGTCTGTGCAAACATTTCAGATTGCCATCATTTAATGTTTCCAGCCTGCTTCTAAATGTCATAATCCTATTTACAACAAAAAGGATTGCAGTTTTTTTTCTCCAACTTTTACATAACAAAAGTGGAAGTGTAAAAACGAATGACCTTTCAACATTTGTTTACCTTCTGTTATATTAATGTGATCACAGTGGTACAAATGGTGGAGGCTTGCCAGAAGCAAAAGTAAGCAGTGTCACAATGAATAATGCAGTCAAAACGTCATGTATCTCAGCTTGTGACAAGGTATTTCCTAAGAGTTGACTTGCTAAATGGCACTGGAGTTAATATTGAATGGGCTGTGATGCTCGCAGCTGGATGTCTGAGTGTTTTTAAGGCATTGTGACCTCCGAAACCTGTGACTGGAGAGATAGAGGCTTTTTGTTTTTTTTGATTTATGTTAGCAAACACAACCTCCAACCCCCTCCAGTGATCTCACATCTTACATCAGTTTGTACGATCATCCAGGCGTTGGTCAAACCCACGTTGCCCTCTGTGCCGAACAGCTGGAGGCCCTTCTTCAGATCCCTCTGTGCGTAGTGATCAATCTGAGATAACAAGACAGGAAAAATGGTTGTGTCAGAAAGAGAATATAAGTATCATATCATTTAGCAATTCCAATTTCCACCTGCTGATTCCCATTTTCATCAGATGAGAACAAATGGAATTTGAAGTAGTTGAAGAGGCAACTACTAGCCATATGTATTCCCATTTGTCTTGTAGGAAACCTACAGCGCAATTCAGGCAGGTTCTGTCTATTGAAAATAGTGAAACACATTACCTATTTTATATTATGTTAAACTCTCTCTCACTCACAAAATCAACCACACACAGACACACACTGTCTCTCTTGCTACACACAGTGGCTTGTTAATGCAATTCAAATAACTTTACACCCCCACCCCCCATTCTACCGCTTCTCTATGCCTCTCTCTGTGTCTGATCTTTTGTCAATGCTCATCAGCAGTAGGCTTTACCAAGATGTCTCAATAATACAAATATTGTTTTCAAATGTTTTAGTCAATATTGCGTCTTCCCAACAGGTGGTCCACATGTGGACGAGGTTTGTTAATGACGTAGCGAATCGCAACGATGTGCAGAATCAGCAGCAACCAGCTGCACAACACTATTCAAACAGCTGTACCATATGTTTTGTACGTTGCCCCTCAATCAGTGCAATTACAGGAGGGAAGTATTGAACGACCTCTCTCTCTCACACAGAGCAGGTGTCAGGCTCTATTTGCAACAAGTACACCGAGGTACAGAGCGAAGGGAGATGGTTTGTTTGTTTATTGATCACAGATGGTGATCTTGTATGGATAAAAACAGGACATATGTAAAAATGGACGGTAAATATATTTGAGCGGCTCACCCGCTTTATTGTCTACTGTAGGAAACACTGCAATGTACAGCTGCAATTGATGTGCACACCATGGTGTGGGCTGAGTCCTCTATGTGTTCCTGTGTTTGACTTCCTGTTCGGGTTGATCTGCTCTTGCAGCTTTTTGCCACATCGTAGCACCTCTGTCGAAAATAGTTTAGTGGAGCAGAGTGTTGCTTCTAACACGCTGCTAAGATGGGCCAGGGGGCGTGCAGTGGAAACGTGCATTGACCGGAGACGACATGATTAGCTCTTGAATGCATTGCACGGCTGCTGTGGGGTTTCTGTGGAAGTCTATACAGTGAGGTCCTCTGTCTTTGTGATGAGCCCAAACTCCAGCAAAATGAATGAAGCATTTCTACATAAAATCTAAAAGTTTTTTTAAATTAGGTGTTTTCAGAGCAGACAGTTTGCATGGTTTGGAGTGGGACTGATAGTTTACATAGTTTTTTTGCTGACATTATGGACCACTTAAGAACGGAGACAGTCCCAACACAAGATTTTATGGGTTTAATAAAGTGAATGTTGATACTTGACTCCCCTGCATAGCAGAAGTAAATGGACTGAGAGAGACTGCAGTCTTTACTGATGCTTGCACTCAAGTGTTCCCACATAAGACTAGTAAATTATGGCCAACAATGGAAACTTTGCTAAAGTTAGAGAGAGGGAGAGAATTGGATTTGCTCAGACAGAAACATCACACTGCAAGATGGCAGGTTACTGAGCCGTTGTTCAATAGACACGCTGCAAACAGATCTCTGTCAGTTTAGTTTAGAGGCTGTGGTTCAGCAGTGTGAACCTAAACAAACAAGATAAAAGAAACATTTAATAAAATCTGCTTTTCCTGCAAGCTTTGAATCAAAGATAACAAACAGAATGTGTGAAAACAGTCACCGAGATAAACAAGCTTAAACACGATAAAGCTTTGCTGTTACTAAAACTAAAATACATTCATTTTAAAATCAACAACACAATCAGAGATCCTGCTGCTAATGCAAACACAGACACAAACACGCACACACAAACAGAGGCCACTCAGTCTTGTTTACACATTTAGGTGGTCAATCCCATCTGACATCAATCGCATTGATCTCCACTGACCTTGGTTTTCTTCTACACTGCAGCCTTTTAGCCTGTGAGGCGCTGCAGACACCAAACACCTTGTTAAATCTCTTCAAACTTCAAATGCATGAAGGCCTTGAATTTGCCAAACAGCATTTAAATGTTGAAGCTGGGTTGCAGCATACATTTAGTGGGCATCCTTGACATATTAAATACATCAAAGGGTAGAGCATGATAACATGTTACCTTGCAAAGCCTTCCAAAAATCTTGCACTCAGTAATCAGACATTTTCATGAGACATTTGAGTGTAAGAAGGCAATGCAACAGATGATGAATCACGTTCTCTACTACGCTCAGATTTGAAAACACACAACATTGCTCCAGAGTAAATGTTACGAAATAGACGCAACGTGTTGATGCAAGAGACGTTCTGCCAAAGATTTCACACAATTCCATTTTAAGACCGCTAGAGGTGGTTATTAAAAATGAAAAACTCTGAGCTTGCTATGGGAAGAAAGGAAAAAGAGTAACAAGCAAACGTTGATGTTTTTTTTTAATCAAGGATTTAAAAAATATTTAGATAGTCAACTTCAGCTCTTTCTTCTGCAACCTAGAAGCTATAGGAAATACTAAGTGTTGTATATCTTTTATTTCTCTACATTGACAAACAAAAAATCACAGGATACATCACAATTTATAATTTCAACAAGTCTGTCAACCCGAACAAATCAGTCTTTGGTTGTTAGTATCTGATCCAATGCCAGAGATGGTTCCCTAAACTACTGCCTTTAATTTGACAGAAATCAAATCCTGTTACAAATGTTGGTCTTTGATATACACATTAAATATGCAGTTGAAATTCTGCAAAGGAAAGGTATGGTTGGGTAGAGTCACAAAAATAGTTGCTTAATGTTTGTTCAAAAGAAAATCCTGTTTTAGCTGAAAAAGTATGCTATAGTTATGTTTAAATGTGTAAATGGTTTAATGCATTATACACCTGAGCTACAGTTTGTATACTGTGATGTCATGCACTTAATTGAGGTTAGGATTGAACTTGACAGTGACAGTTTGACTCTTTGACCTATTGCATTTTCTTTGGAGCAATCTTGTTGCAGTATTTTGGGTTCACACAGGACTCACACTAGGGCTGGGACATTAATCGAAAATTAATCTAAACCCACATTCAGAACCTCTAATCGATGAAATCTTGCCCATGTCGATTATTTTGATTATTTTCAGGGCAGAATCATGTGACGACATGTCTAATCCGCAACATGGAATCAATGTCCGTCGTTTGGACACATTTTGTCTTTAGGGAAGACGACACCGAACAAAAATATGTCAGGTGTAAACATTGCGGATAAACTGTTTGCAACAAATGCAAGTTATTTATTTTCTACTGTTTAAGAGAAGTTAATTTCTACTTTAAAACTAAAATGTGTCATTTTCATTTCAAGCGATGCTTTGATTTCAGTTCAAAATATTCAATAAATAAAAGACAAAATCGTTCATCATATATGAACTCTTTCATTAGAAAAAATATCCCAGCTTCAATAGTTGAGCATATTTAGAGTAGAGACCATGTCAATGAACTATAAAGGCAAAAAACAAAATAATCGTTCATTAATTGTAATTTAGGCAAAATCTTCAATTAATTGTGATATTGATTTCAGGTCATGTCATCCAGCCCTAACTCACACTATGGTCCTTTGAGGGTCTTGTGAAACGACTTCCCCTAACAAACTTTCTCACATATGGAGCTCAGCCCTAATTTCAGACAGGAAGACTGGTTATATTCTTTCACAAATTCATTCATCCTTTCACTTCAACCTAAACTACTTCCTCTGTCTACCTGCTCTGGTGATCAGCTCATAATGGGCGTTTATTCTTGAAGTAATTAACCAACCAGATTCCGACATAATTTCAGGGCAAACGCTGCAACCCACCACCGCCCCAGTCACCTCCATTCCAGCTCAGCAGAGTCCAGATTCAGGCTCATCATAGCCTACATCCTCTTCACCACCACCAGTGTCTAGACTCCATAGGGGGTATTCTATCCTGCTGTCGGCCTCATTACCCTTCTGAGTACATGAAGTCGTCACGATGGAGTTTAATCCCCCAAAGACTTTGCACATTCAAATCTAAATTATTGCACATCTTTTGTTAAATAAATAATTGTTAATTTTTAATTAAGTCTCTCTTGATTGAACTATATTGTGCTCCCTGCTATCCTTTAATACTGTCAAAAAAGCCCTTTTACAAAGACTGCTCGAGACAGGACAATAATGTCTCACTGTCTGTGTAAAGCACAGAGTTGGAATGGTTGGTGCGTAACACGCTCACTGTCAGGTAGGGGAACCATTCCCAGGTCAAGAGCTGCTGCTGATGCCATTTGACATGATTCCTTAACATTGTTTTAATCTTTTCTTGGTGATATGATCTTGAATAGAGGAAAATATTAAGCACACAGAATGCTATTAACACCGACCTTACTTTCTACTTTGAAAGCAGAAATTACGTTTTCACCCTAGCAACAATGAGCACCTGAGAGAAGCGCCATGAAGCTGAGGTCGCTGGGACTGCCAGTTCAAACAAGCGCCGTCAGTGGACACAGGTCCCTAATGTTTCTTCAGCCAAAAAAGGTTGTTGAATAACTATGAATATGTAATATTAGTGGCAATGAAATGTTAGATAGATTACTCACAAAAAACTACTTTTATCCAGTTTTTTGTGAGGCCAGTCTCCATTATTTAATATTTACATGAGGAGCTTTAATAGTGGCTGTTAATAGCCTTTTGATGTTCGCACAATGTGATGAGCACAGTACACTTTGTATCCCCCTATAAGCCAGATGATTTCACTGCTTATTTTAGCTGTTTCGCTTTCTTTCCTGTAAATCATATGAAGAAAATAGTAATTGAGATGTGTCAATAAGTGTTATGTTTGCTTTGACTTGCGGTTCTTAAAGGTTGTGTGTACCTGCCAGTAGTTATATTAAAGGCCTTTTTTTTAACCTTCATTAAAGGTCATTAAAATGGCTGCGGGTCTAAATAGTAGAGAGAGGCGATTTTGTTAAACTCGTGGCTTTGGGGTAAAATGTGCTGTACATCCTGAGGCAATATAAACTGTGTTCAGCTTATACACCGTTTAATTTAATTACATTGCATTAGCATACACACCTTACACTAATTCCACTGAAAGGATATCAACCAGGCAAAGAGCTAAAGACAACCAAGTCACATTGAGAATAAATATTGGTATTGAAGTATTCAAGAAACAAGACTGAAAAACAAATACAAACCAATTTCTCCTAAGTCATATCACAAAACTGTCTGTTGTTTTTGCTTATGTTCTTATAAATGCGATTAAACAATGGAACATATTTAATGCAAAAAAAAAAAAAAATACATTGCCAGCTTAATATTTTCACTCAAAATAACAACACTGTGAAAATGTGCTCAATAAAACTGTCAGGCACAATTTTATGGGGGTGTGGTGATGTAATATTAAATCCCAGAATGCCAGCATGAGACTTGTATCCCTGCATTGATTTTTTTTTTTTTCTCCCTCAAAAAAGAGAACAGAGAAACATGACAGCTTGAGATGGACTTTACAAACAAATGTTCCTGGCTTATTCAGCAGCCTTGTCATTTCCCTACAATGCCATTTATGATTCAATTACACACTATCATGAACTTCTGAACTCTTGCCCATTATTTGGCCTGTAGCTGTTGCCATGTGCAACAAAGACAATCAAAGAAAAAACGTTTAACCTCTTCAAAAGTAAAGTACCTTTATTGTACTGCTGCTGTTTTAAAATCTGATGTGATTGAAACTTGTTTGGATTAATTTGGTTTCTTGCTGTGCATTTCCCATCCCTTTCACATTGATCAAGATAAATTCAATGCTTCCTTATCAGATGCATGGCCTTGCTTTTCCCTCTTATGCTGGGACCTACTTTTTCATGGCAATACCAGTTCACAAAAGTACTTGCAGTTCCCCATGGGATGTTATCATCAAGTGCAGACCATTTGCCCCTGGAAGCTACAACCAATCAGAGCATGTGTGATGAAGTTATAGGCTCCAAGGAAAAAGGATGTAGTTAGTTCTAAGATCCATTTTATATTGCCTCCAGTTCAACATAATACTCAGACCTTTGCCATTAAAGAATTGGTTTAAAATGATTTGTTTCAATAACATGACATACATTCTGCTCCCTTTAATACTTTTCCCAGATTCAGATGCAGCCCACTAGTTGTTTACAAAAACACGTTTACTCTGCTAGTCTTCTCAGTCTTCATATAAAACCTGCCCAATCTGAAATAATTAATGGGAAATCTGTCCGAACCAGAGGTGGACCATATTTATGAAGATAAACATGAGCTCACAGATTTCCCAAACTAGCTACAACCACAGCTGGAGGTTTTCCAAGTATGATGTGCTCTGCTTTTAAATCTAGTGGTCTGTTGAGAGTCTCCTCAATAAATATAAAAACTTTTAGCCCAAAGTCATTTAATAGACTTCATGAGTAGAATATCTGTAAATAATTTGCATTACTTTCCCCACTGTTTCAAACACAACCAACTCTTCAGGAAAAGATTTCTGATTTTAGCTGCTAGATGTTTTTAGATGATTGTTTACCTTTGTGTTGGATGGTCAGCAGGTGGCATATAATTAGAGATTATCTCCTTAAAAAAAACTATTTGTTGCTGCTGGAAAAGAGTCGATAAGAGCTGTGAGATTGAACCATACGGTAGACGTGCTGTTGCACTGAAACGATGAGCTAAAAGAAGCTAAAAGGCCTCCTGATGTGATATTTCCCTCTAAGTCTTTCAATTTGAATAAACCTTTCTTAGAGTACTTTGATGCAGTGTTGTCAAAACTCTTAGTAAGTGGAGCTTTTATGTTCTCCAAAGTCATTTTGAGCCAAGTTCATGTGTATCACAGTAATCATTCCACTTCTTGCACAGCCGGTTGTTTGCTGCATAACATCACAGGTGGGCTTCCTCTCTGCCAATCACATTGCTCAGTCAAAATTAGATGTTGTATTGGGAGCTGCAAACATAATTACATCATAGTTTGGATGCCTCAACGAGACGGAGATAAAAGAGAATTATGAATGACAAATGACACAGGGCGCAACAATAAAGAAGTGCCGATCTGCTTTCAAAACAGACTCATGCTGGAGACACCACTGCATGATGTCTCAATACTGACTCTCGGCAGCCAGCAAGCTATCTACAAAGTGATGTAAGAATCCAGCATAGGGAACCCTTAAGTCCCATTTGCAAGGTCTGCATAAAACCCAAAGTCTTCTGAAGTTGTCAAATAAAAAAGAAAAAGAATACTTTTATTTAGAATCTAAGTAGGTCATTAGTAAAGAGTGACTCCCGTGAAAGTGCGTCAAGCAGACTCTGCGTAAGCCTCAGCTGTACTTTTAACTCACTATTGATGTTGTCCTCGGGACTTAGGTCGCCCTTTAACTACACCAGTCGAGTCAAAGATGGGCCATCAATTATTTATATGGCAGGGATACAAGGAGAGATAAGAGATGTATATGGAGAGGAGAGGCGAGACAGAGAGATGTGGGTTTTATAAGGAGACGAGAGATGAAGGTAGGGAAGAGGTTTCAGGGAAAATGTGAACGGGGGAATAGAGGGAGAGGACGAGCCATAAGGAAATGAAGGGTAGAATATGTAAAAGCAAATACACGGTGGGGTAGATGAAGTGGTTATAATGTATGACTCGTGGGCTTTAGATAGTGCTGACAGTGTATAGTAGGCAAAGAAAAAGATCTGTGACAGCGCAGGACATTTTGTTTGAAAGAAACACCAGAAAGTGATTCCAGAGGAAGAGAAATAATGAGCGGAAAAATGGCTCAATTTTCTTCCTTTCCTCAAAACAGTGGAGATCCATTTCCTGTGTTGTAAATGAATGAGGAAGGCTGAATCGGAGATACAGTAAAAAAGAACAGTCTCACTAAAAAGCAGAAAAAGATTTGAGATATTCTTTTGAACTTTTGGACTATTTCCCAACAAGATGCCAAACTGCATAGAACATGCCCTACTTCAAGTCCTACAATGACGCCAGCGATTCTAAAAAAAGAGGATTTAACATTATTGATTCATTGCTCAAATTGCAGCATTGACGTCTGAAGTTCATCACTATGAGGCTCTGCACAGGAAAATCAAGGTTGTATCAAAATGTTTGATACATGCTTCGTTTTAGATGTGTGTAATGTGGTCACCCAGGCGTCTCTGTATTTTGTGAATGAACTTTAATGTTTTACAGGGTTCCTGCCTTCCTCACATAGGGCGGCCATGCTTATTGGAAAGGGCTGGTTTCGTCAAATACTTTCGTTTTATCCTTCCTCCGAGGGAGCCCAGATTACTTTCCCCAGACTCATGCCCAATTTTGACCAAAGTCAAGGTTTTTTAAAGGCATAATCTCCACTGCAGACACATTATACTCCAGTCTGACTGGCTGCCCTTTACTCCTGCTTGGCTCAAATCCTCAGAAGCTCTGCACTGCTATTCGAAAAGGAGTTATGGGGACATGCCATCCTCCTGAAGAGTCCACATGTTATTCCTGTGCCTCAGGAGGGATCGGTCAATACTTGTGAACTTAGAGAACTCTCCTAAAGCTTAAAACTCAAGAACTAACCCTTACATTGGTCAAGTGGGAAGTGAAATCCAGCTGTGCTCCTTGGATAATGAATGGCGCCATTCAGTCACAAATTCAATGCCTTTGTCTCTGACTTCTAATTCTGTCCTGGGGCAAAGCAATAACATACCTAAATAATTTAAGTTTTGAGACACTCCCCTTCAAATGAGTAATCTTAGTCCTTTTCTCGGTATAATCAATTACAATCCCAGCAAAGGCATATCAATCAGAATTTCCAATCCTCTGCTTCTAATCGGTTCCTGATTAACACTTGGCCAACCATGCAAATGGACAATCAATGTCACTAAAGGGGGGAATGCAGTGGACTAGCAGAATCTTGGCTATAACAGATGATACTTGAACAACTTTAATCAAGGTGGTAGCGAGCTGAAGGATTTTAGACGAGATGTTGGACAATAAACCAAGATCAGAGCTTTTTCTTTTCAGCTCCCACTGTGGTTTGACTTAATTTAAGTTTATTTTGTCTTTTCATGGCCTGTTCCTGATGTTGAAGCACCAAAAAATATTTTGATGCAGGACGGAAAAACTCTTAGAAGCTTTTGCCTGCGGCTAAAAACAAAGTCAGTTGCACCTTGTCTGCATCCTCTTTTGCCCCCAAACAACACCCCAAGTAGACTTTATTGTTTTTTATAAGTAGACTCTATTGTTTTTTATACTACGTCAGTAATAGCAGCAGCAGTGTGTTGAAATTAGGAGAAATTAGGAAAATTCAACTCTTTACAATAGTATCAAGTACATTATGTAATACATGTAATTATTGTACTTATATCTCTGTGATTCAGCCATTTATTCATCAATGGAGGCTCATGGGAGAACAGACAGTATGTTATGGTCTCGGTGACAGCTGAAATGTGTGAATATGATGTTCCTCTGGTCTTGATTTAATCAAAAATTTAGATTAAATTAAATAGATTTAATTCAGAAACTTACAAAACTGGGAGTTCTTTTTTTCAGGTTACCAAACGGACTAAAAAAATTATGCTTGTGCCTCTAAGTGAACTACAAATGCAAACAAGACCATCAGAAGCTCATTATGTTAATGCTTGTGACCAGAGGTCCCTTGTCACTATTGTCTGAACTTCAGTCAGCTGGGGTAGGCCTACTTTTTGTAAAGTTTCCTAAATAACCGCTCATAAAATCTGTTTACGGGTTCAGCCTGCCCATAGCTCTTCATCACTTCCTCTTCATGACTTTTGTTGTGATCCGCTTGTGGACGAGCCTCGTTAATAACGTGTAGTGTATCAAAGCAATCCAAACAGTGCAGGATGCAGAGCATGTGTCAGCCGCCACTGGCAACACGTCTGCGAGGAGTACAGAGCGAGGGAAGATTGTCCACTAGTGTATCGATCGCTGATGGGGATCTTATGCAGGTAAAGAAAATAGAAATGCTTAAATGAATGAACTACACTTGGGCAGCTGTAAATGTATCTTGGCGGACCGCCCAGTTATAATTTGTTTGTGTAACACTGCGTTGTCAGACAGTCGCCTCCGCAATTCATGGCACACCCCCCCCCAAATGCATGTGTATTTATGTGTGTGCTGAGGAGAGGGAGAAAAAGTGAGCTGTGAATGATCCAGGCTGAAGTCTTTTATTTTGATGCAGCATCTCTGTCCTGTACTCAACCATGCCAATGTTTGCTGAGTGAAATACATTGTAAACATCATGGTAAATTTAATGGAGGATTGTCCCACATTATGGGAGCCGGACTTGCAGGAAATTAATGTTTGGTGCTCGATTCCGGCAAACCCATACTCAAATTCAGGCCCTGTGTACTCCAAAACTTTCAGCTCTTAAGAAACTGATTCAGCTTCCAATTCGCAGTGATGGTGGATGTCCTTTTCCAGAAGAATTACACTTTTTGAAAGAAATCTGAATTGTAGGAAATAGGCTGGACAAATTTGCCAATGCTAATTTCCATCTGGTAATGACTCCTATGTCTTGCAGCACAAACCACAACGGAAACCACGATTACCCAACAGCCCCACACATTCAAACTCTACATCCATTTAGATTTTTCAGCTACAGTCAATCTCTGGGACTGTCAGTATTAATGCCCTGTTCTGTCTGTTGTGGTCACCTTTGATTTAACATGTTTGACATTCCTGTGAGATGGTTTTTAACCTCTGCCATAAGCCCTCTTAGGATTTCAAGTATAAAACTTAAATCCCTCGACTGGGGCTGTCGTATCGGATCCACCAGAAACAGAAAGAAAGAAGACAAAGGTCTGATAGGTGACTCAGCTCAGCTACGTTACCTTACTTTAATGTTCATATCAAATCTTTTTTAATCTGTAACCCCAAAGACACTCACACAGAAATTGAACAAACCAGGAACAAGTGGAGATCTAAAAGATATCTTGAAACAGATAAAAAATAAAAAAGAACCTTTGAAGCTGGAGAAACAAAGGAAAGAAGAGAACAACACACCTGGCTGTCCAACTCCTACTGAGCAGAAGTCT
Source organism: Labrus bergylta (assembly GCF_963930695.1). NCBI lineage: Eukaryota > Metazoa > Chordata > Actinopteri > Labriformes > Labridae > Labrus > Labrus bergylta. The sequence goes on from NC_089197.1 coordinate 12,589,651, forward strand.
GTCAGCTTTATGTGAAGTATGTTTGGGATTCCACTGAAAGTCACTGGATATGGGAGTGAAGTTTTAAACCTTTTAATGTCCGGTTACAACCCAACATGTCCAGCCCACATTTACCATTAGCTATACGGTTTAGTGTGTGAAATATGATATGTGACTTTCAACAGAACATTCCCAAAAACAACATGTTCTGTTTGAATAATTCAAGACATGACTTTATGTGCGTTTGTTGTAGAGATAGGACAGTGGATAGAGTCTGAAATCATAGAGAGAGAGAGAGTTGGTGATGACATGTGTAAAAGGAGCCACAGGTTGGATTCAAACCCGGGCAGCCTGCTTCGAGAGCTACAGCCTCCTTACATCGGTCTCATACACTAACTAGGAAGTTACCAATAACTGTGTAAGTGGTTAAAAAGTTTACACATGACCTACTTTTTAAACATACTAATGTGTTGTAATCAGGGCTGTAAGCTGTTATCTAGTTAATCGCAATAAATTAAGGTCTGAAATTAATGCATATATTTTTATCACATAAATTGCTTTCTATTTTTGTTTCATAATTTAGCAATTAATTGCTGTTAAAAAATCTAATCGTTAAACAGTAAATAGTAAAATATAATACTATAAATATATATTCAGTAATTTAAGAGTTACTGATCTGAATTCAGTGTCACGCTGTATGTGGCTGATGTAATATTATTATGCTTATTTACATAGATTTGCTTTTAGAGGTGGCATAGTTGAGTTTGCTTCCTCCTGCAAAGCTTCACTCTCATGTGCTCCTCTGCAACATCAGGGTCTTAGCCAGATTGCAATTTAAATGATTCATAATTACCGTCTCTGCGATTCCTCATCGTTATCTGCAGCATTCAAACTTCACGCTCCCTTGTCACAGATATTTCAAGACTCCCCAAACAAATGTCTTGTCTGTTTGTCGATTATCTCAATTGGTCTCTCATATTAACATTGCCCTAACGTGGGTGCATTTTAGCAACCCGATTAGCTAGCGGTGTTTATCTAATTGCAGTTCTCAAGTCTGAACGAAATGAAAATTTCTCAGGCTTGAAATGTATTCAGACAGGGGTGCTGCGGTTTGATATCCTGACAAGCTTAAATGTCTTGACTGCTTAAGCTAAAACAGTAATGATGTGGGAAAAGTGGAGCTATCATGCTTAAAATGGGATTCCAGCCGGTCTCGTGAGTTGTACGTCTGCACTTATAATGTGTGAGGCTTGTAGTTTGTTTTACCGCATGAGTGATCACAGTCGTGCTCTGTTGACAAGTGAATACTCTTCCCTCTCCTTTTCAAATTATTCCACAATTTTTTAATGTTCAGGCTGACAACAGTGGAACAGAGCCAAGAAGAGAATACAGTGATGTGAGAGAGAGTGACAGCTGAAATAGATCCTCGATCTCAGGAGAAATGATGCATGTCAACAGAATTTACCACAAGACATTTTCTCAATGGGAAAACTGCATTTCAATTTCAAACACAGCTAACAGGATGAAAAGAGGTGTTTTGCGCAACAGAAAAACAGATTCTTCTTATGAGGGCAGGTTCTTATTCAGATAAGCATGAAAAACCTCTGAACATTAGGTAACACTTTCTTAGAAACAAACAAACTACATAGGCAATGTCAGATCTGCCTATGAGGATATTCTGAAAAGGTTTAAAAAAATGTAATCTCCTATAATCTGCTAATGGTGCAGTAATAGTTGTGAATAAATTGTAACTAAATAAAGAACAGAAAATTACTTAAAACAATAGTTAAGTGTATTTTTAGACAAGCTTAAGAGTCTTCAGTCATGAGAGTAAATATGTGCAACATTAACATAAATCCAAAAACATCTCACTAAAGTGAAATGCTAATTAGAACCAAAAAATCTTCCAGCTGAGGAAAGTATTTGGGAATACATTTAAGCATTGGTCAACGTAAGGTGTAGAAAGAGATCGATCAATGCCTTAACCCCATTTAATGACAATCCAACTTAGCTGTGCCAAAGTCATGATCTGATCCCTACGCTAGCTAAAATACTAGCTTAGCTAAAGCCAGGATACACTGTGCAATTTCTGGATGATTTCGACCAAATCTTTGCATGACTGATATTTAAATCGGCCCAAATTTCAGGTTGATTGCACAGCTTTTACCTGCGACCTGCTACCTCAGCTGCTACCAGATGGCAGAATTTCTGGCATGTTTCCAATGCCAATTCCCCCGACCTCAGGGTTTTTTTTCTTGATTGCCCCTGCACAAACCGTCAGACAGCTTCTGGAAGCACCATGGCAACTGCAGGCATGTCTGTTTGATAACTCCTCCCCCTGTTATCAGGAAAGATAGAAACAAGAGAAACGCCGGCAGGAAAAAGCTGTGGACCTCCTGATGCCAGGGAACTTTTGATATGGTTAAAGTCGCTAGTTAGCTTGTGTTTGACGCTAAGTGTGCATGTTAGAGAGCCAGAGCATTGGATGGTGTTTGTAATTGAGCCATGTATGAGACAACTGAAATATAAATCTGACTTTAACTTCCATCCCTGAATTAACAAGTACAGTGTGAGCACTTAGGTTGTGCTTGATAATCTGACCGTACAGTGTGAGCAAATAATTTGAGAGCTGTCGTTGTGCGTTTTGACGATTTCTTGGAGCACTGTGAGATGACATTCCAAAACCACATTTTTACAGTCGTACAGTTTATTACTGGCTTAAGCATTTTAATTTGAGATACATTCCGGCTCAAAGGGTTGCAAAGTAGTTATGAATGTGCAAGTCAAGAAATATTGAGTGTGCAAGTCAAGAAATATTGAGCATCTTACTTAAGGGTTAGTAAGAGGAAATCTTGACTAAGTTAAACTTGCTTACTTTTTTCTCCCAGAGGTTTCGGTTGAGTTGAGTTTTCATGACGAGAGATGACACATTTATTTTAAATGAGAAGCTTAAAATATAAAGATGCATCTGTTTTAACACCAGCTTCAGTTGCCTCACAGGAGGAGTTCGCTGTTGATAAATAAATTCAATTTAGCCAAAAATGTTCTTTACTCTTCACAGTTATACCTGATAGTGTATTATATCGAGGCTATACATGTATGTCTAAGAACTTGACAATATGATTTTAAAATACTCCGTCACTAATTATTAATAGCAGGCATTTTACAGTTTTTACGGATGGTATCAGAACTAAATACATGGCTGCTGCTACATCTGCTGTTGTAAATGTAACAGCAGCCATGATTCATATGAACCGCTCTGGCGCCCTTTGGGTTAGTGGATGAGGTCTTCCTATAGCTCTTCATGACTTTCTTTTTACAGCAGCATTACCTCACCTTGACTTGTCCCAAAGAACACAAGCGGATAGGAAATCACCTCCACAGCTGCCTTGTGACATCTACCTCATTCAAACCTCAGAGGCTGTGCAGCAGAGGAAAAACCTCCTGCTGCCCTGACCTGATATGTAACATTATGTAGAGGTGAGAACACTAATGATCCTGGCAGGAGGAGACACATGTATGTGCTCTCTGAGATAAGGCACAGGTTATGATGGAGTTGCAGCAGGTCAAAGTCCAAATGGTTTATTTCTCCATGCCTTTTTTTTTTTTTTTATGGTAGTTGTGTTATTTAATAGTACAGTAGAGTAACAGAAGGGACTGAGTCAAAAAGTGGTCATGCTATACTAAAAGTAGGTGGAAAGGTGAAGGTAGGAAAACATTTCAAATACTTTTATCAAATAAAGAGCCAAAATATTCAACATGTTGCTTTATGAACATTGTAAACTAAAAAATAATCTTTATTCCCATCTAAGAGTGGCGGATCAAACCTGAGGAAGAGAATATGTGTACCGACGATGTGTCCAAGTGTAATTTACAAGACGTTTTTTTATCACAGCAGCACAGCAACAGGCAGCGTTCAGTAGCAGCTCCCCCTTCATATGTACCTGTCTCCGACGTAACATCCGGTGTTTCCACGGCAACGATAAACATTCTGTCTGTCATGGCGGCTCATCATGGTGGCTGCCTCACCAAGACACATCCTGTTACAATTCTAAAGTTACAGATTTCTGTGGCTTTGATAACTGTTAGAAATATTTGAGGTAATGTAAGTACTCAAGAAAAGTTTTATATTTAACGTAGGTTTAGTCAATTTTTATAGATATTTTAATGTAAATATTGTCATACAATTCTACATATTGTACATTTAAACAGATATTGAGACGTGTCATGATAACATTGCAATGTATCAATTATCACAGGCTGTTTCATTATATAGTCTAATCGTCATTGTGGGCCATGACCGTAGCAGCATTTGGTACTATGAACACATTAAAAACAGATTTTAAAATGTGTTGAGGTGTGATACCCAGCTCCACTTTTACAGGGTCTGTGAGGGATTGTATTTGGTTCAACAGCAGCACTGAACATACAGTTCAATACTGATTTATTATTAATTAACTCTATACAATGTGCTGTATGTTCCTCTATCTAAGAAGAACTGTAAAGTAGATAGAGGAGTGTAAACTGCAGACTTTTTCACAACAGTGCCAAACAGCAACCTTTTAGTTTTAGGACCGATAACATAGATTTTTTTTATATTGGCTTCCAGAGACCATTTTGTTACTTTTAGAAATATGAACCTGTTTTTCCCAAACACAAGAGACGGATTTGTGGATTTGAAACAGCAGTATTAAACCTCCCTAAGCTTTTTGTCCACAGTTTAATATCTTTTTGTTCGACTATTCTGCTTATTGATATCACTGATCCGCCTCTTGTTTCCTTTGTCAGATTTGTTGATGTTTTCTCTCCCGTTATCATGTATTTTAAAACTGTATCTTGTTTACATTCTTACTATGATGATGACATTTGCCTCTGAACTTGGTTGATTTCACAACAATAACTTAAAGTCGAGTTTCAGAGTTCATTGTTATAGTGAAAAAATATATACTGAACACATGTTGTTTTTTGTAGCTTTTTGCGGAGCTTTGTTAATATAGCGTTAGTTAATCCTGGAGTTTGCCTCGTCACATGTAGATGTAAATAACCTCATTCATCTGAGCACTTTTTCAAACGATTCGATTGTCAATTCCTTATCATCAATGGCGAAAGGCCTCTTTTCAGATGATACCCTCTATGAATAAAAGCAATTCAAAAAAGATAAATGTATTGTTACAGATATGGAGAGACCTACAGTTTCTCTTCACCGTTGTCAGAACCCAGTTTAGTTAAAATAGAACACAACTATATGAGATGTTGCTTTTAAGTAAATGTCACAGCTCTCACTCATATTTATTTCTTCACTCGAAAGATAAAATCTTCTTTTTGCGCCTCTTTGCTGTTGGTTTTCAAAAAGCCATTCCTCTGCATGCACAGACTAAATATCTTTAGCAGAAGTAGATAAAGCTTGTCAGGGTGAAATCTGTAAACATTAAATAGGGACCATCCAGGGTCTGAAGCCCCTCATTAAAAAAGGCTGGACCTCCATAAGCCCCCCTGATTTTGTGATGGAATAATTTATGGAATAAACACTGTTAGAGCTGTGAATCTTTGGGTGTCTAACGTTACGATTTGATTTCAATTCTTGGGGTCATGATTCGATTCAGAATCTTATTTTCTATTCAAAACCATCCTGGATTCATGATTCAAAGTTTGAATTAGTACATACTTAAGGATCTAGTCCTTTTGCGTTGTGGGGGAAACATAAATGTGACCGTGTCTGGTCAGTTACTGAAATAGTCGTATTGTTTCAGAGGAATACAAAAGGTTAATTCTAATCTGCTAATTATGGACCACTTTCCTTTTATTACCAACAGGTACCAGGCTGAGTGGAGGACGCTGATTGTAACAATCACTTACGGCTGATTTTGTCATTAAGGATGCTAAAATGGTCGAAACATTGTGTTGCCTTACATGGAGCATAATAAGGATGATGAGGAGGATTAGCAAGAGGACTGCCTGAAAGAGCTTCAATAAAACAGTAAGTTTGCATACTGAGCTGAATGTAATCTACTTCTGTATATGTTGTGTGCATTGGGGCTAATGTTGGCTACAGCTAGCAGGCAGCTGCTAGCTAGAAGGAGTTGTGTACGCTTGTCTAAATCTAGTCAGTGCTATAATAGCTTTTTGCACACTTTGTTTTGTAAATCCACATATAGTTTTTTGTGGTGACTTAGATTTTAGATCACGGTTTTTCTTTTTTTTTTATGCATTTGTAATTTTTATTTACATGTGAAATTATGTATGCTCTACAAGACACATTGTAAAGTTGTGTTGTAAATGTAGTAATCTTTATTTAAATGCTATACAGAAGTGAGTGAATCTCTTTCTTATGTAATATAAATATTTATTAGTATTATTGGTTATTGTGCGTTGCATCAAAATCAAAGGTCTGTAAAAACCCATCCCCCGTAGCTCCTTCAATCACAAGTCCTTTGTGCTTTGTTTGAAATAAGTACAATAAGGTGAATGACAAATGCAATGAACATCACAGACTGACGACATGGAGCATTTTAAGACTGTCTTTTGACTGACTTTTTTTCTTTTAATTTTAACCCATGAATGTCAAAAAATAAACCCTTTTGCGCTACAGGGCCTTTGTTGCAAACAGTGTTTGAAGTCAAAGAAAACTAAAGTCTGCTGTGGAGCACAGCTGGTGTTTAACAGGTATTATATTTGAATTTGAAATCAAAGGCAGTTCATAGCTCAGAGATATATTTGTTTGATTGATTGTGTGTGGACTGTGTGTGCCTCTGTTTGAGTACAAGCAATGATGTATTGATGGTTGCTTTCATTCAACAGTGGAGAGATAAAACCAGTGCAATTATACAGTACAAAGAGGGCCCATCTGTTGTAATGTAAAGGATTCTGATGTAATAAGTTTTATAATCAGTGGCACAAACACAGCTTCTCAGTTATTGATCTGGTTTTGTCCTGGTCCTATCAATAGAGTTGCACAACAGCTTTATATGCTCCCCAGGGGTAACCTGTCAAGGAGTTAGAGCAGGGATAGCCAATTATTTCACTTGTATGGTTTCCATTGAGTGTCAGCATTTTCGATTAGTTGGTTTCATTCCAGTGTTCACTCCATTATTTATGCGATCGGTGAGACGTTTTGGAATCCCTGCAGGCTGATTGAGGTCATAAATGTATCTAATTCTTGAAATGACCACTGTTGTCACAAATATTGTACTCAGTGGTGGAAGAGTATTCAAATCCCTACAAACATACAATAGACATTGTTCTTTGAAGTTGTATTAAACTCGTTGGTGTCCAGCACCTATAGGCTTTTTGGATACTCATTGTCTATTAACAACTTTATAATTCTCATAGAGCATTAATGCCAACTGTAGAGCTGCCCTATAACTTAACCTCAGCAGAGGTCTATTAAGCTGGAAGTGAAAACACCTATGATCGAATTCATGGCCTTTAAATGTCACTGGTGTAGCATGTTACCAAAAACCCTGTTTTTATTCCTGGTTTTGCTTCAAGCCAGCTTTGAGTAAAATTTGAAGGTGAAAGTAGTCACAATGTTTGAGCTTGAGATTAATTCTTTCCATATCCTGGCGTTATAGTTGTCTAGTCTCTTATCAAAGTTTAACTTAAGTTTGCTAGTGAGCATGAAATCACTGTCAATCTGCTTTAAGCTGAGAGCAGTTGTCTTTCTGTTTACAACCTGAAAGCTTTCTTTTGCTGATCCAAAGATACTGCTTCACTTAACAGTTCTTACGTTTCAGCTCTGTGTGCTAACATATTAAGTTTGTTGAGGTGGTTTGTGTTAGCTTGGGAGTAATTGGTATGACGCTGTTTTAACAGTGCCCATAAGATCTGATTAAAGATTTGTCTTTACTTTGTTGTCACCTTATTCAGGCTCTTCTGCTTCTTGCAACCTTATAGCTCATTGGTATAATTTAAATTGACAGATACTGTAAAGTCTGGGAGTTCCTGCAGAAGATGTTTCCGTTTTATGTTGGCATGGGGCCAAAATAACATTTCACTTGTACAGTCTGCAAGATAGCTGACTGATTTACGACTACACTGCAAGCAATGAAGCAGCTACACTTTAATGAGTGGGCAGATTTACTACAGTAAGCTAAATACATAAGCAGATATATCAAGACAAGCATGGAAATTGTACCAACAAGCATTGCATTACAAAGAATTAATGAATATGAGAAGCCCATTAACTTAACTCTTAAATTGAAGGATAGTCAATGCACCGTTAGACTGTCATAAGATCAGACTTTCTTCAGGTCCTACTACCAGGACTACTTTTTCTACTCCACCACTCCTGCTTCTGTCATAACAATTGCAACATAAATATTACAAATGATAACTTCCATGAGAACAAGATTGTTGATTGTTCCCTAAACCTTAGGCACAATATCACTGGTGGTCTGCTGCTGTTATTTCTCCGTTTATGTTTGTCTGACGGGCTGATTTTCCCTTGAGGGGACGATAAAGCCAAGCAGACACGGCTGTAAACTCACACTGAGATAGCATAAAACACCCATGCATCAACTTTCAATATCACGCCGCTGAGTCAGGATCATTTTTATTCACTTTGACACTTTGAATCTCAGTGGTTCCCCTAAAGTTAACCCCATAGGACCTTTTCATCATCCAAAGGGACTAACAAAGTGAAACAAACGGTGACCGTTTCAGCCGCATGGAAGATGTGTGAGCTGTTTGATGTCGCTTCCAGCTGCGTCACGGAGCTTTTTATCACGTCTAAAGCAGGTGTAATAAACTGGACCAGTGAGCGTGACCATCCCTGAAGCCTGAGAAAGAGTTCATCAACATGCACCCACTGCTGCACTCTGTTTAAGTTATGGCGTCTGGAGGGCTTTGCACACTGTAGGAATGGCAGAGGCTTGTATACTCAGAACTGCAGGACCGCTTCAAAGGAGTTACCATGGTGATGGAGTAGCTAAAATCAGCATGTCCTGATGAATGGAGTTAAAGTAGATCAACAAAAACCATTGGACAATTTAAGTAAGATTTAAGTAATATCTTAAAGGATCTCATAAAATGCGGGTCCAGAAATATTTGTGTGCATGAAGATATTTGGGACAGTTTTGCTTTGCTTCTCCACATACAACATGTTTGCATGCCACATTTAAAGCAAATTCAGGCAAATAACTAATGTACTGTTTGTGGTTTTGGAGCACACTAGGTTTTGAATCAAGCATTTTTAAACGCTCAAACTAATCTTCCTCAACACCCTGTATACAATGTTTCAATTAGGTTTAAATGTTTTGAATGTGTGTTTTTTCACATCATCAAGTTTTTTGCATTACCTGGAAGTTAGAGTTGGTACAAAATAGCTGTAGAACTGTTTTTATCATATTCATCACTGTCACAGTAGCAGAGAGAAAAAAGCCAGGATTTATGCAGAACTATAACTGTTAATCCAATAAAAAAACACATTTTCATTTAGATCAAATCATCCATCATGCACAAGCATTTCTTTTCCCTGTTGTCAGTTAATTTCCTCATTACATGAAACATAACTTTAATTGTGTTTCCCTCTAAAACTAACAATGTAAAGCTGCAACCCACGGCAACAGAGATTCACTGTGTGTTTAATAACGAGCTCTAACATTGTAGGAAATTGCAGACATAGATCCCATATTCTTTTACAAAATAAAATCGATCTACAATGCAGTCATATTGATGCTTCTCTGGAGGCTCAAAACAAGGATTGCTTTGCTTAAAAAGTCTATTCGCCTGTCTCCATATCACAGTACATTTGGAAGGCATGTAGAGATCTGTCTAAGAATAATGAGTGTAAGAATAATGACAGTAAAGAAACTTTATATCACAATGAATGTTCAAGTTGAGTTTACAAAAGTTCAAAAAGCTCTTTGCAACATAATAAAACGACCAATAGTCTGAGATACTGCCGTTGTTCACTATTCCAACAGTGACCAAACTCAAACATTTACAAAGTAAACAAGTCCCATGCTGTTTGAAAAATATCAATGGAGGCACTGGTAATGGCGACCCATTCTTTACTGTGAGATCTCCCCTGGTGCACCCACTCTGCAGATCATCTGCCATCCGTAACTTCAGTGTTTTTTTTTTGGTTCCTAGTCCCCTCCTGGGTGGACAAGACTGAATAATTCAGGGGCTGAATAATGGGGTGCACTAAACATCAGGGAACACACATTTTACGAGAAAGGTGAGGCGTGACAAAAGAAAACATTCATTAAAAGCTAAACAGAAGAGGGTTGATTGGCTCATGGCCCAGTCCAGAAACTCTCATCAGGGCACACCACCAAAGACAAAGTTGGATGGGAATACAACACATTAGGCTATCGCATAATCACCCAAAAAAAACAACAATAACAAGGGGATAAAAGCCTGCACAGAGAAGCAACTCCAAGGTCTATGGTTGCAAATCTAATACAGACAGAAAGTGGGGGAAGTATCAAAGTAGGTTGTTATTTACAGAAATGTATGTACAAAGGCATTACAGTCAGAGTCGGCCTTGGCGTAAGTCTTCAGGGATAATGCTCTCTGTCCCAGTACATGAATAATGTAACACAAGTGGTTTTGAAATTACCAATGATTTATGGTTGGGATCTATGCTTATAGTCATCTCCTGGATGCAGTGGTCATTAAGGTCCTCTAGAGGGAGTTCTCTATACCATACATTATCTTCAGACCGCACCTGGGGACTTTTTTAGTTTAGAAAATTTCACTTTATCTTCTTTAAGGACACTTGAGTCTGTTTTATAGAATACATTTATCAGTTTTTTAAGTCAATGAAGGTTATTTAACACACAATTTATCTCATGACACTTAACATAAAGAGAAGGTCTACACTGTACTCTATAGACACCCAACATTATCCATCATGAAATAAGCACTCTGAAACAGAGGCAAGGAAAAACATCTTTTTAAAAGGCCAGACTCATTGGTGGACAGTTGTCTGCTGCGAGGACTCAGCAGAGCAAGCAGGAAAGAGTGTTATCTAAAATAAATAAAAGATGTCACATTTTGCTTACAGAAATAATTCTTTCCCACCTGACAGTGTATGGTGTAAAAAACGAATCACTTAGTTTCAACAAAAATAATCAAGTGCTTAATCTACAATGGAATGAATCCTTAGTGGCAGCCCTTTAATACATTTGAAATCTTAATTTAATAGGACATTGATAAAGGACCAACCATGAAATGATACAAAAGCAGCTGCCCATTCACTGCTGCTGTTCTTGTTTCTGCCTGTAATTAAATTTCAATCACTTGATTAAAACATAACAATACATGCGATGGACTTTTGATTCTGTTATTGTAACACATTCAGACTCTTTTGTTGTTAAATAATTCAACTGTAGTGAATAGAGCCAGCAGTAGCTCTCTATTAAAAGATAACAGAACAAACACAATTTTTTAAGAGCTTAGAGGCATTCTTCGCTGGAGGCACTTGGACCGTGATTAAAACTTGTTGAGTCATTCATAACATCAACACAGACTTAAAGAATGTAATTCCCTCCAGTGCTTTACTAATCTCACTAATACTCAAAGTCCGACTTATACCCGTTGTGAAGACGTTTGTTTCTGTATGTTTGATCGATGTTTAAGGTTGGATAAAAAAGCATTGTCAAAGCATACACAGTAGTCTTAATGGTTTGATAGTTTTCAAATTACAAAAATTAATTATTCTTATTGTAAATATGTCCAAACAAATAAAGAATACAGCCCTAAAAAGTTAATTAAGGCAAAGCTGGATGGGATTTTTTAAAATGCCCTTTAAATGCTTTATTAAAACCTGACCTGAAATGTGAAGGGATTACATATTCATATTAGGAGAGGGGCTGCTCAGTCGCTCCTTTTCTCTTGCCTGACTTGTTTATTTAGGAGGGAAATCATCCAAAATGGATGAGCTGAGATAAATTGAGATTTATTAACAAGGAGAGGAAATTGTGGACAGATTGTATTTTTTCCGGTCGCAGCCTTGAGATGTTTTCCTGAAGAAGTGTGTGTGTGTGTATGTGTGTGTATGTGTGTGTGTGTGTAGGGGGCACAGTACAATCATTTTTATTAAACTGATATGCATGCAGAATGTCAGCTGCCATGCCATCTCCTTATTCAACAAACAACACTGCATGTAGGAATGTCAAATAACCTGGATGCTAAGAGGCATCATTTTACCCGCCAGCATCTATCTGGAGCATCAGCAATCTGCATGACGCATGAGGGGCTTTTCTATAGCCGGGCTGATTCAGCTGCAGAGGAATAACAGAATATATCATGATGAGAGCAATCAAGGTGTCTTACCTCGTCTTGGTAGATGAAGAAAAGCATGATGGACAGAATCTCCAGGAAGAAGATGAGCAGGAGGAGGATGAAGAACTGCGGAGACACAAAGGGAAGAGAGAGAGAGGACAACTGAGTTATTTTTCATTAAATTCATCAGCGAGAAGGAGACCACATGGAGGAATATAGGTATCTGTCTGTGAAGAGTGAATGTAGTTTAAATTGAAGGAGATGAAAAAGGCAGTCGACACCAGTGTGTGTGAGGGACTGAAAGGTAAAAAAGTAAGAAAGAAAATGCCATAAAGTGTCAAGGAGAAGGATTTGGGGAAGTGGGGGCGATCGAAGCGCTGTAGATCGTTCAGCCTCGATTCTAAGTGACAGGTCAAGAGAGTAGAGAGAGAGGAGGCTGTGGCACAATCACAGCCAGCAGGACAGACCAGGAGAAGTGATATACAGTTTTTTTTCTCCATCCACTTCTGAATTTGTAAAAGGCACCACATTTTATTCTCCTTTATTCGCCAGCCGACCCCTTCCTCTCTGTGGCGGGCGGGATGAGCTGCTTGATGGGCGATACATCTTCTCCATGTGAGCCCATGTGAGCGCTTAAAACAGTTACGAGCTCATCCATCAGCGGCTCTGAGAGGACATGACTCTGTGCCTCACACATGAAAGTGACTGTCTGATCCAGGGAATGGGGACATATTTTGAGAGGCATGATGAAACGACGTTCCAGAGGGTCACACATAGAGCTCGATGAAATGGGTTCTAGATAATCAATTGAGGTCTGTAAACAAATACATCTACAAACATCTATGCTAAATTTATGCTCTGAGGAAAACAAAAATGGAAACGCAGCCTTAAGTAATGCTCTAGGAAAGGAAATGTCAGTGGGTTTGGCAATCATTGATAAAATATCTCAGGAACTTAGTAAATATTATTATAATAGTAAATATTATTATAAAGATAAATACATTGTCAAATCATAAACCCCATAAATAAGGGAATTTATTTCGGGGTCTAAATAGAAGGTATAATTTAACCATGTGGTCATTTGCTAAAACTACAACTTGAGCCCATACACTACTGGATCAAAAGAGATGTATGACTTACTGCCTTGTGTCCACAGGGCAAAATGGACAAAAGAATGACTTCCTCAAAGCTACCTTTATACCTCAGTTTAAGTTTCTTAGCATGTTTTCTAAATATAAGGATAGTCTATTCCTTGATCTTTAGGAAGATTTTTTTTGGTGGATAATTACAGATAATGCCATCTCCAACAGTATGTCATGTTTCTTTGTTCAGTTTGGACTCTGATTCCAAGAAAGAGTAAGATCAAATTTGTTTTAACAGATAGAAAGGGTTTCTATTTTCTGCCATTTCAAGTAGGCTAAGTAAGACAAAGCAGATGTACAGAAAACAAGCACTCTTAAGGCGCAAACCTGAGATGTTGCTCATGGTACAGCCTCAGTGCTACCAGCTTGTTTTTTTTAAATCTTTTTTTTTTTTTGTAGAGTGACGCACAGAAAACCTGGGACCCTCTCAGAGGATCAAACCATGTTTCATCAAAAGATAGAAGTAGCTTTTCAAAGAAATCATGGCCACATGTCCTCTGTGTATTACAGGCAATGCTTGCGAGTAGATGCGAGTGTTGCAAGTTCACAAGACTGGCATGGAGCAGGGCTGTCAGTCGCCCCTGAGGTCTCTTTGGCTGCACCTGCATGAATGAATCACTGAGCATGGAGACACTGAAAGGTGAGATACAGACGAGCTAACAGCATTTAGCCCATGGTGACTCATGCGCTTTTGAAAAGAGGCTCTCAAATAACTGTCTGAAATCAATTCTCCATTGTTCTGTCAGGCTTCATTGTCTGTACTTTGTGCTGTGTGTTGTGAGGCCAACTTCCAAAGTAGCTCCAATTTGTGAGTTTTTTTTTCTTTTCTTTATTGGAAATATGCTCAACTGTGGATAAAATTGATGCTTTTCATGCCGTTGAAAGGAAGGAGATTATGTGAAAATACAATTCAGTCAAGTAAAGCAGTACATAGTTTACCTAACTCTGAATACTTGACATTTTCATTCAAGGATCTTTCCCAGACAGCAGCAATATATGACTTATTTATGGACAATAGTTCTGCTACTGAAAATACATTTGAAAAATTGAATGATGCAGGCAGAAACACACTGAGAGATTTGCACAAAATGGCAAGTGTCAAGTTAAAATTCTTGACATTTCTTCAGTTTCAGATATTTCCTGACCTGACATGGATATCTGAATTTTTCTCGATGAGTGAGATTGAAGGGTCAACTGAGCAAGTACACTGCTGAATTTAGATTATGTGTCTGGTCCAAAGTTCCAGAGGAGAGTTGTGTTGCCAAAGGCACTTGAACCTTGCTGCAGTATGTGATAAGTTTTTGCTAGTTTTTCCACTGCATTCATTCTTAGCCACTAGAATGTAGAGAAGGTTTTAAACAGGCAGACAGAATCAATTTGACAGATATTCACCGCCCTGACTCCTATCACTTTACTTCTTGTGAAAATGGGATAGCAAACAAGTCAGTGCTCATGTCTGTTTGTGTAATTATTTCAAATCATGTAATTAAGTTAATAAAACTACTGAGGGATCAGTCATGTAAATTTCTTTTGACACAACAGGAGTCAACAGCAGTAATAGTAAGGATGAGATAACACAATGTCTGTAAAAGGAGCATCCAAATGTAATATTTAACTCTGGACATCAACCACCAGAAACTCCATTCATTACTTCTACCCTTTCAATCTTGTGTCGAGGCCATTTTTGAGGCCATTTTTGGGGCCATTCTAGTGTTGCTATTTTGGTCTTGTACAAAAAGCTGATGTTCCCATTATTCATCATGCTTACAAAACCACTGATTGGCTTGGCTTGTTTAATGGTCCTGTAAAACTGTCAATGGGCACAACAGCTGAACGTTCTGAACTGCTGAAAACATCAACAAATTGATCCCAAATCAATGGTTTTGAAAAAGGCTTCCAGCTGAACATAAGGCTGTAAATGGAGCCATGTGTTTAGACTCTCCATTGATAAAACATTCTATAATCACTGTAACAATCTCAAAATATCTCAGAATTTAGCTGCAGCTTCTTTACCAGCTAGTTGCAAATCTTTATCTGCATGTCATTGATTGGTATTACAAGGAGTCCTAATATTGATATTTTACTATCGATACAGTGCTTTTAAAACAAGAAGAATACATCAAGGAATTGAACCATAGAGTACCAGGGTCTAGGCCACAAAACTCGAGCCAGGGTTATGCTTGTCAGTTGTAGGCTACTGTTGAAATACGGCGTTTCAACATGGCATACTTTTAATAGACCCACTCCCTCTGTCAACAAAGGAGATCAATTGGAAGTTGCAAGACATATTATGTCACATTTCCAGGTGACTACATGTTGATAAAAACATAATTACTAATCCAATATTCAAATACTTCCAATATAACTCTCTAAATCTTACAAACCGACCAAGCTTTCTATTTTCCCATCTCCTTGTTTATGATTCCCCTCCTGCTTCATGGCTTCTTGCGCTACTGCTTCTCGTGTTTTTTTTTCTCTGAGATCATGCAACCAAACCAAAGAGCAAAGGGACATTGTTAGGAATGGGAAACTGATTCTCACCATCATCTGGAAAACAAACAGACTCTTCCCCTGCGGCTCTCTGAATATTCCCCATTAATTTACTCTCAATAGGAAATGTAACTCCTTCTTTAGACCTTAGGCATTAGGCAGATTGAATGGGACTACTTACCGGCAGAAGACTGCTTTCTGCTTCTTTAATACACTAAAAGGAAGCAAATGAATTAACATGGGGAATTTGTATTTGCAGGATTGAATGGGTTACTTTTATCAAGCAGGTTGCATACATTAACAGTAAATTATGAAAATCAATTTGTGAACTGTTTAGAAAGGCTAATGATGTTAACAGCAACAACAGAGTGCTAATTTAGCGCAGAAGAATCAATTTAGAAAACATTATTCATTGAAAAGAACAGATGTAACTTCCCCGTCATGTTAATATTAACAAAGAACATGGAAGCAGCTGGTGGTGAACAGGTCTCTTTCTCTGAGAAAGAAAAAAAGCTCTAATTGCGACATAAAATATAAAAAAGAGCATAATTTGTTTGAAATGACGTTGAGAAGCGGTCGCCTAACAAGACTGTAATGACATGCTTGTTTGTGTGACAGCAGGCAGCAGAAATACATTTGCATCTGTTCTACAGCCTTAATAGAGGTACTTTGTATTTAAAGTATGGTTTGCATCAATGTACAGAGGTAAAGTATTGAATCTAAAATTGCAGTTGTGTTTTTTTTTTCTGTGCTGGAATGTACTCGGTGTCCCACTTTGATAAATTATTATAAACAAAGACTCAGATCCCATTACACAAGGAGCAAAACAGGCTCGATATGTTTTTCCTGGATCGTCATTATTCAAGCTGGAATCTGTTATTCTGTTTGCAGCAGTGGCCTCCAGCAGCAGAACTACGGGGAAGATTTATAGGACATCAGAAAAAAAGGAAAAGAAAGAGGGCTCTAAACAGGTTTTCTATGGAGGAAAATGTTCTGCCGTTATTAAACTGTTGTCAAATGACGTTCTTATGATTTTCAATCTTATCGCTATTTACTGCCAGTGGTGGAAGAAGAGCCCAAATCATTTGCTTGAGTTAAAGTGCCGATCGAGCAAAAGTTCTTCATTACATGTAAAAGTCCTCATTCAAATTTTCTGGAAATAAATTTGCTAATACATCAGTATAATGCACTTAACATATCCAAAGTTAATGTACCTGTTCTGCAGGAAAAGTTGGTCTCTGTGATAGATTTGAAATTCTATATAACATTATTAGATTATTTACAGCAAAGACTTGATTCATAAGCAGTGTTAAAGAAGGCTTATGGAGCTAGTTTATACTTTATATGCAGTTAGTTCAGTGGTTCCCAACCTCAGGGTCGGCCCCCTCCAAAGGGTCAGCACATAAGTCTTAGGGGGTCATTGGGTTATGACTGAGGGAGAAAATAAGAAAACACTGACGTATGAATCGCTAATTTATATTCAGTTTGGACTTGTATTGTTTTACTTGTGAAATATTGGACAGTTGTACCCTTTCTGTTATAAAAGTTAAAGATTTAAAGGATGAATCATTCTCAAGGCAAGACTTCTCAAATGTAGAGGAGAAGAAGCCAAAAGTGTAGAATTAACATATGACCTCCAAGTATACTGTAGTACCTCAAAATTGTAAAGTAAGGTGCAGTGCCTTAGAGTAATTTCCTTCCACCACTGTGCACGCATGGAATAGTAAGGAATCTATATATAAATCATCACACGTGTCAGTTTTCTGTATGTTGTAGGAAGGCTGCTTTCATCCCCCACATCCCTCCCTTCATTATGTACTCACGCAGAGCAAAGAAAGAGAGATCTTTTTTTACCTTTATGTCTTATCACCAGAAAACCCTGAGAACTTCAAACCAGGGAACATGTGCAATGTCTTTCTTCCCACTACTCTTCCATTGCATGTCAAATGAGAAACAAAACATATTTTCCAAATGGAAACTTCCAGGGCTGAGAATAGATCTAAAACAAAATGTGCCAAAAAATAAAAATAAATGCAGTTCTTTGAATGGCCACTTGAGGCTGACTCTAAATTGGGTCAATCCTCATTAGGTCCCTTATTAAACATGTTTGCAGCCTGGTTTAAACCAAAGGTTTTTTTTCCCCCCTTCAACTCAATTATCTTTCATGTCAACAATAAAGGGGTTTAAATTTTGTATAATTGATCAGTTTAAGTTATATAATCACTAAAGGGAATGTGTAATTAGGGGTGTGGTTAGTTTGAGTAACACGTGAATACAGCTTGCTGTTGGCTAGACAACAGCTCAGCTTATTCCTTCACTGATTTTACTCCTCAGCCGTGTTTGCGTTGTTGGTGTCTTTTGAGTATTATCCGTACAAATATTGGTTAAATAATATTGCTCGCTCTGTGATTTACTGTACTGAAGGACTGCCCAGGAAGCTTGTGCTACAGCATCAGTCCTTGCTCTCTCACCAGAGACACAAGCGACTAACTTCAACAAAGCTACTTTTCACCGGCTCTCTTAGTTTCTGGAGTTTAATTAATGAACAACTACAGTGAGCTGCCACCACAAATAGAAATAGAAATACAAAGCTTTTTTATTACAAACCTGTTTTTATTGTATTAAAACGATTCAAATGGCTCTTAAATACTTTTCATATTTTGTTGTAGTCATGGAGGGACAATGTCCTGCTGTTTTTTGTTCCATTAAAATTTATGTATTGTGACATTTTATGAGCCACAGCTGGTCTGTACTGTAACTGACTTTATGAGGGAACAAAAACCTACAGGAAACCAAAACTTCTCAAGGACCACAATAGAGCTCCTTAGGGTTAAGCTTTATTTATTTTATTTTTTTTAAGTATGTTTGCAGCTTTTTCTTTTGCAGGAGAGCAGCTCATAGCACAGAAACCATTAGACATCAGTCCCTTGAGAGAGTTCTGATGTCATATTAACTCTACTGTCATATATCTGAAGCACACTAGCTTTTGATTAGTCACTGAGGTCAATATGCAGATTGCACATATTAAAAATTTTTTTTTATATAACACACTCCCCTGCCTTGCTTGCATATACTGATGTTATTTATTATATGTCTTGTTTGGCCAGCAGTGCTGATGGCCCCTGTTTAGCAGAGATTGATGCCTTAGCAGGGCTGCAGGATGAGAACTATAATCAAACTCCTGGCACAGGGATTGATTCCTCCATGTTCATCCATACTGTGATTTCCTCACGGAGTTAAGGCTACGGCGTTCTTTGTGTGTGTGTTGACAGTCCAATATGAGACCGGTGAAGCAGCAATGTCAAGAGCACAATCCTCCAGCACCTCGTGAATCAATACCTTTTGGAATCCTGCAGCCTGGAGCGGAGCTAGAGGGAAGCCTTTGAGGTTATACACCTGTTCTTTTGATGTGGGGGGTCTAATCATTAACAGGCTCTAAATCTCAGACCTGCTCTCTGTTAACAATTTTATTCCATTCACACCACGATGTCCTCACCTTTCTCACTAATTTGTGAGCAGATCAGGTCACAGACCCACCACACCTCCTCTGTGCCCTCTAACCTGCATTAGTATTGACCGACAGTACTCACTGGTGCGAAACATGACTTTAATTACCCATTGCCCTGATGAAATGCTCTTATTTTCTGTTTATAAAGACAGAGCATAGCATGTTGTTCCAAAAAGTAGTTAAATGTTATGACTGGCATAACACTTGAATATTGACAAGTGTGTTTTTCTTTAAGCACCTGAAAGACAAAAGTTTCTCTAGAAGGCCTTTTTTCCCCTTTGGAATAAACAACACAAAATAGTTGTAGTTGAGAAGCAAAAATGTGTTTTTATTAATTAATAGTTTTATATTAATAGTAGCTGATTGTATAAAACATGGACGTCATTGGTTTGCTGAAGAGGTGTTATCGAGACCTACAATTAGGACTGTCGCAGTAACCGCAAAAATGAATGACCACGATATTAACCAGCCAGCCACGGAGCATGGCAGGCCACCATCACCGGCACATGTGAAGTCACCTCAATCCACTTCCTGTTCAGATGGAAACAGTGCCAACTGCATTGGTACCTAAACTGAATGTAACTTCACCCCTTTGGAAACAGTTTTGCTTTCAGCCATTTGAAAAAGGAGACCCAGCTAATTTAGATGAGGCAATTTGTAAAATCTGCGTCAAAAAGATCCCTGTTAAACGAGGAAACGCATCCAATTTCAGATCTTAACTAGTAAATAGAGTCTGGCCTGCAAGACTATTTTTATTATTTTTATCATGTATTTTCTTCTTAACAGCAACAATGCAATGATTATCAGTGACAGACACAAACATTCTCACCAAACAACGGTGTGAGAGCAGCTGGAAACTTCTTTCAAATTGATTTAGCTATTGCTTAACTCTGATTGGAACACAGGTATATGACATCATCTTTTCAATTTTTGCTTTATTTGCAAAAATATAATTGAATAGGAGGAGGGTGCATTTTCCAGACATTGTAATGTCAGAAGAATAGCTTTGTGTTTTGGGAAACTTACTCAATCCGTTGTCTTGAGAGTTACAATATCTCTCAGTTCAATTTAAGTTTGAACCAGTAGCCAGGTAGCTTAGCTTAGCATGAGGACATCAAACAATGAAGAATGCCTTTATCAGAGGTCACTAAGTCTGCCTACCAGCGCCTCTGAAACTCATTAATTAACAGGATGTATCTCCATGTGCAGTAATGACAAGTTGTGGTTTTATGGGGTCTGTTTGGATGCTCCATTTCTGGACCTGCTGCAGCTACTTCCTGATGTGTTGCTGGTTGCCTGGCAATTCTCTAATAAGATAGAACTCCAATTAGGTTCTGCTTAGGAGAAGAAGACAGCCTCAGTTACTGCATATGAGAAACACTTTGTTCATATAATTGGGAGCAAAACACTACACCATAGTTACAGAACTGAACCAAAGTTGAAGTCAAAATTAGAAACTGAAGCTTTAAATACATGCATATTTGATCAGGTTACTACACAGTGTGACTGCAGCAGACACGATTGAATTTTAAACTCAGTGATTGAATCTTTGTGACCAAAGTGCACCTTAGAACTCAAATCCAACTTTTCTGCTTAAGTTGGCAGGCTTGTATCTGTGCTTTGACTTCTTTTGGATCGAAGAACTAGATTTTTCTTTTTAAAAAGCCTTGGAAGAGCTCCAACAGTCATTCAATATTGTCTATGCAGAAAAAAGAACAGGACTTCTTCCAGCATCATGCACACCTGAAATATCTTCCTACATCCTTTTCAAAGTCGTTTGATCTAACTTTGGCAGAAAATGCTGTTCTTACCATTTACAATATGTTTCTGCATCAGATAATATTCAGGCTGTTTTAAGGCCTCCTTTTTTTCCCAAACAAATACTTCAACAACATTTCTTTATGAGTACTTTGTTTGATGGCTTCAGCAATACTTCTGCCCTCAAAATCAGGAGAAAACAGACTGGCCATTTGTTTAAAAAATGTGTATAAAGTTTTAAATTAATTTTAAAGCTAAAAATGTCTTTGAGACCATTCAGAAGAGAAAATGCAAAAGCTTATTTTGAGAACTGTAAACCGGTAACTGCGATGTTTGTTGTTGCAAATGAGTATGCACACAAAGGCAATAATACGTGTGCCAGCACAGAGCAACAGTAATTCCTCAAACATATCACAGGGATGTTTCAATCCTCAGTGTCCCTCATCAGTGATCAACATGATAATTAGCCATGAATCTTCAAGGCAGAGACGTCTTTTCTAATCTCCGTGCAGAACAGTTAGCTCTGTCACTCATTAAAGCACACTTCTAATTTGCCCGGTCTCATTATATTGACACAGCGCTGGATTTAGTCTGGTCACTGTGGGGAAAATGTCATGGATCATACTAATGATCGACACCGAGACTTTTTCCCACAGAGCTCATAATTGCTTCCTCCTGCTGTGCCATTTTTCTAATGATTAATGCTATTTTCCCCCCTGACAGAATTATTCTTTGTGATAAATGCTGCACAGCGTCGTGGCCTGATTACATCAGCTTTTGTTTGTTTATTAATCATCAATGCTGTCAGGATCTGGGGGTTACACTTCATCAGGTATACCTGGTTTGAAATAGAGGCTTTAAGCACAAACTTTGTTCAAATTAGAGCAAAAAAAAAGTTCAATATTTGATGTCAAACACTCCCTGTGGCCTGATTTTCATGTAAGTGAGTATAAATATCTCTTTTTCCCAATGGCAAACTCAGGTTCAGAGTCCTCTGCTGGAAAAATAAAATTCAACATGACTTTTCTCCAAATGATAATTATCTACATATCATGCTGGCTGCTTATTTATAGTTGAATGATTTTTAAAATTTCTTCCATAATTTTGACTTCTGTCCATGTTAATCTCATATTTACATTTCATTGAAGGATGATAATTTAAGCATATTTTTCAGCAAATTATATATTTGTTGTTAGTATTACTCTATGTGAAATGGTCAATTGCATTTGTGGCTTTTGAGAAATTTTAACTGTTGTTTCACATATTTACTGCAGATTAAACTCTAAATAATAAGCATCAGAAATAATTCTTATTCATTTTTGATCTAAATGTTGGAGATTTATGACCAAAAATTATTTTTTTATATGAGAACTAGTGAATTTATTTGCAAAAATGGGGCGACGCCTGAGAACTGGTCCAGGCAGACAACTCGAGCTACACTGGTTTCACACTGATATGCTTCATTCTCACAATCTCCCCTAACACACATCCTCCTAATTGGGCGGTCTCTCATCTCATCTTTATCATTGCTTTGCTGTTTATACCAGTGCTGCACTTAAATCCCCCCACCAACCCAGCATCCACCTGCAAGCACCGTGGGGGTTTAAGATTTAATGTCATCACTCCCTAATTTCTGCATGTTAAATAAATCTGCGAGGACTGATGAGGTCAGAGCCTGACGCCAAACATTAACTATGATCTGCTGCTGCAATAAATATTTCAAACAATACAAACGTGAGTTGTCTGACTGAAGTATAGTAGGATTCATGCCACTAAAAACTACAGTATCTGCACTTATCGACTGACAATAAGTGGTATGATAAGTGGTCATGGTCATGAAGCACTGCTCTCTTCTGTGATTACAATGTTGCTGTCAATACTTCAGGATGAGAGACAGCAGCTGAATGGAAACCATCGAACAAACAAGCAGATGTACTGAGAGCAGCAAAAACCATCTCCAGACATGAATCTAAATAAAAACAGAGTAACTATGTCAGCAGGGGTTCCATGTTCAAGGAGGTCAGCTCCTCTGACAACAGGGCATGACACCCAATTTACCCAAATACTGAAGAGCAGTTTTCCATTATAAGCCCAGGAAGGCCATACATTTTTATTTACATCTTTGAACCATTGAAACAGTATTTATCTGTATTGCAACATGTTTTGCATTTTTTTTAGTATTTATGAAAACAGATTTGGAACCGTATTTAAAACACAAGGCATACATAGGTATGGCCATTCAATGATGGAAAAGATGTTAATGCTGTTAGTATGACCTGCTCCAGGGTTAATGTAGGACAATTTGGCTTCGATAGAGACAGGGATTTTAAAAGTTTCCATTCAAATTTCACCTAAGGACATGTAGTGATTTAATTAGAAGCTTATTGCAAGATATTTAAGTAACTACACTTGGGTTGGGGTTGGTATTTGGTAATTATTTTTCCGGTTTGAGGACACAGTTTCAAAGTTTGTTTACACTTTGAGGTCATATAATTGGACTAATCTGTGTCAGTCTGTGAAGCGCATGTTCGTATAAGCCATGGATATGTATAGTCATCACTATTGTTATTGATTGTCAGTAAGAAATAATTAACCTTTATGTTGACGCATTGTCCATAATATAGCAACTCGTCCAACAATCCAAAAACAATGTAACAACTGTTCACACATTCTGTTTTTCATCAATATGCATGTCTTTAGATTAGTTAACAAATGAGATCGTGGGTTTCTGTCATTACTGTCCTACTTTTGTCTTTTAGGCGATAATGACTACTGAAACTTATAATTACTGTGCAGTCCTGCTCCTGTTTATCACAAACAATTCTTTTACATGCTAATTGAAAGAGTGGTTGTGCAGATGATATTTTTCTCAACCAAACAACAGCTGTTCACAGCAGTGATTGTAAAAGCTTTGAAGAAATGGATACAGGTTGAATCTGCAGTGTGTCTGAACAATCAGTGAGAATAAGAGGGAAAAAGATATATATCTTGCTAAATTGGAATGTGGAGTTGTTATTGATGTTTTGGTAACGTCAACAACAACAAAGTGATATATAAGAATGTGGCGTCATAACATCAGCGCAACCTTTAGTCTTCAAGGTTTCAATCAGCCTTTGCATCACAAACCTTTCATGCAAACGTCTTACCGTGAGCAGCAGAGGACGGCTCTCCTTGACAGCTCCCACACAGCCCAGACAGCCAATCACCATGATGATTGTCCCCACTGCGATGAGCAGGTTGGCTGCCGACAGGGAGGGAAGGGATGATGACAGGGTGGCAAAGTTTCCCTGGGTCACTGAGAGCCAGACTCCCACCCCCAGTATGCCACATCCTCCCAACTGCAAGGAGAAACACAAACAGGCATAAAGCCGTCAGTGTGCAAACAACAAAGTCAAACGCTCACCCGAAACATCAACACAGTCAAACGTGGTGGTGCATAAAAATATGGTCAGCCTTTTTTGTGGCTCTGGGTTTGTTTTTTAAAATGCATGCAAGTGAGGGTGTGCAAGGTTGAATAGGAAAACAAAACTAAAAAAATCACTTGTCAAATACTCAAAGAGCTGCAGCAGTCAGAGTTAAGGATGAAAAGAGGATGCAGAGCAAAGCAACACAAGCCTTTAAATAAATAGTTATATGTTTAGGAAGAATATGTTTATTTGCTTTTCTGCAGAGACTTAGTAAGAAAATCGATTTACTATCACATCTGTCGGGCCCGTTTTAAACGGCAGTCAGCAGCTTATTATGTAAGCTTAGCACGACCACATCAAACAGGAGTAAACTGTTCTCCTGACGTTGTGGAAAAGTAGCAAAATGACAAACTGTGGGTTAGACAATCAAACAATTTGTAATAATAAAGCACAAAATTAATCAAAAGTTCACTCAAGACACTTTACAAAAAGAGCCAGTCCAGACGTGTACAAAAGAAAAGTACTCATTTTTAGATTTGCCACAGAGACCCAACATAAATCCAGCATGACTAAGCACTTAGCAACATTTGGCAACAGTGTTAGGCCTAGTCCACACTTAGGCGGGTATTTTTGATTGCACATCGTTTTCACTTTTGTTTGCATGAGATTAGTGCGATAGCAGACGTAATTAAACTGTTACTGGTTTTAATGTTGCTAACTTGACTTTTTTACATGCTAACACATAACATACACAGTTGCTCTCCCACTATGCCTACGAGCTGAGGCGCCTAAATGGACAACTTTGTCGATGAAATGGTCATCGCAGAGGAATGGCGAGAAACTTTTAGCATGTCAAGGACGTTGTTTTTGATTTGGAATGCTCCTGACAGCCGTAACAGTGTGTTTTGCGTTTTCATGTGGACTAGACCTTAAGCTAAAACTTCTAACAGGCAGAGACCTCAAACAGAACCAGACTCCATGGTGAACAGCCATCTATCACAACTGGATGTACAGAAAATAGAGAGATTGAGGGAGATGGGTGAAGACAGACAAGGCAGGGTTATATGTTTCTTGCCAGCTAACAGTAACTTCATTACACCTGGCTACATACTTGGTCTAAGTGTTGTCAATCCTTTCATCTAACTCCAACGGAAAATAAAAAAACAAGTTATCTTCAGTAGGACTTGACTATAGATAAGAATAAAACTATATTATTTTAACACTCGATTGATGACCAATTGTTTCCTTATTATACGTGTTTCCTTATTACACAGAATTATTACAAAAAAAAGTGAGAGAGCTGTAAATATTTAACTCAAAGGATGAACCTGAGGATATTTAATTCATCAGAAAATGTTGATGACTGTCACGATGGAACATATAAACTCACATTTAAAAAAATCTAACTCTGGTGACTCACAGGAAGTCATTAGCATATTACCGCACCTTACAGTATGTGTTTGTTTGACTACTTTGGTGTCATGAAGAGCTCTCAAAGACAAAACTGTTCATGAGTATTATAAGTCCTGACTGCAACAGGACTAACTGAAGATTAATCAATCACTCTGTCAATCATTCAGATGTATTCATAAAGTGCTTTCAAAAATAGCAGCAGCTGACCAAAGTACAGTAGTGTAGAAGCCAAATTTAACAGTACTGTACATAAGAACCAAGCACTACAGGGATAAAAAAAAAGGAAAGACACATAAGCATAAACACAGTATAGCAAGCATCCTGAAAGTGGATCACGTGGAGTCCACTACTACGAAGTTGGGAAAGGCCATTCAAGGCATGAAAAACAAAGAGAGCAACCTTAAATCATCCAAAAGCATATTTAGAGAGGCTAGGAGTGATATGCTCCCTCCCTGACTTTCTGGAGTCAGTCAGCAGCATTTTGGACAAGCTGCAGGCAGGACAGGAATGACTAACAAATACCAGCGTGTACAGTGAATTACTTTCATAAAGCGGAAAAAAAACTGACAACCTAAGTTTGTCAGGGACAACAATCTGATTTTTTGATAGGAATTGACCAACTCAGGACAGTAACCCCAATAATCAAGACTATTTAAATGGCCCATTTCTGACCTTGAGTAATGCAGATAGCATTGGTAGCAACCCTGAAACCAGACTGAAATTTATCCAGGAAAGTAATTTGATGATGTGGCAACATTTTCCACATAAAAAAAAAAAAAATAATAATAATTTTAAACATAAAAATGACATTTTGGGGTCTTGTTATAGCCTTACAAAAAGGCATACTTGTCACAATGACTTTGAATCTCAACTGATGTGATGGAGTTTAGGTTTGGCGTTTGTTAAGAGGCTGCATATTTAAAGCAGGCTGGAATAGTGCCAGTAGCAATAAAAGGATGAAACAAGGGTTTCTTTCTGTAACATAGGAAATATACTGTAGATTCTGTGTGATCGCGATCTAATTTGTTTTTTAACGAGGACATTCTCTTTTATCTTTCTGATGTATCATGGAAATTCTCTGCACTCGTGCTGACACGTTAGCATGTTTACCAAATGATCTTGCATAATTATATAGGTTGCTTAAATAGATCCCTTTGAAAATTGTTTGCTCACATCTAGCATACTAAATTAATAATACGTATGCTTTTAAATTCATATTCTGGTCCCTAACAGTCATTTGCTTAACTGTAACACCACAAACAAACAAAGACACACCAGAGTTTGGTTAGAGGCAAACTGAGCGCCTTCTTTTGAAGTGGACTTGGACCTGTTTTTTTGTCTGCACCAAAATTCTACAGACAGTCTCGCACACACACACACGCACGCACGCACGCACGCACACGCACACGCACACGCACACGCACACGCACACGCACACGCACACGCACACGCACACGCACACGCACACACACACACACACATATACATACACTCACACCAGAGTCTGCTGGGACTAAACCTATAGATGTTAAAGCACCATGACATATTCAGTCTGTAGCCAATAACCCTTATTAGTCAAAATCAAGTGTCTTTATTGAGACCTTGATTCAATTTTAATTGAACAGTTTTTCAAATGACTACTTGTACCAAAGCAGAATTAACCTATAAATGTTATGTCCTTGGATACATTTCTGGATTGAGAACTGGGGGAAATATTTTGGTTCATTGACAGTTTCTTCCAGTTTCTACCTCGACTGTCGCAGAAAATTGACAGAAGGTTATTTCAGGAGAATTTCATGAGGATTGTCTCTGAACTTCTCCTGATGTGGTTGTTCACACATGCACCTCACAGCTGGAGACTATCTCTGTCAGACAGGAGGAGGGTTGGTGGGTCTCCTGAGGCAAGACATGATGTAAGAAGAACGACATGGAAGTGGTGGATGAAGCGACAGAGTCTGCTATACGATGGTATATTGAGAATGTATGTCTATATATATATTAACGCTTTGTGTAGTTAGACAGCATCATGCTATCAACAAAAGAGCATGGAAGAACATACTTGCAAACAGACAACCTAATACAGCCTGTGGTTGTGCACCAATCGCAGGGAATAAACGTCACCACCCCCTCCCACTAGCTCAAGTTGAATTCTCCTGATTATATCCTGCTGGGTTCTCACATAAGCTCACTCTGACTTCATGTGGAAAATATACTAGGGGGCTGGCAGGAGAAACTGCAGATAGAGTCCGAATGAAAAATATGGCTTTTTGCGTTCACAAATGCAGCTTGATTGTTACACTTGAGACACTGGGAGGTGATTGGGGAGGATAAATGCTTACACAGTGCAGAACGTGGACTCCAGAGACATGTTTTACATGCACAGTCCCAGTTCTAGCTGTAGTTACCTTTAAGCAACAAAAGCACTTTGGTTGGGGTTAAAGATAGAATAAGCTTTAACAATCACTCTTCCTTTAATGATTCACATCTTTGCTGAAGTTTCTTGACTTAAACCAAGATGACAGTCTTTCCCCTGACAATGACCAAGCGCTACCAGCAACTAAATATAACCAGGACATTTTTGAGTATGTGGTACACAGATACTACTACAAGCAGAAACTGTATTTGCAAATGAGATGTTTTGGAGAATAAAAAGAAATACTTTGTAATTGAACTATTTCCAGTTTCAACATTTTTTAAAGTTGTGTTTTTAGACGTTTCATCCTTATGTTTATATAGTTAACCTGCTCTGCATGTTGTTCCCTTTAAAACAAGTCTCTGTTCCAAATGAGTTGAACTCTACGAACCAGAGATTGTCTCATTTTGAAATATGAAAATGTTTTGGTCTTAATGGCCTGCAATTCTCCTAATATTTCAAAGTAAGGAGGTATGAATTTCCCACTAAAATAACTGAACTGTGATATCAGAGTAATTACCACCTTTATTAAAGAGGTTGGCTTTTTAATATGCAAGACCATTTACAGTCAGTTGGGGCTGATGTTTGAAGAATTCAGCTGCTCTGGGAGGATATTTTTATCTCTGGAGTCCAAAGCCTGTGTGGATCCTGTTTTTCTGCTTTGAATTTCTAAAGAACGGCATCATGTTTGCCTTGAGAGGAGCAGAATGATAGTGAGAGAGAAAAACATAAACACATTTATGACGCACATTAGTAAAGACTTAAAGACTTATCTATAGGAAACATCCATGCACGGTCTAACCAGCGTCTCCCCAGAACTCCCAGTGGCTTAAGATTTACACAGCTTCATACGTGATTATTGTTCTCATCCAAAACTTTTCTTTCTATTTCCAGCTTCAACATGAGATCTTATTTAATGAGGTTTTGAGCCAGAAGTAGGCCAAGGCAGAAATGAGAAAGCACTCATATGAGGCACCATTCATTGAGGCAGGTTTCTGTTCACTATCCAGCTCGGCTGGGAGATTTCAGCTGCTCTCAAATTAACAGTCTTTGGGTCAGTGTCACTCACAAAGGACCCTTATGATGCCCCCGAGTATACATTATTCTCTAATGAAGATTGGCCGCAGTAAAAGGGTGAAGGATGAAAAGGGAACCAAGGGATTTGATGGCACTTAACATTTGAAGTCAGATTCTTAAGCTCATTGGAGAGAAGTATATAACCACTTTGATGCATGGGGTTACACTTCACATACATGGAGCATGTAAACTGCATGACATATTTCTTCAGGAGTTATCAGCCAGAGACAGATTCATTCACAGACGCTGAAGAAAAAGGCAGAAATAAAGCAATGTGCTACAGAAGTGATTAACTGAGAACTTTCCATTGCAAGCGTCATTCAGTTAATGTTAATAATAGAAAAGGAGCCATATGTTTAGCATCTGGTGCACAAGAGGAAGAAGTGCAATCAATGAGACCAGCAGGGGTATAAAGGAAGAGGAGGGTTTTCTGTTCTTGTAAAGGCAGCATCAGTCAAAAAATAATTGTATTCCTGAAAAGCATTTTTCATGATAATTGTTGGTATACCTAGTTGACACAAGTTTAAATGCCTTCGTAGACATAAAAAGAAGTGTTTTATTTCATTTTTTCACTTCCACTTTGGATCATGCTTCTGAAATATGCTGGATTGACCAATCAGTTTTCTTGCAACACAAATCCACCAAACACTTTGTGTGATCTAACTTTCCTCATATCACCTTTATCGACATGTTTTTGCCTTGCTCAAATATTACTTTAGCATTTCTAATTATTCTTTTTTTTTTATTTAAGCTTCTGGCCTATTTACTGATCAGAAACGAATGGGTCCATGTTTTATCCCCATTATAAATGAGGGACAGGTGTCATGGCAAGCACCCTTGGCTTGCTGATCATTTGGGCTAAATTAATTCAGCCCCCAGGCTTCTGACTTTTGACCAATGACACATCTGTCACTGAGAATACATCCATGATTTTACAGTCTGTACTTCAAACCCAGTCTCTAGGGCCAAGTTCCTGCTTTGTTTTGGCCATCCATCCAGGCTGACTTTTTGGCCTTTATACCTTGTCACTAAAAGCTGTTTCTCTAATATTGAGTCTGGTGTGCTTACATCACAATTCAAAGTCTGGTGTATCTCATGCGGGGGCTCAACGGTACCTTGTCCATCTGTATGAGACACTGGCACCTATAACAAAGTGTCTGCATTTGATGTTTAGGGAATGAGCGCAGGCTGGTAGGATGTATTAGGGTTTCTTTTGAATCTGTTTTGCCCCCACACTACAGTGACTGATCTGACATGAAAAGAGTCTCCTCTTCCACTTGAAATCTGCCGAATCTTTGTTTTTCTAATGATTTATTAATCCTATTTTATTTTCTTTGTGAATAAAAGATAATAGCATTGACGTCTTTCATCATTACATAACCAAAGTTTTCAAAATGTGGTCTAGTTTTGTTCTCTTCGATTTGAGATTTTCCTCCCAGTTTTCCTTTCACTCCGGTCACAGTAGCTTAAAATTTTACACTATATTGAAGTGTTTAAAGTTGATGTAGCCATCTGGAGTGCCTCTTCTTCTCACAGCAGGTTTGAAGCCGAGCCTCCGGGGAGAATATACAGTTTTCTTCAATAAATACCTTCAACAAAACTTCCTTTACTGTATCGGAGTTGAGCAGAAATATCCATACGGTTATTTTTACAAGCATGCAGTACATTCCATTCTCCTTTCAATGTATAACACAGGTTGATTTTTTAATTACTACTTTCACACTACAGGACTATCAGGGCTCTGATCGTATAGCAATTATAAGTCCTGGAGAATACATGGAATTAGAATAAGTGTATGATTAAGGTCATACTTCTTATACATATATGAATTATATGTGAAGCTCCTGGGGTTAATGAAGAGCCAAGAAAAGCGTTTCATGGGCGGCACAGGGAGAATTGTTAGTGTGAGTTTTCATTCTTCATGTTTTATTTCTCTTTTGACGCTTTGATGTTCAAACCATGTGTGAAGTTTGTCCCAAAAGAGTGAATTCTGCTCCTAAAACCTGCTCTACAGCCTGGTGGTGGAGTCTGAAGGTTGTTGGTTTTGATATATTTTACACTTGATCTGATTAGACCTCACAGTGCTTTTTATTTATAAAAATGTTTAAAAAATCAGGTAGGTAGGATGTTTTTCAGACCAAAAGTGATAGGGATCAGACTTTGAATCCGAGCCCCTCTGGGCTGATGTGTTACAATAAAGGATGGCCATATC
Organism: Labrus bergylta; assembly: GCF_963930695.1. Classification (NCBI taxonomy): domain Eukaryota; kingdom Metazoa; phylum Chordata; class Actinopteri; order Labriformes; family Labridae; genus Labrus; species Labrus bergylta. The sequence continues at coordinate 12,621,281 of NC_089197.1, forward strand.
AACCATTTTTTAACCCTGATCCTGAGGCAAGGTTTTAACCTATATTCCTATGAGGGGCTTATTCTGAAATGTGAAGGTCCCAGTTCAATCTATTAACTTGATGAGTAAATTATTAATATGAGAAAGAAAGAAATCTGTGACTCCTGAACTTGTTGTATAATAAGAGAAAAATTAATGTTTAACTTCTTATTAGCAAAAACAAATGTGGGAACTATAAAAGCACTAATTGTTCTTTTTCTTCACAAATGATCTCTGCATGGATACAAACACTTGCTTGCAGAAATTCCAGTCTTTGTTTAGAGAAACCAGCATTGACTGATAGTTAGCGATGGGTACCGAAATCCAGTACGAATATGGTACCTGTAATAACATATCCGAATGCTACCAGGCCGACTCACGACACAGATTACGGTGCTTAATTTTGGGGGGATATGAAAGATGAAAGAGGTGTGTCTGAAGAGAGCATTTGTTTAGGTCTGAATATCATGCACAGTAAGCCTTTACGTCTATGCACAGCTGGGATGTTGATTTTCAGTCAGATGGAAACTTAAGAGCAACACTTAATTTGAGAGTCATTTGATTTAAAAAATGTAACCTAATAGACATTTTATAACTGATTTGCCTGATGAGGCACAAAATTAACTTTCAGTAATTAAAATGTAAATGGCCACAACAGCTCAAAAGTGAAATTTTAATAGAACTCGAACTTTTTTAAAACTGTGTTGGCCTAAGACACTCATGTATCCAATCTTTTGGTCAACATGTTTCATTTGCCTAATGTTTACTGTATGTATCTGACATTTGTATTTATATCTACACTCAGCTCACACTCTTATCTGATGTCTGAGCACTTTTAGAGAACAAGACAGAGCTGCCAACATTAAACTGCAGCTAAGATTGTGTCTGAAGCTGCTCAATAATATTTGAATTGTACATAATCAGTTGAAAATCACTGTACAAAACAGAGCCGAGTACGTTCCTGTTCAACACAACAAGTTCACACTTCAAAATAATCAAGAACATTTGAAAGCTCCAACAAACAGTGGCTCCTTCTGAGGACGTATTTAGTGATGTATTGAGGTCATGTAAAGTTTATTAAACTTTTCATTTTGTTTCAGAAAACTAGATAGTTTCTTTTAAGCCAGATGCTCTTTGTTTGTTTATTTATTTGTTTGTGCTGGGAATTTGTGAATGTTGTCCGCCGTAGCGAAAGTAACGTTGAATAATTAAACGATCCTTTGGCTTGGAGGATATGTCTTTTGCTGATTTAACTTCTTTATTTTTTTTTACCTTAACATGTTTAAAGTTGACTACCCTCAGGAAAAAAAAAATCAAGCATTCAGCATTTCCCCATCAGATTAGAATTTCCTGAAAGTGTTGAAAGGATTTGAAGCAGAATTTACACTTTGGGGACTTTTCTGCTTGTATTTTCTGATGATTTGCAATATCTGCCACTGAGATATGTGCAGCCCACCAAACTGAGTGGAGACAAGTGGGATTTCATTTCTGGTTCTCACAGCAGTGAAGAAGAACATTTGGGGGGGGAAAAAAAAAAAACCTCAACAGTACCATGAAAAATAGACACAATGTCCCTCTGTGAGCTCTGCAGATGGTTGTTTTTCCAATATTTACCTTTGGAGTAAAATTCTTCACCAACCAAGATGCTACTGAGTCCCCAGAAAAATGTCAGAAAGTGCTTTTCATTTGTACGCTGTGTCTGCTGCAGCAGGAAGAGCTTTCAGGAGTTAAGGTATGACAGCATTTGAAAGGAAACTATGGAATTGCATCTGGGACAAAATAGTTAAGGTGATGAATCTATTACAGTTTACTTTTACAGCAGAAGGAGCTGGTCAACATTAGATTTACACCTGTGAAGTGGATGGTCTAGGGCTCTTCTTATCGATTTTGTTTTTATCAGCCTTAAACACTGTTCAACCTTGTCTGTTGGCCGTAAAGCTCAGAAAAACATCCGAGACCAAATGTGAACTTAACTGTCCTGATAGCAGATTTTTCTTGTTAACGCTTGTTCAGGTTTAAGTGTTGAGAGTAAAGTCACATCCTCAGGGATGATCTTTTCATCCAGCAGCTCCCCTGAGGACTGTGAACTCTCTCCTTTCATGTTTTAAATACAAACGTCTGTTGTTGTCAGCAGGAAAACTTTTAATTTTTTCGGAAGCTTGCTAATCATTTAATCTTGTTACGACTTGTCCTGGAGGTAGAGGATGGATACAGTCTAATTTTGAATGAACCTGATCTCTGCTGTAACTATTTTTTCCTAAAATGTCTGAAGACCCAAGGACGTGATTATTGATTCTGTGTTGAATTTGTGCTTTATTCTCTTTTTTTAAAGTTCCAGTTGTTGGTCCAGACTTCGGAGCCTGATTCTGCTCAAAAAAAGATTGGAGAGATTATTTAAGGTATACTGCAAGATCTCTAAATCGGGCTCAGCTGGATGAAACCTTTGAAGGGCATTGGCTCAGCAAGGAAAATGCCATCCTTGACCGCAGTGGTCACCCCGCTATAGAAGTGACTTTGTGAGAGCGCCTTTATAAAGCCTGTATATGCAGCAGCAAAAAGAAGAAACTGAATTCTTAACATAATCTGGTTGCATATTACCAGCCCTGCACATAAATATATGACTAGTTTCTGACTTTAGAGTATTTGCATCTTCAATCTTCAATCTCATTTTACATCTGTGTTTTAATCATAGGTACAGCATGTTTTGTTATATTTCTTTGGAACATGTGACACATGTCTATCTGGTTAAAAAACATTGATCCACATGAGCGCTTCAACCCTCTTGTTCTAAACCGAAAAATACAAGTTTCAACACCCAATTATGCATATTTTTTACTAAAATAATGTTTTCGTAAGAAAGCAATTGTGTAAACAGGAAACCTGAGGCTGTTTGCTGCCTTTAGATGGGGAATTGAAAGATGCTAAACATCCTGCCCCTTGTCGCTGAGGAGAGCAGAAAACGCCAGACTTCCCTCCAGCAGCTTCTTCTCTGCATTAAAGTGTCTCTCTCTGCTCTGAGAAAAACAAACTCAACGGCGTGCAGCTAGCAGCGCATTAAATGTATGTCACCAGCAAAATGTGCAGCTAATTAGGACCGCTAATGAAATTATGACAAACTAACATCTTTAAGCCAATGCAGCTCAACATATGTTACCAGAACAAAATAGTTAATTTTTTCAATTAACATTTTTGTCTTTGCATATTTTTCTCAGAGAGCATGCTCCTTAAATCACTGAGAGCAAATTAACACCAATCAAGTGTCACACCAGCCACCCATTTTCTAAAACAAATTAATTCATTTGATGTAATTCATAGCTACTCCCAACCCCCGCTATTTTTTCATTTCTATTAATTAGCAGCTACACCCACTTTCCCCACATCTGTTTACAGAAGCATGTATTTATATGCTGTATGAAAGGCAAAAAAAAAAAAAAAAAAAAAAACCTCTCCTTTTGCAGAATATGCAATACCATGATCTTCATGAGTCAGGAAAGCACGCCTCACATGACTGAGCCCTCCATCAAAGAGTCAATAAAGGAATGAATGAGCGCTGAGATGCATTCATGTCACATTGATCTGCATTTCAGCAGGCGACAGATATTTATACTCCAATCACAACCATAAAGACATTAAAGACTGTTTAAATTCTGCTGATTAAATGATTTATTTACAAAATGTCAATCTTTCATTTTGTCTGTTCAGTTGAAAGTCATTCAGAAAGAGGTTGAAGTTCCTACTTAAGCCTCACACACTCATCTTAATACTACATTTACAAACTCTGGAGTCTAGTGAAGCTTTATTGAGATTTACATAAACCAGTTACCATTCATCCCTAATCTTGTCGCTCTGCAAACCTTTCCAAATGCAAAAAGCCTTGAAGTTCAACCTACAACAAATCTTCTGTGGGTGTTTGCTTTGTAAGGAGGTGAGAGTGTGAGATGAAATTCATCAGCTCAGATTCAGCACGAAGTAATACAATTTACCAAAATACACATTTTTCTACAAAATAGTCATTCTTGCACGGCACAAATGTCTCGCAGTTCCTGTACGGTACAAAAGACTGTCTCCATCCCTGACAGAAAATAGACTTTTCAAGTGATTTTCATAGATGGCTTGGCACAAAAGGAAATTCACACACATTTTTGAATGTATCTTACCTTTGCTTCACCTCAGTACTACAAATCACAACATGCAGCAGCAAAGACTAGAATCACAGACTTCACAAAATATGGACAGCGTCTCACTGACGTGCCTCATTTGTTTCTGAATCTGAGTTCTGGAGCCAAATGATGGTGGTTGCCATGTTAGAAAGAATGTCTCAAATTAACTTTTGATCATTTTGATGTTGCTGCCACCATCCCGTTACATGGTAATGATGACCATCTCTGTGCAGTAAAATGCAATTCTTCTTCTTCTTCTCTTCAATTATTGTGTTATTTTTTATCAATCGCTAAAGTCTGCTCCTAGCTGAGCGCTCCAGCTTCCCCACACTCACACACTGAGGGGCGAGGTTGACATAGGCATCTTTCTCATGATCATAGTGATTTTAATGGAGGCGAGTGCTTCTTAACTGTTCAGGGAAAACAAGTCGCAACTTGTAAGTCAAACTTTTTTTTTAATCAGAAGCAACAATAGAAAGTATTAGCAAACTGTAAATAATTGGCTGGCAGCCGGCACTTGTGGAAGGCCTGAAAAGTGCTCGCAGAAAGATGATGTTTTACATGAATGAGATTTAAACATCTATAAAAACGCGCAGGACTGCCAGTTTGTTTAGAGCGAAAGATAAAAAAATATTCAGGGTTGATGAACAGGAACGTTGAATGACTACAGCTATCTCCTGAACACCCATACACCAGTAAGCCCTTTACACTGGAGCCAATATCAGTGTTACAACCACAGCACCCACACACGGGGACTCTTTCAAGGGGCTGAAATGGTGCTTCTAGTAATTGTCAAAGATCCACCAGACTCCTTGTATTCTCAGTGGAGGGACAGAGAGTGTGACAATAGCTGCTTATTGCTGGTTAACTCTGACTGAATCAGTTCTAGCTGCTGTCTGTAACTTTCCAGTGGTCAGTCCGTCTCCCCTGTTCCCTGACAGCTCATGGTTACTTCAAGTCTGTTCAGTGTTAAAGGACTTTTATCCACCCTTAACTGATGGCTTGAAGAACCTTCTGTAGTTTAACTTCTCACTCTGCTCCGTTGTGTAGTCCGATAATTAACAGTACCATCAAGCACAGAGCTGATTGTGTTTATTGATTGGACAGAGGCACTTCAACCACAGCTTTGCTCTGATTTTCGGCTTCCTGTTCTTCTGCTCTCTGTACTTTGTTTACTTGTCACCCGCCTTGTTGGCCGACTTATTCATTTGACCACCTTTCAGTTCAGTTAAACTCTTCTGACATCTATGCCTGCTTATCTCTTCCGGTATGTAAAATTGTCACCCTGTTTCAGAAACGATTCCTACTCTGCTGTCGTAATCGTTGTTGTAGAGGTTGCTAACCGGAAACCAAACAAGTAAACCATTAAATCCATCTACAGGAGAAACACAGAGAGCGGTTCAGGTTCAGATTTAATTGTGGTTACTTATTAAATTTTATGTTTATAGATGTGACAGAGCCACTGCAACCAAAGCTGTACTCTGATTTTTAGCTTGCTGTTCTATTTAGTTACTGAACTCTGTTTACAAGTTGGCTGGCATGTTGGGCAGGTTGTCAGTTATGGCACATTTTGTTGAGGCCTATCTGACAGCCTATATCTGTTGGAATATGTGACCTTGTCACCTTGTCTTTATCTGTAAATGTTCACGAGCAATTCATATGATGCTGGTTTGTCTGCATGTGGGTCCTATTCCCTGTTGCCAGTAACATTGAACTGTGACATTGTGTGAAGAGCTTGCTGTCCAGTCACAGCCATTTTGAGCTTTACACAGTCAGTGCCAGGCCCCTTGAGTGGCTTCAGCCTAAACAATACGATACCCGATAAGACAAAGCGTTGTGACACCACACATTCATCTGAGCAGTCTGGAAAAGCAGACTGCTTTTGATTTCCACTGCAGTGGTGGTTGCAGTGGTTACATTGAAATTAACTTTATGGAGAAAGTCCATCTTCTTGCTGGTGGTCTCATTTTGTAACTTATATAGGACATCATCAACTAAGGCATCATTCTTAATGTTAGCCTGTTTTATAACCCGTTGAAAAAATTAGCTATAAGCTACCACATCTGCTTTCACCGCCGAATGATTCTAGTGGTGTTTTTTCCACATCAGCATATTTCCGATGCTTGTTGTCACCGAATCCGGGACAATAATCATTCTCCAACAGGGAAGTGATGTCCTCCTGATATTATCTAATACTCATGCCATCCTACCTTCCTGTTCCTGCCTTATCTGTTCCAGTATGTAACCTTGTCCCTCTTTCTCAGAACAGACCATTCCCACTCTGCTGGTTTGTCTGCATTTGGGTCCTTATCCGTTTTCTTTAACATTGAACTGTGACATTATGTGAAGTAGTTTGTGCACGAGTCCTATCTATCTTGAAAAAAACAAACATCTTTCCTTGCAGACCTTTCATTTTGTGCAATAAAAAACAGAAGCTAAAGAAGGGTCCTGTCAGAGCAAGAACTCCAAAGTGCTGTTTTGTCACTGTGTGTTCACCTGACGTGGGTGTTTTCTGAATATTCTTCTATGCAATTTTGGCTAATCCGTTTCCGCCCCTGACCGCCTCCTCCAACAAACAGACCTCTTCTTCTATTGTTTACAGAGGCTTGGCACAGGAGGCACAGAGAGAGGGGGATCAAATTAAGTAAAAGAGAGGGGGGATCCAGTGTTATATAATCACACAGTCTCTACTGTAATATTATACTGATACAATAAAGTCCATTTGAAGTGGGTCTGAAACACAACAGCACAATGTAATATGATACAGAGAGAAACTGGATGGAGTTCATTCAAGTCAATGTGAAGTTGTTATTGAACAACAAAGAATTAAAAGCACATAGGACATACATAGGAATAATAAAATGATATGAATACATGTTGAATCATTGCAAGAGTGATAGTGACGTCTCTGCAAAGATCAAGGTTCCTGTTTTTGTTTTTCAGAAAGACACAGTGGAATTATATCTTCTGATCTCTGCTGTTTTTATGACGTTGGTAGAGAAGTTCCCCATCGTGTTTGAAATTGAATTTCAGTTAAGACAACAGTGGAGCAGCCTGTGTGAAGAGGCCTGATCTACAATCAGCAAGAACAAAAGCTTGATCATTTTCACAAAGCAAAAATAAGAGGCATTAAATAATGCTTATTTCTTTCTGAGCATTAATAATTCATTAAATGAGTATGTGGGTGAATTTTTCCACAGCTCTTTAAAGACTGTCAACAAACTGTGATCTTTTTTTTCACCCCCTTTTGAAGTCTTTATTTTTCAAAGAGTCAACAAACCTCGTCTCGGACATTAGAGGCCTGGAAAAACTCATTTTCTCAATCAGCATCTTCAGTTTGTGATCGAGTCTGACATGAACAGAGGATCGTCTACCGGGGTTAGAGCACTTTTATTCATTCAACCTCCAACATGCTTGCATTTCTGTTTTCAAAGTTAAGTGTGATGGCGCATATTTACACCAATCAGAGTTCAGCAATATTTATTTTTTTAAATATTATTTTATTTTACTAACAGGAATACAAACACGTAAGGCACGCGAAGAAAACATAGGAGCGTGTGTTCGGGTGGCTTGTATGACAACCACACCCAGAAGACATATTCAGTCAAAAGTCATTCAAAACCACCAACACTGACTAGATACAGAGGCGCTGCTTGTCAACAGGCAAGGCAGGCAACTGCTTGGGGCCGCAGACAACTAGGGGGCCCCTGAGGGCTGACAAACTTTAAACCCCAGCAGTGGCTCAAAGTGTGCAAATTTTGCAATGCGAGTAGGAAACCTCCCTAAGGGGTCCCCATCTGATGGCTCTCACCTTAAATGAGGGAATCCTTAAATGTACAATACTTTTGGAACCAGAATGAATTGATGTGATTTGCTAATGTTGCCACCGCACAGCCAATAAAGGTATACTGTAAGTCATGACTGAATCATTTCTTATAATGTAAACGTTAAGTTTGATTATTCCTTAATAAATATTTAATATTCGATACTCATACCTAAGATTTGAAAGAAAGTTGTCAGGGACTTGAGAACCATTTAAATACCAATCTACATGCTTATTAATATGAGACTGCCCTCACCAAAAGTATCATTACATAACTTGTCTATGTACCTGCTTATTACTAACCATGTAAATGCTTACAGTAAGTTTGCAACCTCGGGACGATAGTAATTATTCGTCTAGCAATAATTTGGTTGTGTAAGAGAATACAGTAGAAACTTACACCCTATGCCGTAGTATTTGGAAGACTTGTTGAATAAAATGTAGCTTTAGTTGTTGCATGTATTGCTGTCTGCCTGTCTCTCCGTCTGTTGGTGGGTCATTCTTATGTTCTTTCTCTTAACTCATCTTAACTTGGTGGATTGGCAGCACCAATGATTTTAGTCCTGCTCTAGGTTTCTGTCTGTCAAAAGTGTTTTCTCTCCGCTGTTGCCACTTATTGCTCATGGCGGATTTGAAAGATAAAAATATCAACCTTTTATTTATGTAAAATGTCTTAACATGACTGTTTGGTGCAATTTAAAAGAAAAAAATCAACAAGCTGCATTAAATCATTATCGTCGAGTCGTGGTTTTCCTCGTTGAGCTCCAGGAAATAGAAAAAAACAGACATAAGATGTGGGAAAACACATTTGTTGCCCATTTCCTTGACAAGTTTCCAATTTGAGAGCTGGAGTGCTAATGTGTAGAGTAAAAACAAAGTGCAACATTCATGTCAACAAGTCCTGAAGGGATATCAGACATGCTAGTCAGATCAAACTGAGCTACAGCCTTCAGCCTCTTGAAGCACCACTCCATCTGACACCTGAACAATAGACATTTAACAAAAGCTCCCTGGTCTTCCCACTAAGAGGAAGGCGAGAACAAATCAAACTCCGGCTCAAAAAGCCTTCTTACTGAGAGGCTTCAAGGTTAGTGTCAGAGCCACCATGACAACCTACCATTATGAATAATATCAGTGTGCAGCTAGTCGGGGCATACAAAAGAAACTCAGTCATTTGATTTGACTGTGCTTAAGAAATGAACCTTTTTGGGGCTTAAAAGCATTCCCTGTGTGACTATGGGTTTCATTGGCTGAGTTTTTAGGAAGTAACAGACTGAGTGAGTGTGAGTAAACTGTTTTCCAAGTGTATGAGGAAAACAGAGTTTTATAAAACACCAGGAGCGCTTTAAGGGTAGCAGTGCAAAGTGGAGCCATCTTATCCTCCAATATAACCATTTACATGCACTTATCTGGAGATAGTCTCTGTGATGGAAAACTTTTCGGGTCCTTCACTTAGAGAAACATCATAGAAAACAATCACCCTAAAACAACAAATGTGAGCTCATTCTATGACTTGAATGCCTGCTGTTGCTCAATGTAATTTAGAGTGAGCATGTACTCATTGCCCCCCCCCCCCCTTTCTTTGACAGACTGTGCTTAAGGCTTTTCCAGCTTTCAGTCTGAGCTGTGTTTTAGATATATGATATGCAGATATCATGCAGTGTATGGAAAGAGATGAAGGAGAACTGTGATCAAGGTAAAGAGTGGCAAAGCAACAAGTCAAAGTTGATCTCTCCTCACTTCATCCAGAGAACAGTAGGAAGCCTCAGAGGCTCAGTCTTGTGCTTTCCTTCAAAACCTAAACTAAATTCACAAGCTTAGTTACACTATCCCTTCAAGCAATGGTATGTCAAACCACAACGATTTTACTCTGAATTATTATTTTTTATTTCTGTTACTGTAAACACATGTTATGACCTGTCATCCCAGTATTTTCAGTTCCCTTGTTGAGGTATCCTTCAATTTTTACCTCCAGAGAAAGCGTGACTTCCACATTCAAATTTGGTTAAAAACAGGGTGAAATCGGGTGCAGATGGAAGACCATTTTTTCAACCAGCTTAAGTATGGTTTCAACAACCATGGCAACGTTGGTTGTGTCCAACCTGGCCCATTCAAAAGTGTATTAATGAATGTATTGATGACTGTGAGTCACTGCACAGGAATGGAATGATTTATTCACTAATATAAGACATTTGTGTGTTTATGTTTGACACATCTTGTCACCATTACTCACACAAACACAATATGTACAACTTCCTGAACAATGTTATTACTCATGTGCCACTGTTTCCCATGATTCTTTGAAGGCCCTGATCTCTGCATATTTCTAGTCTGTTGTTATTTTTTGTGCATTTTTCTTTGTGCTGCCCTTTCTGTTCAAATAGAGAATAAATAAAACATAGACACCCACCAGTGTAGTACTGGAGTGTTTGTCAGTGCTGTAGGCTGCCTCTGGCATCCCTGTATCCCCCTCGACTGAGACATGAGCATCTCATAAAGCCTGGCATGCTAACAGACAGTCAGCAGTGTTACCTCTCACTGCTCGTATTAGCCACTCCACACCTGGAGAAAAGGGCACTCACATGCTGACCTACTTTTTCCCCATTAAAGCCTGACAGCCCTCTGCTCAGGATTGAAATCAGTAGTACTGCACTTGGAGGAGGAGGGAGTCTGAAAAGTCGGGTTTTGTTCTGGTCTGGCCTGCAGAAGAAAGGGGTGAACCGATGTGGGATAAGGAGAGCTGAAAGTGAGTTGAATTGCTAACTTGTGAAGCATTTATCTTGTGCTCTTGAATCATGGCAATCAGATTTATAGATGCTCTAATCCTCACAGTCTCCCACCGCTCTTTCCACTTAGCATCTTTTTTCATTTCTTTTCAAGCACATAGAGAAGTCTTCCATTCAAACTCAGAAAAAGTGCACTAAAGGTAAAAACTTAAATTACATCTGACTTTACAAACCGCCAGGGCTATTACTTGGCCTGGTTCCGCTTGAAATCCTCCCAGTATGTAAATCAAAAACGGTATTTAACCCAGCAGGTCACACATTGCTGCTAGTCATTCTAAGTTTATTTTATACGTTTTGCTAAAGTGCTGTGTGTGTGTGTGTGTGTGTGTGTGTGTGTGTATGTGTATGTGTTTACATGTATCAAAGGGTTTAAGTCTGTTTATCATCCAAATGAAATCTACATTATGATACCATTACTGAATACACACAGGAGGGATGATGGGTAAATAAAACAACCCTGCAGATGTCTGTTGCCCATCCAAAAATCCTTACCAACAAATTGGCATGAATAGAGGGGAAAACATCTGCATCTGACTTGAATATATTTAGTATTTTCCATTTAATTAAGCTCATAGATTTTTAACCCCAGCTGCTCTACTGGGGTTTAAAGCATCTCCTCTCAATAATCTATGCATACGCTACACAGAATTTCAAAAAGACATCAGTGCTCAGACACTTAATGTCTTCCAATCTATTAGGATGGTGCAGTGGGCAAAAAGAAATATACTTCCCCTCAGGTGTTTTGATGCGCTGTTATAAATCCTGCTGTAGCAGCTCTCACACAAGTGAAAGCTGTGAAATATTGCCGTGTAGCTTCCGCTCTGCTGTAAAGCCTCCTGCCGTCATCTTCCCACTCCCACTCTGTGAGTCTGGGACACATTAGAATACTCATTTGGGCTGAGGCATTGTGTAAATCTGGTAGTTGTTGCCAAGATGGAATATAGGCAATCACTACACCCGTGGGGTGTTTGGATGGAGGATTGGAATCTCCCTCGACATTTACAAGGCTTGACACACTCACTGTCTTCCTTTACTGGCCCTGGATCAGATGTTCCTCCTCCTTATGGCATCATTTTCTCTGCTCAGTGGTACTGTAAGTAGAGGACTCTTTAAAAAAAGCAGTACAAGCCAAAGAAAGGATGGATCATCCTCTGGAAATGGATATCTTTTTTTCTTCCTTGTGAAAGATGGCTTTATGAAGAGCTTCAAACAGGTTCTCCAAAAAAAGAAAAGAAAATGCCTTCATCGTTTTTTCCCTTCTAGGTTCAGTTTCTTTGTAATGCTAATGACTTAAAAGAGGAATCAAGTTAAGGTTGGGTCTGGTATATCCACCCAGTAAATGTTGAGAAAAGATTTTAGTTGGCATGTTCTACAGCACCTTGATCAATGGTAAAACAAAAAAAATCTCAAAAAAATGTAAATTAGGAAGGTTCAAACATAATTTTCCTAATGCTGCCCTCTTGCTTATTGTTCTGATATGTCGTTGAAGTCAGATGACGTCAAATGAAGAGAATAACTTCTCTCAATGGACAGGTCAATTAACCACTGGACTTTTATGGAGTACACCAGAGTTCAATCTCCATGTGAAGCAACTAGATCAGATCTTTAAAGGTAGACTCTTTTTAAGTGATGTCATGTAGCCTATAAAAGATATGTAATGTACATTTATATTTGTACTTTTTAAAACCTAAACAATGATCTTATTCCAGAGCCATCATTAAGGATTTGGTACCTGCATTTAAATAAACTGTGACAACCTCGCACAAGTTGATTATTGTTTGCTCCCAAAATTCATAAATGGGAAATTTTGAAATTTCATTACTTGTCGATAACAAGTGTTTTAAAACGATACAATTTTAGTCGATCTAATTGTCAATCGTATCAAAAGCTTCCAAAGGTTGAAAAAAGAAACTACAGATCTTCATTCCTATGAACCTAAAGAGACCCAAAGAAAGAGAGAAGTCTGAAATACTGTCGTAAATAGATTGGCAACGTTTTAGTACCACAACCTTGCAAATGTTTTGTGCAATTTAGACTGTGGGTAGGAGTTTGCTTGCTTTTTTTTTTTTTTTTATAAATTGGCTGAATAGGACTTGTTTTTTGTTGTTGCCATGGTAATGAAAAATCTATTGATATCATTTGATTTTTGGCAAGAGTCACATCGAAGTATAAAATTCTGGTATTATTACATCTCTCCTTATTTGACTTTGGATTATTGCACGAGCCAAACTGATAATACCTTGGTACAAACATTAACTACCAGTAGAAACTGCGAAAATGAGAAACCATGACTAGAATAGTTGTCAAAGTTACATCATGCAAGAGTCATAAATACTACAGCTGCTAGAGGGCTTCGCAGCTTGAATGTGAACACGTGGTATTTTACGGGCATTTGCTGTGGTGATGTTTTCTTTTCATTACTAGTCTTGAGGACAAGATTAAAAAGCCAGACTCCGTATTGTAGGTCTGCATCTATAGGAGACCCCCAGATTCAGCACATCCTGATGTAAACACCCTGCAGCCTCAAGTGAATCTAAACACAAACTGCCAAGACTGAACTAAGACCCGCCCCCACACTCTTGTTCGCCCCTGCCGCCCCCTTCGTTCTCATTCATACATATGCTAAACACACATTATCGAACAGCGCAAGCACAATCATGAACATGTGAACATGTTGCTGTATGTTCATGCTCATCAGAGCACTGCAGCCCACATTTACATTTTAACATGACCCAAAAGCAGCTGATGAGACAATCATGGTGCATTTACAAAGAATTAAAGAGAAAAGCGCCTGCTTGATTCAAGAGCTTATTATCTTCATGTTCTCCTCTTATTTTTCTGAAGCTGCTGATCGGTGTACTCGATAAGCTGCTGTAATGATGTTTCAAGAGAAGGCGGGTCAGTAGAAGTCTGTAACACACTGCAGAGCCAAAAACACTGCCCTCCACAAACCCTCTATAAATAAACTGGCAGAGAATGGAAGACCTAGGGAAGAGGGGAGGACGGTGGGGGGGGGAGACACTGCAAAGGGTAATCAATAAATCTCTAATCTCTTGAGTATTCTCTCCTCCCCCAGCTCTCTGTGAAACCAAAAATACACATGGACATAAACACGAATACACTCACACACACACTCCTCCAGCTGCCTGCAGGTCTGGTCTCATTATATCGACTGGGATTGGGAGGAGACTGATTTGTTGCAGTGGCGCCTGGTTTGTCAGACATAGTGACAGCTCTCACGCAGACCCAGGGCAAAGTCAGAGCGGAGGGACCAGCTCACACACAGTTTATATGCTTCAGCTTATTTCCCTAACGCCATGCGCTAAAACTGCCCCATTATAAATCATGCACCATGCATATCTTAAAATATGAATCCAGCCATATGGGTTAAAACATGCAGCTGTTTTCAAACACTTTGTTCTTATTTAATGTAATGCTTTTTTTATTGTAGTGAATAAGTAAATCTCTCCCCTGGATGAGAGAGATATGTCATGTTATCTGACCTGCACAGATTACTTTCTCATAGCCCAAATTTGTGAGTCAGTCTTAGAGAAGTACAAATCATCAAGGCTCTCAGTTTGCACATTTTTTTTCAATTTTCCGAGCAGCCATTTTTGAATTCATTATAGAGGAACCCTATTGAAGCAAATTACCCTCAGTCCCCGTCTCCCTCAAGTGTTGTCTGATCTTAATGTGCCCTCATTTGAGAACAGATTCTGTGTGCTCCAGTCACTTTGCCATATGCACACAAGTACATAAAACTCCCTCATGACAGAGGTATAATAGATAAAGATAATCACAAAGGTAAAGGCCAAATAAACATATAGAATAGTGATGAGAGAAAGGAAAGACTACTATTGCCTTTAGGAGAACTTTAAGCTGCTGAAGTAGCAGTTAACATCAGCGCTAACAGATAGACTTTCACCATGCCTAATGCTGTGTGACCTGGAAGAGTAAGAGTTACTGTAGGTGCAATAAAGTTACAAGCATTGAAATCTCATAAGTCTTGTGAATGTGCTGAGTGGCTTTTAGTGCCAAAAGAAGAACATTTTTCTTTGTTATAAGCTGAAAATGTCTTATCAATATGTTCCATAACTATCATTTATAGTAAGTGGAGTGAGGATAAAAGACGATAATAAATGTTTAACAGCTCAAGGCCAGACTAAAAATATATATTTAATAAGTACATTTCAATTAAACTTAGATTTATATTGTATTCTCAAAGATGACTCAAATCAGACACCTTGCAGGGACACAGAGTAAAGCACATCTTCTCTATGTGAACCCATTTTTACAGCTTAACAAAAGATTTTCACATAAATAAATACCAAAACAATCAGGCAATCAAACACGATCGATACATTCCATTCATTGCATTATTCTCAAGAATCCACATTTTTAGCCTGAGGGTGTAAAGAGCCCAATATCTGAGTTCAGTAGACAGCTGCAGGTAGTAAACAATAGTCACATTTAATGAAAAGCTAAATTGCAAAACTGCCCTTAGACATGGGTTAACCTCTTCAGCAGAGCCTTTATTATAAATGTGCATCCATGTATTGTTGAGGCCTAGAGTAATTTATTTTTAAGCTGTATTGAATTCCCAAGGTACCGCACATGTCACGCAGAATGTCATACATTCATAGATGCATTAAATATAAATCCCTCAATATGCATTATGTAGCACTACTACGACAAGCAGAGGAGAAAGTTAACTCAAAGTGAAAATGTGACATTATTTGTGACACTGTAACACTAGGGAAACTGTTTATGTCACTCCGTAGTGGAAATTCACATTTTACTTCTGGGTTTAGGTGGCTAATCTTTGACTGCTGCAGAGAAATACTCTACCTTCATATAAACATTTAGAACATGGCTGTCTGTGTCATGTAGTATAAGAGAGAGAAAAGAAGATCCTATTTATTTCCCATCCTGTCTGCTTCCACATGCTTTACTATATTAGTATAAAAAAAAACACCTGCAGGAACAATAAAGACATAAAAAGCAAACAATCACTGGTGTTTAGATCTCCATTGAGTGAGCCATGAAGGGAGCTATGTGTCCATGAAGCCATCCTTGTATTTAACTGTAAACAAATAAATTGGTGGGAGTTAATGTCTATTTGGAACCTGTGAATATCAGGTGGGAGCAGTGTTTGCACTTTAAAGTGCACCTGGTGCTATGAAATGCCCTCATATACCTCAGCCTTTATACAACTGTGCAGAGCAATCATGAGACCTAATGACTCCCGAGAGACGGATGCTAACACCAGCACAGATCCACCCCTTTATTTAACAGCTGCAGCAGGGCTTGGCGGACTGAGTTTAAGCTTTTTTTTTTACCTCACATAAACCTATGTGGATGTAAGAAGAAGTCATCAGGACACATTTAATGTTTCCACTCTGCTGCAGTCCAGCTTTGTCATTTAGCCTTGAACATATTGATTTCTGAATGGAAGCCACACGGCACAGTGTAGCTCGTTGAGCTACAACAAACTAAAAGGACCTTGTTGAACAAAGCGTCATACATTAAGACAGAAAATATCTCAAGTTTCCTAAGGAATATTTTTTATAAATGGCTGTTTGAAAGTCACACACCTAATCGTCCTCCTCATCTTCACTTAATTAAATCAACTTAGTTTAATAAAAATATAAAGTCAACCTTTGCAGAGCTTTCTTGTTCAACTTGTTCATGCCATCTTGCATGAATAGAATATGATTAAAATAAAAAGAGATTAGGCATGTTTGGCACTCAATTGCACAAATTTCCCGTGCTAACAAGCTAGCCAGCATGTTGACTGTTTGTCAGCTAGCATGATGAGCTGTTGTTGCAGGCTGGCCCTTTTTGTGGGGCTAGTTAGCATGTTATCTATCTATCGCTCTAAATCTGCATTTTTGTAAGGTTGTGCAGACTTTTTATCTTGTTGGACAACAAGGTAGCTGGTATGTGACTGACGTTGAGTAAAGGCTAATCTTGGCTAGCTAGCATGTAAAAGTTCTGTTTTTATTCATACCAGGGTTTATCATGAGATAAAGTTTCACACAAACATGGCAGTTGTGTTACTTGTATTTCAACCAACAACCATCCAAGTTTTATCAAAGCTGCAACGAAGTGGCTGATAATAAAATTCAATATTAACATTTTTTATTCTGCTAACTTTAAAGGTCTTATCCATCAACCATATCTACTTGTTAGCATACTGCAACAAACAGAAAAATAAGCTAACTTAGGATACATAGCCATATGAGAGAAATATGTACATGCTAGTAAGTCAGGATAGTATAGGCTACTCCTCATCCTGCATGTTTAAATGCAGCATTTGATCACTTTCAGAACCACATAATTCACAAATAGATTTTGCTGTGTCTCTTTCTTTCTGATCAGACATTTCCAACAATATTTAATTCTATGCTCTCTCTGTCTTGCCTGCTGGAGATAAAAAAAAAAATACTCTCCCGACTGTAAAACAGTCTGAAAAGCTTGCACAGCAATCATTTGAAATGATTGAACAAACAAGGCACTGTCTTTTCATCTGGCGAGGAGAGTCTCATTTAGATCGTTTCAGAGAGATAAGAGTAATTTCCTATTACAAAGGAGACTACAAACCATCCTGTTAAATATCTGTGAACACATGTCATGAAGATAATAAATGATTTTCCACCTTGTAAAAACCTAATTACTACCTTCAGAACTCTTTTTGAACTCACTCGATTGTTACACATCTTCAAAGGTTCACACTTTTCTGCTTAAACACTTTCAGTGGGAACTAGTTTGTCTGTGAAACTGCCTGTGTCAGTGTGACTGGGTGACTTCAAAGTTAGAATTCCTCAGTCATGATGTGGTATTTCCATAAATTTGTCCTCTCACTCCATACTCCCTTGCACCACAGACACAAACACACATTCAATCACACACACATCCAATCACATCTAACGGGAAACAGGAGTGCACTATTTCACCAAGTGTATCCCTTCTCTGTTTTCCAATAATGGCCTCCATATTCCCTCTGAGCCTTCTAATATGCCTTCTGGTGCATTCAGGTGGCACTAATGACAGATTGAAATGGCAATACCCGCACTGTGTGACTAAATAATTCCCCATGAACAGAAAGATGGACAAAACTGAAGCCGCTCGCCTCAGACGCAGCCTCCTGATGCTGCACATGCTTTGTGTTCTCTGCTGATAGAGGCGTAGCAGATGAAAAACACCTCAGTGGCATGCTGGAGGGAGAAACAAATCTCTGACAACAAAAGTATGAGATCAAACAATACAGGGAGGGGGGGAAGGCGGGAGACAGGGTAATAGAAATCTCAGCGGACAGTGACCAATGAGACGTGCACAGGGGAATGGAAGGGGCATAACAAATCAGAACTGGAGGAGAGAGATGGAGACCAATGAGAACTGCCCCGCAGAGCAAGAGTGGCATAACAAATTATTGATGGGAATAGCGAGGGGGGCGAGAAAGGGGCAATGAGTAGAAAGAGTAGCAAAGAGTGTCCCATGAGAACTGCATGACAAAAAGCAGTGGCAGTCAGTGTTAGCGACATAAGATAGAGACAGAGAGGCAGCGGGATGAAAATAAGCAGACTGCCCCAACAAAGCGAGGAGGAGAGGGGAAGAAGAGGTGACAAATAGACGAGACGCGTCATTCAGTCAGAAGGTTGTTAAACGGCAGGGGGGCCTCATGAGGCTGTGTTTACGTTCGCTTACAGTAACGGAGGCTGCACATCATTCCTGAAAGCCTGAACACAAACCCGCTTTCACTTCTTTTGTTACCCGTAGCCAGTGACGTAAAAACCACATACATATCAAATAATAACGCCAATGCAAGCACACAAATGAACTCTTCTGAAGAATAGATCAGTTACAGTGTGTGGAGGTTTAGTGGTGGACAGGTGTGCTGCTAATTTGACCTTTAAGCAGGAGAGTCTGTGGCACAGACGAGCAATTTTAATCAACCACAATCTTTAATGTACCACATTTATCATGTACAAATATTACTGGAAAAAACAGGATTGTAAGGAAGCCCTGATGTATTGCTCGAGGACATCCATCCATTTTATCTATTCCTATATTTCTGGTTGTTTTCTCGAGATCTCGAGCTATTTGGTATCCTCTGAGGTGCAAAAGCACAAAACAAACATAGCATGGCATATCCTTGTCTCTCCCATCACGGTGACCAGTTTATTGTTTTGTTACTAGATCCACAGGTTACTATGCCATTGTCACAATAAAAAAAAAATATTTGTTTCTGTCACAATGGATTTAACAGTTTTAAAATACAGGAGAACAAGATAAATTACTCAAAATCTCGAGAAAACATCTGTAAATACCTCAGTAGTAAACAAAATGAATGGATGCATGTTCACTGATGGCTTCTGAAGGGTTGAATGTTATCCATGGCTCTGCAGAATCTTTTACTCAGGTGTTGTGTCAGAAATCAAAAGCTCATTCCCTTCTGCCTTCATAGGCGCTTCTCTGTAGAGGATTATAGTGCACTCAATCGCTCATGAGAAAAACATTAGGGACACCTCTTTACTCCGGGCGCCGATAATGACGTCATTGTTGTCGCGCAAAACGTGCAGATTCACGCTGTACAGGGACAAATAATACCGGCAAATGATGGCATGAATTTAAATGATAACCAATATTTGTGTTCACAGACTATGCGCTCGCATCCGTCGTCATCATAAGAAAAAACTGACGTTAGTCCAGTTGGAATCCTTTCGACACTCCAGTCAAACGCCACTTTTCCACCCAAATTTTAAAACCACAATGCATGATGGTAAATTTTGCTTGGAAAGGGACCCATCAGTTGTATACTACTTTTCACAATGCATGGTGGGATACAATAAGTGCACTAAATAGGATATATTAATGCTCACTTGGAATTAGGACACCACTACAAAGTGGCCTTTTCACTAAAAGTGAGTAGTGTGTGGTTTCTGAAACAGCCTGCGTCCTTTGTTGGAGACTGAAGAAAAGTCCATTGACTAAAACATCAGTTTAGACAACTGAGATTTTCAGCTACTCTCACAAAGGATAAAAAACCCTGGGACTTGTTTCCTGTTTGTTTTGACCATCTTTTTGTTTATTTATTTAAAAAAAATAACATTGGAATTATTCAGGTAATTGCTTAAAACGATGTAAAAATGTCTGTTACATTTTGGTCCAAAGTGGAGGATTAGGCAAACTTATTAAATGGAAGACAAAAAGGTGAATGTGTAAAATTGTAACCCAAACGCTCTGATATAAATAAAAGGATAGTATACTGACAAACTAGCTGCTTCAACTTGGACCCACGTCACTCGCTGTATTCATGCAGTCGTTGAACCTATTAGATTTGCTTGACTTCTTGTCTATGTGGCGCTGCTGTGTTCCCAAATCTCTGAAACTACTTTGTTTGCTTGAATTGATGGTCAGACTTATAAAAACAGGATTTCAGGATTTTTTATTCCTTTCAGGGTCTTGTTAAAGGCCTTTATTACCATGTTCGGGGCACCATTTGGCTGATCACAGTACAGAGAAGACAGGGAACAAAATGAAGAATGACATGCTTCCAAGGCCCCAAACCAGGAATGTCGCATTTTATGGTCGTCATCTTTATCCCAAGGCGGCCGAGGCACTTTAGAATTCACCTTTCAGACATTTTTTTTAGAAATAAACAACAGCTCACACACTCTGGTTTGAAAAACATTAAACTTTTGCTGCTTGTTTTACACGTGAACTGTGAATTGCATGTCCATGAATTTACTGCACCTTTAGCTCTGGGAAATTGTTCTGGGTATTTTTTCCTGATTCTCAACATTTTGCAGCCTAAATAAAATATAAATGAATCATAATGATGATTCATTTAGATGTCAGTATTGTTTCTGACTCACTCTCTGGCTACAACAACCCTTTTCTCTCAGCAATATAGGTGCACACATGAGTGTGTTTGTTTTATTATATGTCACAGTGCTTTGCTGCCCGGCCTCTATATTTATGTGTGTGTGTGTGTGTGTGTGTGTGTGTGTGTGTGTGTGTGTGTGTGTGTGTGTGTGTGTGTGTGTGTGTGTGTGTGTGTGTGTGTGTGTGTGTGTGTGTGTGTGTGTGTGTGTGTGTGTGTGTGTGTGTGTGTGTGTGTGTGTGTTTGTGTTTGTGTGTGTTCTTCAGCTGAGCGTGGCCATCCATAAACCCTCTAACACTCCTTCACTCTGTCTCTCTCGTCGTCCCAGTCGGCTTCTCTGACATTTTAATTCCCTGTTGCTTAATTGTGCTGCTCTTTCCCTTCTTTCTCCTCCTTACCTCTCCTCCTCCTCCTCCTCCTCCTCCTCCTCCTCCTCCTCCTCCACCCTCTCCAATCATTAACACTTCATTCCATCAAGCCTCCCTCCTTGTTCTGTTGTACCTCAGCCTCTCCTCCTCCTTGTCCCCCTCTTCTCCCATCATTAGCTTTCAGTTCTCCCCACTGACTCACATGCCCATCTCTTTCCATCACGCCTGTCATTCCCATTTTCCTAGCTTTGCATTACTTTGTAATCCTTTCCCCCATCTGCCCATCCCCCTTTATCTTACCCCTAACCTCCCTTATCTTCTCCCTCATTTTCTTCCAACGTTCTCCCATTTAAATCTCCGGTGTGTCCACCAGATGCCTCAAAAGATGGTCGAGCCCAGGGTGAAAAGGTCTACAACCAGCCCAGCATTATGCTGTACAGTTCAGTGTTAAAATGAGGATTGATCAAATACAAGACAGTTTCTGAGCTTTTTCTACTCACATATATGAACACATTATAAATGCATAGCAGGGAGCCTTCCGCCACTGTATATCCAGTTGGATGCAGGTAATAAGATGTAAGGGGTGAGCGCTGAATATTTCAAAAGGCGTGTGCATCAAATAGAGCAGGGCGGACCAGGAAACACAAGGGTAAAAAAACGAAAAAGAAACGAGGGTTGTGTTGTTACTTTGCAGAATCAAACAGCTTTGAATGCGCCAGGGAGGTAAAACTGGTGCAATGAGAAGAGGAGAGGAGCGATCAAACGCAGCCCAGTTCCTGATCAGGCAAGAGGGAGCGCTGACACGGCGTTCATCTTTGTGTTATAAAACCAGTCAGTGTGTCCCTGCGGTCCAGGTGCAGACTTGCAGTCTTTGTTTTGTGCGTTGATCCGGAAACTGCTTTTTGAAAACATCACATTGTGTTTAATTGGTTTTCAGTTCAGGTGTCTCATTTGACTCGGAAGCTGAAGTTTTGCAAGAAAAAACTCTGACTTAGATCTGCATTAAGCGGATTATTCGAGTCAATAACAGCTGATAACAGTGAAAATGGCTAAGAAGAGGAATAATTTGAGCCCTGATTAATTAAAAATCCAAACTATAGCTGAACTATCGTCAGTATCATCAGTGCAGACACATGAATGTCAAGAGCCCAATCAGCCTCAAAAGAACTGATGGGCCTTGTTTGCTAATTAAAGAGCCCCCTCCTGACTGCCCAATCACTCACTGTAATAATTATCTAGATTAGGAAACCTCTTTGAGTCTCAAGAGAGATAAACAGCTGCTAATACATCGCTGAATTCTCCACATGTTGCGTTTAGTGTCTCCTGTGTCAGCCGTTTTTTCCACACTGCTTGTTATTCGAGGGTGCAGAAAGTGAGATATTCACTGCTTTATTTCACACGTGATACCTCAGCAGGGGAAAATCGCTGATCAATCCTCAGAAATGAGTTTTTCTTGCTTTTAACACTTCACTTTGCAACCTCCTTGTATTTCCACTTTTCCCACAGAATGAAGCTCTGTGTCAATCAGAGTTATCAGATGATAATACCAGGGAGATCAGAAAGATGAGAGAACATCAGATTGGAACCAACAGAGACATTAATCTGGAAAACACTGCTTCTGTTTTTAATATTTCCTGAATTTACCCATCAAACTTTGTCACATTTAGTTTAGTATTCATACCCCTGCTCTTTGTCATTTTGGACCACATTTTGGGCCACACCTGTCAGAGTGGTGTTGGTAAAAAGTGTGATATACAAAACAAAACCCCTCTCAATAAGACTCCAGTGAAATACTTACCGACTAATTGTACATCTCTGCCTTATAGATGGGAGAAGAGGAACATATACGCTGATCATTACTGACTCAAATCTGTATTTCTATTCATGTCCTGACTTTTCTCAAACCCCACACCAACAACAAGTTCATCGATTTCAAATGACAAAGTCAATTGTCTAAAACGAATCCAATATGAAATCTCTTTTTTTTTTTATCTGACGTCCATATCAGCATGGCTTCATCATTTGTCCGTACCTTTCAAAATCCTTTTAAGAATCACAGTTGGAAAAAGTGATACCATTTATTTTCCTGATGTGTCACTGCTACATTAAAATGAATAGTCTGGCGTTTGGGATTTCTATTTGCTTCCTGACTTCCATGACTATAAATAAAACATTACCCTGAATTAAAAGATGGGCTCGCATATAAATGAGGAATAGAAATGTGGAGAAACCTAGCTAGATCACATTCAAAGGTATGGATATCTAGTCCACCTACACTGCACAAACTCAGATCTAAGCAAATGTGTCTTTATAAATTTTGATCAAAATATCTAAATACACTTACTGAAAGCCACATTCACCCGACAAGTCAAGGTAAAAGTCTTGTTTAAAGATATGAAATGCAATCAAATGTTACCTGTTAATTGTATTCAAATGAGATACATTAGATATATATTAGATATCTTAATAAGTTATATCATCTAATTTTAATACACTCAGCAAGTACATTTCGTTCACCCAATTGGCTGATTTTTTTTGTACTTATTACTAGCAATTCTTTTGCTAAATATATCTTGAACTAAGATGTTTACCTGGACCTGTCAGGTGAATGTGGCTTCAAACAAGTCTTAATATATTATTTTGACTAGAAAATAGACAAATACACTTGCTTAAATTTGTGTGTTTGCAGGTTACCAGCTCCCCTACAGCTCCCAGTTTGACATTCGTTTTCTTAAACTGTGTTTGCTTTTGTAGGAGGGCTATGCTAACTACGTTTTAGCTAGTCACATTAGCTTCCTAGACAACTCTTTAATTATAAATGCACAGTACTTTTCAGTCTTCTGACCCACTCAGTGGGCTTCTATGCTACATATTACATTCACCCGTTAACACACACAGACACATTCACATTCTGATGGTGGAGGATTGTACATGAAGTGGCCATCAGTATAAACTAATCACATTTATAGTAGCCTATACACATTCACTCACTGATGTCAACGCCACTGGGAGCAATGTGGGTTTTAGTATCTTACCCAAGGACTCTCCAGGGAGGCCAATGAGCAGGAAATATTACAACCTCCCCCCACCAAAAAAAAAAAAAAAAAAAGTTTGTATACAGATTAAAGGTGGGTTGTGGGATTCTGGAGAATGTTTGTTGAAGTTTGACCTTAACAGCCAACATATCCATTGTCCTCTTCAGTGCTCCTTCACAAGCTCTGTCCCCGAATTTGATGGATGTGACTAGCCGGGGGTATGACTCTGACATATTTTACTAACAAGCATTGTGATGGAATCCAGTTTTTTTTATTCTGACTATCAAGGTGTATTGTGCAGGGTGAGGACGATGGAGAGGGGAAGTAGCTGACAAGAGACCAATGTCAGAGTGCAGAACAGGAACATAACCTGCTGCTAATTGGCTGGAATCGTGTTGTGTGTCTCGCTCCAAGCCACTTTGTTGAAATCACATTTACGGAGCCAGGGCTGTGTGGAAACACAGGGTTATTTTCAGGGCACATACCTTACACTTTATGTTCAGATAGCGAGCAGACTGTGAGGAGATATGTGCTGAAGTGCGTTGGATTAGAATCGAGCACCCCAACGTTAAACTAATGACACACGGTATGAAATGTTTGAGTGTTAGCGTGACTGATAGGACTCATTCTTAAAATGTCAATGCTAAGTTAAGGTTTAAATCAATAGTTGTTTTCACATATGCACTCCTGAAAATATCTAGATAATATTAGGAGGACTGTTTCGGAGATTCTTCTGACCTGGCTGTTCACATATGGACCTCACAGCCGGAGACTATCCCTGTCAGACGGGAGGGGAGGCGGGGGGGTCTCCTTAGGTAAGACTTAACATTAAAAAAAGATGTGGAAGTAGCAGAGAAAGTAACAGAATCCACTATTCAACAACATATAGGCAAACAGAAAACATAATGCAGCCATTTAATAAAGTGCACGGAGATCATAGCGGCCCCGTTCATTCACTCTATGCACAGTGCAGCAGTCACAGGATATCAACATCACTCCCCACCCCCCACCCCCCACTCCTTCTCCCATTGGCTGAAGGTGAATTCTCCGGAAAATATCCTGCTGTGTTCTCAAATCAGCTCACTCAGAATTGCTGCGGAAAAAATACTAGGGCCCTGGCAGGATAAACTGCAGGTGTAGTCCAAGTAAAAAATCTGTCTGTTTACGTTCACACATACAGCTCTCTGTCAAATATCAGGAGAGTTTTCTGCAAGTGTGAAAGCTCTAAATAATTTACAGACATCAGGGGTTACCTGATATTTTCATCTTGAAAAGAAGCTTAAAACTTTTTCTACTTCATAATGTATAACTTTTTTAATGTTTTTTTTTTTAGTTAATTCATTATATTGAATAGTGTTCAATATTTTCCAGTTTTCCAGCAAAGAGCCATTCAGGTCCATGTTACACAATTATGAAGCCGATTAAATTAAAATAAAGAACATGCATTTTCTATCTGCACGTCTTCCCTATGGTAAACCAACTGCTAGTAATCTCTGGCATCTGTAATGAAGGAGACATTAGCCTCTGTGCAGAATCCTCACTGTATATATTTACTCACATCAATTAGCAGTGACACAGGCTTTAAATTAGATATCGTGTTACAGGACAGCAGCTCATCATTTCTGGTCAGTGAGAGATTGCTGAGAAATCTCCTGCAGCAGCTTGTATCAGAGCATCAGTGTGACGGGTGTGCACCACACGCCCTAATTAGTTTCCCAGGCACTTGGGGAAAAAACAGATCTATAATTAAAACTGGTGATCACCGGCTGCATGTATTTATCAGTTAACCACATGGGAGCCTTATCAGCATGACAGATGGTAAACCAGCTAATGCAATGCTTTTTGGTTTGTTTTAAGCCTTTGGTTAAATGTATCATTTAGACAACTTAATGGCTTGAGAAAAACATCTTTTGCTTTAACTGGTTTGCCTAATTGGTGAAAAATAGTTTCTCTATATATTTCAGTCTTCTTCACGTCTCTGTGTCAAGGTTGGAGTAACTCAATTAATACTTAAAAACATTATCATATTTAATTTAAAGTTGCAACCACAAGTTGATTAAGGATTCACTCACTGACAGAAAGTTCATTTGTTCCTATCTGTATTTTAATCTGCAAACTATTTTAAGTACGTGTTAACAAAAACCCAGAACATCCTCCACTTCCAACTTTACTCAACCTTACCTCTAGAGTACTTTATTAAAAGCAGCTTCAGCTTCCCTGAAACATTAGCCACTAAGAGTGACGTGTTTTAGACAAACTAACAGTTAACGTTGTGAAACAGGCTCAGTTCTGTTTGTTTAGGTCCAGAACTACTTGATAGGTTTGGCCCATGGTCATGGTTTGTGTATTATATGAATGAAAGAGAATTTGACTAAGTTTTGTCCTGGAAGTGTAATATTTATAATTTGACAAACTCTATGCTGACTTTTGTTTTTACACAAGTCTTAGACTGTTCTTTATCTGTGAAATGTATGCACTAGTCTGACCCATCCATCACCCCTGACTCCTCCATGGGTCGACTTTTCCCCTCTTTATGCTTTGTCAGTTCGTATATTCCTTTGCTTGTGTCGGTAATTGATATAAATGTGGATTGTAATAAGCTGCTTTAACAGAAAACCTATTTAGCCCTATGTTAGGGATGATGATTGAGCCTATGAATGTGAGATCATTTCTGCTGTGGATTCGGCCATCTCTCAACCAGAAGATTTCGGGGGGGGTAGATCTCCAGCTCCTGCAGCCACATGTCCGATAAGTAGGTGTGACCTGCAGTGTAAAAGTGCTTTGAGAAGTAAGAAGACTAGACAAGCGTTCATTTACCATTTACTCTTAACATCATGATGATTTCCTAGTGGTTTCAGTTCTGTGATGTGTCTTCTTGTAGCCGAGCTCTCTACGTACTATCATGTTAATAGTTGTTAACAAAAGGATCAGTCACATATTGTGTGTATGAACTGACCAGGTGGCAAATGAGTTTCCCCGCTGTGGATTAATAAAGTTTTCTCATCTAATCTGATCTAATATTAGGTTTATAAAATAGTGATTAGCATGTGTTTGGCTGTTCAAAGGTCCTCAAACAGAGCATGGAAGTTAAATGTCTTCCAGCTTTAGACTGTTTGTTCAACAACATGAAGTATAAAGTTCAGCTATGTAGACTTCACAATGGTTCTATTAATCAGAGAAATTTGGAATTGATTTAAAAATGTCACTGAAAACATTAGTTGTAGCCTACACTTTTCAAATATCGTTCCCTCCAGTGTCATCTCTGTTTTTTAGTTCTATCACATTGTCTACATAAGATGCACAGAAAGTACCAAAACATAGAGAACTCCTCTGGGAATAAGCTGTATCGGGTGAAATTGCTGAAGTACACATTCAGCTTGTTAAAGGAAAAAGTAGCTTTGTCATCACAGCTTCTGTTCCTGTAATAGAGGAAATAAGGCCACTAGTGGCTTGTCTTGTTTAGACCTTACAGCACTCAGCCTTGTAGATCAACATGGCCTGTATCCCTTTGGATAGATACATATTTCATGAGGACAATTTGGTCTGTGCTCAATATTTATCTTGTCAACACTTAACAAAGCTGTCTTAAAGGCTGCTGTGCCCCCCCGGTAACACTTCACATCCGTCTGTGTGCCCCTGCCACGCCTGCCCCGAAGACTCTGACTCTACAAAAGGCAACATGGTGTCTAATAAGAATGGATGTCCTTCATTTTTCTTTAAAAGTACAGGGAAAGGCCTTTGATCAGTACAAGAGTCCTCTGAGGGTGTTCATTGTGGTCGCTACAAAGGAGGACAGGGCAGGGGCGCCTCTTCGGAAAAATTCAGTCACATCTCTGCTTTGTGACGGGATTGATTGGACGATTTTTCTACTCCTTAGAGAAGCAATTCCTCTATCTTGCCTGAGCGTATTATTGTGTCTAAAGCCGAGGTGCTCTGCCTTTTTTTGCCTTACAAGACAAGAGTGAGTGGGAACGATGAAGCTGAAGATAACTTGGATACCTCGGGAGGACACTTGAATACTAAAACATCGGTTGGTGTCAGGCACAGCAGAGTCGAGCACAATCCTTTGGCGTGTTTCCATCGTGGTGAGAAGAGACAGATGGCACAAATGTGATAAATGTGACACTAACTGAGCATCTGTTAATGTAATCAAACCTATTGGGGTCTTTAGAAATACTGTTTGGAGGGGGGGGGGGGGGTCGGTGACAGAGGCACAAGGAGAAATTAGTATTCTTGTCTTCCCTTGTGAGATTAATTTGAAAAGGTGCTCTTCCTCTGCAGAGGACAACGACTGGATCCTGTCGCGTTTGAGGATCTTTTTTTTCAATACCACATCCACCTAGATAAAATGACTTATATGTCAGTTATCAACTCATAATATGTTCCACTTTATAATACAGCCCCTGATTCATGGTGTAATTGATTTTACGACACAGATACTGGTTAAATAGGCCGACTAATCTGCTCAGACTGCTACTTAAATCAAAGTACAGTGTAAGAAATCAGGATTAAAGAGAACAGGCCAGTACGAATCACATACTTTATTCGAACAGTGATATAATTTATACGCTAAGCATAAATGCTGGATACCTGCAGTATATAGTCCTGGTGCATAAAACTGAAGTTCAGGAGAAATACTGTTGACAATATTGGTTTTCAGTCAAAAACTAAAAAGTACTCATCTTAGTATGATGTAATTCCCAGTTTTAACATGCTCCCCAAACATCAGGGGGGCAGTGGTGTCATGAAAGGGACCCTGTGAGCACTCAGATGGAGGGCTGATCGAAGAGCAAATTAGTACCTGATCAATACAATACATTTTCACAGCTTGACTGTTACACAAAGTGGTCCTATTAATGTGGATACCACAAGCTGTTCTCATCTTTTCTGTAACCTGCATTGTAACAGAGAATGTGAGAAATATGGCGTTTATATATATATATTCATATTCAAGTGTAGTCCTAAATGTTGTCTCTTTATTCTTTGCTGGTTTCCTGGTTCACACTCACAGCCCGCTTACACATGATCAGTGTTAAATCCTCTCTCTGCCGGTGCCATGGTGTTGTTATTGTGAGGGTGGTGCCAGCCGCCCAGGAGATAGAGCTACTCTTGGTATAGTCGACTGCTTGAAACTGCTAATAAGCTGCAAACCAAGAGTGTATATTGACATGGTGCTTGGCCCCTGTAAGTGATGCTATGCCCTGCACCCTACCTCTTCACTGTCCTAAAGTAAATTGCCTGACCATGGACCTGCTTAGGTTGCCCTACCACAATCTCTTGAGGATTTCACAAACAAAATGTATAACTAAATCTTGGGGGGCGATATAGCCTAGTGCAGTGGTTCTCAACTGGTGGGTCGGAACCCAAAAGTGGGTCGCGGAGCCATTTCCAGTGGGTCCCCAATGTGTGCCTCGAAAAGAATAGTGTTGAAAAGGTCTATGTTTTGTTATGTCTCTCTGTTCTGTCTCATTTTCTTCAATCTGAGGTCTAAACGGCACCTTTTTTAATCAAATAAATCTGAGTGGATAAAGGTTATCTGAAGATTTTTTTTAGAAATTTGGGTGACGATTTCTTGTTAAGAAGTTGTGGGCGCGTCCCAAGGCTCGACCAGTTGAGAAGCACAGGTCTAGTGGTTATGTCACGCACCCCTTGTACAGAGGATATAGTCCTCGAAGGAAGCAGCCCGGGTTCATCTCCAACCCTCCTCACTACTATGTACATGTCATTCCCCTTTCTAATAAACTGGTGTCCTTCTCTATCCACTGTCCTCTACAATAATAGAGCCATACACGCTAAGAAAATAAAGGCTTAAAAAACAACATTTTAAAATTGGCTTTAAGATGATCTTACTTTTTGTCTTTAGGTTTAAGTGATACTTTGTAACCTAGGTTTAGAAAGGTACTATACTGTAGATAACACGACTATTGTTATTGTGATGCCAGGCTCATAATGGAACAGTTCAACAAAGTCTGATGTAGAACCAGATACTAACAATAATATTTTAAAATCGATACATTTTTCCCTCATTGTCAAACCTAGTGCCTACAATGCGCCTCACTGTAACGTCTTGAGAAGACTCATGTGTGGGATAATAGGGGCGACTCATAAAGGCTTCAGGCTACTAGCCTCCAGCACACACAAGAAACAGGCTACAGAGACTTTTGGAAGTTCATTTCTTTTTTAACTCCATACCCCCAGATTATTTTCAATTTAAACTTGTGGTCTTCAAACTCAAATGTCATCCCTTCAGTCAGTTTATCAGACTTCACACACGGCTCCCTCTGGAGCCACAAAATGCTTTAAACAGCTAATTACTCAAATGCAGTAGTACTCCACAAGAACTGTACAAAATGGTCTGAGTTCTACAAACTCAATTTAGAGACACGCAGGCGAAGGTGTTTTTAAATAAGTCAAGGGGAGGGTTTTGCTTTTTCAAAGAAAAGATTAGAATCAGCCTCTCTGCCCATCCCATACAGCCCCTCATGGTCAAGCTCTCATTGAAAGATGAGTCCCATTTCATCAGTCATTAGTGGATCAACTGAAATGTCGCACTCAATAAATGATGGACGTATATTTTTAGCTCATTTTTCAAAAAGAAGCAGTCTTGGTCATTAAAGCATCATCAAGGTGCTTTATGATGGAGCCTGCTTGTGCTGCTATACCGGGACTTTTTTTTCCTTACCGCGTCACCACCTGCTGTCTTCCCACCTGTTCCTGCAACCTCCACCTCCCCCCCCCCGCTCCATCCTCCATGCACTCTTCCCATCGACCCCCCCTTTCCCATCCCTCCTGCCCCTCCCCCTCATCCACCTCTTCCTGCTCTGCACCACTCCACCTGCATTCAGCACAGGTCCCAAGGTGCGAGGGGTTTGCACATCCATGCTGTTCGGACTCTGCTGCACCACACTGCAGTCGTTTTTTCCATACTGCTACAACCAAACCTCGATTATAAGAACAAGGGCAGTAAAGACAAACTGACCAACCCACCCTCAAACACCCCCCTTGCCTCCCTCCATTCCTTCCATCTGTCTTTCTTTCTTTCATTCTCTGACTCTGCCTGTTATTTAGCGTTATACCTTCATCCTCCATCTCCCACTACCCGATCCTTTCCTCCCCAAACCACCATCTGGTCCTTTCATTGTCCAGGCTCGTTTTGCTTCTGTTTGGCTTTAGTTTAAAACAGATTCTCCCCCCTATCCTCACCCAAATCATCCCCCACTCTGTCTCTCTTGGTGTCTCTAACTCTCCCTCTGCCCAGCAGCATCCGTATTCTGAGCAGCGCTGCAGCAAAACGCTCCCGCCCTTCTCCCTTTCCCTTGTCGATAAGGAGATGGAATTTTTTATCAGTGTTAATAAAAGCCTCTATTTTTATAGCCTGCTGAAAGAGCGAGGCCTCATCTTTGCATCCTCTCACTGCTGTTAATGTGTGTGAGTGTAAAAAAGATTGTGAATGTGCGCTGAGGAGTGATGAGATGTGAATATTTGTGTGTGTGTGGATGGAGGTCTAAAAGGGCAGCAATGGAGAGCACGCATGGTTGGAGTCTGTAGAGTGGCCCTGCGAGTTATATTAAAGATATTGAGTCTAAGAAAGTAAATTCTTTGAACTTCTTTATTCTTTGACTGGCAGATTGCAGACTCAAAGCTGGGATAGAAAAAAAACCCGTTCAATAGAAGTTTTGAAGTTTTGCACCTGGACATCTGCACGCACATACCATCTTGGTGACAACAAAGTCTCTGCTGGGATCATGTTCTCAGATTGTGCTCCATGAGTACCTGGTTTGAGTTGCAAGTAAATGGATGAGCAGGATGGCCAACACATGCCAACACAGAAGCCACAGAATAGATATTCCCTGACTCCTTATATGTAACATTTTAGTTTTCCAAAAGAGCATATATACTTGTTGGAGACTACCACAAGAGTATGTGCTTACCTTAAAGGCTCATTTATGTTACCTTTACCTATGAAGAAAGATGCCTGCATATTAAACAGTATAGCTTTCCCCACATACTCCCAGGTGTCCTTATGTTGGGATGGATGTTAAAAATTGCATCCTCTATGCATTGTGAGTGTTAAGCACACTTGCATTGTGCTGAAATCTGTATAGGTGAACAGTGTATTACAAGGATATCTATTTTGGCAGTGAATAAATACATATTGAGCGTATTTCAATTTTCATTGTAACTTTCTCCTACAGTGTGCTTGTCGTTCCTTCCTCCAGCCCTCCTTCTCACTTTTCCCGGACAATTAAATATTCTTGCTGTTTCTCCTGCCGATCTCCTCTCCACCAGTTGCCCTCCGACTTTCCTCCTTACCCACATCTACCCCACGTCCCCTGTTATAATCAGACCTGCAGTTTCCTCGCCTCCCCACCAGCCTGCTCTCCTGTGTCGACTTCCCTCATTAGCATCACCACACACCGGAGCCTTTCCTTTACGTCGTTACCAGTTTGTTTCCAAACCTACCTATAAGCCATTTAAGGCACAATAAATTGCACCAGTCTATGTGTGACCATCTGCGTTTGGGTCCTACTCCCCCTCCTACTAACCTTGACACAGTCAGGATGAATGTTTTCACGACTTGTCAGGTATGTTAATTAACAATATTTGCTTTTTGTGTCAACAGAAATGCAACTCTAAGGGATTATGGTTCCCTTGAAACATATTAGCTGCTACAAATGAGTTGTGTATATGTGTAATTTCTAGGAGAAAGGGCTGCACAGGGACTTGCAAAAGAAGGTGGAGGAACTAAAGCTGGAGAAAGATGAAAAAAACAAACACAACAGAACATGCAAACAAAAGGAACAATGTGGCATTGAAATGGGTGTCAGCTTCTTAATTTGAGAAAAATTACCTCAAGGAAAAAAAAACATCAAGGCCCAAAATGCCTCTATTGAAAGTGTCTATTTTAGAAAGACTTTTACTGCACAAGGACAGAGAAGTTCAAACACCTATTACTCGACAGCAACATGCCTTGTTGAGCAGGAACATCACGCAGCTGATTTTAAATAAGAGAAAAATGTATGAATGCATGCAGATGGAAGTGAATTACCCTTTCTTTGCACTCTGACTGTAATTTTAAAGGAGCATGACATGTGGCAAGCAGGTTTTTAGTGTAATTACAAAGTGAACGTTGTTGGCATAATCTAATTAAACTGATGCATTCACCTGACCCAGGTGAACCTGGCCTCTGAAAGATCTACAACCCCTGCTCGTGCTCCAGGAGTGATTGATGGGAAGGTTTTTATGTTTAAGACTGTGGTTTTAAGAGTATTTGATTTGGTCATTTTTTCACTGTCGTACCTAATGTGGGGGCGTTTTCAGATCCCTGCCAAACTTATCTACGTGAGGAAAGAGTTTGTTTACACCGTTGACTCTGACTCATTGCTAGAAATCACACCACCTCTGCACACATGTGACAGTTAGCTCTGTTTACCTCTGTTGAAGGTGTTTATGTCCCAAAACAGCTTTTGTTTGTTGTCTTTGACTGGATTCAAAGGTTTGTGTACAACTATTGATTGTTCCTACACCAATGTGTACTTAAAAGGATATATTACACACAGGGTCATGTTTACCTGACACCAGGAGTGCATCACAGCTTTTGGAAACAGTTTACGGCTCTGGGGAAGTTTTGTCAAGTGTTGGAAAAAACCTGGAAGTGTCTTCAGGTGTTATTTATGGCATGCAGTGCAGAAATATGTGACAGAAATACTCTGTAGACTTGGCTTTTATCAGTTAAAGAAACTATGCCAAAGGTACCGTATAGAAAATGTAGGATCATGCAATAACCAAAATGTAGAGGAATAGTCAGAATATCTCAACCTCTTTTGCTTCAACCCAGTGACTGTATATAAAGACTTACATTGTGTCTCCAACTCCTACCATTTTAGTGAAACTTAAACACCCTCCGTGATTGTCACTGACCTCTTGTGCTGGTAATATCGCTAGTGGAGCCGAAGAATTGCAGCCCTGCCCCTTAAGCTAACCACAACACACATATAACTTCAGTACAGAGTAGAACAGATTCTTAGGTTGGTTTGAAGCAGACCCTCACAGTTTTGGAATGTTCAATGACTGTTATGTTAGTGTTTGTTGTGGTTCTCATCGTTCCTCCTCTACTCTGCTAATCTGGCATGCAGAGATCTACAGGAACGGCTTTGTCAACAGAGATGTCAAACATGACATTACATCGACTCTTTTTAGCATCACATAACTACATAAAAAAAAAAAAAAACATGTTTGAGAAAAATGTATCTGAGGTGTATTTTATATTTATAGTTTGACCCATGTCCCATCTGTTAAAATGGGGGAGCTTATGACCTATACTGTAGGTGGTCAATTGGGAGGAGCTTCAAATGTTTGGATTCACTTTCTAGGAAGGGCTGTGATGTCCATCTCTTTACACGGTCTACATTTTGACCCATGGAGGCAGAGCTTATGTCCTGTATTGCCGCCAGCCAGTCAAAAAAAAACCTTCACTTTTGGGTAGCTGTCATGTTTTCCATCTTTATAGAAAGTCAACGCTTCAAACCTGTCACCTAGAAATTATTTAAAACGTATTTGGCAGTCCAATTATGAGAGAAATTAAATCTATGATTCGTTTTATCCAATAAAAGAAATCCGATATTTCCTGCCCCAGACAGAGGTTGTAGAAACGTTCTTAATGGACTATTGCACCCTTAATCTTTTGTGTGGTAAGGTTGACATGCTTATGGGAAAGTTCATTTGTTTGGTTAAATGTATAAAGGAAATATGTGATATTTTTCAAAATGTATTTTTTGCCTTTTCACCAAGTATTCAAAAACACAATGGTGACTTTGAATGCTTATAGAGCCTAAAAATAGTCTTAGCCTAAAGTGTTAGTTATTTTATACCAACAGGCAGATATTGCTGGGAAACATGACGCAAACATTTCGCAAATACTGTCTCAATCAACATAATGTTAGTTGGATACAAAATGATGGAGCTGGACAGTTAGGTCCAATAAAACATTTCCTAATTATATTGATCCATCCATCAGCTGTACAGCTTATCATTAGAGCGTCTGGAGGGTAAGAGCCAGTCACAGGCTGTCATCGGACCAAAGGAGGGAGTACGTCTTTTACAGGTCGCCAGTCAATCTCAGGGCCGACACTTTGACACACAATCATTCATGCTCACATTTACACATATACATACTTTTATAGTATCCAATTAACCTGCGTGTCTTTGGACTTTGGACTGAAGCTGAACTAATCAGAGAAAACACACACGGGGAAACGGGGAGCATGAAAACTCCACACACACGGCCGTCAGCAGCTTCTAACACAGATCTTTTTTTTTCTTTGCAGATTTCTTTTTATTGCTTTTATTGGTCATTGTGCTGATGACTCACATCTGCTGGTATTATTTATTCCTCTGGAAGCGTAATTGGGGTTGCATATTAGTAGTAAATGCCATAGTTTCTTTGAGACAGCGTTGGCTTCATGGCGGTGAAGTATTATTGTTTATCACTGAACCATAATTATAGGTATAGGCATTCTTTTAATAGTAAAAGGTGCCGTGTGCTGTTGTGCTACTCAAGCCATCATCACTCATAAGCTGCAGGCAATGTTTAGTAGTATTTTTTCTGCCATATGCAGAGTATGTCTTGGATTATCCTTCTGTGTATGTTGTGATTGTGCATGCCACTACTATAATGCTCCTTTCCTTCCAGATGATAAATTCAATATATCAACATGGAAATTAAAAATATACCCAAGATATTTTCAGTTTTTCCATATGATTGAACAGTGTAGTAAAATAAATTTCCTCCTGTGATTCTATATTAAATGAATATATATTTTTTTGTTATAACTTAAACTGAAGTACTGGATCAGGCGGTACAAAATGTATAAGTGGTGCCGTCTAATAGTTTGTATTTTGAAGTGTACTACAAAAGTAATTTGAAAGGACAAATCATTTTCTTCTTTTATCCTTTGAAAGCCTTTTTTCTTTTATTCCTAAAACTGTCTCTGCCAGTTCTTATGCATTTAAATGTTTTATGTGAGCCACATTGAGTTCCCTTCATGCATGAAATGTAAACTACAAAAGTTTGACTTGCCTTGCCCTATCTTAAACTGAATAAGCCCTACAACCAGAAATATTTCCTGACAGCAGGGAGGGCTCAGCACAGCGTCTCGGCAGAGGTAAGAGAGAGCATGAAGAGGAAGGAGAATATCAATGGAAAGGCACTTTTTGCAGAAAGACAGAGGGAGACTACCGAGTGCGTGGGAACATCATAACTGTATAGCTTAAAAGAAATTCTCTCTCTATCCTAAAATGACATTACTTACACACAAGACGAGCTTCTTTGGGAGTAAATTAATTTTACTTGAGATTTGTATCCACCCCCTCCATCCTCTCCTGATGCCTTTTTCAGATTTTTCCTGAAAACCACTCATTGAGATGAAAACACATCCTAAGAAATAATTACACTTTAGCTAAATGGCAAAAAGAGCCAGTTATGGATTGTTCTTTAAACATGAAATCCTGTTTCCCAGGGTTTCCTTTCCTGTTTCCCATCATGCCCTGAGAGCGATTAGTAATTAACACAGACTGTGTCTCTGATTTGCATCACAGAACAAGAAGTTTTGTTCCTGCTCAGTCCTTGTGTTATCTCCTCTGCGGTCGCAGCAGGATCCGCTTGGCTCTGATCACTGTCACTTTGCTGTTTATGCATTCCACCTGGGACTCCGCTGCACCCTAAACTACAGCTCCCAGGCAGATACCGCGCTGTCAATTAGGTGTATCGAGCTGATTTTTCAGAGATGGTGGGGTGTTAGCGCTCGCCGCCTCCATCTGCTCTCCATCTGTAGTGAGAGAGATCGACAGTGGGCTCATACGAGGGTTAACAGCCCGCTGCTGTATGTTAAGGTGGAAAATCTCTCCATATGCAAATCTTAGATCTTACACCATATCATACAAGCAGTCTTAATATCCCAACTGCCCTTCATCAGTGACACAACTTTCGAACCTATAACGCTGCTTGAGGTGTCTACAAGTGGTCAGCTGAGTAAAACAAAGTGGCAAAGGAAAAGTAAAAAAACAATTCTTTGTTGTAGTAATTAAATATACTATGAGGAGGTTTTTGTCAATGAACATAATTAAATTAATTCTAATATCTCTGTATGACCTAATGACGCAGAAGAGACCCTCAGCTCGAAGGTTGTTTATGTAGAGGGATTTTAAACGTCGGTGCCATCAGATCGGGGACGAACAAAGGGATCTAACAGGATGCTGTTCACAGAGCCTTTTGGTACACTGATTGTTAAAGGAGGTAGGACAAGAAACATATCTGATACTATTTATGTAAGTACAGGACAAGATCAACTAAGAGATAAGATGTACCACCATGTCCAAGGAAGCAAAAATGACAAATTACAAACATCAAGACCAATTTCAACCAAAATACATTCACAGTAACAAATTCCTTGGCAACTCCATCAGTGAATATCACTTTAGTAATTGCATTGGCTATATCCCAATTTAGAGGCTGCATCCTTAGGAAGTCAAAGCATCAAAGGCAAGCCGTATTTCCAAGGCTCTTTCAAATGCAGCCTTTAAATAAGTCCTTTCGTTCCTGGCCAATGATTCATTCAATGCATCCTACATGATCCACCATATTCAGAGATTCATGCCGTCAAAATCAAATGGTTTAAACACAAAAAGATAGCAACCAATTCTCTTGTTAAAAAGGGGGCCTTGAAACTTTAAACTATCAATAAAAAAGTGGCATAAGTTATGTTAGCTAGTTCCATATCAACTGTTGAGGTTGCTAGGTAACAGGGGCGGTGCTTAGAAATGAAAAGGTAAGGGTGGGGAAAGCTGTTGAAGGAAAAAGGGAATCCTCCATAGACCAGACTGTTTTATTTTTATTGGGTTTATGCAGCCTAGAGGCTGGATCCTTTATAAGTTGAGTCCTTAGAAGGATGCTACCCCTGAAATAGGACACAGCTATTGACTGATACCATCTCTGTATCGTGTCTGACATAGAGTTGTAGCAACACGACTGAAAGTGGAGCCGCCAGTAATGCTGATGCCAGAGAGGATTCAGATTCTTTATCCAGTTTAATTGTTCTTCACTGTTCTTCACTGTTCTTATCAGTATTTGTTTTTAAGATAGGATGGGTTCATTTTACATCTTCCAAGTATGTTGGTGGCTGTGGCTCAGTTGGTACAGTCGTCGTCTCTCAATTGGAAGGTCCGATGTGTCCTTGGGCAAGACACTTAACCCCAAATTGCTCCTGCTGCTTTGTCGACGGCGTATGAAAGTGTAGGGATTAGTTACTTCTGATGGGCTCACATAGCAGCCTCTGCCATCAGTGTGTTAATGTGTAGGTGTGACCTGCGGTGTAAAAACACATTGAGTAGTCTGAAGACTAGAAAATTTAACATTTACCATGTTTTTTTACATGCTCCTTTTGACTTTTATATATTTCAGAGTACATTTCAGAAGCTGTACCTTAAACTCAAGTTCAGTCGTTAAGTTAACTAATTTTATGTTTTTACACAAGTATCTATAACCCATTTGTGTAGGGAAAGTTTTTACTTTTGCCCCCTTAGATTGAATTATACCTCCGGCTACTTGACTCTGGGCAGATTCCCCTTAAACCACGTAAATCACTGTTTTCCCCAATTTCCCTGTGTCAGGAAACACCTGCCATGTGACAGTTAAATCATTTTTTTTTTATCTTAACATAAAAAGGGACCAACCTTTAAAGTATAATACCATCACTACAGTGAGGCTACATGCTGTTTTTTTCCACTGCTCTTCTCGCCTCTTTGACACATCCCACCCTCAAGTGTCCTTTATGAATATTTTAAAAATTTCCTGACTCAGATCTGTCAGCTGTGATCACTTAATACTATTAGCTTTAGCACAGTGGTAGAGACCTTTTGAAGTACGGCAGGCTTTTTCTCAGTTATATGTTAGTGCTTTGGGGTTTCTCTTAATAAACTCAGTATCATTTATTCATATATATGTATAGGTCTTACAAATATATACTCCAGCCAGTGTTTAATAGACGTCCTTTGTAACAATGAGCAGACAAGGCCACCTGTGTACACAGAGCAGCCTCGCTGCAGTCTTGCCACGTTGATGCAGTGAGGAGAATAATTCACTGTCAGAAAACTGACAAAGTAGTGAACACAGCCTCCTCTGAGTACTTCCTCTCAGTCCCAGGGCTAATCTGCAAAAGTGCCGGAGTGAAGTGAGAGGTCCTCTTTGACTGTAAAGTGTGGCTGACAATGAGTCCTCTCTTAAATGGGTGATTCATTGAATAAATGTAAACATGTTTACTGTTATGGAGCGCATTATGAGAAGAGAGGCGGTAATATTATCATCTAAACGTAAGTGTAGGGCTGTTTTCATGCAGAGGACATTTGGGAAATAGATCTTATTTGCTTTCATGTTGAGCGTAAGATCTGAAGAGTGATGCAGCTTTTATGTCTGCGTGGTGATGTGAAGATATATCTAGCAGCAAGTAAGTTTAGCTTAGCATAAAGACTGAAACAGCTTGCCTGGCTCAGTCTGAAGATTAAAAAAACATCAACCAACCAATACCTCTAAAGCTGACTAATTAACACCTTATATGTGTCTGCTTAATAGGAGAAGGTAACACTCGGTTGTTACCTATCACACACAGACCCGATAAACACACATGCAGAAACAGGACCTATAGACGTGCATTAATGAAGAGATGTCATATTAAAGGGGCTCCATAGAGGGGGCGTCCTGAGCAGAGGGGGGTTTAGTGACTTGCTTAAGGACACCTTGACACCACTCATGAAGTGAACTGGCATCAGCAACTTGATCAATTTCAACACTTTGGTCAGGGCAGGGAAATCAGTGACCCTCCAGTAACCAAAGTCCCTATGATTTGAGCTACGACTGCCATGTTTGATGCAAATTAGCCCAATAATTAGTCTA
Source organism: Labrus bergylta (assembly GCF_963930695.1). Classification (NCBI taxonomy): domain Eukaryota; kingdom Metazoa; phylum Chordata; class Actinopteri; order Labriformes; family Labridae; genus Labrus; species Labrus bergylta. The sequence continues at coordinate 12,661,303 of NC_089197.1, forward strand.
GAGACTGAATTTTCTTCCTCTTAGTATGAGATTGTTTTTTTATAAGCAGATTTCTTTTTCAGTTGACCGTGTAAAATAAGTGCAGCAGTGACCTTTTTTTCCACCAATTTAGTAGACTAGTGAAGTTGGGCATTTAGTCGTTGCTATCTTGGTTATTTGGAGCCTGAAGTGACAATTTTTAGACAAATTGTTTGATTCTTGTTGCTACACCTTTATCATGATTCACAGGTTGCTCTGCTAGCATCATGTCAGTCAGAAGATAGCCACACCTTTCAGCATAGCCTGCTTTATTCTATATTTTTATCATCATTTACATAATGAACATCATGCTGTATTGAAGAAGACTAGAAACTACTTATTGAGACCATAATGTCATCAGGATAATGTTTGCTAGGGTTAAGAATCAAGTCAGAGTAAGTGTTCTCTTCCCCTTTAGAAAAATGAAAAAAAAAAAAATGTCAGCACATGCAGATTATTCCTGCAGGATGTTAGAAAGAAACCAGATCTCAAGTGCTTTGGGCTGGCTCCTCTTTCATAAAGGTTATAGCAACCTCTTTTATGCACAGTCTGTGGTTGTCATGGAAGCTACAGCAGAGGTTTCTAGAAATTCAATGACCTATACTGTACTTTGTTTTTATACACTTAATTGTTGTTATATTTGTACATAGAAGCTTTAACTCAAATCCATCACGTGTTTGTTGTTATTTCTTTCACCATACTAAACTGCTAAGCTCTGATTGGTTGAATTACAATGTATCTTGAGGAACAAGCATTGGTTGACCATCAGATCTTTCAGAGATATGGATATGTGATTTAGAGATCTGCATCCTCGTGGTCCACCTCTAGTGTACTGCAAAACTGAACAGACTCTAGATGAATCAATCATTTCTACTTTTATGCACGAGTCTTTTAAGGAAGACGTTACTATTTTTGACAGTTTGAATATCAAACAAAAGACGACAGAATGTTTTTTTTTTATTCTAATAAAACCTGTGCTAATGGAAATGTGTTTAAAGGGAAGCTTTTTGTGAAGGCAATTAGAAAGGTGCACGATGTGTGATATGTTGGCAGCCTGAAAAGGGCACGAGTCGTGTTATCAGCATCATCGATTCGGTTTGAAACAGAGTTCTGCCCCCTTAAAGGTGAGTTTGCAGCCAGATCAGACCTGAGAGGAACATTACATCAGGTTTGTTCACTGAAAGGAAAAGTGTTACCAACGTCCTTTATGCTGCTGCATACCTTAAACAACTTTTTACATCATAGAATGTAAGCGCATATAGCCTTCAGCCTTAGGCATGCAGGATGGAAACACAAATAATTGGATCTGACATTGCATTAAATTATTTCACTTTTTTATTACACTTCATTTATTAGTTTTTCTTAAACATCATGGTAGTGCACAGGAAGGTCACATGCACATTTTGTCTGTAATCTGTGGAGAAGTTAGGATAAAGAATGTGTTTTCAGCTAATAGAGCTTAAGAGGTTCAAACATGTCTAAGCCAAAACATATCACAATTTGCCCCTCCTATAACATTAGAAAACTGGACTGTTTTCCAGCTCACTGACCATTATCTGGGGTAGAACAAAAAAAGTCATGACTTCATAGTGACAAAGTGGCTTTCTCTAAACATGGAGAAAATGTGATTTTAAATAGCTTAAAGAATGCCTCAAGTAGGTCAGTGTTATGGCAATGCCAAAATCTGATGTCTGTAAAAGCTGAAGAGTGGAATCAAAGGGGTTTGAGTATTAAACTGGCAGCAACGATAAAGAGAGAGCAGCCTCGCCGAGGCACCACCTAAGCCTCTTTCTGAGCCAAGAAAAACCCCAGAGAGTTTTATTAAGAGATATTTTCAGCTAAATCTGTCTGTATAAACTTTAATGTGTTACTGGTGTATTCAGTTGCAGATATTCTAATTTATTCAGCACCAACGATCCAAAGATTCAGTCGTGTAAGTGCATTAAATATCCAAAGATTATTTACTGCACTTACATGACTGATAAAGCTGCTGAAATTTAAACTCAACAATATGTTTATCCCTGAAGATAATTATTAAATAAATGGAGGAAAAAAAGGAAGTCTCCAAAAGTTTCCTCACAATCGAGCGTGGGTGTGTGACTCTGACGCCTGTGAGCTTTGTGCACAAACATGCCAAACTCAGCAAATGCAAACTGCAGGCCCATTATCAGGCCCTGTCATGCTGTGCACGTCCCAGAGTCCCGCTGCGAATCGATGGGCCATGTGGCGGCAGGAGGACGTGCGGGGCGGGGCTGACAGATCTCAAATCAGCACAGAGATTTCTATTGATCGGGCTAAATCGGCGGAGACAGAAGCAACCCATTCACAACTCTGGCAATCTCTGGTTCCACTGGGCTCTGACCTACATTGCTATGACAAGTAAACACAACTTCAGAGGACACGTCATCTTCAGTCTCTGCACAGTCTCTTTCATATCTCTTCTTTTTTATGTCTAAGTCTCCCCCTTTTTTTTTTTATATCTTTCCCCCTTCTTCACCCTCCCCCATCCACACCCCTGTAGCGTGGAAAAGCCACATCTATGTTAACAAGATTAATTAAAAAGTGGCTGTAAATGAGATGTCTTATTTTAGTATTCAGTAGCTGTGGGGCGGCCTTTTTAGAGCTCTTGGGGTGGTTACTGTGAAGACGATTAGTGTTGTGCATTATTGCATGTTTTTCTTCAGTTACTCACTTATGCAATTTTATGGTGAAGTCATTGCTGCCACATTTCAGGGATAATCAGCATTTGTCCCGAAGCGCGGAAACCCGTCTCGCCCTTATTCTATTTTTTTGGTGCATTGTCTGGGAAGCAGCAAAGCTCGGGCTGCTCTCACACAAAGAGGCGCGGATGTACGGGGTCACAGTGCCGAGCTTATTCACACACTTAATGTAATGGGTTTAAAAAGTAAATGACTGTAGACCTGAGTGAGTGAGGAGTCATTGGATTACACTCTGAGGGAGATGTGTTGGCTGCTGTTGACTCTTTTAGCACAAGTGTATGACGTGTAGTATCTGAGCACACACACAAATACGCACACAAAAGCGGACCTTGGGATTCCTTTTCATGCGGTGCTTGGAAAGAGGCTCGTTTCCATGACGATCTGCAAGTTGATGCACCTTCAAATGATGTGGAAGAACGAGGTCTGAATTAAGGCTTTGATGACTTGATGACTTGATGACTTTTTCCCACGTTTTTCAGCACACAGACACGACAAAAAACAAGTGTTATAATGACTACAATAAGGTTCACTTTTTGTAGTTTTTAAAATCTTTTTGTAAGGCATGATAAACAAGTCACTAAGGGTGGTGGTTTTCATCATTTAAGCGTTGGGGTTAGTCAAATGAAACTGTTAATCATCATCAGAGTTTGGAAACACTATTGCTGCACTAAAACACTGCAGTTCTCATGCAGTAAATGTTTGTTTGTTCATCTAACTTAGAGAGACTCTGATGCATAATTAGTGCTTCTTTTTCTCTCCCCATCTTCTCTTCCCTAGCTATTACCGGCAGCATTGTCTTGGCTGTCAACACTGCAAGAACACCTCATGTAATATAAACAGAGGTGACAAGTGTCTGCAGTGGGGAGCATAACGTGGATGCTTGGGGACATAAAACTAAGTTTAAACCAATCGGCTCCTTAAAGAAGGGTAAAACAGGATACTTTTTATTAAAGGAGACAACTCGAAACACACACAAAAGAGCTATGCAACAATGAGTCTTACCTTCAAAGTTATTCAAATACTGTCATTAAAAGTAACTGCAAACAATAAAAGTGACAGATGGGAACAATAAACAGTGGCAATTCATAAAAATTAATTATTTTTTAAAGCAGATGTGCTTAGGGAGGGTTTTTCCATGTTTAAATCAGTTGAACTCTTCTGCAGATAAACCTGAGTGACAAGTTTGAGGACTTATCATCAGCCTGTGTCCAACCTGAAGGAGGCACATCCGCACTTGTCTGCATCATCCACAGCTCGTTCTGTGTCTGCAGACTTGCAGCTCTGACCTCAATCATGACGAGTGATCTCACAAGCCTGTCACAGTTTGACTCCCTGACCTCTCCTAGTCGCCTTGAGACAAAATGAGTCATTGACACCAACATGAGTAGACAGTTTGTCGCTTAAAGTCCTGACACTTCTGGCTGCTGTGACATGAGCCTGTCCGCAGACTGAAACCACTTTAAAGTGAGTATTTTTACACTATTTCTGCTCATGAACCCCGATGTGAGGTTCACAGCAATATGCTGCTGCATATTGCTGTAATTCAGACATTTCTAGGTACTTGCCAAATGGTATTTTGCTGTGCAGTGATGCCAAAACTCCCACCAAGAGGGAGGTTGAAAATGAGTGGGCCACTTTGTGTGACAGTGAGCGAAAAATTAACTGAATCCGAGTGAATGTTAATGAGTAACCAATAAGAAGTGGATGACAGAATAGTTCTGTAAATTCTGTAAAACGTATTGTTGCAGCATACTTAAAACAGAGTTGAAGGGTCTGTCACAGCATTTGAATAAAACTTGCACTGTGATAAAAATGGTAAAGTGGACTTGAGCTTTTGTAGTCTTTTGACGACTCGCAGCGCTTTTGACACCACATTCACCCGCTCACAGATTGACAGCAGGCTCTGCTATGTAAGGTGTCCATCAGTATTAACTAATCCTTTCATACACTTTCACACCCAGCTGGCAGAGCAATTAGGGGTTCAGCATTGTACCCACTTTAGCATGTGGCTGCAGGAGCTGGGAATCGAACCCCCAAACTTTCGATTGAGAGACGACCGACTCCACCACTGAACCACAGCAACCTAAGTATATCAAGTATGTAAAATGTATATAAAATCGGCACAATCTATATGATCAAGTATAGATTGTGCAGAGTTTAATTTCTTTACTGGTTCTTCCATATTTGACCTTTATTACCTGATACCTGATGGTTTGTCGGTGTTTAAAGGAGGAGGCAGATAATTGGACCTCTCCTGGGGGCACCTGCTGCAGACAAACTGATGCAAAACGATGACATATCCAGCATGACTTTCTTTTAATCCTTCCCGAGAGATCAATTATGGATCTAGTAACTAGTGTTCGAGAAAACTACATTTAGTGAAGTATAACCTACTCTGAATACAGTATTCTTAAAACCACACGTTGTGCAGTGGAAACAGAAACTTCTTCTCCCTTGAGTTCATTTCTCTCTCATTCGTTAGAGAATAAATGACATATCTCTGCGTTCATAATATGTCTTGTAACTAATCCATGTCTTAGTGAAAGAAAACATGCCCACAGGATCAACTTATCTTTTCATTTACTGCACATTATTGTAAAGTGATTGCCATTTTCTGTAGTCGCCCCCACAGATTCAGGTGATGGAAGCTAGATTTATTTCAAAACCCTACATAAATATGAAGCTCAGAGCCTGTTGGGGTAATTTGAAATGTTTTGAATTTCTACCATTAAAAAATATCTGTCATGAACAAAACGATGAATTAACAAACTAAACAAGAGTAAACCATGACAATATCTCTAGTTAAATCGGGTGTAGGTGTACCTCATAAATCTTGGTATTGATTGAATCAAAAGAGAGAGAGAGAGTGAACCCCATGTTTTTAACACATATCTGTTCATACCTGTGTTTACTTTAATGCGCTGGTCGCCACAACAAAATCTCTGTAGTCTCTCTGATCCCCATAGTACAAAAAGAAACAAAAAGATCACCAGTTTAATCCAGAAAGGAATCTAAGAAAACCCAGAGAAAGTCAAAGTCTCACACCTTCTGGTCTTATTTCACCAGCCTCAGTAACAAAAAGCCTCCTGACCTCTTCCACCACTGTTTGATTCTCCTCCGCCTCCTGCAGCTCTCAGGGCTGCTCAGCATGTGTGATTGGCAGTTTGCTGCCCACCATGAGGAAGCGCTGTGATATCAAGCTGAGAGGAAAACAAAGCCAGGAGGTTTGCCTTCAATATTGGTAAACCAGGTACCCACATGACCACAAGGAGACACCTCACACTCCACAAGGACTCTTGACTTATTTTCTTCAATTTCATACTATTTAGGTTGCTTCCGTCTTTGGGCATAACGTTATCTTAAAGGAAGAATATGCGATTTTTCACATTTATATGTAGCAGAAATCAAGTTTATGCTCTGAAAATAACTCTGTGAGTCATGACTGTCTACAATGAGTGTGAAAAAATCAAATTAAAAATTGAAAACTTGACATGAGCTTAACACAGAAAAACTATTTCTAATGAAAATTTGAGTCTAAGCCTACAAAGGGTACCAATGATAACAATAATATCAGAAAACAAAAACATGTTAAATGGAGCAACAGTAAAGGACAAGAGCAGCTCGCAGTGTAAGGAAGAGATTTAAAGCTGAGCACTCTGTGACCTCCGGAAGATGTGATGTTTTTTATTTCATAACTCTTGGTTGTCACTTCAGTCCTAACTGCTGTGAAATCTGAGCTGACCACAGCTCAGCAAAGATACGAACCTTTCAGAGCCCCTTTTGAAGCCCACAGGCATTAAGTATTAAAGACAACTTGTACAGTACATTTTCAGGCGGATATGTATAGCCTGTCATGTCTCCAGCTGTCTTCTCACACAGCGTGTGGAATATATACCTTCACAGCCAAATGGTGTAACTTTAACAGTTCCAAGTGAGACTTTGAATGTATTTCTAAAACTCAACATGGGAATTAACGCTTATTTCTCAGTGTGAAAGTCGTTTCTCCCTCATTAATGTAGCAGTCAATGTGTTTCTGCAACATGACAACTTTTTGTACATCAAGACCTCCTGGCTGACGCAGCTTTAGATTTTTTTTTTTTCTTTTTCATTGACGCTGCCCTCCTGGTGTGGTTTTTATGTTACCACACCAGGAAACATAATGTTGTAAAAGAGGTTTTCAGTGTCAGTGGGTTTAATGTCTTTTTTTCATACTAATTGTTGAGATTATTTTATTTATGAAATCCATTTTCTGCCGCTAGCTGTGCTGTATTTATTTTTACTTTGCAGTTCACAGAGTTCATCTTTAGTTGGAAAAGTGCTTGTTATACTTTCTTTATTTCCTGCCTGAAGTTCTCTCCATGGCAGTTTCTGTCATTTTAGACAAACTTGCCAAAGCACATATGCATGTAATGACTGGATTCTTCATCTCCTTTTTTCTATCACCTCTGCTGGAAGGACACTTTCAATATGTGTGTGACAGAGAGCTTTCTGTTCTCGTCACAAAATATTGGACAATCTGACTTCAGTACACATCATGCTCCGGATTTAAAAGGTTTTGGCATTTTACACCCTAAAAGCTCTGAATCAAACTATTTTCTATGAAACACACAAAGGTACATAAACAACTCTATATAATATATTTGAGGCAATTATTTGTTGCATTATTTGTTTTATTTTCTCTGATAACCTGCTGCTGTGACACAACAATTTCCCTGTTTGGGATCAATGCAATCAGTCCAGGAAGTCACATACACACCTATGTGAAAATGCCCATTTTGTCAGGAGAAATAATGACGTGAACAGCCTGGTACAGAAACTTAAAAAATCCCCCTTCAGTTACCTAAGGATGACATCACTGAGGCTATGTCCATGTTCTACACAGTCTGACCAGTTTTTTGTATGCAGGGCCTCTTGTCTGAGTCTCAGGTTTAAGGATCAGGTAAACTAGTTAAGAAACATACACAAACTCTATCTCTACCAAAGTCAAACTAAAAGACTCAAAAAACTTGGACCAACCACTCTTTTCACTTTGTAAGAAGGCTCATAATACATTCTTTTTATCCCACTGCATATTTCAGAAGCTGCTCTTTACATTCCTCTATATGAACATGATATTACCATTTTTTTTGACTGATTAAAGTAGTGCGATTTGAGAGGAGATCCCCTCCTCGGAAACTGAGTCAGAGCGTATTGAGTGTGTGGACTTTGGAAACTCACTGATGTAAGTAATCTATATATGAGAGTGCTGTTGTTAATGAGCTCCCCTGCTGTGCTCCTCTTTTCCCTGCAGGATGTGAACCTTCATTTGCTGTTCCACGGTGGAAGTGAAAGTACAGCTCAAATCAAACATATTTTGATTGGCCCACTGTTCATGTAATCTGTGTTGACTGTCGGGGCTCGGAGGAGCTGTCCCGCCTCCTCTGCTGTTGACAGAATATTGAGGTCATGTTCAGCACCTACAAAGTCACCCGCTTAGAAGTCTAAATTTTGAATGAGATGTGAAGAATCTAGGTTGGATCGACATGAAACAGCTTGTAAATTGCTCCTGAAATGGTGAAACATTGAGGTCTGACATTTGCAGTCAGCTGCTACTGAAAATTTCATTTTCAAAGACAGGCGCTATATTGGAAGAGATTGTGTGTTTTTTACCTGGAGGTTCATAACAGGATTGGCTGCTTAAGAGGAGAAGGCCTTTCGTGGTAATGTGGTCATTATTTACCCCCAGAGGCAACACACACACACACACACACACACACACACACACACACACACACACACACACACACACACACACACACAGTTCCCTAATAAGAAAGACCACCACCCTTCTTTGACGTTTTATTGCTGACAGAAGATGTGGAGGTGAAGAGGTCACTCATTCCCAGAGGGAGATTGCATCTCTGCACCTAGATTGCATTTCATAGTTCAAGGCCTCATCCCATTCTATTACCAGTACGACCACAAGTAAGACAAATCAAAGTAGTCCCAGCAAGCTAACCACAGTGGCTATCATCTCCTTCAGAACTCTGGAAAAACTTAGATTGTATTGCACAAAAAGAGTCTGCAGGAAAAAAAACAAAAACAAAAAGAAATGCTGATGAAGCAGAGATGGAGCTCTTTTAATGTGACACCCGTGATCCACCCTGTGGATCATGCCAGGCCTCACACTGCAAGTGAAAGTGATCTGTTGTGAGGCTATCTGAGCGGGATTGACAGAAGCAGATACACACTGAGAATCAAACGTCCCCACGGCGCACAGATACCATCAGGCAGATAGAGAAGATTGACAGCAGATGCTTTGATTGGCCGAGGGGTGTTTGTTGTGCAGGGAGGGGAGGAGGGTGAAGCGGAGGTAAGGTGAAGAATTGAAGCACAACGGTAACACTGTGATTAGCTAGTTTACACACAATGCAAGTTCCAAAAATCCCAAAGCTTTGCACGGAAGAAGCAGAGTACGCCCACACTCGGGGTATAGTATAGGGAACAGAAAAAGCTGGCTCACCCACACAGTGCACACGATCTAAATGCATGATCTGTCTCTTCCTCACACTCCCCCCTTCCTCACTTCTCTCACACCACTCTGGCTGCACACATACACACAGATCACAGCATCCTCCAAACGAGACAGGAGAAATATGAGTAACAGAGAGGGGAAAAGTCAAGAAAGCACAGCGACACTTTCCGCCAACAAATACAAAACAATTCAAGATGGGAAAATTCAAGATGATGGACTCACCCAGAAGAGGAGGTTGAAGAAGACCATTCCGTATCGCAGGGCCATCATGCAACCCTCGGCCATCCTGCAGCGCCGAAGTTCTAGGAGGAATATGAAGGAGAGGTCCAGATAAAACACCACATACTTCTTCCCCTGTGAATAGCGCCCCTTGGACGTCTGTGGCCCCTTTGTCGTGTGGAAGCCAAACGCAAATGGTGGCCGCTTGTACTCAAACTCCCCACTGAAGCGGTGAAACCCGGAACTGAACGGCGGCGTGTCGGGTTTGCTGTCCAGAGATGGACTCCGTCGGTACGGAGTCTCGTCTGTGCTTGAGCGTCTCATTATGGAAGCTGAACGAGTCTTAAAAAGTCTTTGATTGTCACTCTGAGTACTTCAGGTTTGAGAAAAGTCCACAACAAGGGACCGGAAGTTATTCCATTGAGGGTTGAGGGACGGGTTTTGGAGATATTTCAACCTAACTCCACTTCAACTCAAAATGATAACGACCCCTTTCACTCCCTAGAGAGGCTGATTTAATTACGCGAGATCCCTCTTAATCCGAGTTCATCTGTGGTACATAATGTGCCGCCATTCACTTGATCAGAGTTCCTCCTAATCCTACAGTGCCACTATATTGAGCAAGAGACTTTGTATAATCCAGCTGCAACACCTGTATATCTGTGTATTTAGGGCATAATCCCAACACACACACACACATCTGCACATCCCCGTAATCGCTCAAACACAGGCGTCACGCTGGAAGAGATAAGCTGGTGTGCAGTTTCATCTCTTAACAGTTCAATCAGGTAGAAAGACTGGAGGGCTTCGACTCGACCGCTCCGGCTGCTTTGGGTTGCTAAAATGATCCAGAAGCGTCCTACCTCGTCTCATGAGAAATTCCTGAGCAGGTGCCCTCAGCCGGGAGGGAACAGCACCCCTACTTCAGCCAATCAACTCCTTCTTACTCGTAACGTCCGCTTAGAATGAAAATTGCTACGCTGTGGTCCTAAGTGTCGGCTGATTGTTCAGCATGTGGCTGGTGTGCTTTTGCTGACACGAGGAAAAAAAGAAAGCAGGGACAGAACTTAACAAGCAAAATAAATGACAGGGAAGGATGGTGTTATGAATGAGAAAAAGACAAATTAAAAGAATCATGAAAGGATGAATAAGGCATGAGAGCAGAGCGTTCTTTGGATAACCCTCGCTTCTTTTCCCTAACTTGTCCTTTTTGCCGCTGAAAAAGTGTCTCAGCCTCTTTCCTCAGCCTGCTCTTCACACATCTATCAACTCGCCCTCTTATTGTCGTCCTGCTCCTCACTCTGAGCCCCTCTGTGCGCTCCCCCCTCTCTGCCAGCGGCTGTTAATTAATTTCCAGACACTCATCAGTGAGGCAAAGTGTGCGCTGGTGTCCCCTCTTCTCGTCTCTCTTCTCGTCTCTCCCTTTTCTCCACTACAGCATTCCTTTCCTTTTCTCTACGGTGGCAAAGAAAGCCAGGTGTCCAGTGGGGTCATGTCCAAGAAGCAACAAAAAAAAAAAGAGGCAGAGATAAGCAGGGAGAAGAGAAAGACAGTTTCCTCAGAGAAGCCAAAGAAAAGACTGCAGTGTTTGAGCGGGTAGTCCAGCCTCGCAGCCTCCAGCTCCCTCCCTCCCTCTCTCTTTCTCTCTCTCTCTCTCTTCACAAGCTCCTGTTCTCTTTCTCTCTCTGTTCCCCCCTCCTCCTCCCCTTTTCTTTCCTCTCTTCTCTCACAAGCTCCACACGAACAATCTCAAACACCCCATCCCTCCTCGCTAACTGTCCCCAAAACCTGGCAGCGCGAAAGCCAGGAGCAGTCATTCATATTCTGGCCACACCCTACGAGGGAGAACAACCAATCAGTGCTTGGCAGCCCTTTCCTCCCTTGTGCGCACACCAATCATGCCCTACCATCTACCAGATATTCCTTACCCATGAACATACACATGCACACAATATGCATGCACACCCTGACGCACACACAACCTGGTGTGCTGTTCACATACCAGTGCTGAGAAGCTTGCTGCTCTTGCGCTAGTGCAGCAAGTGCAAGTCCTCCTCCTCCTCCTCCTCGTCTCTCTTCCTCATGACTGGAACTAATTCCACATGCAGAGGTTTTTCTGGCACACTCTGCTTCAGTCATGTTCCTTCTCTCCCACCGGACCCTGACTTGGGTCATTCTGTATCCATGTAGCTGCACTCTGCACAGATTTCCATACTAAAGACAACTCACCTACACCATGTCTCTGTCCGTATGTGCTGTGAAGTGCACACTGCAGCTGACATTCACTCAAAATAACTACACTCTCTCCACAAGCTGTGAGCTATCCGGGTCAGCAGCTTTATGAATCCACTGGGACGTTTCAAAGATGCAAAGGTATTGACTTTGTGTGTGGCTGCATCAAGTATTTAATGGAATGCTGTTTGGTCTCCAGCATGTTTTTTTTTGTCAGAGCACGAAGGTAGTGGCCTCGTAGAGTGAGTGTTACTGATTGACACACTGCTAGTATTGTATAGAGTATCCAGGCTGGTGTCTTCTTCCTAAATGTTACTGGATAAGGTTTAAAATCTAAGTGATAAGAGATTTTGTTATTGATCTAAAAGGTACATGATTAAAAAATAGATCAAATACGAACAGTAAATGAACGCAGCATTGATGCAGTGATAAAGTCCTCCTTTAATACAGAGCAAATGTCCCAACTTCATGCGCAGGCCAGCTGCTGTTTTATAACAGCAACTACAGCTGACATGATACTGACATAAAGTGCCAAAAGAATGGAGAGGTGGAAATTTTCCAGAATTGTCTGGGTGAGCTGCATGTGTGAATGAAAATAGGCTAATTTGAACCCCAAATTTCTCCTGCCATCCTCCTAGAATTATTGAAGCCAGAGTGAGCGAAATATGTGAATGCAGCAGGTCATATTCACTGCAATCGACTGGTTTAGGGGGATTATGTTTACATTGTGCGACCTGTTTGAACTCGTGCACAAAATAGATTTTCTCCCTACTCTTTTCTCCTGCTAGAATGTTTTATTCCACTAATTAGTTGATACTGAAAATACGTCCAATGACACATAACATTTATATAAAGTCTAACACTGGAATCATATCATTTTGGATGTATTAAGCATCACACAGTGTCCTCCATTGCGTCCTTTTTACATCTTGTCCGGCCTCCTTCCATTGGCAGGCTGAGTGTATGTGTGTTTTCACAGTATAGCCTCTTTCACACATGCACTTCTTCTCAAGCGCGTACATATGAAAGAGGCTATACTTGGCAACACTTTGTCATGGAGTTGCATCCTAAGTTCCAGAGGAAAAAAAGGAACATTTTAAATCCTGTGTCAGAAAGTGTATTCTTCTACCACAATGGACACATGTCAAAAAACTGTTGGAGAATAGTGAGTTTCTATTTTACAGAAAGTTTCCTAAATATCAAGTTACCTGCTAGACTACAAGCTTTGACATGAGCCCTGTGAAAAGCGAGAGGTTGGGGAGGAAGTGTCACTTTCATTTTCATCTTCAAAATCTTTTCACACGCTCTGTCTTGTCTAAAAACTTTTAGCTGTGACTTTTCCCTTTGCAAAGTTGTATTTCCTGATGAATTACGTTGTCGAATTATATTTGACTTTTGGACCTCCAATCTTTTTTTAGGGACAGCTGAAATCCTAACAGTTTTAGTTATATTCTTGTGGATACTTTGTCACACAATGTCATTTGGTAATTAAAACATAAATGAATGTATTTTTCACAGGAAGAAAGCTAACAAGCGGTGGCATTTCTGATGATGCACTAGATCTATTTGCGTCTAATCGTCATTAAATTACCTGAATGTGAAACTTTTGAAACAGTAACGTGCAGGACGGGATAAGCCGGTATATATTTTACTTTAAGTCAATATATATATATATATATATATATATATATATATATATATATATTTATTTATTTATTTATTTATTTTATTATTATTCTTTTTCTTTAAAGATTTAATGAAGAGATAGGACAGTGGATAGAGTCAAAAATCAGAGAAAGAGAGAATGGAAAATGACATGTGGGAATAGCCTCTGTACATGGGGCGCGCGCACTAACCACTGCTCCCCCAGCACCTGTAAGTCAATATTTTTTAAGGGAAATTAAAACTGTTTCACAAAGATGTATAAAGACAACACTCAGTTTTATATTTAAATTAGCTGAGATCGTATCCACTGCATTACCAGAAATGACTATGAATACATAGAGGTCAACAAGCAAATTGGACACACCGCCATTTTTTTCTATTTCATCCTGCCTATAAATGAACAACACCATACCAACCCCGATCAGGGATCAAGATAATCAGCAAGGAAAATTGAAAACAATGTACATTTCCACTGCTGTTGTTGCTGCATGAAAGGAGCTCATAAGATGATGTGTAAGAGAGTCAAACCTGAAACCTCTTCTAATGATGGATTCTATGTGTGTTGAATGCATTTATTTGGTCATTGGTTCTGAAACTTCTTCAGTCATGATCCCATCCGTAGATGAAAGGAATAATCATACTGTCTAATCCTCATGTAAACTGGTATATTTCTGTCAATCTTTCACAATACTGGAGAAACTACGAGTAACGCAAGTCGGGTTGACTTGTAATGGATTAAAAAAAGGGATTCAGGTTAGCAGGGCAGGCTGTGTAGTATCATAGTGCCAGGACTCTATTGTTTTTTTTTGTTTTTTTATTGCCGTCACCCAAATCATATTCATTCAAATTCCCGTGTGGTCCCTGCCCCCTCCCTGCATGTTGAGATTCACTGCATTTGAGGAAGGTCACAGTCTCCTCATCGCTCTGCACCGATCTGCTTTTTTCATCTGCTCTGTTTCCTCGTCTCTCTGCAGTCGAGTCGAAGCTTTAGTGGATGTTTAAGTGACATTTATTATTCATTCACTTCTGAATCGCTGTTTCCATTGCGCTTTTGTCACATATTACTTTTATTGAGGCTACAACTTTTCCTTCTTTTCAACTGTTTTTATGTGCAAGTTGGATAAAAGTGCATGAAAAACGATGCACTGTTCAGCTGATTGAGGATCCAAAGTGACACAGGGCAGTGAATCCTGTTTACTCTACTAATGTTCAAAGAGTTTTTCATACAGAATGACTCTTCATACATGACCCATATTGTTCTGTATAGCATAAATGTGTGCTATTTATACAGCGTGTAGCTCATCCCCTCTGACATACTTGATACAATCTGCTGTCACTTTCATGAAATATGCACACAGGGCTGAATGATGCAGGAGGAACCTCATTATGTGTCTATAAGTGAAGGGCCATTAACATACATGACGCCACAAAGCAAAACACCTTACAGCTACTCATAAATGTTATCCCCTGACCCGACCATCATCACACACACACACACACACACACACACACACACACACACACACACGGCCCAGCCCAGATTCTTAGACACACACAGTAAGATTGTGGTGGCACCCTGGGGTGGCATCGTCTTTGATGTCCTTGGCATACACAAACACACAGAGGGGAAAGAAGAAGGTTTTGACTGCACAGAGGAGATATGATACACAACATGATGAACTGAATCTGCGTTAAAACTGAAGGTTTATAGACAGGGCCACATGCCACATGCCTCCATGAGTCTCTGTGATGGGAATCAGGGACGTAAATTGACTTGCACGCTCAGTCAGACACACAGTGCGCTGAGGTGCTCCATTGTCTCCGTGCGGCCGTAAAGAGGGAGAAGTCTGGCTGGCTCTCTCTTGTTTAAAGCTCGAATATGAGTCTCTTATGAGTATCTCAGCTAAATGACAAAACGGGTATCATAGACAACTACAGTGTGCTCAGAGCAGCAGTATGTCTTAGAAATGAGAATAGCTCTCCACCAGGCTGGCAAATTATTTAGAGCTGTTTTGCCTGTTAGAATTTTAGCTTATGCAACCACAAAAAATCATTTCAGTTCCACTTCAAACATGGTGCTATTTTAGGAATGTGCAGATTTTATTTTCCATCTGTTTAACTTATTTCCTTGGAAGTTACCACAAGTTTTTAAATGAGGTTATAGAGTCACAATCTACGAGGTGGATTCAGTTTTAAGTAATGCAGAGAAGCAGCTTTTGCTACATCATTTATTAAACGTTATGTTTCATGTAGAAAGTCTTTCTCATGCTATTTTTGAGATAGAACAGTTTTACATTCATCAAAACTCAATGCTTTCACGATATGGTTCCTCAACACGTTTCTTTACACAAATGAGCTTTCTTGTCTGGTTCCATTCTTGTAATGTTTTACACACTAACAACATGTTCGATTTCCAATTTTCATCCCGTTTCAAGACAGCGTGCTGGCTATACCTTTTATTAAAAGTTGACATGTGGAATTAAAGATCTTAAAATATCTAAAAAGAAAGATTAACTAAAAGTCAAGACAACAGTTCTCTGCCTTTTACTGGTTAGGAATTATGTCCCGATACTTTTACGACATTGTGACCAATCTCATTTAATCAAGATGTTGAAACTTGCCGGCTCAGGTGCTATTAAGATGTCACTTTCCTAAAACACAGCTATGTGAGCTGCGGAGGAGCCATCTGAAAGCACAAACGGCACAGAAGCAAAGATCACTGAGGAATCAGAGCTATGAAGATTAATAACAGCACCTCTGACGGGAAATAAACATGTTTTACACAACCGAGGCGACTCATGAGGGATTTAAGATTCTCTCCGCTGACAAAATAGAGATGCACATAAAACAAAAACACAAAATATGACAAAGTGTTTGTTAAAAGCTGAAGCAAGCATCACAGAATTAATAGAAGAGGGATGTTTCAGATGAAAGACATAATATTGCTCTGGGTCTTTTTTTCTTTTAAGTCCCTCAGTCTCGTCACAACATACAGTGAGATGATACAACTAATTGTCCTGGTTTCAATGTTTTTCTTATTAATAATTCACATATGACCAAAGCCTGAGATTTTCAGATGTAGATTTCACGCACAGTGACGACGGGGCAGACACTGAATTCACACATGAATGTGTTCAGGAAAGTGGTTTGACTTTGGGTCTAAATTTACCTGAAGGGAAATCTGGCCTTGCACACTTGACAACAGTCAAGTTAGAATCTAAAATGGTGCTTTTGTTTGGTGTCACATAAAGATGGTGTTACTGTTGGCTTGGTACTAGACGATAGATAGATAGATAGATAGATAGATAGATAGATAGATAGATAGATAGATAGACCCACAGAGAAGATGAAGTAAAGCAAACTGGAAACAATGTACTGGAGAGAAGACGGAGAAGGAGAGACCTGAACTAAAAAATAACACAAATTAAATGTAAAAAAAAACAAGTGTACTTAATGTGTATTTTTTTATGCTAGGATTGTGAACAAAATAAAAACCAAAAAAATGTAGTAATAAAATTAGTAGTAATACAAATAATAATACAAGCAGTGAATAAACCTGAACTCCCTTGTTGCATACATCCCTTCTCTCTCTCTCTCTCTCTCTCTCTCTCTACCTGCTGCACACCTGAGTACACTCTGTGCCAGTTATCATCTGATCAACATTTTTGATTCAAATCAAATCAAACATTTTAAAGAATGAAGCTCAGGGTCTAAATTCTGACTTTGTGAGACATGCTGTTTAAGTCTCCATCTTCTGAGCCTTTTGGTTTGATTATTCTCATGTTAAGAAGGCCCTAAAAGTGCTTTTAGAAATCTGAATACAACTGACTAAAATTTTTAAAAAGCTGCATCATCATTTCAATAACAGTATTTGTTAACCCCTTCAGGGACATCAACTAAAATCAACAAAAGGTGAATAACAAGTTTGCAGTGATTCACAGAAACACATTATTTGTCTTAAAAAATAATATTAATATTAATAGTGATAATAATAGAAACAATTGTGAGAGTGATTTTAAAAACTTGAGATATAAAAAGTTGAAGTGAAAGAATCGAAACAGCTGTTTAAGTTAATTCAACGTGAAAGAGGAAAGCCCTTCAAACATTACTGAAGTCTGGTCTAAGGCTAATGAGTGACTGTTGTGTTTGCTTTATTTAGATTTGAATAAATGAGACAATAGGTAAGAGGTGGTTTCAAAGCTGTTACAGCTGAGCTTTAGATAATTATTATTATTAGAAAATAACGCCTTCAAGGTTATGTTAAAATGTAAAACGTTTCTGCATTTAATGTAAATTTCAGGATAGGATAGGCAAATTTATCTTAATATAAATATTGACCATTTTAATTGGTACTAGTTTGTGATGTGTTTTTTAAAAAAGCACACTGCCTTTAATATGACAAAGACTTATTAAAGATCAGGAGATAAGCATTAGGCCTCAGGGGAAAATCAGTCATAGCCAATATTCATTTTTATCAAGAGTTCACTATCTCTCGCTTTCACTGATGATACTTAAACCTACTGTGAAGAGTTTTATATGACCTACAAAAGCCCACCTCACCATCAGGAATGAGATGAACTGTATCGATAATGTTATTTTAAAGTGTCTGTTCCCTCTGCCACACGGTCAGTGTCAGACAAAGCCATTTACAGCACACAGACCGGAGGTGTCTTTGTTTGCACTTTTCATAACAAAGCCTCACAGTGAGTGATGTGTTTGACAGTTAGATTAAGGCAGGATGAATTGTAAGTCCGAAAACTCTACATGACAAGATCAGTGGAGACACAGCTTACATACAGGGAAATCAAAGTTCCTCACGGAAGCATTCACTTTAAAACAAAAAGTTAATTTATTGTCAAAATAATAAAACAGACCAAAATGAATACTGATGACTCTAAAAAAGCAAACAAACAAAGGAAGAGCAACTTTTTCTATGAAGTAATATTTAAAGCCTGAAACCACAACCTGGGGGGGTAGGTGTCAACTGAATTGATAAACAGCACACTGGCAAAATAGGCTTTCCTCAGTGAAGATCGTACATGTGTCACATTTTAAAGGGCAGCACATTGAGATCAAGAAAGTCCTTGAAATGTGTGACATGTACAGGGCAACATCAGTAAAGAGACGCACAGCTTTGTTGCAGGTTGTTGACAAGAAAGACACAAACTGAAAGGAGCTTTAACTTAAAAGCAGAGCTGAAAATATTAAGATCAATTAAGTCACAAAAAAATCAACTTGACATTTAAACTACATGGACATTTGTGTCATTATTCGCAAAATTAACTTTCATCCACTGAAATATCAGTGGTGGAAAATAAATTCAAGTTCTGCTTTGATTTTTTTTACTAATTTCAACACCTTCCTTCATTTGAGTGACTTGTACACTTCATGTCATCCACTGTGGACACATGATGGAGTTTCTTTATAATTCAGAAAATAATATGAACAAGCTTTTCAATCCTAAAGACTATAAATGGCTAATTAAACAGCAATTAATCCCAGAGCAGGTGACGAGATATAAAGACCAGAGGACAGAGTCACACTGCATTACAATCGATTGAACTAAAACATGAACTCACTTATTATTATTTAAAAATCGTGATAGAATAACATGAATCCATAAAGCATGAGAGTGGAAATGAGTCCCACTTGGGTCAGTGTACGTTGAATGTGCTGCCTTTACTCCTTTTTGTTCATAATGACTTAGCATTAATTACTGCTGCTAACTAAGAGGGTGATAAATTAATATATCAATTAACAAATGGCTTTGACAGGAGGGGACACAAAACAATTAATCAACCATAAAAAGAGCAAGTCATGTGTTTCTGCATGATCATTGATGTTTGCAGCTGTGTTAAATGAAATTGCTCACACGCAGAGCCAAACAGATATTCTGCATATGCAAAGTGTTTGAATGTGGGCGGCAGAGAACTGAGGCTCTATACGCCTACATGCTTTCATTTAGTCGAGAAGAAATCAGAAATGAAGACAATTGTTTGGTATTCC
This sequence comes from Labrus bergylta, assembly GCF_963930695.1. Classification (NCBI taxonomy): domain Eukaryota; kingdom Metazoa; phylum Chordata; class Actinopteri; order Labriformes; family Labridae; genus Labrus; species Labrus bergylta. The sequence goes on from NC_089197.1 coordinate 12,680,677, forward strand.
TGCGGATCAGGGCATGCAAACATTAAAAAGTACCTGCTGTTTGAGGGTTGACGCTGCTTAGTTTTGTGGCCTGAAGTAGAAATTACTCTCTTTTGACCTGCTCGCCCACAAACCTGACAGCTGACACATTATGCACCTGCATGCACTGTTTAAAGGTTAAGGCTCGTGATAAACTATATTGTTCTCAAGCAGGAACATTTATTCTTGACCTTAGAAAGAGTAGCCTGACAAAACACTTTAAACTCAAGATCAGCTCACAAAACTTTGAAGAAGCTTTTAAGAGGAGGTCTGTAAAACTGCTCTCACCCAAAAGTTTAAATTCACGACAGAATAACTGTTGCTCTTAATGACTAACCTATGGAGAACATACACTCAGTCCTGCAGCTTCTCAAACTACTCAAACTTTAACGCTTTCAGTTCAGCAGCCAAAAAACTGTTAAAACCCTCTGTATGTTTGATATCAAGAACATCGACTTGGCCTTTTTTTAGCCGATTCGACATGTCAAATCAGCGTCATCACTCGGTGAGAGAGATCTCCCTGATTGGCTATTCGGAGGTTTCATTTATCTCCAGCTCTCCACACAGGTTCAGGAAAGCCCCTTGAGCATGCTGTAGTATCCATGCTTTCACCCAACAATGCGGTTTCTCCTTATTTGTCGCCTCCGCCTCTTCTTTTCTTTGGCCACTAAGACCAAGAGCTGTCAACGCCAGTGCCATTTTCAACTTTTCATCAGACGTTATTCTCGATTAGTAGGCTACCTATTATACAAGTGGTGCGCGAAAGTGGTGTGGAAATGGTTTTCTCTTATCATAACAACGAGCTACCGCCGCCCCTCACGCATACACAAAACGTATGTGGTGGTTGGCCATCGGCTGTAGTCTTTGCGGTGTGTTCTTGTACAACTTTTTGGCTAAGACGCCGTCTGCTTGGTGTGTCAGGGCCTTTAGAAGCAGTAAAGATTGTAATTGGTGCCAGTTTTACCTATTGAGAGGAAAGATAGAGATAGACAAGAAACTAAGGGAGGCGCCGTTTTAACCACTGAGCTGAACCAGCTCACCCTACTTTCAATGTTTCTGATTGTCAGGAAGGAGGCATGTCAAATTGCAAAAAGATGTCTGATTGTTTGGGATCAGTTAAGGAAATAACCCTCATTTTTATTGGATCACACACTGATTGCAAAGGCTGCTATGTAAGAAGTCCATCAGTTTTAATTAATATCATTCATACTCACGTTACTGGACATGTGGCTGCAGGAGCTGGGGATCGAACCCCCAACCTTCTGGTTGAGAGACAACCGATTCTACTGTGGCTCAGTCTGTGTTTACATTATCTATTTTAAAGATGTATTTTGGGGTATTTCTGCCTTTATTGTAAAGACAGGGCAATGGGTAGAGTAGTCAACATAGTGTGTTTGAAGACATAGCTCCTGATTGACAGTTCTTTATCAAAACCAGGATAGAAACATAGCAGTGATTAACCACTTCTGGTCACTTCTGGCAGCAAGTGCGTCCTTAGTGACAGGGGAACTCTGTTACAGGATTGTTAGGGATTTGCTTTGTAAAAAGGGATATCCTCTTTTCATATAAAATCTTTTAAGATTTTTTTAGGTGAACCTTTCATTTTGTTGAGTAGTTCCCTAGAATTGCATTTTTTCAAAAGTTGTATCTGTTTAGATTACACACCTGAAATTCTACTAATTTATTTCCTAAGCCTCTCAAGTAAATATAAATGAGAAGAAGAGCTGACATGGAGTGAAATAGACTTGTGAAGTAGCACCGAATCTCTACATGGTCAAGTAAAGTTCAATTAGTGCAGCACTCAAGTAGAAACACACACACAGAACACAATAGATAAGATTGAAATGTCAGGAAGTGTTGAGAAATCGACTTTTTCATTGATTTTTTTAGTCTTCATTGGATTTGTGGTAAATAAATGATGTAAAAATATAAAATAACATCAGCCTTTTCCTGTTAAATGTTGTTTTCTTAACACAAACTGTCACCTGAACCTGCCTGACTCTGAATGTTCGGCTGGCCTGGATAAGAGGATGAGGATGCCTCTTCTACACTTTGTGTTGGTGCTGCGTGCATCGCAGAGCTGAAGGTAAATTACCTATCATCAGGTTAGGTGAAGTGAGGAAATTAAAATTTAATTATTTAAACAATGTTTATAGCTTGAGCTGCCTGAGCTGCCTCCACAGAAAACAGAAAACTAATTAGGTTTAAAGTTGTTATCAGCAGGTTCGTGTCTCGGTGTGTCCTCAGATGAGACAACAACCAGCAACGATGTCGCCTTAATAAGGTACCTAATAATAGACATGCAGATAATTCTCATGTATATTTAAAGAAGGCCTGTCAACTCGTGATTACACTACAAACAGTCGTTCCAAAAATGTGAAAAGGTGAAGTAGCAAGAACTAACTCTTTCATAATTTATGATGTAGTAGCTGCTTGCAGGTTTGTCACAGCATTGGACAAAAGACGACAGGAAGCTCGCAAATAGTGAAAAACAGGACTATGCCTCCAATTTTTAAGTACATTAATCATCATTAAAAAATTAGCTAAATAGGTACATCAAAATTAAGCTAATCAGCAGCTTTTATGAGCCATGAAGAGATCTGGCATTAACACATGGACTTAATGATCTCCCAGGAGACCAAATTGTCTGTGACCACGCTGCAGCAGCATCCGTCAAAGTAAGATGTTTCAATGTGTCAAGGAGAACCGTCTGGAAAGTCGTGACAAAATGTGCTAAATGTGAACTGCATTGGCAAAGTGAGAAATCAGGCACTAACTCCACATAACAAAAGAGAACATGACGAACTCTAAGCTTACAATAAAATCCACTGTGTCGAAGCTTTGTGTGCACTGGGGATTTAATTACTTCAAATTTAAAAGCCTTTTTCAATAAGTGCCTGTAATAATTTATTTTTCTACCCCTGCACGCTGCACTGCACTCATTGTGCTCCCCCCTGAGTAAGAGAACATATCTTAAAAAATAGTGCCTAAAATCCTCTTTCAACTTCTTCTCTATGCAAATAAACTTTTTTCTTTGACCAGTGATTGTCATTAAATTGTTCAATTTTGCAAAATATTCATATTTGCTTCCCCTTTTTTTTTTTTTACCCAGACTTTCTTGACAGGATTAATACCACTCTAAGGTTTCAGCCAGAAAGTGGTTAGCTTAGCACAAAGAAACAAGCAAGTTTGGATCTTCAGTAAGTTTTTAAATCCACAGCTGCACCTCTGAGGTTGATTATCAAATATAGTTTTTGTTAATCAGGGGGAAATGAAGTGAAACCCATTCAAATTGTAGTCTCTCATTGGTACAAAAAAACTAAAGAAATTATTGTTCCTGATATCATACAATCTGATCCATCAGATGTTCATGTTTCTGTGAACTGTATATAGAGATCAACCAACCTGTCCAATAGGTTACACAGGATCTTCACCAAGGAGATCATGTTTATGTTTTATGTGACAACAAATGTCAACTTTTGTTGTCATTTTTTTTTACTCTAGCTATGAACCCCAAAAAGGGCATAATATGACCTCTTTAAAGGAACAACAGCACTTTGATAGGTTTAAAGGTCAAATAAAGGTCAATATGTCAATGTGTCATGGGACACGCATAGTGGTTGGTTATAGTCTAACCTACTGTAATATTGCAATCTGTCCATTTTACATTTCTTTCTTCTTCCTCTTTTTTTTTTTTTTTACAGTTTCCACTCATGAGATATTACTTATTTAACTTAATAACTCAACTTTAGAGTTGCTAGTGGGCAAATTTCTGAGCAAAATATTCCATTTCTTGAATTTACGTTATTATTGGCTAAGTTAACCAGCTGTGGCTCTTATACGACTCTGCAAGAAATCAACAAACACACATCCAAATATGTTGAAAGGCTACTGAGTCATCCATCCCTATTAACCTGTAAAAACATGAGATGAAAAAAAAATTGAATTTACCCGTAAAAAGTTGCATTCAAACATGCGGTCGTAACCGAGGGTAAGCAGCAGTGGTAGCATTAAATAATGTTAGCAGGCCAGTTATTAACATTTAATGTGGATGACTGATTTCCATTATTTACACCTTGTGGATTTCTCATTAATCCAACTCAGATGATATAATTACCCATCACTGCTGCCAGAAAAAATGCAAACAACCACTGTCCCTGACTTAATCATGCTGTAATGTCTTATCATTTACAAATTGACAAGGAAATGGCATCCAGATGCAGCATTCATCAGCCTGCGATACTGCTGACATCACTGAGGAAATCTAATTTACAGCTATAAATATCTTAAACTGTTTATCTTCATCAATATCTCCGTCAATGCGTCACTCATTGCTGTCATCAGCGGTGTCGGCAGGCTCATGACTGATTCCGATCTCTCCTCAACACCCAGCGTGAAGACCTCAGCATCTGCAGACATGATGTATGCATACGTGTCACATCTGCCATTTGAATTCTGCTGCTAATCCCTCCTAGCAGGATGGTTATTACTCTGCTTGCCAGTCAAATGCTGCCCAAGCACAGACAAATAAGCTTTGTGTGGACGTTTATTTATGGACATGAAGGGAGGGCAAAATCCCCCCGAGGAGGAAAGCAGCAACGTGGGCTTGCTGTAAATGCATCCATCCATTTCATAGACACAAATGCACAGCTCATACATGTAAAAATTCAAAATCGCATACATGCATGTACAACAGCCCCCACTGTGTTAACATGGAGACCGACTGTTGACAGGTTCGTACATACAGTACCTGACACCCACTCCCAGATTATACTCTGTGAGAACACTCTATTTACACACAGCAGATCAACAAGATCATTTTTAGTCTGAGATGATACGACTTGTATTCATTTCCAAGTAAATGCCAGTAGGATCTGTTGCTTGAAATTTGTTATTTTTAGGTGTCTTCTATAACAGCCGTTGAGGGAAAAGCAATTAAGATCATTTCAGCTCCATATATGCACAGGCTGAAATCTGATTTACGCAGCCAGGCGCAAACACACGTCTTTAAGATCTGAGTGCAAAAATCAAATCAAGCTGTTAAATCTGATTTGAGAAAATCAATTTTACAGAGCCGTCTTTGTTTCCAGACTGAAAAGCATGAAATGTTTGAAATGTAACAGAGACTGCTAATGGAGTGTCTGATTGTCAAACATGATGTTGCTCATTACACAGAATAGATTCATTACAAGTGAATATGTGCACTCATGTGTACTTTATGCAAAAACTACATGTGTGTGTGAATGTCCAATCACAGCCCATTCACAAAGTCTCTTATCAGCATCTTTGATAAGCATACATCCTATTATCATTTCTGTGTGTAGTGTAAAGCCTGTTTAACAAATGCTTCAGAAGCATAGTGAGACGCAGTGAGTTGTGTGAGTTTATAACATATTCATTTATCTGAATGTGTGCATAATGCATTTGCTCCAGTCAATGTTGCATAATTTCCTTGAATTCCCTGAGTATATAGTAATACACAGGCATTGAACTTCTAATAAATCCACCGTTTCATTTATTCAGACAGACCCGCATTGGCTTGGAAACACACAGAGACATCTGTCCTCCCTCGTTCGTGGCATTAAGAGAGTTTCACATCAAAACACATGTGAAGAGAAAACCAGGGCTGAACTCCCAGTGTGAGTAATCTCATCAGAGGAGTGTTCATACAGGTGGCTGTGTGGAGGCAAACCTGCCTGATCTATAAGACACAGAGCACCAGAGAGATAACCAGCGATAATGTCCCAGGAGCAGACATGAAACAGCTCAGATTAGGCTGTAGCAGCGGATACACAACTGTGTTTCTGTGCAAGTGTGTCTTTGTGTAGGCATGTGTGTTTGAGCTCCATCTTTTTCCTCAAGGACCCTGGTCCATCGTGTGCTCCTGAGGCTGTCAATAGAGTTGACAAAACACACTCTTACAATTGTCTGAGACCCAAGGGCATCCTCTGCTGCCTTATTTAACCTGACAGGCTGCGAGCCGCAGAGCTGCTAATGTCTGCTAATGTTAAAATCACATCATGTTTCATTCATGTGCTCCTGTTTTAAGACTATTAAAATCTTCCAGGCAACGGAGTCCTTGCGGTCTATGGTGCAGCATGCAGATACTTTCTGCAACTTCTGTGACAGAGCCGACACAAATTAAGCATAACCAGAGAGAGCTGCAGGTCAGCAGCTGCAAAGTTGATGACACAAAGCGTTTTTAATGAATTCCTGTTTGTGAGAAATAATGGTAAATGGTAAATGGACTTGAGCTTATATAGCGCTTTTCTAGTCTATATAATAAATAATGGAATAATGTAAAAAAATATGTTGCGATAAACAGCGCATTCACTCAAAGTCACTGTTACATGAGATCTTTTAAGGGCTATTCATAATTTGATAATCTTTTGGATTATTTGATTGAGTTACCATGGAGACGTAACACAACCATCTAAAGGAAAAACATAAAGCTGCAGCTACCAAGTGAAAGGAGTGATGTTTCTTTATTTGTATGATAATCGTTGGATTACGAGTCATTTGCTGACACATGGTCTGGTTATTGCCCACATGGATTCCAAGAAACGAGCGAATGTTGCCTTCAGGGAACTACAAACCCTGACAAAACATGTTTAATATTCAAATTAAGAAATGATTAGAGAGGTTCAAATGGGTATCATATTTCAAATATTGGAAATGTTTAAAATCATGTTGGCCAATCGAAATAAAAAAGCAAAATGTAATCTCACAGAACAAAAATCTGGATTTACAGATTTGATTACAAAACAATGCAATTTGATGCGATATGATACCATATGATATGTTACACTTTATTGTAATTTGTCTTGGACTCCAGTGTTGACTGCCCATAGTTGCCTCGCCAGTAAACATCCATTCAACATGGCTGATGCAGTTGTGTTTGATTACATTGAATACAATCTTCGGCTTCAAACGTTCATATTCGATCTTGGCAAAGTGCATAATGAATACCGTTTGACCTTGATGAGTTTAATTAGCACTGTAGTGTGTAATTCATCATCCACATTGATAGCCTCCACTGACAAGGTCATTTTGCAAGAGGGGCTGCGCAATAGACCATGTGAAGAGAGGACGTAGCCACTGTGACATCACAGTTTTGTTCGTGGACTGTTACAAGTTTTTAACTCTCTTTTTGAAATCCATCCATTATCCATTATCCACACAGCTTTTCCTGTTCGCGGGGGGCTAGAGCTGATCCCATCTGTCATTGGGCATGAGGCGAGGTACATCGGACTGTTTGCCAATCAGTCACAGGGCTGATATATGAAGAGACAACCAAACTCACATTAACACATACAGTATATATATATGAACAATGTAAAGTCACCAATTAACCTAACATGCATGTCTTTGGACTGTGGGAAGAAGCTGGAGAACCCAGAGAGAACCCACGCGTGCACAGGGAGAACATGCAAACTCCACACAGAGAGGCTCCTGTCCAACAGGGAATAAATATATGATATAATGTATTAAATATATAGGGATACTTATGGGAAGCTTGAGTCCTGTTGGCTAAATGTCTTAAAGGCATCTCACTTGTTCACACTTTTTAAGTAAATCTTTTTAACGCTGCCCCCTCAGACGTTCCCCGGTCCCTAGAGCACCCAATCCACCCTGATCCAGCTCAGGTCAGCTGTTTAACAGCGGTCAGTGTTGTGTGGTAAATAATTTGCTCCAATAGAGAAAAAGGGATTGATCGTCACATGCCTGCAAATGTTATCCGAATGCAATTACATGTTCCAGTGAACAGAATCATTTTCTTTAAAGGAATGTGTCACCGAGTATCAAGCAGCTGATTGGTTCTGCTGTCATGGGAAAATAAAAAAAAAACATCAAACTTGCTTTCATATCTGCCTCCACTGTAAGACGTCCACACATGATGTTGTGCTTTGATAACCAGTAATCATGAGGTATTATTACAGCCGCTTCTATATCTATGCCATTAAACACAATGGACATTCTTCTGCTGTCTTTCAAGTGTACACAACGCCTCCGTAAGCAATTATTAACATGACTGTTAGCTGAGAAATTGTTGTGTGAGGAGACACAAATGTTTCATTGTGGGGGAGGTAGGTGGCTTTGTGATTGCACGGTGTGTTAAAGGGAATTAAAACACAGCAAACAAAAGAGTGACTGATGGAAAAATATTTTTTTAAAAACCAGAACTGCTGTGTGAGGACAACAATGGGATATCCTGCATGTTGTTCACGTTTTCTAAGATGAATTAAAGTTATAACAAAGGCAGACACTTCCTAAGAACTCTTGGCTATTTAGATGTTTTATGTTAGGTGTTCTTATATTTCATCATCCAGCTGTAGCCATTTTAAAAGTGGTGGCAGGTTTCATAGAGGTGAATTTCAATCTTCTCTATTTCAAAATGAAGGATGTCTTTATTCCCACTTTTTCCGCCCATGGTGCGAGGCGGCTATTCACCAATAAGTCTGGTTCGGCTCAAAGTTTCTTCCTGTTAAATAGAAGTTTTTCCTGGCAACTTTTGACAAGTGCAAGCACAATAATACATACTGTTTAAAAGAGTGTGCTCTATTGTGCTTTTTATGCAAATAGGGCTCTTAAGTGCTCTTAATGGTGGAAATGATGGCTTCCATAATCTTCTTATATCAGATAAACCTCATTAAAACACTATCACCAACAAAGCTTTAGCCCATCTCTCAACAGTTGTGCACTTTTCAACCCTGCATGTGGTAATAAGCCCCGTTGTGTTTTTTCATGGACCCAGTTCAGTCCACTTTATCTGTGCCTTGCCTTGCCAAGCCGAGCCGTGATAAGAACCTGAATGGACAGTTTCAAGCTGCCTTGAGTCACAGGAAGTCAAAGACATATGCTCTGATCTGAACCTGATTCTCTAAAATATGAATGAATTCAGCTTCTATTGATAAGGGAGTATCTGACTTTGATAAATCTCTGTGATCATCTCGACAGCATTGACGGGTTAACCTTCACATCTATTGTTTCACATGAAACTGCTGATGAGCCAGAAGTCTCACACATGAGACGTGCCATCATATCAGTCGTGTGTTTCATATCATCTTGTGGACTGCTGAATAATGTATAAAATGAGCTGCCCAGACCTGACTGCTGAGGCTTTCTCCCAATGATAAGTGTATGCAGAGACAGAGAAGACATTAAAGACAATAGTTTTCATTCTTGATCTTGGAGAGATTTAACATGTCTGGGATGAAATGCTGTTGAGATATTATTCTAATAATCTAAATTTAGCACTTATTGAAAGCATTGTGATGAATATTTAATGTTCATATTGTGGAATTGAGATAAAATAAGGCTTTATTCTGAGTTATCTTTGAGATTTGTAGACTACTGATCGTCTTCAGCCTGAAGAATAGAAAAAGTATCATCCTTGAAACATTGATTCTGATAACACACTAAATTGTACTAATCTGTACAATTAAAAGATAATACCTCTTTGAGTCCTCAGAGGACATACTGTACATGTTCTTTACAAATATGTTGTATCATTTGAGAGAGTTGATTGTATGGGACTATTTTCTTCATGTCTAAATACATATGTATGCAAAGCAGCAGATTGTGTGTGTCTTAAAAAAGTACAGTGGCCGTATTTATTGTAAGGGAGCATGGTGTTTATTTTTTTTAGTTATTTAATGTATTTGTCAGCGGACAGTGTGCGATGACATAGATCATTTATTCAAAGAAAACTGAAAAGATGGTTACACCAGATGAAGCGAGTTGCTAATGTCCATCTGTAGTCCAACATAAAAGTGACGCAAGGCATACAATAAAGTAACACACCTGACAACACAAAGTGTCATCTAGTACAATGTGGGCTGAGTGGATTTCTTTTCAATAATTTATGGACGACCGTGTCTGCTGTTTGAAACCTTTCTGGCTTTGAAACCTTTGAAACAAACTGAAGTGCACACCCCTCTTCACCTGCTGCGTGTTGAACTCTTGACCAGCTCAAACAAATGCAGATTTTTCTGAAAAGGAAAAACTATCCAACCTTTTCCACACAGAAAGGGGAAACATTACACTAACTAATTTTTTTCTTGCTGTTCTGCATCTCATATCCACTTTAATTTATCTCCTCACTGCAGTTTGAGGTCCAAACACTCAGACAGGGAAACACTTGTCTATGTCTCAGAAGAATAAATTATGTCAGGCCATGACAACACAGGTATTACCCGTGTTGGGAACAATTTATCACTGTTTTTATTTACTGGAAGAGTGCAGAAAACTGAGTCCTCTTACTATAAGGACTACATAGAGAACTGAGAGTGTCTGTTTTTTCCTGCACACTAAGAAAGTATGATTTATTGTAGAATTTTGAAGTGGTTTTATGTGGACTCAGATCTTCAGTCTTTTTGGATTTTCACTCCTCCCTCTGCATGAACATGGGCACACTATGCAGCTCTGTTCTCTTACAGTACAAATGCTCACTAAATGGCTCGTTTTGCCCCCGGTGGCCAACTTCAGAACTGCAAGCTGGCACTGCAGTGACAATAGTACCACCATTATCAACAGGTAGAAAAGATGCTCTTTGTCATAATCACAGCTGAAAACAAGTCATCATATGAGAAAACACTCGGCTGAATTAAACAGTGAAAGAATGAATACAAGCTTTGTTTTTACCTCTGACACGACTGACTTTGTTCTCCTTTGTTTTTAAATTCTGACATTTTTGTGGCTCGATTAGCTCTTCCTTTTTAGCACTTATGAATAATCTGTGGACTACAATCATAACAATCTGATAAGAGGTAGTATTATGCAAACAATTCAAGGTTAAGTCGTGAATATTAGAGCGCGGACAGAAAAAGCAAACATGCTGTAGCTCCTCTTAGTGAATAATTCATGATGGAATTATCAGGTTATTAATGCAGGGTCTTTTTTAAACACTACACTGTTTGCTTTTAAGCTGCACATTTGGCTGCTGATGAATGAATGAATCACTGCAAAATTAGCTCTAAAAGTCTTCCTTTTTTTCTTTTTTTTTTAAGTCCAGAGAGTAAGAGCTGGAAGAGGAGAAATGCATGTTGAGCTTTTTTTTTTTTTTTCCTGCACATTTCTGTCAGACGGCTCTGAGTCCCGGCGAGCTGCCGAGCCTCAGTCAACAACACTCTTCAAACTTTTCTGTAATGTATCCTCCACCCAAGGAGGCAAACACGAGTACCCGGTAACGTATTCCCCCCAAATTCCGACAGCTTTGTTTCCATGGCAACTAATCCGCAGGTTGTGTCGGTAAAGAAGTACCTTGTGAACTTCTCAATGAGAACAAGTCGCTGTGGACTGTTGAGTGGCAGGCTGTGAATGTTAATGATATCACACAGGCCCCGATAAGAGCACAACAAATGAGAGCAAAAGAAGACATTTCTGTCCTTTTTTACTTTCCTCCCTGTGTGTGTGTGTGTGTGTGTGTGTGTGTGTGTGTGTGTGTGTGTCTGTGTGTGTTTGTGTTTGTGTGTGTGTGTGTGTGTGTGTGTGTTTGTGTTTCAATGTATTTCAAACACACATCACCTGACTCCCTCTGTCTTTAAACATCATTACTATATGCATGGGCGGATGATCATGGGCCTCGGGCAAAGACACGCTGGCGTCGCCTGCATCTCTTTGTGGTCAATTTAAAGTCTCTTTGCATCACTTTGTGGTTGTTTTTTTTATCTCTTCTGGGTCATTAAGTGTCTCCCTTTAGCTGTTTAATACTCCTCGTGTCTGTTGTGTGTCCCTTTATAGAGTCACATAGAATGTGGTCTTATTAAGTTTCCTTGTTGGGGTTGTGCATCTCTTTATGGTTGTTTGAATCGTTCTTCTACGCCTCCTTGTGTATCATTGTTCCTGTTTGCAAACATTTAGAAACAGTTTGGTTGTTTTGCATTTCTGCACAGGTTTAGTTTGGTTGATTTAACATTTTTCACACATTATTTGGCCCTTGAAAACCTCCAGGGCGGAGAGCGGGAGAGGGGAGAGGAGAGGCCGAAGATGGGCGCTCTTAGTCAGACACCGGTCCTGATGTACCCTGGTGTCAAGCTCTGGTTCTCTGTATGTCGCTGTGATCATGTTAAGTAACTTCATTGTTGTTTTGCGTTGCTCTGTCTCAGTTTCTGGCAGTTTTTTGTCCGTTTGTTGCTCTGCATCTCCTAGTAAAGATTTCACGTCTCTCTGTGCTTGTAAAGTGTTTTCATAGTCTCTCAATTGTTTTTGTTTTTTGTATCTTTTGTGTGTCCCTTTTTAAAGTCACAAAAATACTTACTCATTTTTTTTTGTCGTTTTACCGTATGATCTCTTTTATTGTTGTTTGGAATCTATTGTTGTGTAGGTGTATGTTTTCATGTGGGTCTTTTGTCTTATTTTGTGGTCGTTGTGTTTTCTCTTCCCCCTTCATGTCTATTTGTGGTTTCTTGGGTTGTTTATGTTCGCTGTCTTGCATTGTTTGTGTCTGTTTTGTGTCTAATGCTCTTTCTTTATGTTGTATTTTTTATTGTCACTCTGCACCTCTCTGTGATGATTATGCTTCTCCTCGGGATGGTTAGTCATGTTTCGGTCATTTATCATCTCTCTACTGTCTTTGGGGCAATAAGTGTCTCTCCCTGTAGATGTTTCGGGCCTCAGTGCCAAGCAGCGCCCTCCGGTCTTGAAAAATTAAGCCAATGCATAAGTGCAAAATTCTGCAGTTTGTCGAGTGTCCGCTTTAGGCTGGCTCCAGGAACCCCGACATCACATACACACAACAGCCAAAAAAGCCATTTAACATGTTTACAGCCTGGTACAAAAAACGTGGGCACGATGTAGCAGTTCAACAAGAGGCTTAAAACCCTCCTCAGCTCTGTCTCTAAGCCTGTCGTTAGGTTGACTAAAAGTTAGACTGAGACAGGATTTCCAACATGGCGGCTGCCCATGAGCCTCTGGAGCCCCCTGCAGGAACAGATGGGTGACGTCACTCAGGCTTTGTCCATTTATAGTCACAGTCTATGCTCTGTACCGACTATAAATCACTTCATAGTCACACATATATTGTGACCCTATGAAGTGATCTAATAAAGGTTGAGATTTTCACTGTGGTTGTTATATGTATGTCTGTTTTAGTCTATTTGTGTTGTTTTGTGTCTCTATAAGTGTTTTGTGCGTCTTTGAATGTTTGGACCTTTTTTGTAGTTTTGCATTTCTCTTAATTTTTGGGGGGCATTTTTCTTGATTAATACACTTTTGGGCTTTTCTGCTGCCTTTGCTATTGAAACCTGTTGTTACCTTCTGTTGTTTAGCATTTCCTTGTTTCCATGTAAAATATTGTAACTTTCACCTGGTTTTTTTTGTCGGTCAGGATCTCTTTCTTTCTTACTTCTTTGTGTCGTTTGTGTGTCTCTGTATAAAGTCACATTTACTGAAGTCTTATGAAGTTTCCTTATTAAGACTGTGTCTCTTTATTTTGAATAACGGTATCTCTCTTTGTTGTCTATTGGAGTCTATTTGTGGTTGTTTTGGATGTATAGTATTTTCTCTTTGTCTCTTTGTGGTTACCTTTTTGTGTTTTCTTTTACTTGTGTCTGTTGGAACTGTTCATTTATTTTGTTCTGTATCTTTCTGGTTTTGCTTTCTTTTAACCCTCCTGTGTTTGTTTTGTGTGACTTCATTGGTGTATTAATCTGAATTGTTGTTGTTTTGTCTTTGGGATTCATTATTTAACCTTAAAGTTTGTTTGCAATATTATTTTTTTGATTCTGTGTGTGTCATTTTTGTGTTGCTATGTGGTTGTTTGTTTTTTATATTTTCCTTTCTTTCTTTCTTTCTTTATGTCTCTCTGTTTGTCTATGGTGTCACTTTGCAGTTGCTTTGCATCTGTTGTTGTCTGTTCTGTGTCTTTTTGTGGTCTCTTCACATCTGTTTTCTCAAACTTTGTCCACATTTTTCATCTTTTTATGGTTGCCTCCAATCCCGTTGTGGTCTTCTGGTGTCTATTGTGATCATCCCCCTTCTTACTCGCCTTTCTGCTGTTGTTTTTTTGTGTGCTTCATTCTGGTGTGTTTGCTTCTCTTTGTGGACATTTGAAAGTGGTTTCAAACAGAAGCTCTGGGGCCCCTGAACACGTGGACTCCTGGGCCTATGCCCATTCTGCTGCTCTATAACCCGTCCATGTATATATGATGATGAACAAACCGTAGATGCACCTGAGTGTGAGCCTGTGTGGTTGTGTCCAGGATGGAGCAGAACGCACAAAGGGCAAAGTAATCAAGCTAACATCGTGTACATGAGGGTTGATTAGGGTGCTGGGAAATGATTGCTACCAGGGGCTAATGATGTGTGTCATCAGGCACTGGGAGCTGATTGGGGATATAATTAGATGAATCATCCCAAAATGGCATAAAGAGGAGATATTACATTGTTTATCATTCTGAGTGTGAAACTGCTTTAAGAGAAAGAAGATCCAGAAATTTAAGAGAAAGCTCTAATGAGCGCTACTGAAGAAACAAAGCAGTTTGTCATTGCACACAAAAAATAAATGCTGAAAAGATGCCAGAATGAAACTCTCTGGGGTTTTTATTATAAGGATTTTTTAACGAGACAGCAAGGCAAAAAGCAGATCTGACGAGAAAGATTCAGCGAACAATGGCTGACTATTTATGACAAAGACTGCACAACCTCCTGATTATCTTATCAAATGTACTGTGTGTTATTTATGTGATCTACACAGGTTATCTAAAAGTTAATAAATAAAGGAAAACGGAAAGTTGAAATGTTTAGAGTAAATAATGATTCAAAGTCTTACAGCACGACTTCAGTTTTTTTTGGGGGGGGGGATTTTTGCATCCATTTTTGCCTCAAAATGCTTTCTGATTCTCTGCAACTTGAATTAGCTTGTCAACCTGTGTTCACATCAAGTAGCCGGACGTGGCTTAAAATATAACACAACTTTCATGCTCGGATGGACGGCAGCACAGTAAAGCACAATGACAGAGCAGAGCCAATGGGCTCAGCAGTGACAGTCTCTGAAACGGTCTGAGGGAGTCGAAAGATTCACAGAGAGGCAAACTTTAGAAAGAAAATATGAAAAAGCACACAGCAGGTGGCATCATTAGGAAAAAGACAACGACAACCATACAAGTTTTTCTAAGTGAAAAGTTTGACAAAGTGTCTGAAAAAGGGCCGACCGAGGTCAGGCGACGGATCACAAGCAGATGTATAGAGTTACTTTGATGTCGGACGAAAACTTCTCAAAGCGACAGCATGCATTTTGTTTCTGTGGCTGCAGAGTCTCAATGAAGCTGCAGCTGAGCAGCACATGAAAGAGTCTAAAAGCACCAGGCTAAGCTGTCAAATTAGCATTAACATAAAAAAAGCAATCTCCTTTGTTTTCTTTGAAGCACCAGCTGCATTATACAGAGACTGTGAACATCAAATATCATATCAGTCCACTGCTTTTCTACCGGGTAAAAAAATCAACTTAATGCCTACGGTCCTTAAATTAGCCTCCACGACATCTTTGTTTTACAATTTCACAAGTAAAAAGCCTTCACTTATTTCAATAAGATGTTAGTCTCTACTTTACCTTGAGGCAAGAATTAATAAACTAATCACCAAAACTAAAAGACAAAGTACATTAGTGCCACCATGAAGAGATTGCTCGGTCTTTTGGCCGTATGGAGGCAGCAGGAATTATTTTCATAACCTTAGATTATCAAGGCAATTCAGTCCTTTGATCATCTGCAGTTTCCAGTCACTAGGTAAATATACTGTCTGTCCTATATTAATTCTCTTCAGAAATAGAATGAGTTTTATTTACACATGCAATAATTGTGTAGGTGTTGTGGGTGCAGAACAGTAAACATGAATGTGGAATAAAAAGCTAATAATCAGTTCTCCTTCTGTCAAGGAACCTGAAGGAAACCGAGGAGTTTTTAGCTGGTTATGAATTAATGCTGTTAAAGTAGAATAGACCATCAGAGACAAGATTGATCATACCTTTGTTATATTAATGCTGCTGCGGGGTAGGTGTCAGATGAAGTGATTTACAGCATGCTGCCAAACAGACCACCGCAAAGATTGACAATGAATGATGTATTTCACTGTTAGGAGAAAGCAGGGTGACATTTTCCTTCAGAAAGAAACAACATGAAAATGTACAGGACACAATTTAGCAAGGTCATATTCTACTTTGTCCACAGGTGGGCGCCAAAATCTAGACAAACTGGAAGGTTCTCTCAGGAGGTTTAAGAAAAAAGAAATGATAAGAAATTTAATTATTTCGTTATTATATAACGATATAATGCTTAATATGTTGAACCGATGTGATGTTGTACGGTTGTGTAAGCTCTGTGCTGGACTCCCACTAGAACTTTAAATATATGTTGTGTCAGCTTTGATGGGTTAGTCTTTATTACTTCTTGAATATGATAGACGTGATGCATGAACTCTTGAACAGATAAAGTCGCTATCTGTAACATTTGGTAGAAATATTTGATCCTGGGCGAATCAAAAATGGTTTGAATTAGAGGTCTATGCATATTGAGACGCTCCCTCAGATTAAGAGAGGATAGATATTTGACTTCATGTTGGGAGAAGAAGATACAACGGATAGTATCTGCAGCTTTCCATTTAGAAAATGTGCACAAGAACCAGTTATACTCCCAACTAGAGGAGCTTCAGTGTTAGGATGTGTCGGAGTTTGGGTGGCTGTGCCAAGAAAAAAAAAACAGGCCTGAATGAATCCCATTCAAAGTCTCCACACTGACTCAAAAATTGCTGTTCACAGACTCCCTGTTGAGTTCATTTAAATTTTGAAAAGTTAACAACAAAAATCCAGATGGTACAAACAAACAAAGACACATCTAAGAAGAGCTTAGGCTAATTCTGCCACTCTGTTGAACGGGGATAATGTTTTATTTCAAAACAAGATGGGGAAAAACAAGACAAAGTAAAGCTGTGTTACATTTTTCATTATGAGGCATTCTGTGTCGGCTGTCAACAACAAATCTCAATTTGCTTTGTATTCAAAGTGTGTCCCACTTCAGGGCGACGGGAGGCTTGGAAACTTTCTGAAAGCATTGTACTTCAAATGTAGTAGACAGACACTCTCCATTTTAAAGTCATGAAAATTGATTTTCACTCTGAGGCTATAGCATGATCCGTGCCCAGGGAGCCAACCTCTATAAAGTTAGACTAAATCCATTAAGATCAGCAAAGAACAGCCACGACCGGCTGCCAGAAATGAATGCAAATGAGAGTGGAGCTCTTATTTTGAGATGTTTCACTCAGTGCAGACTGCTCGGACATAACTTTATGAAAATGTGATCATATCGAGAAGCGGAGCATGGAGAGATAAAGCCTTGAGGAAAGGGAAGAAAAGCAGGTGATTTTAAGCATGCAAACTGAAATGTACAGGAAGTATTTGGACTTTGTGGACTGCCTGCATGTTTAAAGAATTCCCCCTGCAATGCAAAATTACATGTTATGTAAAGATTAGTATGCAGTTGCACCACCAAGAGGGCTAAAAAGAACCACATACAGACTACATAAAAAATTTAAGTACTTGCTGCTATTTTTGTGCCTCCTTCTTTGCTCCTCTTCAAAGGAGTCTAAACAAAGGATTAAATAGAATACATAACTGGGAATGTCAGCCAGAAGCAGTAAATTACGGTGGACAGAGTGAGATACCGGGTGTGAAGATGAGTGGAGCCATAAAGCAACAAGGAGAGAGAGAGAGAAAACCCTGCCTTGTATTTTTTCTGTGTTAAACTGGGCGTGAGACTGGGAGTCAGCAGCAGTGAAAGAGTGTGGTTATGGTTTGTGGTTTTTGCTCGGCACTAACGTCTCGGCAGAGCCCTCAACGAGGAGGAACGGAGCAGAGGGGACAAAATAGACCCTTCACAATGTAAGAGGCCGTGCTGGAGCCTCGCATCCAGGACAGAGCGCAACACAAAACAACCACAGTGTGACATCAAGTATGTGCACTTAAGTGCAAATTATTGTCACTGTGACAATGGATGTCAAACATACTCTGCCTTTATAACCTCTCTCATTGGAGAGGACAGCATTACACAAAACCTCTCCCCCTCATAACCCGATGAGAAAAGTCATTGCATCAGGTTAACATTGAGGAATGGGTTTAAAAAGAATTAAGTGGCCAAATGTTAATTATACCGAGATTATTAAATGATACATGACGTTTCATTAAAGGAAGAATATGTGATTTTTTACACTTAAATGTAGCAGAAATCAAATATATCCTCTGAAAATAACTCTGTGAGTCATGACTGTCTACAATAACACTCGAGTCCTATCTATACTTTGTTTACATCGTCGAGCCGGCCGACTGACTCCTCCCCTCGCGTATAAAAGTTGTTTAATTGAGGGACTAGAGAAAAGAAGAATAACATACTGTACTCACTGATTAATTGAATGTCACTTAAGCGTTTTTAGATCACGGTCATTTTGTGTAAATTTACATGCAGTGTGAGGACACAAGCAAACTAAAGATCGCTAGTATTAGCATGCTAACACAACAATGCAGCGCAAGTTGTTTCTGGTTTCATGCTCGTGCTCAAGGGCGACATCTACTGGATCAAAAAGTCACATATTCTTCCTTTAATAAAGGCATTTCCCACATCAAATCCCCCCTATAACCACAAATTAAATATTCTACAGTTTATGTTTTAGAGATTAAACAACCAATATAAAGTTTAACTTAGTTTGATTAAACTTCTCAGTGAATAGTTTTAGATTAATTTTTTTTTAAACAAGTAGGAATTCAGTTTGGTGCGCTTTGGCACCCACCAAAGGTGTCAGAGTGCAACTGTCGTAAGACACACAGTGCTGAATGATAGACCTCCCCCTCTCAGACAACGTGCATTTGTTTACGAGCAGAGGGTGACGAAGCCGGCACAGACACCATGAGAAGCTTAACACCCATGTCGACAAATACAACCCTCTTCAGCCATGTCTAAGGGCTGTGGCTATATGGCTGCATTAGAGAGGCAGATTTATTATGATGGTTGAGGTAGGTTTGAAAGGTTACAAAAGTATGATGCTAATTTGAAGATACAAAAGAAAAGTTTGCGCAATCTGTTATGAATAATATCTGATGTACACTCTGCTTCTTGCTCGGTCACGCTCTCTTTTTCTCACTCTCCTCTCAGCTTCAGCCGTTGTATCAGATAGTACTGAGACAGGCTGACTGGCTTCTTTTTATAACTAAAGGCTTGTGTATGCATGAGTTTGGCTTCTCACAAGCTGATCTTGGCCCGCTGCCAAAGTTACATACTGAAGTAAACAAGCGATCGGGCCGCCCTGTAGACATTGGAGAGACGAGATCCTCCCTCTTAAAAGTTATTGTGCTATTAAAACGACATTTCAAACAAATATTTTGGGGTGATTACATATTGTTGCTTAAACAAACCAATATTACATGACTGTTTAACTTCTGAAACGAAAGAAATGGATTACATCTGAAAAAAGTGTCATGGTCTAGAAATCGGGGTGTCAACATTTAAATGCCAAAATACGTTCACATTGTTCCAGTGAATTGTGGGAACCAAGTATCTTTTTTTTTTTAATTGTTCAAAGTGGTTTTGTTGAAGAAAGGATCAACCATACATCTCATTGTTGTTTCCTGTGTCATGCTGCAGACAGCAGAAACATTCATGTTTAATCTCCCTATATCTTATCTCATACTGAGCCTATTGCTCCAATCGTTATTTTATATTGGCCTTATCACTTTGTAGTAGGTCTAATCTGCTGTGGTGTGAAGTAAATATGGTTTGCAGTGTTGCTTCAAATGTTTATCATTCTGTAGATTAACTCTATTGTTTCTTTCTCCTTGTATTTTTGTGCACCACCTCTCACTTTGCGCCCATGCTGAACAAAATCGAACTGGACATCCCTTCTGTATCACAATATGTTCCCTCAACCTCGATTTTCCTGAACAAGCTGCATGGTTTTTAGTTTTTATTCCCATGCTCAGAAAAAACCTTCTACCAAGACAAGAGTAAACATCAGAGAAGTAAACAAAAGAAACAACCTTGTATTTTACTTATATTCAACTTGACATACATCCAGCCACTTAAAAGAGCTTTCCTCTTCTGGCAGGACAGGAGAATAGTGGGCTTCAGGAACACGAGGCCAAAAAAACTGCAGGCATAAAAAATGCACTGAGGGGAACAACGTGAGAGAGGACAGACTGGAATCTGGCAAAAAAAAGAAAAAGAAAAAAGTGAAGGAACATAGAAGTGAGGGGAAATAGGGTGAGTGAATTTAGAGCAGCCTTGTGCACACACACACACACACACACACACACACACACACACACACCTGCAGGCGGCAGCACAATGCAGCCTTGTTACTTCCACCATCAGTGGAGCCAGTGTTCAGGGCAATTATCCAGAAAGTCACCACACCTCAAGAAGCCCTCAAGCACGTCAGAGAGCCAGAGCTGGACAAACAACACCAGCTGTGGCGATTAAAGCAAACACTCGACACCTCCTCTCCCAAACATATTTCTATTGCCTCCATCAAAACAGCGAGATACCGTGTGCAGTCCAGAGCCAGTCGCTCAGATAGGAAACTGTGTGTCTGTGAGTGTGTGTGTGTGTGTGTGTGTGTGTGTGTGTGTGTGTGTGTGTCCGCAGCAGCTTTGGTCTCGGCCAGAGTTTGCCGACTGAATGTAAACAGAGGGCAGATGCCAACTGTCCGCAGCCATCAGTCCATCAGTTCAGCCCGGCTGGAGCTGATGAAATGTGGGAGGACATGGGGAGAAGGAAGCTGCCTCCCTCTCCTCTCTGTCTCTGTGCTCGTCCTGATATGTGTCAGAGTGCTCTGACTGACACACTGAGCCACAGAGAGCTGAAGATTTCATGAGCAGCAGTCATTGGTTTATACATAGAGCATAAGCTGGAAACAATGTGTCAGTAACTTGTGTTATACGGTTTAATTCAACACTGTTGGATGTTAAGAACTAGGGATGTAACGACACACTAAGCTAACAAATCAAAACATATATCACCATACTGAGTTTATGATTTTCACATTTGTATCAAGAAATTAGATTGTTTGTAGATTGAATAAATATGAGTTTATCATTTAATTATCTGACATCAAAAATACAAAACTTATTTTGTGTCACCAAATATTCATTCAAGATCTTGAAAGTTGGGTCGCTATAATTGTTTTGAATTACAGACTAAGCGGCAATCTCGGAAGTGAAAGCCAATGCGGAAGTGGAAAATTCTGCAGTTCATTGAGTGTCCTCTTGAGGCTGGCTGCAGAATCACCAGAAGTCACCTACACACCCATTCATACAAGCCCGATTTTTCAGCAACGAAGATGCTTATTTCTGCTGTAAAAACAGGCTTTTTAACGCTTGGTTAGAAAAATGAAATAGGTCAGATTAGCTAATGTCTCGATCGGCACACACTTTAGAGGGAGTGAATTTTGTTTGATAACTCATCCATATTGATTTTTATAAAGGATAAGCGTTATTTGTTTATTATTTTATACTGTGCAATATTTATCTTATTTTATATTTCTGCAATAATTTTACATTTCATACTGTGCAATATTTATTTTATATCTCTGCAATATTTACATTTCAAACTGTGCAATATTCATTTTATATTTCTGCAATATTTTACATTTCATGCTGTGCAATATTTATTTTATATTTCTGCAATGTTTTACATTTCATACTGTGCAATATTTATTTTATATTTCTGCAATATTTTACATTTCATGCTGTCCAATATTTATTTTATATCGCTGCAATATTTACATTTCATACTGTGCAATATTTATTTTATATTTCTGCAATATCTATTTATATTCTGTTATGCTACTACCTGTAAATAACTCTTACCATACATTGCCCATCTTACCTGAATGAGAGTTCCTTTTTTTTTATTTTCTTCTTTTCTTGTTTTTTAGCTGTGGATGCTTGCATGTGTGTGCACTTTAAGGTGAAGCCAAATAATTTTGTTGTACAATTGTATAATGACAATAAAGACATTCTATTCTATTCTATTTATAATAAGGTGTGCAGCTGACCTGATTGGCATGCGGGTTCGATGTAACATTTTGTCAAGAGGCTTAAAACCTTAGCCTTAGCTCAGCCTGTTGTTAGTCTGACTGAAAGTTAGGCTAAGAGTGAGACAGCATTTCCAGCATGGTGACCACTGCTGATGAGCCTCTGGAGCCCCCTGCAGTAACAGATGGGTGACGTCACTCAGGCTTCGGCCATGAATGTTACAAACACAATGTGTGCTGTATTTTTGCTCTATCATGTTAATCATCAGACCAAATCCTTGAAACAGCAGTGATTCCAATAATCTCTTTGCTCATGCGCTCATTTGAAAAAGTTTTTTTTTTATCTGCTTCCCAGTGCATGTTATTAATATGTAGCTGGTCTCTCGAGCCTCTCAATGTAAAGCGTTGTTTTAAATGCTGCATCATGTTGGTTGTGCTGGTTGTGTTGCATTCTCAACCTCAAGATCTTAACTTCTGTACGCCTCTCTTTAGCAACGTCAAACAAGAGAAGCTAAAAGTATATAGCGCCCTCTGCTGTTTAAAAAGGAGTTACGCAATATATTTTTTGTCTCATTTGTTAGAGTTGACCCTTATTTGTGTCAATGTTAAATTGTATCACAAGGAATAGTTACATCTGTTTTACATCTGTTAATTCAGGTTGGTAACTGATTATTCTCTGAGCTTTCTTTTGTTTCACATTTCTTTCAACAGGACATTTTGAACAGATGGGCATGATTATTCAGCATGAAGCAGTGAAAATTCAGATGACCGTGACCGTCACAACAAAGCTGTTTCCCTCTCACTGTGTACATCACTGTGTTCTTGTAGACACTCAAATGCATCATTGATTTGTTATGTCAACCCAAGCCATGATCCTTCCTTAGAAAATAATCATGGTGTGGGCTAGAATAGTAATGTTTAAGCCCACTACACTGACGTCAGAAGCTGCAGTGGTAATGTTCAAGGTATCCAAGATGACAGGCAAAGCAAAGTTAGACACTAGAATGAACCTTTCTTTGCTTTTATGTCAATGCCAAGTGTTATTGGACGTATTTACAGTATCAGCGCAAGAGCAGAGAAGAACATACAGGTGAGTAGGAAGCAATTACGTAGCTCAGTTACATCAGTCACTCACTGGTTACATGAGATAAATTGAATCACCCCCTCCCTAACCCCTATGTTCAAACATCGCCCCAGTCTGAAAGGTTCTGGCATTTTTGCAGGAATTTTGTGTACATGTGAGCGTTTATTGCCACTTGTGACTTCACTGCCAATAGTAAAGTTAAAAAGGATCAAAAATCTAAGTGTGTTTTAGGAGGAGGGGCTGGGAAGAAGTCTGGAAGTTACTTCTCATTCAAATGTCTTGCAGCTGCATTTCATTCTGGTCTGTGGAGGGCTCAGTCAGTGTACAGAAAATGGAATCTGTCAGTCTCCTAGCATTTATTTATTCATGACAGACAGTTAAGAATCAAAACAAAATTCGGTTGTTTTTTGACAGCTGTGAAAATTCAAACCTGGCTGATGCAACAATAAGAAAATACACCACAAACACATGAAGAAGGGCAGTGAACATCTTGTGTTTTAACTGTTTTTGGATAGATTTCCGTTTCATAGAGCTGAGCAGCTTTTTAAAGTTGAGATTCATTTTTAATTTGCCACATGTAATATGGAGCAGCCTTTGGGTCCATTTAAAAGCTCTGCCAGGCTAACATAAGGGCACATTGTATAACTGTGAATTCTTCTGCTCTCTGCCAGCCAGCCATGGCTGTAAGGAGTCAGTGAGGCCTTCAGTTCCTGTAACCCCACCAGAAAAAAAGGAAAGGAAAACTGATGGGAGGGAATAGCCTGAGGAATGGTTGGTATTCTCAAATGTTGTTCTTCTGCACAAGTTTATTTCTGTCTTTCATCGAGGTCCAGGGAAACAATCCTCGGCCAATCAGAGAGCCCCTGTCTCTTTCACCTTCACATCTCCACAGTCTGATAACACAACTGATTGTATCAGCAACAACTTACAATACGAAAACAAACTGACCAGTAGTAGAGAGTGTTTTTTTACAAGGAAAACATACTTGAGAGGAACAACTTCAGTTCAAGAAAGATTAATGTAATCCTCTCCTTAAGTAAACCAAGAGCAACAACCTTCATTAACCAATCCACACAAGATAAATGGAAGCGGGATCCGGTTTATCCTTTCTAATTAGACAAACTGAGCCCACAGGAGCGCACTATTTATCAAAGTTAAATCTCTAAAACAAGGTCACTGACATCTGTGCTGGGGCTGGAATACAGAGCAGAAAAGAAAAGCGAAGAAGTGAAGTCTGAAATAAAACACCTTTAGGTTGAAAAATGTTGTTTGATTGAATTAGAAAAGTGAAAATGACTTACCACTCTTTAATCTCACTCTCTGCACTCTGTCCTCTTCTTACTCAGTGTATGAGAAAACTTCCCAAGTTGTTCCTTCCCACAGACTCTGTCTCTCTCTCTCTCTCCTTCAACATGCATGCACATGTGATCATCAAAGGGCGACCCAGCAGCAAAATGGCGACATCATGTGGTGAGGGAAGTTACAAACAGCACTCACAATCTATTATTATCAATTTCGGAGCTGCTGGCTCGCTGACAATTTTCAGAAGTAATTTATGGACTAATTTGCTCTGATTCAGTGGCCGATTTAAAATCAGTATCTGTTGAATACAAATGGCTTCTTTTAAGAACTACAAATACTTTTGGACATACACAAAACACATTATGTTTCATTAAGGAAGTCAAATCTATTTTTTTCATTATTATGTTACAGCTTGTTTTCACGTCTCCTATTAATAAAGACTTCTTTTAATCTATCTTTGTCTAAAAATTGAACGTATGGATTGTGACAAGGAGGGAGGCCGCACAAGAGATAAACAAACACAATTTATGAAGACTAAGTCAACACTTATGTGTGTGGCTGAGGCGTCACATTAGCATAATGATGTGTCAAGTCTATGTTATAAGAAACCCAAAATCAAGACTCGTGGTTCAAGACAGTTCATCATCTCCACAGCTAAAAACACCCTCTATTCTTCGACCCTAAATTCAGATAGGGATAACCAACACCCCCCGTCCCCCCACCCGTCCCCCCGTCCCCCCCCCCCAAAAAAAACAATTATAAACTTGAAGAGATTAAAGAAACCTCAGCCACACAGAAGGGATCCATGGCAGATTTGTGACGGAGACATGCAGCAGATGAAAGTGGACGTAAACAGATGTGTTTAGGGACCAATATTCAAGCATGGACCCCACCTAAAAGTTCTCCATTACCAAACGCTGCCAACCCACTGTTCAAAATGACACTCTGTATTCACAACATGCTATGGTCCAATACAATATATTTAATGAAATTGATTTATATTTCATTTGCTGGGACAACCATCAGTTTTCTTCAAAGTTTACTTCAAGAACAGAAGGCTGACTGTGTCTTCTTTTTTAAGGGCATTGCAACAGTGATTTTTAATGGACTACTTTTCATCTATTTGAGATATGGAGGTAGATATACTTTAATTCTGAGATGGAAAGGTATTTGTTTTTTTGTACCCTACCACTTCAGTACTAGATTGGTGCCAAAAACATGCTGAGCCCCATATATGAGTCTACCAGATGCTGGCGAGATTACTTAAGACCATCACACGCTGAACTGCACCAGAAGGTCTCTAAGTGACAAATAAAAATGGTAAAGAGTTGAGGAGAAGCCTCAGTTTAAGAGCGTTATTTTTGTGCAGGGGCTCAAGCCTCCGTTTAGGTAAAGGCTAACTGCAGAATAAAAAAAATAGACTGACATGAAATCACAAGATGCCAAACTAAGTTTAGATTATTAATGTATAAAGGATATGGATATGGGAGGGCATCAAGAAACTTCAGCTGTAACCAAAAAGAGACTAAAGGACCAGGACAAACACGTCCTCCCTACACATGACACGAGGACCTGAAAGAGGACAGGCTACACAAACACACTCACAAGAGGACAAACTGAATCATACCATTCACACGTATCCACAAAGGGAAACAAATACACAAAGGGACAGAAGACAAACATGATCATGGTGGTATTTGGTGAATGTATTTGAACACATTCCTGACTTTAAACTGGAGCACAACCATCTCTCTGCACCAGTGTGTCAACATTGTTTATTGGACTATTTATTTATTTTATTTTTTTGTCTTGCTTTTTTCGTACCTTTAGTTTGATTAGGGTATACTGCTATAAAGGTCGGTCCATGTTTGACTGCAAAGAACAAATGTTGATTCATTTAGAACGATGGAATAAAGCCTTTAGTGGGTCGAAGACGCCGAGCTTAGGTACAGTGGTGCTTTGAGTTAAACGCTAATATCAGAGTGCGCTAACCACAAAGTATAGATGAAGCTAAAGGGAGCGTCATTTACTTTGCCAGTATAAAGAAATAATACATGCTTATTAAAATATTGTCATGATGATGTCGCCTTACACTGAGTTATTAGTTCAGTTGAAAATCTTCCTAAGGGAACAGATATAATCTGGCGATATGACATCTGTCAGGATACAAGGGTTAGCATTCAAGATATTGTGAAATGTTAGCGATATATCCTTTTCTCAATTTGAAAAGGGGACATATTATGAAAAATCCACTTTTACAGTGTTTTTGAACATTTATTTGGGTAACCTGAGTGTCTACTGACCCACAAAATACCACTTTGTTTGTAGTCTGCATTAGTCTTACAACACAGAGAAAAATGTAAAATTTTCTCAGTGTGTGATGTCACAAGCTGGATTCTCGTTAAAAAAAAAAAATCCCTTCCCCTCCCCTGATATCTCCACCCATGGACTCAATCCCCAGCCTAGAAAACTCAGGGGGGCTCATTGCATTTAAAGAGACACACACACCAAAACGGAGCATTCAGACAGAGCTGGTTTATACAGGGTCACAAACCTCCTCTGGTGCTTCATTCATGTTATATTTTGACCAAAGCACAGCACAGATGTTTCATTTAGACCACAGGGGACTGTTTGAAAAGGTGGAGAAGGGGTATAATTTGTCCTCTTTAAATCTAGGATAATATTACGCACAAACACACACACACCGAAATATGCATTAAGCACATTAAGTAAAAAAATCTACTTTTCAATGAAACAACATCATTTTTAATTTATTACAGTCATTGTAACATCCAACATCATTGTGCCCAAAGGACTTAACATAAACTAAACTAACTAACTAAAATAAAATCTATGATTTGTGAACATTTTTTAAATCAATACAACTTCTTAGAATTGTCTCTGTTTCCCCTGAGTGAGTTTCCCTGTTGTTATTGAGAATCAATACAGTATCATAATAACATAATAGTCATTGTATCAATATTTTCTAGCACCCCCTTAAGGCGTGGAAACTCAGTCAAAGCTTAATGTGTTGACCTGCTGGAGGTTATACACATGAGGATCACCAAAGTCAGAAAGACTCTTGGACACTTAAACAATGTTTCACAGCAATTCGTCCAAAATGTGTTGAGTTATTTCAGCCTTTGCTTGAGTGGTGAAGTACAGATCAACACACTCCTTTGCAGCTTGTGTGTGGCTATATGCTCCGCTGTTTTTATCGTGTCAAACAGCTCTCCTCTTCTGTCTCTGGCTCACACGCTGTTGGACTAAGTGAAGGTATTTCCTAACAAGGAACTATTTGTCAATAGGTTATACTGTACAATTTCACAACCAGGTCAATACGGAGCTACAGCAGCCTGCCTTAATGAGGAGACATTAGAACAGGAGTCAACTTTATTGACAAAGAATGGTGCAATATGCAAGTAATGATGAGTCTCCTTTTTTCAATAAACTCACTCATACTGAACACGATCATTCAGACCAGCCATTTACAATACAGATATTCTTCTAGTTCAACAACTGTTCTACAAAAAATAACATTACGCATATTTTATCACTTTATTTCAGTTTCAGTTTAATAGATGAGGTTTTCCTTCTTACTCTTAAAAAGTACAAACATGCACTATGTTATTTTGGCCTCAACTATTTTGGTTTTTAAAAATATATATAAATGATCTGCTATCTGTTGCTGATGATAATGATCTTGTAATAGTAAAAAAGAGAAAAGAAAAGGCTGGACGAGTTATTGAAAGGTTTTAAATTACTTTTTTTTTAAGAAGAGGATACATTTTGTTCTGGCTCAGCAGCCAAGAACTTGTTGACTTATAGTCAAAATAATAATATTTTTGATAAAAAATCCATTTTGCTCAACAAGATTTTGGAATATTCAGAAACATACCGTGAGATATATTTAAAAAGAAATGAGAAAAAATGAATTATGATTAGTGGATGGAGACAGTGGCCTGCTGCCTACATTTCCCTAATGGCCTCCAGCTCCACCGAAACGGCACTCTGCAAATTCTGAAACACAATGCAAAACTCTGGCAGAGACCCCGGAGCTGTCACAATGTGCATATATTGAGAGTGTATGCACAACAGTGTACTTGAATAATATTTGCATGTGAAATAGTATTACTGATGGTTTTTTTACTAAATGCTGAAATTACACTAAGAGAGTTTACATGATATGTATGTACATTAAACTGCTTCTGTATGGCAGCTGGTTGTTTATTTCTGAAGGCCTCCTAAGTGCAGCAAACACTGTCATGAATATAAAACACAAAACCACCAATAAACATAAGCCTGCAACCTTCATGTACCAAACCTGCCTTTCCAGCAAAATAAACAAGAACTGTAGAAACATTTGTGTCAAACAAGAAAGAGTGACATAGTTAATGTATTCTAACTGCCCCGATGGAGGCATTTGTTTATTTCTGCCTCTGGGGGGGGAAAGAGTTTGTTAAAGGACGTTTTTTTTAAGCATGAAAAATGGGACGTACCTTGACAGTCATATTTTATGTATGAGAAATATTTTGAGACGTGCCCTGTGTCGACTCCTGTCTGATATTTGCTGTTGTGTCCCAATGCCGACTGCGCAATATGTTAATTATTAATGTGTAAGTAAGGCAGACCCACAGCTTTGATAATGGAGTAAGTGACAGAGTCATTATGCTGTTACAGCCTGAGGGTTGAAGCACCAAGTTGGAATACAGACACACATGCTGAGGAAGATAATCAAACCAAATGTTTTCACATATTAAACTGTTACCACATTATTGCAAAATAAGAGATATCTTCAAGGAGCTACCAGAAGATAAATCAGGAACATGTGTCTCAGTGCTGTTGTTGAGATAGTCAAGTAATCAAATTCACATGATGCAATCAGACATGACTGAAATGCAGAGCAGACTCTGGGTAATGAGACACCTCACATGTTACTCTTTTCATGTAAAGTTTTGTATTTTTCACAGTATTTGAAATTTGATTGCATTGCAAGTCACCTAATGATGGAACTCCATTCCTACAAATGAACATTATTGCACCGCAGCTTTTCATCAAAATCAGGGCTCATAAAACATTTTATAATCAGAGATATTATGAATACAATGTGACCATGCCGCTCTAACAACAGCTCCACCTGTCCTTGATACATATTACTGATACCTTAGCCCACAGCTATCATTAAGCACACAAAGGAAATATCTCAGTTATTTCTGAGAGATAAGTTTTTTCAACCTTTAGGAGAAGTTTTAATATAATAATGTACAAATGCAAAGCCTCTTAAATTTGATAGTTTTAGACAAAGAATTATAGTAAAATGAAGGGTTTTAATATTCTTCTACCACGGTTATATTTCTGACTTGAAGCAACATTTCAATTGCTAAGAAGAGGTGGCCTAACAAAGGTATCATTGTCACACCTGTTGATGGTGCAAACAGATAAAAACAAGATTAACAGGAAGGTAACTACAAAATACTTCCTGCTGCCGGGCTGTATGGTTTTCCTTTCTCAAACAAGGAACAGGACACTTTTCCTTGTCTGCCATTTGCAATAAAACGATTCATTTCTTTATTTCAGATTTCCATGATAGTACATCAGCACCTCTAAAACTCCTTAAACCAAGTTGCTTGAAACATTGGGTGGCGTTTGCAGATTCTTACCTTCACTTTTTTCAACAAATAATTTCCTTAAAAGAAAACACAAGTGCTAATAAAGGCCCGTTAGTCATTATAAAGTTATTCCTCATTGAATGTTTTGTTACTCAGTGCAAGTTGATTAAATTAATTATGACAAATGTCTTATTCAAAGTCAAATTTAAGAGATGATGAATATGTATGACTATATATTTAGGACTTAAAATCACAGCTTATGGTTCTTTAAAGCAGAAAGAAAACAATTTTAAAAAAAACATAGAGGAGCAAAAAAATTTAATATAAGATTCAAAGTAGTTAATTCAGATGTTTTAAAAATATCATAATCTCACATCAAACAACCCCACAGTATGTAAATAGTAATCCAGACCTTTAAAATGCAGCATATCAGTTTAAAGTAATACAGTAGGCTATTAGTAAATAATCCAAATATCTCATAGCTGTGACAAATAGTATAAATTAGGTACTTGAATTTATGATATTTTGAGTAAATCCTGCTCATTATTTTTTTTAAACTTTACTGCAGAATGTTTTGAATGCAGTGGTCTCATACTGGGAGTATTTTAGTGTGGTAAGTGGTCTCATACTGGGAGTATTTTTGTGTGGTAAGTGGTTATTTTAGGCTGCTTAAGCACTTCCAAAGATATCGACTTTACTAGTGAATCGTGATTTAATATTATTCTGAATTAAATCATTTAGTCTTTGTCTCATCTGTCATGTCCTCTGTGACAGGAGTGATTCCCTTCATATTTAATAAAGAGTGTTTATTTTCCTTTTCCCGTACTTTGTACTGCACGCGCCTCCTTCCTTATAAAAAAAAAAAAAGGGCTCGTTTGTGAAACGCGCGCTCCCGTCACCGTCACTCCGTGCTGCGCGCTCCCGTCACGTCTCTGACAGTCCTGCCTGCTCTCACGTGTTTTCTGTGTATAAAAGGGCTCCAGTCTCCTCTCATCATGTCCAACGTGTCACCAGACAAGCGGCGGAAGATGGAGTCTGCGCTGAACCAGCTGAAGAAACACACCGTGGTGGTGGCGGACACGGGAGATTTTAACGGTAACGAAACCCCGCTGGGCTGTAAGCTCGTGTTAGCATGTTAGCACGTTAGCATGCTACCTTTGTGACCGGGAAGTTTCACGCGAACGACCGCTGTGACAATATCTCACGGTTAGTGGGCGTGATGTGTTAGTCAGCGTCATTTTATATAGACTGACATGCTAACATAAGATTGTGTACTATCGAGCGTATTTACACTTTTTTTTAAAGATTATTCTAATCCAATTACCTGTGATTAAAGTTACCTCACTTAGTAACACTTTACGTTAGCCACCTGAGCTAACTGTGCTAACTAACTAGATGACGTATTTGCTTATTCAAATGAGCGTGTTTTGCTTACAATAAGCTGTTTTTTTGACTTGTCAGAGGACAGAACTTGAAGCTTGGCTTAACCTGCACTTGTTGAGATTGTTGTTGTTGTTGTTGTTGTTGTTGTGAAATGTGTATTTTAAAGTGGTGGTGAAATAAAGTTACAGGTGTACATTGTGAGTTAACGCTGCACCACAGGGTGTACAATTAGATTTTCCTTCCTCGTTCTTCCCTGAATGTACACAGAGTGAAAGTTGATGTGTCTCAATAGGTCAGAATGAGGAACTGTGAGCTATAATACTGAG
This sequence comes from Labrus bergylta, assembly GCF_963930695.1. Classification (NCBI taxonomy): domain Eukaryota; kingdom Metazoa; phylum Chordata; class Actinopteri; order Labriformes; family Labridae; genus Labrus; species Labrus bergylta. The sequence goes on from NC_089197.1 coordinate 12,712,413, forward strand.
GTGTTGTGATGCAAAACAAACCCCAGTTGGTTCCTCGTCTGAGGATTGCAGAGTCAGGATGACATGACAGAACTGGTCTGTGACTCCTGCAGAGGTCACTGTGTAAGCTGATGATGATGATGATGATGATGTTACACTTAATACTTAGCAGGAGTAGTGGATGCTTACATAGATGACTTTTGTAAAATATAGAGAATATCATTGCACTTCTCTTCACAATTCATCAGAGTGTCTTACAGAAAAACACAGCAGATACAAATAAATAGATGCCTGCTGATGTAGTCTTCCTCATAGCACTTACTAAGTCTAGATCAGGGAGGGGCAACTTCGGTCACAGCAAGGAGCCACATTCATTTAATTCTCACTGCCAGAGGGGCCAAATTGTAGGATACACAAATGATTACAGTCGATTATGTCTCAAATTAAACTCAACATATACCAGTGATGAAATATTATCATGGACACATTTCTGTTTTTTTTATGATTTCATGGCAGATTTTGTCATGTTGTCTTCATGTTTCTAATTACTTGATATTTAAAAATTGATCTGAGGGCCACATTGAGGGTTGATGGGGGGGGGGGGGGGGGGGGGCATGTGGCCCCGGGCCGCCAGTTGCCCACCCCTGGTCTAGAGGCTTGAATAGAAAATACCTTTTAAGTCAAACGTGGGCTCAAGAAAAGACATGTGCAGCTGAATGAAGTGATCTCTGAGAATGTTTTGATGTTACTGTACCTCTTGGCATTGCCTACTAAATTAACCAAAGTTTATACTACAGTACATCTATTAGGTATATGCATCTCAAGAAAAACCACACAATGCAACATGCTGGCTTCACGGTTTATACACTCCAATTTATGATTATGAGATATATAGAAACTGTACAACTAGATATGCTAACACACACTGATTTTGCACAAGTTTAAAGTAATCCAAGTTCACATGTATAGCGAAAGAACAATACCAGCTTGCTGTGAAAACATTACTGAGACCAGGAAGAAGTAAAAGGGAAGTGCAGCAAATACTTTAAGTTCATTATCATATTTCCCATCACATAACCTTGAAGGGAAAAACGTTTAACTCTAACCTTTTATATTTGATACCATTTTACAACGTTTTTAAAAAAAAAGCATAATCATATCATGTCAAGAGTAAGAGATGCTAGCACAAATCTATACAAGCTGTTTCTTTATGTTTAATGTCCTATTATAAGGTATCACACTAATGTGTACACACACATGAGGAAATAAAATAGCTGCAGCATTTAATCCAGTTCACTAGTGCTGGTAAATTACATTTCTGTCCAGCTCTCTCTGATGTAATAGTCGAGCAAAAATACTAGAGGTACAGCATAGTATGGCAATATATTGTGTGGTGATATTATATCGTGTCATGGCGGCCAGGTATCAATATTTTAACTATGATATTTTAGATATGCTTTTTAAATTTTTAACTACTGAAGGGGTCGCACAATTTATTTGAAACAAGTTGCATTGTTAAAAATTCATGTTGACGTTTGATAGACTGAAATACCAACAGTTCAGATTGTGAGGTGCTTGCTGTTTTACTTTAATCACTGTGTTGGTCAGTCTGTGGGCTCGACTCCCACTGTGTAGAAATAAAAAGACTGAAGTGGGATGAATAGATGTTGTTTTCTTGTTTGACAAAACAGTTCTTGATTTAGTTTAGTGTAGTGGACATAATGTGCAGTTTAAAAGCTTAAACGCAATTTATTATATCACAATTCTCAGCATATTGCAACATGTTTAATATCGAAATAGAATTGTATCAGGATTATATCGTGTTGTGGGGATGATTCCAACCCCTAAATAAACATCCCAAATGTAGGTGTTTGCTGCTTTGTTATTGTCTGTACCTTACAGTTATAACAAAATAGAGCAAACTTAATTTTAGAGATTAGTAAAACTTCAAGTTATCACTCATTTAGAGAGAGAAAACTAAACAGAGAAATAAACCCTAAACATGTATAAATTGCATATTTTCTTGAACAACACTACAAACTAAAGGGGGTGAATACAACTTTGCTTCACTGGCCAAAAAGTTGTCATCTTTACAACGTCCTGCACATATTTACAGTTTCTGTCCCAGAGTACTGATCCAAACGTTCTGTCAGATCATCCCTGAACCTCAATGAACACCTCTGGCAGCTCTGTTATTTTTTTAAAGTTAATTTTAGTAATAGGAAGAGTGGTTTCTCAAGATTTACACAGCCATTAACTTCCTTCTTTTGTTTTAAAAAAGCACCCGTTCTTCTGGTTTTTGTAATCTCTGTATTTCATGAATGTTGTAAGATTTCTGAGGTTTCACAGCCTGCAAGTTTAGACATGTTAAAACCACTTGTGTTTCACATAACTAATGCAAGAACTTGGTGAAACATGGTGTGACACCTGAGCCTTGCTGCAGTTTGGGGAGGGAAAAAAAGGGGTTTGCAGGAATAGCTTGAAAGTCAATGGAGGTGGCTGACTGATCACTTTTTAAACTTTGAAGCAGCTACTTGGTGACCTAAAATCATGCACACAGTTATTGATAGCTTAAAGGTTTTTTGTGAGATGAGGGATATTGTGCAACATCTTTTGGCAGATAACAGGATATTAGATACTGATTGACTGATCAGATTATTGTGTCATGAATAAACAATAAGTCCAGCTCAAAACAGGTTTACAAGTCACCATTATTAATCCAAAGAGAACAGACACCAAAAGTAGACACTAAACACTAACAAATTATAATGCTAACAAAATAAACCATCCTCATGTTTCTTTCCGGCTTTAGAGACAAATGTGTCCAGCTTAAAAACATACTGAGATATTAGATCCAGATTAAGCCAGTGATGTGACTGCAGGAACGAGTAAATTAATCATAGACTTTTCTTTTTAATTAAAGTTTTTATAAATTATTTTATCTTTACACTGACATAGCACAGCTATAAAAACAAACTGATTCGAAAAGAAGTTCTTTTTTTTGTTATTTCTTGTAGTTAATTATTTCATGTTTCCCACACATCCCTCTGGACATGAACCTGATCCTTGGGCTAAGACTGCAGCTACAAACATAAATCACTAGCTCTACTTTACAAAATGTACCTTATTTGCAATAAAAGTACAGTTATATCTATGTAAATGTTGTTGAAAATTAATTGCCCACTTGTAAATTACCCTAAAGAGGAAACCATCTCTAGTGAAGTATAATTTACATTTTCATCTTTTGGAAGCAGCAATAAGAAGAAACATCAGCAGTGTATTCTTGAACTTTAATCACATGTATCCATCCCAAGTCCCCTGACCTGCTGCACAATGAATGATACTTCTTTTTGGAAGGGGGGGGGGGGGGGGTCAGAGAAAACAGAGGCGGGCTTTGTTCCTGGACTGAATAGCTGGCAGCAGAGACAGGACTCGGCTGCTCTAGTAATGTCATTAAAAAGCACTGTGCCTCATGAAAAGGCTCCGCCGCTGAAGCCCATCAAATAAACATGTGCAGATCAGTCCTGCAAACTACTGCAGGATGCTTTACATACACAGCACTGCAGGTTAATAAATGTCAGCACAGGCCTTGTGACTAGTTTCTGCTGATCATGGATTATTTAACTTTCGGGTCAATAATCAGAACTTCATGTGCCATAATTACGCTAACAACTTTATGCATGAGAGCTTATTACGCACTTATTAAAGAGAGGAAACTTGTATGTTAGAGGTCACTTAATTAGTTTTTTCTTTATGTATTAATTTCAAATGCATAAGTTGTAGCATCAGCAGTTTTTTTGATAACTAATGTGAGAGGCTCAGGAATACCCAGAAGGATTTAACCAACCTTTACCAATGAACAAAATACAATTAAGTAATTTAGAACTACCCTATGTAAACCTGGGCCTTTACAAGGTGGTGATCAATAATAGTCTTCTTTGATTCATAATTAAAAGCTTTATAAAACATCTGCCTCCTCTGACTGAGCAGTTTTGTAAATGGTGTAATTATATTGTCATACAGAAGATGGCGATGTTTTCTAACCTGTTGCTACAGCAGCAGTGGAATGCAGTTTCACCATGACAGCTGAGTCCTAAACTCACCGAGACTTCTTTTCCCCTGAGTAAAAAAGAACAAAGAAGATCTTGTTTTATGATATCTCATCCAGATATGTCCGTCAAAACTGAGTTCTTGTTGAATTTTTGTCTTAATGTCCGTTTAGACACCTTAGAGCGGAGGTCATCAGCTACGTTTGTAGCTAGGGCCAGCTTTTGTCCTGACACACCTTGGGGGTCGGACTTTAAAATATGCTTGCATTATAAACCTGAAAGCTGTCAAGTCTGATGTGAAGAAGTTGGTGTCAGAAGGGAAATATAATTTCTCCCATTGACCCAATGCGAGTATTTCAGCCCTGCGATTTACCTTTTGTGTTTATGGTTTAATCACCTGAGATCATTTGTAATCTGGGAGGCCAGATAGGAAGCTTTGGGGGGCCGGATGTGGCCTGCAGGTGATGATCTAGAGGTTAAAATGGTTCAGCTGTCATATTTGTGACGGTTAATAACGAAACTTCATTTAAACAGTCAAAGAGAGAGAGTCATGTTGTTTTACTGGTACATTGAAAATCTTTGATGCCTCTTTTGTCCTCGATCCTCGTCTTTGTTTTTGTTAAATGAAAAGTCAAATAACTCTTCATTTGTTTGAGTTCTTACTGATCTGAAAAATAAAATGATTCAACATACAAAAAAAGAGCTTTTGAAGTGAACTCAAGAGTGTTTGTTATTTAAAGTTGAATTTTTCGACATGTCATGATCATTTTGTGGTAATTATGCTCATTCTCCAACCCCCCTACACCTCAGAGAAAAAATGATTTAATTAACCAGTTAGTGGTTAATATTAGTCAGAGGACTTAAAGAAATAGTATATTTATATTTCAGTTTTAAATGATAAAGACGTCTACCTCTCTCGTACCCTGGGCCTGTGGATGTTGTTTCATATATTCATGAGGTATTTGAAATCATGAGAGTTACATCTGAGAAACTGTGTTCAGTGAAATGATTCACTCTGTCTGCTGTGTCTGTCTTTTAGCCATCGATGAGTATAAGCCTCAGGATGCCACCACGAACCCGTCTCTCATCCTGGCTGCTGCCAAGATGCCTGCCTACCAGCTCCAGGTGGATCAGGCCATCAAATACGGCATCGCCAAAGGAGGGTAAGAGATAAAAGAGAGCTAAACCAAAGACCTTTTGTTTTGGCAGTTGTCAGATCAGAGGCCATTCCTTCATGTAAACAGAACTGAAGTAGAAGTGTATCTCAAGAAAGGGAACTTGAGTGAAAGATGTTGCACAAGCACATGATTTCTCTGTACAGGTGTTGACAAAGTTTCTTAATTTGCAAATGTTGAACTTCTTCTATACTGGAAACCTGAAATCTGTGACCCCTGTTCTAAAACTCATGCATCAAGGTTTGTTTAAATATTATAAAAATGCACACAGAGGTGGTCTCCATTCTCCCGTTTTGAAAAATCAACGAGTTACTGACGAGTTTGATTAACAAAACTATCAAACTTCCCTTTAGTTAGACAATGTTAACACCTGCTGATCATTCAAATTTCAAGTTGTTTGTTGGTGGGAAACTGCAGCATCTAACTTAAAGTCTAGAACACAAAACAACTAGATGACATTATTTTTAATAAAGATTGATATTCTTGTGTTTTTCTGGCATTAACTGAGCTGGATGTTTTCTTTCTTTCGCTGCTCAGAACTGAGGAGGAGCAGGTAGACAACACCATGGACAAGCTGTTTGTGAGTTTCGGTCTCGAGATCCTGAAGAAGGTCCCAGGCAGAGTCTCTACTGAGGTGGACGCCAGGTAGGTGCAAATTACGAGAGGAAACGTGTCCCTTTAATGCTCACTGTCATCTCAAAACAACACGTGCACATGCTGAAACTTAACGTTCAGTGTCACTCACGAGGCGAGACTTGTAGCTGTAAAACCAACAACTGGTTTTCAGAGACTCAGTTATTCAGTATGTTATAAACCTGGCATGAAAAACATGATGCCCTGTAGCTGCTCTTTAAACTCAACTCTCATTTAGATTGTATTTCACACACATGGCTGTTTTAACAACAGAAGGGGAGCGATGTTGGAGGAGGCTTGTTGTCGATGAGTATAAATGATTACAGATTAAAAAATAAAAAAAGGAAAATCACAATTCGTCAAACATTCTTAGTCGGCCATGAATATACACGGTAGGATCATTGAAATAAAGTCTGTGTGTGGGAAACACTGGGTAGTGTTTCCCCTACCATTATGTTAGGGGGGCGGCCCACCCCCCCTTGAAGGTCAAGTTAATACATTTATTTTAGATTTATTTTTTGGCTTGTTGTGCCTTTTATTGTAGAGATAGGATAGAGTAGGAAATCAGGTAAAGAAGTCATTTAAGATACCTTTCCGATAGAAAAGGACAGCTGTCATTAAAAGTAACCCATGAACACCAAGATTCCTTCAAGTGTTTGTGTCGACGTCCGTCTGCAACACTGTTGTTGTGTTAGCAATACTGAAAGGTGCTTCTTGCTGTTTTTTGTCATACTGTAACAGCCATGGGGAATCTTACACTATCATTACTGGGTTTGTCTGTCTAATATTTCTGTGGTTTCTTGCACCACACGGATGCAAAAATAATCCTGTCAGTGATGATAAACCTCATAATAGACCAGTGATGAAATGTAAATAAAAAAACAGGAAGTGAAGTCCTACTCAATAACTGTTTAAAAGTATCTGGAATAAACACAATTTGTAAATGTTTATACATTTTTTTTCCTAAACATTGAAACGCTGTATGGTTGTTTGTTTCTCTCCAAATGACAGGCTTTCTTTCGATAAAGATGAAATGGTTGCTAAGGCCCTGAAGCTCATCGATCTCTACAAAGAGGCAGGCATCAGCAAGGACCGTGTGCTCATCAAGCTGTCCTCTACATGGGAGGGAATCCAGGCTGGCAAGTAAGTGTGTAATGTTAGAAATGCTCGCTTTATTCCACTTCCACTTTATTATATCTGTCACATCTTTACAGCATTGAAATGTTCCATGATGAGGTTTTGTAGTCTGTAAGGTATTTGAGATCACATCTTGACTCATACTTGGTTTTTCAGGGCTCCTTCTGTCATACCTGAAATAAAGGGTACAAATCTATGTGATGTTTTTTCTTGTACCAGCTTTGAGGATATTGGTCATGACACACACACATACACACACACCCCGTTCAGTTAGCGGATGGGTGTGTGAAACCGGTTGAAAGGGACGTTTTTCAACTTGTTCAGGCTTAAAACTTGTACATTGCTGTTTGCAGCATAGAAAGGGCTTCAACTTGCTTACTTCTGCTTTGGGCCATAATATCTATCTGTTTTAATTGTATTATTAATAATTTTCTGCATTTATTATTATAGTGCTAGTTATGTAAATACATGGTTTATGCTTAGTTGTCATTTTTTTTTTGTACTTATTTCTAATATAATTCCTGTCATTGTGCGTGAACACAGTCAACCCCCTTGAGAGGAAGTTCACAAAGTAAAACGGCTGCTTTAAGGTGTTGGATATTTTTAAAAAAAATGACAGATGATTGATAATGTTTGCACCCAGAGACACTTGATAGATAAGTCTCCTGTTGCTCTGCATTCTATGAGTCTTATAATACATAGACTTCTCAGGAAATGTGTCACTACTTGATAACAAGTGTTTATGTCAAAGTAGTTCTTGAGTTAGCTTTTACAAGAAAACATTCACTCAGATGCAGTCTGTAGTATCTGTAGCTGGGCTGGCTCAATTTGATTCCACATATTCAAGTAAAACAGAAGTTTTAATAAACCAGTAAGACTGAAAGAACTCATTCTGGTTTAGTGGGGCTTGTTTCTCATCTAGAGGAAACTTTGGATGAAATGGAAAATGAATGTACAGACAGGATACAGTTTGTGATGTGTTCTAAGTAAATATTGAAATGTATTTCTGTACAGGGAGCTGGAGGAGAAGCACGGTGTTCACTGCAACATGACCCTGCTGTTCTCCTTTGCTCAGGCCGTGGCCTGTGCTGAAGCAAAGGTCACCCTCATATCGCCCTTCGTTGGACGCATCTTCGACTGGTACAAAGACAATACGGACCGCAAAAGCTACGAGCCACACGAAGACCCAGGTATTAAAGTGTTCCTTTATGTCATTAAAGCTTGTTCATGTGACAAATAGCCCCGTTTGCACCTGGTGTTTGCCCTATTTTTTTTTTTTTTTTATAGCAGCCCCCAGGCCCTTGAAATACACAAAAACAAATCCTCTTTCACCCCTCACCTTTTCTGAGGCTCTTCCTTCTCGTGTTTTACAAAAATGGGCCCCCTCAGATTAAATTCATTTCAAATGAAAGAAGATGAAATTCAGAAGAAAACAAAAAAAACACAGTGGAAACCGAAGATGTTTAGTGAGGTTGTATGACTGTTCTGTTCAGTAAATATGATTGTCTCTGCTTGAATATGGCTTGTATTAAAAAAAACAAAAGAAAAGAGTGGTTCACTTGTTAGTTCACTAGAGGGAGTTGAAGGAAACCGAGTGACTTTACGAACATACACAGAAGTCTTTAACCTTCAGGATCAATATTTCACTCTGATATATAGAGAACCCCTCTCCTTACATCGACGTAGGATAAAAGTCTATGAGCGTACATGCAGCTTTATGTATTTTTGATGTGTCTGGGTCGATAATGATGCTGTTTGGGAAGTGAAGGGCAAGAAATGCGCCATCATTCAAGCATCGGGGATTAGCTAACATTCTCTAGTTAGCGTTAGTTAACGATAGTATCAGGATGACTGTTAGCTATCAATTTTATTGTTCTGAGGCAGTATTTTGAGTTAATGGCAGGAATATTTAGATTTATTCAACACTATCTTTAATGTCAGGATGAGGAGAAGTCTTTTTTTTTCTTTTTTTTCCCCCCTCACAGGGGCGGCAGAGGGTCTACCTGCATTAATCCACAAACGTTCTCTCTGGGTTTGCTTTCTCGGATTTAATTCTGTAGAAGCAAAACCCGGGCTCGTCTCCTCATCAGTCAACACATAGTAAACAACTGAGAAAAGTAACATCTCATGTCATACAGTGTGGTAGAGAGCTCGTCTTGCCGGCCAGGTTGGCGGTTCCATAAGTGTGACGTCAGGTGAAAGCTATGAATAGCCTGAAAAATGTTCGACACTGATTCTCACAATTCTAAATAATATTTTCCTCTCCCTCCCTAGGTGTGCTGAGTGTGACAAAGATTTACAACTACTATAAGAAGTTTGGTTACAGCACAGTGGTGATGGGCGCCTCCTTCAGAAACACGGGTCAGGTGAAGGCCCTGGCAGGCTGTGATCTGCTCACCATCTCTCCTGGGCTGCTGGCAGAGCTCAGCGAGGACCACAGCGTCGTCACACAGATGCTCAACGGGGAAAAAGGTACAATCCTGTGAAACAAAGGGTGTCTCTGTGGGAACCAGCTGCTCTGAAGCTTTTGTTGCCGCAAACAATTCTTCACTGACACCAGCTATTAAAATGTCTCATCGCACTCCTGAGTTCTGAAGGGGCTCTTGGTGTTTGTTGACATCACTCTTCACTGGCCGGGGGAGAAAAAAACATAAAGATAATAAGGGTAAATTTGAATATTGTATAAGGCAGTGAGATGGAATTCAAATCATGTACTGTATGTGCAAACAATAGAGACCTAAAGCATAGAGACAACAAGTTGTACTTTTGATATTTACATAACAGTTTTAATTTACAAACCCCTCGGGCTGTTCTGCTCACTCCCTTCCTCAACTGTCCATGTGATTGTTCACATCGGATCGGAACCAATGACACCACACAGATGACATCTGAGCTGACTGAGAAGGATTAAATGTGCTGTTAGGGGTGCAGAAATGCAAAATTTTCTTTAATCGATTACTCTTCCCATTGTTGAAGTTAGTACTCCAGTAATCATTTCGTAGTTCTCTTTTTTTCTGTGATTCTTTTCCCCCACGGGAGGCCAACTATGAAGCGATGCCGACTGTATCTATTGATTAATTGAATCTTCGAGATTTTAATAATTGTTAGTAACAGGCCTACTTTGTATAATCGTTCAAATTAGGACATTTCTTACTTCAACAGACAGCAAACATCAAATAAAAATGTATATCTTCTGACCGTTTTAACACTTTATTATAATTAGAGTAGTGAGTGTGGTGAGCAGATGTGCAGACATCAGTGTGCACTCATCGCACTTTGAAGCTGTTTTGACAGAAACATTGTGTTAACAAAGACTACAGTCTGCAGTGTAGCGCACACTTTACTCTGGTAAATGAAGTTACAATAGAACAGGTGAACTGTTTCATCTTTCTCCTCTGTGCGTAATCACACACTCGCTCAATCTCGCTCATCCGTCCGCTATGAGCTATTTCTCCCTTTAAGGTTGTTCTGTTTTGTAGTTATTAAAAGAATAATCATCTAAAATTCCAAAATATAGGAAAACATCTAGTTATGCTGTTCTGTCCTGGATGATCAAACGTCTTTTGGTTTGGGGGGGTAAAGCGGTAATCGCAAAGTGAAAGTCCTTCTTTTTCTGTGGACTAAAAAGACAATTTGAACTGAACTTTCGTAGATCATATTGCATATTTCGTTTGTTTGGGACTTTTTGTTCATTGTGAATTCATAAAGGGGTTAATTAAAGGGATATTTTTGTAAGGGTAGCAGCGTACAGATCAACAACGGATGCATTTCAGCACAGACCCTTTATCAGCGCTTTGTCATCTTCTTTCATTTTGCGCTCGTGTACTTGAAGTTTTATTTCTGTTTGTGTGCTCCTTTTTTTCTGTTTTGAATTAGGCCGATCTTAGAACCCACAATGCAACAAGAAACATTTACAAAAATATGGACTACAAAACGATTATCGATTACATTTGTTTTGTAACAGATTATTATTTAATTTAAGGTTTGCACCTCTAGTTGCTGTTATTTACAAAAAACACTTTAAATGCACACCCATTGTACACAACACCGTCTCATCTTTTCAACACCTTGGTTTTATTGAGCACTCTAAAGCCCCAGTTTTGATTTTAATTATCTGTAGACTGCCCCAACTTTCTATCGCATTTTATGTCCAGGTATGACAAAGTTGTTATTTCAGGTGATTTTAACATTCATATTAGTTGTACTTCTCTGACCTTTTGCACTGACTTTATGAACACATCTGTTTCTAAAAGGATTTTTTTTTTTAGTTTAGGTCTGACTAATAAGTTAATCCCTGGTTTGTGTTTACACCCCTGTTTTCACTTATTTTTCATTTAAAAAAATCACTCTTCACTTCCCTATAGACAAAATGTTGTGGGAAATACAGAAGCAGACATGCTGTTTTTAAAAATTATATACATGTAAAAACCTGTCAACTTAAAGCCTCATGCATTTATTTCTACCTCACCCTTGTGCAGCTAAGGTGTGCGATCTGAAGAAGGTCCACATGGATGAGAAGGCTTTCCGCTGGGAGCACAACGAGGACCGCATGGCTGTGGAGAAACTGTCTGACGGGATCCGCAAGTTTGCTGCTGACGCCATCAAGCTGGAGACCATGATCAAAGTAAGAGTTTGTTTTGAAAGTTTACATTTAGGCCTTTTATTTAGAGACAGGACCATGGATGGAGTCAGAAATCAGGGAGGGAGAGAGAGAGGGGAATGACATGCAGAAAAGGAGCCACAGGTTGATTCAAACCTGGGCCGCCCACTTTGAGGGGGGAGGGACACAAACCACTAGGCTATCGTCGCCCCAGTAAAAGAGTTTTTATATTTAACTTTTGTTTTTCTGGCAAATGTGTGTTTGTGTGTTCATACTAGGGATGGGAATTTACAGTAATCCCTGTACTCGATTACTCGAATTACCTAATGAACAAGTACTCGAGTACCCACAGATTATTATTATTATTTGTTTTTTAACCATAAACAAGAAAAAGGGTCCATCGGACACGGACCTCCCAGACCGGAATTGTAGACTTAATGCAAGTAAAATGACACGAACATCCAATATTTAAACATGAATAAATAACCAACAGAAAGCGATTTCAATTTCAACGACGTCGCTAACAACGACGTGTGCTAACAGGGCTAGCAAATGACGGGATGCGAGACTGCCTGTTTTCTGTCCCCGCTGTTTTCTCCTTATGCATTAAGCATCGAACTAGTATTCCTATGGTATGCAAGTTTAACGCCACATATCTTGCACTGCACATTAACTTCATCGTTCTTGTCAAAGTACTTCCAGACATCACTTTTCTTGACTGACATGTCGCAGGTGTAGCAGACGGTTCAGTTTTTGTTGTGCTTTTGGTGTAATATGTTCCTAGAGAGTTGCCGTAGCTGCTGTAAAACAGTTGTTTTTGCTGAAATCTGGCTCGGTGTGTACTAAAGCTGAAGCCGTGGCCGGAGAAGTCATACATTTGTATCCCGTTAATTATTTTCCTACCTAGTATATTCAGTTAGCGGAAACAAAAAGCTGGGTCACACATGTAAAGCTGTATGAGTTCAAGTTTTGTAGCCAAAAGCAGTGCTTGCACAGGTGCGCGAGTAACGAAATGTTACTCGAATAATGGGATCAACGGCGACTCGAGTACTCGTACCCATCCCTGGTTCATACTAATGTCACACTGTTTTGTTTTGATTAATGAAGGTGAGATTTTCTGATTTTTATATGCTGACTTTTCTTGTTTTTGTTTTGTAACTCCAGGAGAAAATGCTCAACGTGAAAAACGGCAAATAAAGGACAGGATTGGCCTCTCTGGTGGTATTTACAGGAAGAGCAAGTATTCAGGAGGATGCCTTTTTTTTACCTGAGAGGAGGTCCAGAGATCCAGAAGGCCTTCACTCTCCTCATGCGACCAAACTCCAGGGACCGTCCTCCTTAAAGTACTCCTCTTTTCTCTTTGGGAGGACTCTTTGTTTTCTGACCAATCATAGGAAGTGATTGAAGCTAAAATGAGTGTGGAGATATTGTGCTAAACTTACTAGACATTTGACCATAATGAGACTTCTATTGATCATGTTACTACTTGTAAAGACCGTGAGCACTTTTTGGAAGAGCGGACCACAGTTTTGCTATAAACACCATTGTTCCATCATTCCTCAGAATAGTACATTTTCATCTTTGAATAAATAAAATCCCAGACTTGAAGTTGTGGTTTGACTTTTTGTGTGTTTTTTTTTGTGCGTCTTTGAACACAAGTGACTTCAGGTGTCGGGCACAAACTGCAGTAAAAACAGCATTTTGAATGAGCTGGGCCAGTTAAGGTAAACCGGGAACATTCTTCCCTTACCTTTATAATCATCTGACTATTTTTAGGTTTAAGCACCAATCACTTCAAGAAATGCACTGTTTGCTCAAACCTACTTAGCAATTATCTCAACTCAGATTCTCAGTCTTCACAAAGCCCTCGTCATGGCGTGCAGCTTTTGTCATGCCTCTTGCTGTACACGGCGTCTGGTCGAGCCAGTTAAACTCCATTCTGTCACTGCCTCATTATTGTGCTCCACTGCAACTTCGAGACTTGATATAAGGAACACAATCACTCCAAACTGGGACTTTGAACAGGAAGTGTGGCTTAAGGTAGGGAAATTAACTTGATCGTATGTAATAGGTATGTCTGAACTTGGATTTTGTGTGTGTGTGTACAAGTTCTGAAATTCAGTTTGTTCTGTGGTAGCTCATGAATCAAATCACCTTGACTTTGAAATGTCAGCAGCTGAGCTAGTTGAATATGTCTTCTACAGGATTTAAAGGAACAGTACAAAGTATTTTTAAGATCTGATAAACCTAAAAAAAAAATACACATTGAGGGAGAACCCTCATTTGCAATGTTGCTGAGGAACAGACAACAATAGAAAAGAGGCAAGATACAAATAAAATGAAGGATCAGGTGTTATAACAGCAAACAAAAGAACAAGTAAAATATTCAAAGCAAAAACAGTTCAAATCATTAAGATCAGAAATTAATACGGGGAATTGTCTCCATGTTATCAATGTGGTTATCTTAAATATCTTAAAGTGTTTGGTGCGTAGTAACTAAAAACAGACCTTCCTAGCTCTGCGTGGATTCTAGGAACCTGCAGGGTGAGCCATGACTGAGCAAGTAATATGGCTACCCTTGTTAAAACAAAGATGAAAGATACAGAGGACGTTTATCTGAAAGGGCTTTATAAATAAATAAATAAATGTGCTGGTCTCTTCTAATTGTAAGAGCGGACAGCCCAGTGTTTTGATACAAATGAATATGTAATTCAAAAAAGCACAGCCTGTTGCAAGACTGAAAAGTTAAAGTTGTGTGTTGTAACTCTGTTATTAAATACATGTTTTGAAACATACCTCACTATCAACCATGCACCTGAAATGTGTCCCCCTTCAGTGTTGAACCTTTTATTTGAAAATCACCTTCAAAGAGAACAACAGTTAAAGACATACTGTACGCTGCTCTGCTCAATAATAACAAAAACATTCAAACCAGTTCTTCTTAAAAAGAACCAAACAATAGGCCCAGTTTTACCCCGTCGTCAGTTTAAAATAATGAGATTAAAGATAAAGAAATGTAACAGGTGTGACACAGTACTCGTACTGGGATTATTTTGTAACCGTATGAAAGGGACAGATGGATTCAAATGTTTGGTTTTGGCTGCAGAGTTTTAATGTTCATAGGGATTTTTCATTCCTACTTTAACAGAATTGATAAAGAGGTTTAGTGAATTTGTGCTGCTGGTGCTTTAAGCCGGCACAGTTACAGCCTCATTTGTCTTTCCGGTGATAAAGGGCATTCACCTTTTTATTGTACCTTATCAGTTTGTTTGAATTTGTGATGAAAAATTATAATTGAAGAGAGTTAGACTGGCAAAAGACATCTTCAAAAAGAATGAAAACAAAAAGCATTTAAAAGATTTTAAATTATTTATTTTTAGCTCCTCACAACTGATTCAAAATCTAAAGTACAAAAGTTCTAAGCACTTTTCCCGTAGACTAACAGTTAGTGTTGTAGTCAAGACCAAGACTTACCCAAGACCAGAGTTCACCGAGACCGAGTAAAGACCAGACCATAAATATTACAGAAAAATCCTCATCTTGTGTGCAATGGGTGAGTGACTCACTTAGAACGTAACACCAAGAAAGGTTGCGACCATAACTTGGGAAATTATGAATAAATTGAAGTTATTTGTTCTTTTAGAAAGGGGGCTTTTCCTTCTAATCACAGAAATGCCTTGGAAAAATAGCCTTTCAGTGATGAAATCCGGAGTCCGCTCAGTCTGAGGCCGAGACAAGATCGAGTCAAAAGACGAGACAGAGACCTTCAAAAAGTGGTCTCGAGACCGATTTTGAGTACCTCAACACTTCTTACAGTAAGGCTTGAATCAGGATTCTTCCTTTACAATCTGGACAAGCCATTTACTAGGAACATCCTGTCAAACTTTAGAAAAGTTTCCGACTCTGAAAAAGTGAACAAATCTTATTTTTAGAGATATGATTGGCTGAAGGTAGAATTTTTAAAACCATGATTTCAACAGCTAACGTGCCCCAGAGTACCAAAAGAAATCTGTGTTTTGTGTTCAATTCAACAAAAGACTTCAGACTTTAGTTTCACATAAATAGAGACATTCACTGCCTTTAAAAAAAGAAACGACGGTGGAGTAATTCTGCTCTTGTAGGTATGAAAATGTAAATACTGGACTTCTTCATGTGTGTAATATGTGTGTCATTCTTTGAACACTTCTGCTTAATAACCCTTTATTAACATAATGAGGTTAATGATGGAGGACTGATCACAGATTTGCTGAATCTTATAATTATAAATGTGGAGCACCAATCTGACTTCCCTGCTCCATTACGTTCCTGCATCAACATCAAATGTTGTTTTTCTGTGTTTTTGCCTCTTACGGCCTTCGATTATCAGTGATATGTGACATGTTTCTTTAAATATGATTTGAGAACAATACAGGTCACAATAATCCTTTGGTTGTCTCATCATCTTTTCTTCTTTAAATCCATGAGAATCAGAGGTGATGAACCCTCATTTGAAAAGGTGTCGGGGTACAGACGACCGTAGAGCAGGGGCAGATAAAATCATCAAAGAAGGTCAATCAATCTTTCTTTGCATAGCGCCAATTCATAACAAATGTTATCTCAAGACACTTTACAAACAGCAGGTTAAAGACTTTACTCATTGTTATGTTACAAAGACCCAACGTTAATCCATCATGAGCATAGCACTTAGCAACAAGAGGCAGAAATCTTCATGGAGAGCCATCCACCGATACTGTGTGGGGTTTGAAAAATGGAATAGGAGGAGATGGGATAAGATGCAGGAAGAAGGATAGGGACAAATGGGGGGGGAAGTATACGGTAAAGGTTTCAGAATTTACAACTAGTCTAAAAAAAGTCTTTCAATAAATAAAAAAAAATCTTAAAAACAATTAGGGGATTCAAATATGAAACAGTTCAGATCAATGAGAAGAATCGTTTTTTTTTTTATGTGGTCAGTGTGAACATTGTCTGGAGAAAATTCCAAATTCTGTTTTTGGAGCGGGTAGATCTTCCTGCAGAGTGAGCCATGCCTGGGAGCACGTGCAATGGTTATTTCATGTTTTACATTAGACATTTTTCATGTCATGTGTTTTGTTTTTGCACCAAATAATGAAAGTAGTATTGATAAGTCTAACAAAAGCTGAGCGATAAGGGGAAGATTATGTGAAAATGCTTCTTTTTTTTTTCTTTTAAATTAAGGCTCCAATTATTGGGAAAAAATGCAAGCCGCTTTTCCACTGTTTTTCTTAAGAAGACAATGGCCAGGTGCATAAATAGCTTTAGAAAGATTTTACAGTTGAACTGGCCGCCCCTCCATAGATTACATCCCTTAACTTTATTTCTATAGTTTATAAAAAGTCTGGGAAATCTTTGAAGGAGCAGAATCGGTGTTACAGAGTTAGAAGTAGAGAGGGTTTTTTTGTCTTTCTCTCCCTGTTTGATTATCTTTATATCAACATATCGACAGAGCTGACGTTTTATTTCACCACAAAATCTTTCACTTAATATCATCAATGTTATTTTTAAAGATATGCTGAAAAACAGAAAGAATGTTTATGTCTCTTTTGAAATAGTAGAATATACCTAAACACTGTACAGAAGCTGTAACTGGGTCTGTCTGTTAGTGAACATACCACTTGTATTGCATCATGTTTTCCATTGCATCAACGGCTGTTTAAAGCATCTTCTTCGTTTTGCAACATTTCGCCGTGATATTTAAAATAGTAGGAATATTGATCATTAGATAAGATTGTGATTTTTAATGTTGGTCTTTTACTGTCACATGCTCCCTGTATTGTCCCACTGAAAATGTCCACACAGACTTATTCTTTTTTATGTTTCATATGTATTGTTGTTACTGTGGCTAACATCTCTCTGTGTTATTTGTGATGTTCTGTATGTTTTAATGTTCACCTCTGATATTTATCCTCGTGTCTATTTTTACGTCATCCTTTCAGAGTACAGTATGTTCTTCAGGCCTCGTAAACCACACATTGTTCATACCCCACCATAAATTGAAGAGTCGTTCTAGTTTCTGTCTGCTGAAAGCTTCACATCAGTCAGCACTCTAATCATCTCTCTCACATCTTTTCAGAGACAATACATTTGAAATAACCACCTTGTCACACCACAATCCCCTCTGACAGACGTCAAACAGGAACCTTCTTTCAGAAAGTCTGTTAGGTGGGGGTTATTTCTGTAGTAGATGGGCAATTATGAAAACGTGAAACAGACTGTGGATCATCTTAGATTTATTCAGCCGTGGTCAGACAACACAGAAACACAACACACATGGCTGACAAAGTGCAGACCATCGCTGACCCATGCTGACCAAGATCTCACAATCATTGACAATCATTGGCAAAGTGGCCATCAGCAAAATGGCTAAATGGCTAAATGGCAAAGTCTTCATCACACAGTGTTGCTTATATTCTGCTAGAAGGTACAGCCCACAAATTCCTTTCCATTTGGGTACATCACTATAAAACAATAAAGATGACATGACACTGATTTGTATACGTAACAGATGTAGACTGTATGTCTAGCAAACAGTTGCTGACAACATATAGTTGGCTCCTATTCAAACATAGATCTGCTACTACTTAGGTGCTTCACCCATTTAAGGTTAACGCTTCACAGACCCAAAAGAAGAATTACCCTAAGATGGTTGACACAATTTAAAGATATGTCCACAAAATTATCAAGATGAATGAATCCATGAAAATACGTACTAACAGTTCCCCCGTTTTTAATATTTAGCTTTATTTTTCTTTAAAGGGAGAAAAGTTTGAATATGATTTTAATTTCTCTTTGAGGTATTTACCAATTACCTTCTTTAAGTACATGGCCTCTGAGTTTCACCCATGATAGACAATAACATCGTTTTAACACTGTCCACATAACATCAAAACGTTTTAGGAGTGGTTAGAAAACATATGTAAAGATCACAGGTCACATACTTGCATACAAGATACCAAAACTTAACAGAAAAGGTAGAAAACCTTTAATGTTCTATTTGGAAACTCAGATCATGTTCAGTGTCAAAGAATGAAATCTAAAGATAATGTCAGTGGTGAATTTACAGAACATTTGAAAACAAAGATGTTTAAATAATCAAAACTTAATGTATTTAATGATATCTAAAACATTCTTTAAAATCAAACCAAAATCAAATACTTTATATCACATCCCGCACTTTTTAATTCATCTTATTTTTATGCTTTTTTATTTATTTTCTATTTATTTTGCTATTTTTCTTTTTACAACAATAGATAAAATGTTTAAGTAGATAATCAATAGAATGGAAGCAATGACTTCAGGGTACTCCAAAATAACCAACAAAATCTCTGCTAACAAGAAATGAAAGAAATCTCACATGATGTTTAAAATAAACACAAATCTGACCTTCCTGTCTACCCAAAAAACAGGAGGAAAAATGTTTAATTCAAACAAAAATATTGAGAAAGCTTTAAGATTCCATAGAAAAATGTGGTAGTACTTATACCGTCTAGGCTCAGGTTTTGAACAGTAAAATTTGTTACTGAGTTGATAGATCTTAGAATCAATGCATAAAAAAAATAAAACAACAACTCATAATAATAGAAACTATTATCATGATAGTAAAGAGGGGTACATTAAATAAAGAAATTTGGAGGGTTTTTTTGTTTGTTTTTTTCTGTTTTTTTTGCCTAAAATGTTTTAGTCTAAGGTTGCTCGTACTTAGATCTCCTATTGGACGATATGATAGGAAGTGGACGTCTCCACCCTTTACCAATCGATCCACTGTACAAAAATTTGTTGTATCAACTTATTCTAAAATAATTATTCTATCAATGTAAAAATATGAATACTGAGTAGACCGGGATAATCTTACGTGCCCATTTCAAGTGTGGCTTTTGAGTATTGCTGTGTCCCTTCACCATCAGATTGTTTCTGTTGATTCAGAGAAGAAAAGAAAAGTCAAATCAAATACAGTTGTATTGCTCCACATATCTTTGTAAGATTAAGAATGAGAAGCTCTCTAACATGTTTGTTCATGAAGATCAGTCTGTAAATATCTTACATGTTCAGAATGTGGTTATGTGATGTTGTTGTGTCTAATGTTTGTCGTGCCACATAGACTCTGGATGCATGTACTGTACAGTATCGCAGTTGTCCTTTAACCTTGACTAGTTCTGATTACTTGAAGCATTTATGTGGGTGTTTCATAGTGTAGTTTGCTTCCTATTGGTTTCGAGTTGCAAACTAGGAAGTGGTCACCTGGTTGGAAGTAATGCACAGTGGTCTCAGCTGGTGGAACGGAATCTACCACCTGCTTAGAGCACTCAGAAACAAAACAGAGTAAATACTTAGCATATTTGATCAATTAAAACAAGTCCTACTCTTTCTAAAGATTTAAAATTCTGTCATTGCTAACCATACAATAACACATTCCATCCTCTCGGCTTTGATTTCTAATACTGTCTGAGTATTAAAAGATAAACCATTGTAGGAGAAAAATTATGATTAAAGGTATCTGCCTTTGACTCTGTGTCAGTCATTGCAGAGTATACAAACAGCTCGTCATATACAGTATGTCATAATATCAGCTTGTCATGCATTAACAGTTATGTTTGGGTTTAACATGTCTTAGTTTACTGACATGTTATGCATTATGAAAAAACTGTAGAATTAGTTTATCTGTTAGTTAATTTACTGGTCCCATTTTTTTTTGTCTTATCATTTGTTTATGTTACAAGGCCATTGAAATCCCATGCTTTAAACACAGATAACATGTAGTCTCTATCCCACAAAAGATCACATGCTGCAGTGTTATTTATTAAAACCATGGATCCCAGTCCAATGTCTGTTTGTCAAAGCTACCTTCTATAGGATAGTGATTATCAGTCCATACTGCTAAACAAGTCAAATAAAGTTCTATATTATAAAACTTAATCTGCTCTAGATCTACTCTCTTAGAGCAATTTTATTAACAGATGAATCTGCTAAAAGTTAGAAATGTGGTACCTATGTTATCACTTTTTTATGGTTAGTTATTTTACCTATTGTTTAAGAGTTTATTATTTTCCTATTTTTATTCATTTTATCATTTAACAATAACTTCATTAGTTCCATGCACACACAACAAATGAGTAAATATAGTGCACCCTTGTATAAACCATAAGATAAAACAAGTCTGTTTTAATACATTTTCTTTTTTTTTAAATTTTGAATTTGTAAAATTTAGTCAGATAAATCTAGTTTTCTGGACAGTAGGAAAACAAAATGACAACTGCTTGAGACTTTTAGACAAAACAAAACAAGACAGTCGACCAGCAACACATATTAGGCCTATTTCAGTCATTTTCTTCATTATTCTTTTTCCATTAGCCAACACTACGTCCCTGAAACGATCTGCCTGCAGTCACCTTTTGATTCAGTTTGCAAGTTGCTATAAATGACTCTTCTTTATTCCATATTCTTCTTATTTCTGTATCGATACTTTTCCATAAAATCCTTTTTACATAAAAAAATCATGAGCTGCTATCATTCTCTAATTAATTAATACAATTTTACAAAGGGTTTCTACGCATTTTATTCTGCAAGCCTACCCCTACAGCTAAGTATTAGCTGCACTAGTCCCCTGATTTATACATAACTTTAACACCAAGGTGCAAACCTTTGCAGCTCTGCCAGTGTCCACACTGCAGTTTATTTCTATGTTCCTCAAAGAAATTTTCACAAATATAACATCGATATTCTAATCCCAAAGATAATCTCTGTCACAGCAGAAAGTCCTCTAATGAGCATGTTAGCAATACCATGTAAAACATAGACAACATAACAATAACATTAATTATCAATTTTAAATTTCATAAAATCCAGAAATACAACACTGTGGGATTTAATTCAACTACAGTACTTATAAATGTCCAATCTAATAATACTTAATATTCCAACTCATACAGAAATAGTCCCCAACAGGTCTTTTAATAAGAAATACTTCTTCCAGGCAAGCAAAAAAGTTGAATTGCTTACCTGGGTCTGAAGTGATCATTGTCGACTGTTCGTTGACGCCACTGTTAGGTGGGGGTTATTTCTGTATGAGATGGACAATTATGAAATCGTGAAACAGACTGTGGATCATCTTAGATTTATTCAGCCATGGTCAGACAACACAGAAACACAACACACATGGCTGACAAAGTGCAGACCATCGCTGACCCATGCTGACCAAGATCTCACAATCATTGACAATCATTGGCAAAGTGGCCATCATGGGAAAAATGGCAAAGTCGTTCTAATACGTACTAACAAAGTGTCAGCGATCATAATGCTGGGTAGGTCTGAGATGATGTCCATATCATAATGTGAATTAATTTTGAGTCATATTTTGTCGTCGTTGTTTAACTAACATGATGTCAGCTAATTGACGCTAAGCTTAATACACTCTAAAAAAGAAACACTCTTAACCTCAGAATAATGAGCCCTGGTTGTGACCTAAGCTTGTCTCTGTATTTCCCAAAGGTCCAGACCTCCTGTATGACTGAGGAGCTGAGGAGCTGAGATGCAGCGATCCAAACTGAGCATCCTGCTGCAGGGCCTGACTCTCCTCCTGTTAGGCCCCGCCTGCGATGCCACTTCTTTGGGACTGACGGTTCACGTCGTGCCCCTGACGAGCCATGGAGGAGAACAGGTGAGAAATCTCATCTTAAAAACCCTTTTGTGTCTTTGTATCCAAACATTTAGACACCTGAAATTAACCCCATGATACTCTCGTAATCTCTATCAGTCAATGACGTTTCTGTGTTGCCTTACGCAACAGTATGAACTCTAACTATTTAAAGTTACCTCCTTATACATTCGGCATTATGTTACTGGACATCATAAATCTTTAGTTTTACTTTTCTTTTACTCCATGCCTACAAAGAACGACAAAATTTCCATTGGGTTTATATTACTTGTCAGACTTAGAACTCTTACAATCTGCCTACAGCTATACCCATTCACAGGTAATTATTTAGACAGAAGTATAAATATATCTCAAAGTCAGAGGTTTTAAAATGAATCCACTCATTTGTCTAATTTCTTGGAAGACAAAGGATCTACTTATTAATAATTTATGTGTTAATGAAGAGGCTCTTTGTATTTGCCTTATCAACATGAGATGTAACCTTTTAAGATTTAATTGGCAACATGAAGCGAGTGCAATTCATTTTGAAATTTAGCAAAACTAATCGTAGCCTCATGATTCTTTATTTAAAGGTCATATTAAGCCAATAATCGCTGTAGATAGATTCAAATGTCTGTGACTCACACAGGATAGAAATATAGAGGCTATCAGTCAAGTGTAAACTCAGCGTCTGAGTCTGGTACCAAAGTATTGTTCAACACATCCTGCTCGACTGATCCGTGTTTGTTTATCAACACACTAGCTGTCACAAACTGTGTCAAACTCACACGCATAGCTAACGCTGCTGCAGAATTAGCTGGTCTCTCCACACCCTAATCTCTCCCAAAGCTCAATTGTCATTACACATTTCAAACAATTAAGCCCTGGAATTCACACAGCCTCTCAATAAAACCTCACTGTGAAACCCTGTGGGCACAGGTACTGGTCCCTGTGGTGCTCCATGTCGCTGACCTGAATGAGATACTCCTAACAAATCGTTTATTTTATTGTTTGTTGCTGTGTGTTTGTGTGGGGTAACTTGAGTTTATAATGAAGTATTAGAGAATCAGGATCATGAAATTCTAGAGAATCAAGATCATGAAGTATTAGAGAATCAGGATCATGAAGTACTAGAGAATCAGGATCATGAAGTTCTAGAGAAACAGGATCATGGAGTACTAGAGAAACAGGATCATGTAGTACTAGAGAATCAGGAGAAGAATTGTCCCGAGGTTAGAATCATATCTTAAATCAAACAAACTGAAACATAAATACATCAGGAGACAGGTACAATTTCCCTTCAGCATTTAACACAACAATGTTTTCATTAAAACATAATCAGCCTGAACAGAGACCTTTGGTGAACATTTTTTTTGCTGCTACACTTTGTTTGTTGGAACCGGTTCTTGTCCTGTGTTGAGATAACTGAACCAAAACAATAATGAAGAAGGTAATGAGTACCACGGAGCCAAAGACGAGCGTCATGAGTTTAGTATGCACGCCAAACCAGTTTAGCTTCCAGGGGGAGGAAGAGAAGTCTGTTTAAGACTTGAGCTTATTATCAGTTATAGTTGAACTCCCTGAAATGAGGAAGATCAGTGATTTACCCAAACACTGTTCAGTGTTGTGATGAAGGTGTCATTCTTTTTGAATGTTGTTTATTTCACTGTTTGGATTTCATTTCCTGTTTTATCTTCTCTCTTTCTTCCTTCTTGTTGCTTGTTTCCCTTGTGTGTATTTTTATTGCTGTTTTAGTCTTTAGTGTTTCCTGTTTTATTTTGTTGTTTCTTATCCTCGTGTTCCTCTACGTCCTGTGTGTGTTGTGACTGTTCTATTCTTGAGTTCTCTGTGTGTCCGTAGTTTTTCTTGTTTTATTTTCTAGTTCTTGTCTTGCCTTACTTCCTCCCTTGGTCTGGGTTCTCTCCATTTTGATTGCCTTGACCATTACTGATATGTTTATATGACCTTTAACTAACAGTTCCAATGTCTGACTACCTGTGTTTTTATGACCTTGTCTATCTTGAGTGCAAAAAGTTACTCTTTTTTTTTTTTTTTTACAAGATCTCCATCAACAACACTTTCCTGCATCGTCTCATTTCCTCAATCATTGTGGGGGCTTACATCATTCACCGTAAAACTGACGTCCATGATTGTTAGATAGACTGAGGCCAGGCGATGTTCCTGTAGGACAGGATAATTAAAGATGATGTTGTTTTACTTTGAGCTGTATACAAAAAAGAAAGAAATCTCAAATTTACTAGTGCTTCTGAAATTCCCATCATTAATCACCCAGTTTTAATGAATGAGCAATCATCGAGCTCTGCAAAAGCCTCTCCCTCCGTCATGTGTAAATCAGAGAGTGCAACTCTTTCATGCCCTCATATATATGACAAAAGAATTCAGTCTAAATATTTATACAACTATCTGACCAATGCATTTACTATCAACCACTAAAGTGAACATATTTCACATGTTTGTAAAGCAGAACTCATCTTTTTATGAAACAACAAACATCCAATCCTCTGATTTAAACATCATGAATAGCAGCTTGTTTAAAAAACCTGTATGTTCACAAGGTAGAGATTTGAACATGTTTTTGAGTCATTGAGAAGAGGGATGGATTATTTCATTACAAAAGTAGGGCTGTAGATCCTACTGAGAATCACAACAACAAAGAAAGCAAAGAAATCAAACCTACATGTTGGCAGACGTTAAGAAGAATGTGTTTGTCATCATAATGTGTTTTTTCTTTGTTGTTTTTCCGCCGAGATAGGACAGTGGAGAGAGTCGGAAATCAGGGAGAGAGCATGAGGAATGACATGTGGGAAAGAAGCCACAGGTTGGATTAGAACCTGGACCGCCCGCTCGGAGGACCTTAGCCTCCGTACATGGGGCGTGCTCACTAACCACTATGCGCCCTCTTTGACTCGTTTTTTTTTTGTGCCATTGGTTTTCAGTGTGCCAAAAAAGCTTAGCAGCTTGGCTTTTAGATCATTTTCTTTTGTTTGAATCAAATCTAATACCTCCTGAACAACACGATGATGAGTGAAAATATTTCAGTGAGTAATGACAGACTGTACCTGCCCTACAGGTTCTTTAGCCTAAGGTGAATTCTCTTCACTCAGTCTTTAATTAATCAATGCTCACAAGAAAATGTATTTTGTCTTTTTGCTTCTGCAGGTGCGCGCTCACTTCAGTGCCATCGTTCCTGGTCCTTGTCCAAATATGAACAGCCTCTGTGCTTCGGGGGAGGACTGTCTGGTCCACAAAACCTCGTTACCCTTCCAGGGCACCAAACCAGCGCCCGGCTGGTGTGTCCGCCAGTGGCAGAAAACTGTCCCCAGTAACTTTAAATCCACCATGAGCTTAAGGTATGTGACATACAAATACACCGTCCTGTGATCTTTGACCTCAAACATCTAAAATCCAACCTATTATATAGCAACACATTCTCCTCAACTCATCGTTATACTGGAAGAAATGGCTTCTTTCTGTTTTAACTGCTGCTGCTTCTTGTTTGTGGTGTTTGGCTCGTCATAGTTACAAGGCCTCATCCACCTTGTGTTTGTCACGTCTTGAGTAAATAAATAACTCGTATTAGCTTGTTGTTGACATTTTATATGTGAAACAGAAGACGTAGTTGTGTCTGTTCAGGACTTTGTTTGATGAAAACTTATCAGGCACGATACAGTTTAGTTTTAATGTATGATAAAATAAACAACATAGATCTCTTTATCTTCGGTCCGCATGTACAGATCTTCCTTTTATAGAATAATGTTGAATCAAAGGTTTCACTTGATGTAGAAATCTTTTCTTCGAGTAATAACAAAATTTTTATGTTTATCTGTCCAATCAGTGTCTCATGACTTTTTTTAGGCTGTGCTCATTTCTTTTATTTCTTTAACATTCCTCTGTTAATCCTGCCCTTCAGCACGGGGAGCTTTGATTTGTCCTTTGATGTCCTTTAAACTTCAGTTTTACTCTGTTCTACATCATATTGGTTTAATTTTATTATTGTTTGATGTTTTTTTTTAATAGTTAATTTGATGCGGGGATTTGATTCAGGAAACGTTAAAGTATGATCAAAACAATTTTCACATTGTTTCAGTGACACTAACACACGTTTTTCCTTAATGTGTAGCTCCAACACAGACGTTTATGTATCAATGAATGCAGCTCCAGTGGTTCGGGAAAACAGCGGGAGACTCAACCAGCCTGCTTATGTCGCTCTCCCTCCTCCACTTAGGTAATGATCAAATGCCACACTACATATTCATGTGAATTTATTTAGACACATTGTAATGTTTGCTATTTATTATATTGTGGATTCCCAAAGATCTATAGCAGAGGCATGTATGAATAAATTTATTAAAATGTAATAAATGTAAAAAAAAGGAAAATATAAACTTAAGAAACACAAATCACGCAGGGCTAAGAATTCAAGGATACAGAAAAGTCTTACTTTACATAGAGCTCAGATAAGTAAAAGAGTCAGAAATGGAAAAATATACATCACGAGAGAGACTACCTAACTTGAAGGTATGACATGATGACTAAAACTTTTTTTTTGTTGCCATAAATGGTAAATAGACTTTTCTACTGCATGTCACACCTACACATTCACACCCATGAAGTAGTGAGACCATCAGAAGTAACTAATCCCATTCATACACATTCATAAGCCACCGATGAAGCATCAGGGGAAATTCAGGGCTAAGTGTCTTGCCCAAGGACACATCAGACATGTGGCTGCTGGAACTGGAGAAGCGAACCATTGACCTTCCGGTTGAGAGACGACGACTCTACCAACTGAGTCACAGCCGCCCCTAGTGTAGATGAGATGGTTGTACTCACAGCTGTACAGTAAATGTGTAGCTAGGTTTACAGCAGCAGCCATTCATCTCAGCTTACAATAGTTTAAAAACAGTTAGACCGGCAAAAGATAAAAAATTCTTGGACCTCTCATGGTCACTTTGTCCACACTTCTCTCTGTTTATAAAATCAGTACATACGCTGAAGGCAACACAAAAAACGTCAGGTAGCTAAAAATACTTTTCAGGAAACAGCCGCCAGTACACAACCATTTCCTGTAATCCTTTTATCGATGCACAGATTTGGATCATATGTGCTTTTGTTTACACCTTTGTGCTGATGGTATGTATGGTTTGAGTTGCTCATTCTCTCTCTGTGTCTTGTCTCCTGCTGTGTGACGTGATCAGGGCTCGTGTGAACTGCCCTCACCACATCCCCTTGTCGGTGAAAGACCTGGACGGGGACAAGGTGCAGTGTCGTTTTGCCCGCCAACAACAAAGAGAGTGTCTTAACTGTCCTCAGCACTCGTTTCTAGAGCTCGATGAGGTGAGCCTTACTTCAGCACTAAGCTATACAAACACTAACACAACACAGGTATTTAAAAATGTCTTCAAATACATGTTGACGAACAAAAAAAAACAGTTAACCCAAGGCTTACTGGAAGTTGTGATCAGTATCATAAAACTTGAGACTTTAAATCAAAAATAATCTCTTTGGTAGTCATGATAAAGTTAAAAGCAAAACAGAAAACATAGTTTTAAGCAAAGTTATGTACAAAGATGTCTCAGTAAGGAAAAAAAACAGGTTTAGCAATAATGGTTGAATGAGAAGTACGAAAGATAGGGACAGGGCCAGTATCTGTAAGTGAATTATACCATGAATCAAGCACGAGAGGAAGTTTTCTTTCTGTTATTGCATTTTCCTGTCAATCCCTTCAAAGGTTCTTTGACTTTCAGCTGAACATTTCCAGCCCTCTGCTTTGCAAATTAAGGAAAATACAACCCACAAAAAATCAGAAACAATGCCCAGTGTTTCATGGAAATAACCCACTAACCTTGTTGTTGACCATGCTGAGGTTATTTCTGCTCAGTGAAAACATCACATAAAGTTGTGCTCTGTTTTTTTTTCCTCTCTCATCAGGGGAAATGCATTTTAAAGTTCAATGGAAAAGCAGCAGCAGGACAGTATTTCATCTACCTGATGGCAGAAGACCTGATTCCTGTCCCCCCATCGATCCAGAACACAGACAACAAACCCCTCAGCTCTGTCCCAGTGCACCTGTCTCTCACTGGTGAGTCTGTCGATCGGATAAAACAACATCAATGTTATCTATTATCAGTAATCATATAGACGTACAGAATCAGAACAATATACCTCAGCATGTTGAAACATAACAGCTTTTGTTAAGGAATATTTTGAGTTTGAGCTATGTCCCATATTGGTTCCTTACATTTTCTCCCCTGTCCTCCATCAAGCCGAGAACACAATTTTACAAAAGGATTACATATGCTTCATAAATGTACCATTTCTTTTATCATCGTCTGGTGTCAAAGCTACATTGCTTCGTAAAACGTATTAACACATCAGCTGGAATCAGGCATAAGGACCTTTACTTATTAATAAGCAGGAACTTTAGGAGGAATTAAATAAAATCTCCGAACAAAATGAAAATGCTGGTCACTGCAGCGGAAGCGTCTGAGTCCTTTCAAAAGTTTCAGGGAAAAACATCTTGCAATGTAAACAAGGTTTATTTTTTTATATTTTTTTAGTGGAGGAGTCGACTAACAGCTGCAGCGATGAACCTTTGGCAACAGGTGTGACCCCCAGAGAGGACTCCATGCTGTTTGTCCTGCCGTACCACGAGGCGAAATTCGACATCAACTTTGAGTCACAGCGGGAGGGGTGCGTCTCTTTATTTGTGTGTCGCAACTCTGAGTGTGGAAGTCATCCAGAAACTCCTGCATAATTGTTAGAAATCTCTTTACAAACATCATGACTGAGCAAACTGTTGAGTGTGTGAAGTATGTTGAGTAGTGAATGATTGAGCAAGGCTGTGATTTGAGACAAAGCTGAGGTCTTATAGGGAACAATCATTCAAACCTCTTGCATGGTTTTAAGTGAGAACAGGCTTCTTAAGCAAACTTTCATAAATACAGCTTAGAACATTAAAGTTTAGGTTTCTCTGTGTTTTAGAGCTGCTGTAACAAGCAACCACTCGTCCAGCCAACGCCATCTTGATGTGTTTTTATCTCATCTTATATTTGCAGTGTTTTAGAGGTCGCAGTGGTTGGTCCACCTGAACTCTTCAGGGTCGGCTTCAGATCAATCGGCCCACTAGCCAAGATGAGCATAGCCTGGATCCGCTCTGAAAACAATCTGACCCGTCTTTTGCCCATCTGCTTTGCTGTGAATACTAAGAGGTAAGCTCTAATGAGAAAACCAGTGATATAGTTATAGGCACCCATTCAAATGGATCCACATCCATGACAAGGGTAAAGTGTAAGGAGTCTGAATCTGAATCACATAAGAATTCTTTACAAAATACCAACATTTCATTTGTTTAAAATACAGTAAATACTATATTGTGTGTCAAAGTAATCTGTAATACTATAGTGTTTAAATAGTGTTATAAAGGCTCCTACTTTACACCACGATCAAACATGATCTGACATGCCACAGGCTACATTAAAACCTTTTATACTTGTTAGTTACTCTTTACAAGACACTCAAACGTTTTCAGCACTAAAATAAGAAAAACTGTTCATGGTATTTGGAAAGAAAAATGCACACGAAACATTTACAAATTGAAAAATATGAAATACATCACAGTCGCAGAATTACTAGTTGCGTTCACTTTTGTATCGTTCTTTCTTGTGCACACACGAGTACACACACAATGTACATGTGACATGTAAAAGCACGTCACATGTAAATTATGTCCTACAGCGTTTACGTAAAACAGGGCATCTTGCTCCCCTGCGGGTAATGACTCATACCAAAATAACTGCAACCTTCTTTTTCGAAATCCATCGCTGGACCTTTTTTTCTTGTCATACACTCCCTCTAATATATTAAATGTTCAAGTCCTGAAACCTGCAGCTACAGCAAATGTCTTTTATAGTGTATTGTTCACAAATAGACCTGCTTACAATGCAAGGGAAGTAATGTTCACATATTGAACATGTGTACATATTTTTAGAACACAGATATTATGTTCAAAAATGAACAAATCATAAGAAAACTCCTCTTTCAATGTCATCGCGTATCTCTCTCCAAAGAGCACTTCAAACACGCTTATTTGAGTCCAGAAAGTGCTCCCTCTCTCACATATTTGTATGTACTTGAAATGGTCTGATTTGCCTCTCTTGTCTTTGCAGTTTGCAGTCAGAGCCCAGATGTGTGTGGCTGTACCAAAGTAAGACCTTCAGCTCACTACAAGAGTGACAGTTATGCTTCACTATAGCAATAAAAAAATTCTCCTCCTCACAGCAACATTTCTCAGAATATATTGCCTATTGAAATGTGCTTTTCTTTTCTTTTCTTTTCAGGGGAGATGAAGACACTACCTGATGGCACAGGTTGAGACAATGAAAACATAACATTTAGTTGGAAGAGTTATATGTGTAATTCAAAGCTTAAGCGTGTCCCAGTGTGAACATGTACTAAAACTTTAGAATGTGCTGCTGTCCACCTGCAGAGCTGAAGTGTCAGAAGACAGAGATGACTCTGGTGCTTCCTGTCGCCTCCCTGAGGAACATCGACCTCTCTGAGCTGCAGCTCAACAGCCCCACCTGTCCCGTTGTCTACAACCGCACACACCTGACTGCAACCATCTCCTTGTCTGGCTGTGGAACCAAGATTGTGGTAACTTGCTCCACCTTTCTGTCTTCTCTTCCTTTTTTTTAAAGGATATCTTGTTTTGTCTTTCTCTCCTCACGTTTACCTAATCATTTTTAAAAAGCTAAAACAACTTTTCTAATGCATCGCACTGCATCAGTAGTTGGGGACTTCTAGTTTTCATGGATTGCGCTTTGTTCTCCAGCTTTTAAAGAAAACAATACATTTCATTAAGCAGCCGCTTTTGGACAAAAGTGTCTGCTTAAGGAAATTGTAACATTATAACATTGTATAGTACTCTCATCTTCATGAAGGACAATGGCAGTACCTAAGAGGTCACTTAACACCCCCCCTGAAAAAACAGCTGAACATACACTGTGTGTGTCATGCTATGTTTAAAAAAATGAAGCATGTGAAAGTGCAATAAACATGCATTCTTACTTAGGGCCAGCAGGGGGAGTCAAGTCTGACTGTTTGGAAACAGATGGAAAAATAAGATTAAAATTTTTTTGAGTTATTAAGTCTCTGATTTCAATTCTTTATCAATTCAGTATAGTTTTATTTGTTTCCCCTTTAGATTGTATTCAGTATCACAGATCAGTATTATTGTGGCTATATCGGCCTTTGCAGGTCGTCAAAAAGTTTGCCGCGAGGGACTAAACATGGGAGTGAAGCTGTGACGCGCTGTCGTTATAAATGACTTCCAGATCCAAGATGCTTTAGTCAAAAGTTGCAGCACAGTCAAACACAACCCAAATCTTTTTCTTTGTTGGATGGTATACACCATGGTGTGGTATATACCATACACGACCATCCCTGCGTTCCAGATCCTCCTTTGGCACTTCCTCTGCACATCCCTTCGAGATTATTTCAGTCATAAAAGCAGTGTAATCACCATGAAATGCAGCATCCTTTGAAAACCTCTTCTTGAGGCTCAGAGTTCGTTGTTCTGCCACTCTTGTTATTGGGCATTTTCACATTTTTGTTCTTTAAAGGTAACCCAATACTGTAGTGTCCATCCACCAACTTTGCAGAGGCAGTGACATAAGCCATAAAATTCTCATCCTCTCTTGAGAATCCAACCTGCTCATCCTGACTGCATTCAGGGAAATCAAACTTTAAATGCTGCTTCCACAGATCATCCAGTTTTGCAACAGAGATCCTGTTAACCATGACATCCTGCGGTCCGTGAGAAGTGTCACTGTTTTCAACTCCTCTCAGAGGCCCATTCACAGTCCAGCCCAACATAGTTTTGACTGCATATGGTCCTCCATCTACACTCCGAACAACTTGCCATGGCTCCAATGCCTTTGGAACATTTGTTCCGATTAGCAGGTCAATTCCTGAATCAACCGCTATTATTTTAACATCTTTCAGATGTTACCTCGATGCACGGGCATGCTTTTCTGTGTGAAGATATCAGGCAGTTCACAAGAACAATCATTGTCCAATGCAGCTACTTCCAAGTCTGAAACAATATAGCTTCCAACCACTTTCTCCTGACCCATGGTACGAAGAAGAATGCCTGTCCGTCTTCCTCTGACATTTAGTGAGTTCATTGGCCGTTCGGTACAAAATGATGCCGAGCTCCCAGGATCCAGGAAGGCGTAAGTAATCAGTGTCTGATCCCCTTTTTTAGACTTGACACAAACTGGTACAATAGATAGCGTACAGTCCTGTACACCGGCCCCGGTAAGAGCACTAGACTGGGTCAAAATGCTCCAGCAACACTTGTAGTGAGAAGATCAACTTTATTAACCGACGCGTTTCGGCTCGTGGCCTTCATCAGGGTCATCAAGAAACAGATTAACAAACATCATTTAAATAGGGTGGGTACACAATAGAGGGAAAGGTAAAACAAAATCAAAAAGGTAGGGACAACCAATCAGATGCCTCCACATATGTGTTTATCAGCCAATAGGGCACATGCAAGGTGGGCTGGTTTGTTGGCCAGGTAACATGGAGGTGAAGGGCGTGTCTAACAAGGCTGACATCACAACTGGTGAACAGGTAGGGATCAAGGGGATGGTTAAGAGGGGTGGTTAAAAGCCTGCACAAGTAAGAAAAGGTGAAGAACACTAAGGAGGCTTTTGACACAAAACAAATACAACAAGGGATTTAAAAATACATTTAAATAATTTTACAATATGTTTAAAAATGTGTATACTAAACAATGCAAAATATTGGAAGAGCATAAAACCATAAAAACATTATAAGAACTCATTGATTGAAAAATCCTCATTCATCCCACCTGGAAATAAACTTTTAAAATCAAAAATGCTTCTCTTTTTTTCCTGATAAAATTAATATTACCACTTCTTGGGTTAAGTTTGATGGCTTCTATGCCCAGGAAAAAAAGAGAGGAGATTGGGTGTTTTGCTTCATTAAAATGTCTTGCAGCAGGGCTGTTGATGTCGTTCCTTTTGATAGCACTCCTGTGTTCAGTGATCCGTTCTTTTAGAGAGCGGGAAGTTTCACCTACATATATCTTATCACAAGGACATTGAATCATATACACCACATTTTTTGATTTGCATGTAATAAAATCCTTAATATTAATAGTTTTTCCATTGGTAGGGTGATTAAAATATTTGAGGTTTTTGGTATATTGGCAGTTAATGCAGGTACCACACTAAGAATTACCTTGGAGGGGACTTAACAGAAGTTTATCATTACGGTTTTCAGAGGGTTCAAATGCCCTCTGAAAACCGTATTTTGTCCCTTATATTTCTGCCTCTTTTAAAGGTCACCATAGGTGGGTCGTTAAAAACACTTTGTAATTGTGGATCATTTTGAAGAACGTGCCAGTGTTTTAAAATTATATCTGATGTTTTTGGTTTTAGGGGTAAATGTCGTGCAGTAGACAAGGTGTGGCTTGGATTTAAAAGATTTGGTAGTGGGCATATATGCCTCTCTGCTCTTTGAATCCACCTTGTTCTCTGCATTTACAAGCCAATGTTCTTGGTAATTTCTTTCCCTAAATTTGGTCAACATCTCTGCTTTGCTATTTTCATATTGTTCAGGGACAGCACAGATTATTTTCAGTCTAACAAGTTGGCTTACTGGTAGACTTTTTTTTAAGAGAAATTGTGGGGACTTTTCTTGTAGAGTTTTGGTTATGTTGGCACCAGGGACATACATATCCCTTCTTGTAGTCCTTTTCATCTCTTATGAATTTGTCAAATCAAAAAATGTGGTGTATATGATTCAATGTCCTTGTGATAAGATATATGTAGGTGAATTACGATGCTATAATTATATATAAACACACACTGGCAACAACACGTCCCCAATGGACAAGCAGTAGTAACAAATCCAAAACTGTGTTCAAACAAAACAATTTACACAGCAAGAATTGACACAATGTTACATACCGCTTCCATTGCTGTGTTGAGTGGCGTTCATCCCTCCGAAACATCTGATTTCCACGTCGTCAAAGCGATCCAAAGGTTCCACTGAGATCCAATTCCGAAGATCAAAACTTTATTGAAAAGATTTCTGTTGACTAATATTGCGGCTATATCGGCCTTTGCAGGTCGTCAAAAAGTTTGGGGACTAAACACGGGAGTGAAGCTGTGACGCGCTGTCGTTATAAATGACTTCCAGATCCAAGATGCTTCAGTCATTTATTCTTCCAAAAACAAAACAAGATACTACAACCGCTGTTATCAGGCCATCGAATAAACTTGCGATCGCAGTGCAGTATAGTGTGGCGGTCAACAGAAATTGTCTCTTCCCACGCTCACCCCCTCTCTCCATCCGAGCCAAAAACCAGGTGAACAGGTGAGTGCGGCCCATATTAATCACTGCCATCACCACGAGATTTCCGGTGAACACACCCACCACCAGGAACAAGCAAGACCGTAAACAATAAACAAATCAGTGAACAACCCATGACACCAAATACACAATC
This sequence comes from Labrus bergylta, assembly GCF_963930695.1. Classification (NCBI taxonomy): domain Eukaryota; kingdom Metazoa; phylum Chordata; class Actinopteri; order Labriformes; family Labridae; genus Labrus; species Labrus bergylta. Next base: position 12,747,196 of record NC_089197.1, read on the forward strand.
ATCTTACATTTATGGCTCCTACAAGTATGGTAAATGGTAAATAGACTTGAGCTGGTATAGCGCTTTTTTAGTCTTAGACTACTCAAAGCACTCATACACCGCAGGTCACACCTACACATTCACACCCACACCTCTGTAGGAAGCAATCAGTATTAACTAATCCCGTTCAGACACATTTATAGGGTTCAGTGCCTTGCCCAAGGACACATCGAACATGATTCACTGATTCACAGCCACGTCACAGACATCATTGGTTAAATAACTTACAAAGCGATTCCTCTTTTCAGTTGAATAATGTTGTTACCATTTTCAGTTCATTAGATAATAAGACAGTTCTGCTTTATGACATTGCTACCTGCGATGGACAACATTGCTACCACAGTGACTTTTCAATCAGGATGGAAACATAGCAATGCATAACCCCCCTGTCGTCTTTATACTGTGTGGTCACTGCTGAATTCTATGTTCCAGGCTAATTACAGTCTACTTCTTATACTGTCTGACCTCAAGTCGTTTAACTTGTACTCGTACAGGTTTGGTTACATGCATCGCACCTCTGACCGCAACCTCGGTGGAACAATGTGGAAACTTTTAAGTGGATAGGACAATAAAAACCCTGTTTCTCAGTCTGCTGTTTACTTTCTGGGTGTTACAACCCAGTACAGACCTGGGGGTAAGGAAAGCAACATGAAGCCGACATACTCAGGCAAACAAGCTGTTTGTTGTTTACAAAACATATATTATAAAAAAAACAACTACACATAGTTTACCAGCAAGATACATCATCAAAAAGAAGAGTGATAAGGGAACAAGGTGGAGCCAAATCATTAAACGAACAAAAAATATTCATCCTACCCATTTACTTACAGTGAACGAATGGAATAAAACATCTCTTTAACTACGCTACTCTTGCCCAACTAATTTCAAATATGATTCGTATTGACAGATTATTCAACTGATTATGAATTATGACAATTCTCACCAGCCTCCTCTCTTTTTCTGCAGCAATCTGGTTCAGAGCTGGTTTACACCAACACCTTGAAAAGTGTCCAACCGTACACTCTGGTCAGACGCACGCCCTCCCTCATCCTCCCTCTGGCCTGCCGCATCCCTGGAGTCCAGGCAAAGGGGCCGAAGTTCCAGCTCGGCATTCCCACAGAGAAGGAGACCTTTGGTGCTGTGAGGTATTGGATAGAATTTTACAGTCCTGGATATGGGCCATTTGCAAAATTCACACGCGACCCAGAGCTCCGAACCCTCCGAATGGCTCCAAGTCGAATACGTCGAGAAGTGGAACCTCTATCAGAGATAAACACTCCTTCCAGCAGCAACTCCAGCAGCTTCACCAATTACACCACCCCCAGCAGCTCCCCCAACAGAACCACTGCCAGTTTCATCGACTCTACTACTAGAATGGAAGTCGGGTCCAAGCTTAACGTGCTGGACCTCCATGTGAGGTCCAACTGCAGCATCAATCGAGCCGAGATGATAGTCAGCAACTGTTTACAGTCTGAGACGGAGGATTTTGCTGTGTCATTCCCCATTCTGAACCAAGGGTCAGTGACTGCCAACTTGAACAGAACAGATACAGTTTATACGAGGGTGATAGAAATGTTGATTCTGTATTAGCACAAGTACATTATATGGGTTCTAACAGTTCTCTCACTCTTTCTCTTTCAGGTGTACAACTTCTAACAGCACCTTAGAGGTTATTACAACAAACCTCAATACAAAGATTTACCGGCTTGATTTGAGCAACTTGAAGACCAAGGGGACAACTGTACGTGATTTCATGCAACACACTTAAACATAACATTTTCTAAATTCTTTCATTCATTTAAAATTCCCCATGACAAGTCTTGTGGGATAAATGAGTAAATAATATCATAAATACATCGAACCTTTTTGGTGGAAAAAAAAGGATGTAAATATTTGATTAAGGCACGTATAGACCGCAGTGATGAAGAGGAACTATGTAGAGTTTAGCCCTGATAAGAGAGAGCTGAGGCTGATGTCACTAATTGTACTTTAAATTGTAGATTTTTAACGGTACTAGCTATGGGGCTATTTGGAGTTGGCCTTCCTTTTTGCTCAGACTGAATATTTGAACCACTGCCTGCAATTATCTATGGTCCTCTGAGAAAGAATCATATTACTTTCCATCTAGCTCCATCATGAGGTTGACATTCACTGCATAGGTTGTTTTCAAATGTGTACATATGGCTGACAAAAAAATAAATAATAATTGACTAAAAAAAAATGTCACTTTAAAAAACATATAAGTATATGATCTAATACCTGCATTATAATAATCCTTAGCTTTGCTACATGCTATCATGCTGTTGGCCCTAAATTGTAATAACTTTGGTTAGCCTCTTTTTTTATGTACCATTTTCATGTCAATATTATTATCATATTTATCAATAAAAAACAAGAAACATAAAGTATAGATGATAGATTCCGTTTATTTATAATTTTATTTATAAATCTGCAGAAATGTAAAAGAGGAAATGGTGTTGTCCCAGCTCCCTGCAGTGTCACAGAAAAAAGCAAATATATATCTACCTAAAAACTATTTAAAGAACAAAATCACTTTTGAAATACAATAGAAACTACTTAGATAAAAGAACAAGAAGTATAGTAATTAATTCAAGTAATTTGTTTTTCCGAGTTCTGATAGAAAACATGATGACATTAGCATGTAGCTCAAAGTGCTACTGTTACAGCCTGGTGCAGCCACACACAGCTGTTAGCATGGTCTCTTCTGTTTAGGATTAAACTTTCCCTCCATTTCTTTTCTTTGCATTTCTTCTTACACAGTTTCAAAATGAGTCACTGCAATATTTTTTCACCGCCTATTAGAGTCTTACAAATATTTGAAGTCAGGTTACATACTTTTTTTTCATTCAGCTCCTAAATGCTATCTTCCCTCTTATTTTTTTGTAAATGTATTTGCTTTGTGTTTTGCAGATGTACGTCGAGTGCACGGTGAATCTTTGCATCTCCACGCTACCCTCTCAGAGGTGCCCTGAGATTTGCAGCCGCACCATTACTGAAAAAACTCTGATCGACGGTGTGTATACCAAAACCTACACTATCCGCTCAGGACCTGTTAGCCTCGTGGTCACTCCTGCACCAGCAACAACTCCTGTTGCTACTACTACTACACGTACTACTGTTGCTACCACAAGTGTCCAGGACACCACCTCCTCACACGGTAAGATGCTCTCTGCTAAACAAACCAAACAGTCCACTGTCCTGTGAGATCCTTTGTGAATTCACTGGAATCAAGTTGATAAAAAAATACCTGCAATATTTGAACGCCAGTTTTCAAGCTTTCTGACAGCTTGAAGCCCTGACTCATACTAAGCGTTTTGATATTCAGTTCAATTTTGATATTCAATTCAATTTATTTTGTATAGCGTCAACTCATAACAAGTGTTATCTCAAGACACTTTACAAAAAGCAGGTAAAATACCTTACTCTTTGTCTGTTAACATTACAAAAGAGCAGGTAAAAAGACCTTACTCATTGCTATATTACATAGACCCGGCCTATCCATCATGAGCACTTTAGCAAAGCAGCAAAAGTTACAGTGGTAAGAAAAAACTGCCTTATTAAAAGGCAGAAATCTTCGGCTGGATCCCCGGCTCATGACGAAACAGCCTTCACAGGCCTAGACTGCGCCGGGGTTGGAAAGGGATAGGGGGAGAGATGGGATAAGATTTAGATAAGAGAGATGAGCTGACTGCTTAAAGCACAAAAAAATCAACTTCTTCCAAATGTTGTGTGTATAAAGTGTGGATTTCAGCATCAACATTCAATACAAGCATTGTCCCATTTCATTTCATGATGATATTAAGTGCAACTGATGATATTAAGTTTATTTTGGTCAGCATTTAAAAAAAACAAACACATAATTATCTGATCATTTCAGTAAATTTGAAAGTTGTAAAAAAATACATTTAAGGATTGAACTGACTGAAAAGGTGGTGGCCGAAGCTATGTCTTATTATGCCCACACTTTTTACAGAACGTACTCTGTTAGGCAACCCTTTAACTTCACTACCAAACCAAACATTGCACTACCTGATACAAAAACTGATACAGAAACGAAAACTGAAGTCCCAGCATTTCATGAGACATTTCATTAGAGTCAAAACAACGCACAATCTGTAAATCGCAATCTTTTCAAAATACTAATCCTCACGTATCATCTTTATATTTGTTTATTACCCTATTTTGATTTTTTTTTTTAATGTATTAAGTGAACAACACATTCTTAAATCATTGTAAAAACTATTCCTCGGCTTCAGCACTTTGACAGATACACAGTTCTGCTTCTTTTTTTGTCCTTACTTTTTTTTTTTTTTCTGAAGACGCCGGTGCCCTGAAGTTCATAACGGCTTTCTCTGATTTCAAACAGCTTCTGAATACATTTTGAACATTCTGTGCTTTGTAGATTATCTGTGCTGTTTTTAATTCAACTAAATCATAAAACTTTATTTTATTACATTTCTTTTGCAATCAAAATATAGAATTTGTGTTGGTTTTGTAGTATGTTTTGCCCCGTGCTTCCACACAGTAAGTCAGATAAGGTACTACTACAAAAGAACAGTAAAGTGTGTATAATGAATTCTTATTCAGGATATCCCTTGTTTTATACAAAATGGCAATGGATTTTGACATTTCCTTTTTTACATTATGTATATGCTGCTTCCAACAAAGTTTAGGATCAATTATTACACCTAGAAATTTATTTTTATTCAAGTATGGATTTAAGTGAATTCTTAATGTCTGCTGAAATGTCAAATGTCTGTTACCTTTGTGTTATTTGTAACATGCATACAGGTAAACAGAAATGCACCTCTATAACCTCGACTCTTTTCTCTTGCAGCTCCAGAACAGACCTGCGCCCTGGCAGCGGGAATGCTTCTGACAACTATCAGCATATTTCTTCAAAACGTCTTCCTTTACTGAACACACTGCTGGAGGATGATGTGTCAGAAGATGGGGCACTACATTTGCCTGTTTGGGACATTTGAGTGTTGAATCACACACATAACTGTAGCTTAAACCGATATACTCATCTTTTTCAATCAAAATATTTGTTTTGCTTCAATTAATATGACTATTGAATATGTCCGAAGTTATTTGTTTTATTGGTCCATTTTGTAACAGCTCTCCAGGCTGATTTTAGGAAATGCTGAAGCACTTAGTTAAGAGGAGATGAAGAAGTCTTTTTGGACAATATTATAAAAGTTTTTGAAAGTTAAGTTGTATCTCCACTTCATTTGATCAATGACATCGAAAATAAGAATCAGAATAATAATGCTGCTACCATTATCAAATTATAACAAAGCATATCCCACTCGAAACAAAATGAGTTTTTTAAATTGTTAATAAAAGTATTAAAAATCATCTGTTTTAAGGTAACTTAGTGACAATACAAGGAACCTTTTAAATCTTCACCTGAAACAAGTAAAAATAAAGTTTTCATTCAATAAAAGGGATGAATCAATGAAAAGATGATCTAAAACACGGCACAACATGTTTACACACCTGGCTTATCTAAAGCCAACTGGATAATCTAAAAGATTCAGTAAACTGTCTTCATGAGTTGAACTTTATCAAGAACGTGTTTCAGTGGAACAAACTGAAAAACTACATACACTGTTTATTTATATATACATATATATATATATATATTTACATTTGATTACTGTGTGATTATTTAAAAAACCCTTTATCGATTTGTCCCGTTCTGTCTGTACCCTTGAAGATATTTAAAGATAAAGATAAGATAAAGATAATATAATAGGCATAGGCATATACTATAAAAACACTTTCAGTTGTGGAAAGACAGAGGACAGTTTTTATTGAAAAAAAACACACAGTGTGTAGAATTACTGATTTCACCCTGTACGTCAAGGTCATACAAAAACTAAGTTTGCATGTCCTTTTTCTCTTAAGTTGAAGTTTCCATCTCACTTTCATATGGCATTCACATGAAAAGGTTGTAGGATTGAAAAATCTGATGCATACAGTATGTGATTGCGTAGGCTTGCAAGGTCATTTGGTCAAGATGTTCAGATCTGCTCTCAAGCTTTCCTAACCCACTCTTTATGGTCACACAAAATAATTAGCTTAATTAGCTTACTGTGTTGTTTTTCACTGCTATACTTTTTGAAAATGTACCATTGGATGAAAAATGTGACATTAAAAATAAGGGCAATGCATCAAAAAATTGTGTTTCTTGAGCTCTGCTGAGTTTCTTAGTTGTGTTCACTAGTTGTATGTTCTTGCTCATAAGAAACACATATTTCATATTTCATATTTATTTATTTGCTCAATTCAGTGTATGGTTTCAACACCATAATACACAACAAAAAATATTTTCTCATAATGCTGAAACACTGTTCGTGAGCAAACAGGAGCAGGAAGAAAACTTATAATACCTGCCCCCCTTTTCCTAATAACACAAGAAACTGTTTAACAGAATAAGACGGCTATAACTTGCTGTTTCCTTTCTTTCACAAAACAAAAAAATAGATCAAAAATATAGAAACAATCAAATACAATCAGTTAGATTAACTCAATACATTCATAATTTCCCAGAATCTTTTCTTTATACATTCTTTTAAATTGAATGATACTTGAGTGATTATCGAGAGAATTCCATGATTTAACTCCATTTACTGAGATACACATTTGTTTTAATGTAGTGCATGCAAATGGACTTTTAAAATCAAATCTCCGTCTATGAGCCTCCTCATTAAATGTAAATACAAACAACTTCTGTACATTGTCGGGGTAAGAATCTATTTCTAGCTTTAAACATGACTTAACATTTTCAAGTGAACTAGATCCTGAAATTTCAACACGTGAGCTATAATGCGTCTTTTTATTATTATTATTATTTTTTCAGAGTTGTCAGATTTTGAAAAATATTTTTTTAATGGGTAAATCGCAAATGTCTGGGACTTGGGAGACCTGACTTGCTCATTATTGTCTGTTGCATTGATATGTTTTAAGTTGTATGGAAAGTGTTAAATAAAAGTGTTATTGATGCAGAACTCAAACTCTGATTTAAGATGGAGGCTGTGCAGCAACAGATAAAACTACACTTGGCATCATAAATTAAACCAAGTACAAAAAAAATAAAAAAAATGAACTGGTTCACTGCCTTTAAGTGTATTTGTTTTCATTTTGGAGCGCGGACCAATCCACGCTCGGAGTGGGAGGAGCTTAGCCCGCCTTCATGTTAGCCACGCCCCTATGTTCAGGGAACACCGCTTCATACATACACTGTTGTTAGCGACGTAGCCTCTTACGAACAATTTCATTTTTTGACATTTTCCATTTGCGACCACCTTCTCCAAACTTCACTTTTTTTGTCACGGCCCCGTGAATGCACAAGTAGCGCTCTACTGATCGGACTCTGGAACACCGGTGTGATAAATCGTTGCTGGCGGTGGTAGTCCTGCGAGGTAAGTTGAAGTGCTGCTAGCTTGTTAGCCCTGTGCTGATGGGGGGTTGGTTGTTGTGCTATCGTAGCATTTGGGCTAGCTCGTATATAACCTTGCCGGGCGGAGGAAATAGCAATCTAACCCCCTGTTGGTTAGTTGTGATGGTTAAGATTTAGGCGTTTTCTCATCTTACAACGAAATATAACGTGTCGTTTCAGCGGGCGGCCATGTTAGCTTGCTGCAAAAAAAAAAAAAACCCAAGTTATTCCGGCTACAGATGAAGCTAGCGAGCTAAGCGGCGGACCATGAATTAGCTAACATGCTAACTCTTGAGCTGACTTGGGAAAACATGCAGATTCGCTTCTAGTTTAAGTCTTGCTTCACTTAAGTTGAATGTCTAAACTTACAAAAAAAAAAACCGGTGAGGAGACAATCATAACTGGGATGTGGATGTGGGGGGAAACAAATTTAAACGCTTTAGTTAAATAAAGTCTGTCGGAAGCATTGCTATGAAGAGGCTAACGTTAGCTTGTTAGCTCTTCCTGACCTGCCCAGCAAAGCGAAGACGAAATGGAAGAAAAACCCCAAAAAATAACATAATGGTTATTTATTTAATCAGTCGCGTTTGTTTGAAACCTAGCTGTTGTCGCACTGACAGCGTACTAACCTCACCTCGGCCAACACGTTTATTAACTCTTTTATTTTAAGTCCGGACGACCAGCAGAGACCCCGAGAGTCACATTGTTATCTTAAAAACTGTCTGCGGGTCGTTAAAAGTTATCTTTCTCGCTTCATAACTTGGGAGCTGAGACGAAAAGACAACCGTCAGAGAAAGCGGAGGGCTGACGGAGAGCGGATGGTGTTAAGCTCGGTGTTTGTGAGAGAGAGAGAGAGAGGGAGAGAGAGAGAGAGGGGGGAGGGGATGAGGCTACAGCGACAGCGCCTTCTTCACTTGTCAATCCCCAACAAATGTTACACCTTGTTTTTGCAGCGCTTTACTCGACTAACTTCGCTCACGTCGTTCACGTTCACTGTCTTGACATTTTTTGTTTCGCGTTTCGATAAAAAAAAAATACATATTTGACACCGGATGTGCGACAGAGACGATTTTTGGGGCGACTGAAGACCGTCGACGCTCTGCCGCTGCTGCTGCGTTTTCTCCGAAATGGACTGCGAGAGCGCTGAACGACTGCAATGACGTCAGCTTAGGGAGTGTCACTAAATTACTTTTCTCGATACACGTGTAGGAAGTGTGCGTAGAGCAGGGGAGGTCTCCAACCCTTTTATTTTTTCATCTTGAGAGCTACTTTTGAAAAAAAAAATGAAAGTGACCAAATCGCTTGCATTTATTTACATAGTTCAGCTGAATTAAGCCGCTGTTTGTACATGAGCAACTTATTTATTTTTTACTTTTTTGTACTCTTTCTTTTTTTTCTTACAATGCTGTTCTATTTTATATATAATTTTTTACTTTTTTGTAGAAGAGGGAGAAATGCACAAGAATTCCAATGTACCTGTACTGTCCTGTACCTGTGCAAATGGCAATAAACATCTATTCTATTCTACGTGTGAAATTGCAATAAGCCAGTGCTTATCAATAATCTTAAATTCACATCAATGTCCAAGAAAACATTAGTACTTCATACTTGCATAAGAGGTGCATTTACCGTCGTCAGATTTTTATTTTTAACACAGTTGGTCAACCTATAGGCGAGCTACCAGTAGCTCCCGAGCTACCTGTTGGAGACCCCTGGCTTAGAGCCAGTCACTAGTCACTGAACAGTCCAATGACAGTGTGGACAGGTAGTGGGTTATATATTTCTATATTTTCTTTTCTCAGCTGCATGAATAAAAAACAAAAATCTTGTATGAATAGATTACATACAGATTCCTCATAAAATATCTGCTAAAGGAGTGTGAATTCAGATATCTGAATATCTGAATCTACATACAGACAACAAATGTTGACCAAAGTACTGTGAAAAAAAAGCACACACTTTCTCAGAGATGGTATTCTGAGCTAATGTTTTAAAAGCCTGTCTGTTATAATTTTGAAGTTTCAGAGAAGCATATGTATACTGTATGTTCTTAAATAGAAATGTCTCGTTAGGTAGAGATAAGAGCCCCCCCCCCCCCCCCAAGTTGTAAACTGAAAAGTAGAAAGGAGCTTAGACATAGCAATGAGATCAAATTCTGAAATATTACACATTTAATTTATACATATTGGTTTACTCGGTTAAAAACATCATTTCAATTACAGGACAGACAAATTGAACATTTTTATTAGAATTGTCTATAATACTTAAAACTTGTTATGACCCATGCCTGCTATGGTACTTGTAAGACGGTCCCTAACCTGCTGCCCCAACCATTCTGCTGAACAATGACAGCATGTCTTTGGGGACAGTCATGAACAAGCATTTCGTCAAATACTGTTCAAATTGTAATAATATTGCCAAATTAAGTTATTTTTTAAAAGTACTGCATGAATTCAAAATATAATATTGTCACTTACCGGTATGTGAAAGCAGAGTATGGGAAAATATTCCCAACAATGTTAGTTCTTTCAACCACCATCAAACTCCTTTGACTACATTGTCAAATTATTATAAGAGAGAAACTTGATTTTATAATTATGAGGTCATTTGTTTAAAAGTTGTATTCTGTGGTCCAAACATTTAATTGTGCCTCCTGACTGTTCTTCAGAGCTTGTAGATTTGGCTTTTTGCTCAGTTTTTTTTTTTTTTTAACTTTGAATGACAGTCCTGATAATTTCTGTTGTTCAGCATCTGTGTGATACTCGTGATGATATGTTTTATTTTAAAATGTTTGACTAAAAGTTCCTCTGAAGCACTATAGATCCCATCAACATCTCAGACAGTTTTTGAATTTGACATTTTTGTGAAACTTTAAAAATGTTTTGATGCAGTTGAAGTATTTCATTTTAGTTAAGTAGTCCGTGCAAGTCATATTCTGTCAGCGCTGTGCAATACGGTGCTGTTCGCTTCCACTCTAGTCAATGATTGTGTTTCCACAGAATGTGCTGTGGTCCGTCTCCGGAGCGTACCAGCAGCGCCACTCCGTTACAAATACTACAAATGAGTATATTTTTTTGACAGAGCATGCATCAAGCTGAACAGAATAGGTTAACCTGGACAGGAAGTCAGACAAGGAATCCCCACAGACTATCCGGTCGATTTAAAAATAAAACACAAAATACTGACCCCCGATTGTATATTTCATTACTTTATGAACATTACGTCAAAACAGGTAGTGGCTCAACAATAAATCGACCTTAGAAAGACAAATCAGCATGTTGTTTGCATGTATTTCTTTTGATTCCCACATGATCTTGTAGTTCTCCTGTGATCTTGTGAACCCGTGTGTACAGCTACTCATGGCTGCACTCTGCTGTGCTCACACTCCAGAAATGGAACCAGTGGGTCAGGCGCTGACAGAAACGCAGCGTGCTCAGACTTTGTGTAAATTGCGGGTAAGACTGCAACAAGAATAAGTGTGGAGACCAAGTGTGTGTGGGGACAAGCTTGAATGGTCTCAGGCCATGTCTCAAATTACAGTGGAGAAACCTGTTTGCCAGAAAAATTTAGAGCATATAGTAGTAATTCAGGGTGTTAAGCTTTTTTGGTTGTTCTTAATTTTAACAGTAATATCCTGAAGTTCTATACATCAAACAAATAGAAACTATATATGCTAACTGTTGTTATTGTTGTCAACCTCAAATTCTTTGCCCTCTCTCTTACTGCAAAATAACTGTGAGTAGAGCGCTCTCTCTTATAGAACGCTTAAACTAATTACGTTGGTAAAGGTCTCAGACTGATTCGAACCAAACAGACTGTTTACTGTCTTTCTGCCTCTGTCCACTTCAGCCCCTTTGAGTATGTTTATACAATGAAGAGGCGTGTGGAGGACCAGGAACCAATATTTGCGCCCCAGCAACAGCAATCACGCCGCCCCCCAGTTCAAGGAATAGCAGACAGCTTCCAGCACCGGGCCCTTGCCCCGGCCCAGACTGTGATAGAGGCAGCTGCAGACAACATGCAGCCATCCACTGGAATCCAGTATTCCCTCCCCCAAGGCTACCAGGTAATGGTAAGATGGTATCAATGTGATTGTGGTTGTGTTTGGTCAGAGTTTTCACCATGTATAAATTCCAGTAATATTTTTTTTTTAGTACTGGATACAAATCAGACGTATACAAATCATTTTGCTCAAAGTCTTAAATGGATTATAGTCGAGCAAAATTGAATTGAAGAGATGTGAGCAATCACACTGGACTTATTTTGGGCGACTCTTGTGGCCAGTAGTTCTCTAGTGGGGTTAAATGCTATCAAAAGAGTGTTAGAGGAAATAACAGCCACAGAATTTGAATAAGTACATAACTGCTTTGTTCGATTTAAGAACACATCACCCTGTTAAAATTCATACACAAGAAAGTTCATGGTGTTAACTGCGCTGTTTATTAAGGAGTACTAAAGGAAGCATCTGGATTGAGACACAGCACTAAACATTTTTTCTTAAAATTTCTTCCTATAAAGGTGCCGACGATGCCTCAGAACACAAGTGGACATGCACACGGACATAACAACACTGCACCTCATGTTGGTCCCCATGCACACAGCCTGGCAGTTCAGTCCCAGGGTCCTGCAGTGGTCCAAGGACACGTCCATCCATCAGCACCCATGACTTCAACCCAAGGACAACAGCAGTTTCAGCGGCTAAAGGTACAGCGGCTTTTCAATCTAAAGATTATTTTCAGGGGCTTTTTGCCTTTATTTGATAGGACAGTGGCTAGAGTAGGAAGTTGGGAAAGGACATGCGGGAAAAGAGCCGAGTCAGATTTGAACTCGGGCCTCAGTCAGACTACAGCCTCTGCACATGGGGCCCGACCTAACAGATACGCCATCTGCACCTCGAATACACAGACTTTAGATAACTATATTTACAAATGTGTATCAAAAGATGTCCAGCTGGGCCAAATGTTTGCACGCTATATCATTTAGCTGAATTAAGTGGTTACATAATCTAATTTCAGGAGGACTACAAATCATTTTTCATTCTGCACTTTTCAGGTTGAAGACGCCTTGTCCTATCTGGATCAAGTGAAGCTTCAGTTTGGAAACCAGCCGCAAGTTTATAATGATTTCCTTGATATTATGAAGGAGTTCAAGTCCCAGAGGTAATTTCATTTTTGAGTTTTCTCGACATCATGTTTGAAAACGTTGGTGACATGCAGAACCAAATCTGTGGTGTGTAATTTGTGTCATTCATTGTGTTACTACAGCATAGACACTCCTGGAGTAATCAACCGTGTGTCCCAGCTCTTCAAGGGCCACCCAGACCTCATCATGGGTTTTAATACTTTCTTGCCACCTGGATATAAGATTGAGGTTCAAACCAACGATCTAGTCAATGTGACCACACCAGGTCAGATCCACTACATCACCCCGCATGGGATTTCTGTTCAGAACCTTCCTGTAAGCGGAGCCCCCAGCCAGCCTGTGAGCCACCAGCAGCACCCGAGTCTGCCACAGGCTGGCACACAAACTACCACCACCGCAGCTCCACCCGTCTCCGCCCAACCCGCTCCGAATAAAACCAGCAAGGTAGAGTACCAGTGACAATATTGTTCCACTAAACTGTGCATTATAGATCAGAACATATTCCTACCTTCTTATTGCACCCCTTTCACAGACTGAATGTCATCACTATTTTATTAATTGTCACAGAGATGTTCCTAACATGCCTTCTCTGCATGCCAAGCTGAATGTTTCCTTCCATGTTTGAGATGCCTATGCTCTTCTCTGTCAATCCAAATAGCCAATTCAGTCTCCAGCTCACACACCCACCAGCCAGCCAAACCCATCCATCCCATCCTACGCCTCACCACGCTCACCCTCGGTCCAGTCCCACACTCCTGTGAGCAGCACGCCGTCCGGTGCACCACCTCTCCAGAACAACCAGCCTGTTGAGTTCAACCACGCTATCAATTACGTCAATAAGATTAAGAACCGTTTCCAGGGTCAGCCAGACATCTACAAGGCCTTCCTGGAAATCTTGCACACATACCAGGTAAGGCAATATACCCGAATAAAAAGGGAATACAGCATAAACATGTTATCAGTACCCGGCCGCAAGTGTGTGAGTTTTAATCTCGCCATCCCTTTTGTGTGATGATACAATTTCCAGAAAGAACAAAGAAATGCTAAAGAGGCAGGAGGAAACTACACCCCAGCCCTGACTGAGCAGGAGGTCTACACTCAGGTGGCAAGACTCTTTAAGAACCAAGAAGATCTGCTCTCAGAGTTTGGACAGTTCCTCCCCGATGCAAACAGCTCAATGGTAAGTCTTAGCTGTGGGGGGGGGGAAAGAACCTGAAAGATTTTCTGTATAAAATTAGCACCTTCATAGACTACTACTACTACTACTCGTTTTTGTTGCTGTTGTTATTATAACTTTATTTATACAAAAGTCCAAAAACAGTAAAAACAAATACATCAGCTCTCAGGTGTCTGTTTATTTTAAAGGAGTCGATTGGCTGTATTTGGCAGCTCTGCGTCACACTATTCACTGTGTATTGTGTTTGAGAAGTGACAAAAACACTTTAAAATGCCAGAATACTGAATCATTTGTTCTTTCTACTTATTAACTTCACTGTCTCTCATTCAATTGAGCTGCTTTAAAGGTTGCTTGTGATGATACCGGTTATCTATTTGGCTTTATTCATGATGGGATGTAGTTCTCTTCTCAGCTGCTGGGCAAAACCACCCCGGACAGGGCAGATTCTGTACGTAACGATCACGGCGGCACAGTGAAGAGACCCTTACTGAACAACAAACAGAGGCTGAGTCAGAACGGACTGCCAATCAGAAGACCCGGTGGAGTGGGAGCCACGCCCCCTATCAAGGTACAAACCACTTCATTGTACGTTTGTTCTGTTTTTTTTCCCCTTCTTACATCATACCAACATTTAGATTTAAAAAGGTGAGTATGCTGCAAAGGAAATCTGTTCAAAATCTATATTCATGACCACGGACTTGATGTTTGAAACTACTAACTCATAGAGTCCTGCAGCATCCACACCATGCAACAGACTCCAAAATGATAATCAAGTGGACTTACCACTTTCCACAAAACCTAAACTCTAATGAGGATTGGATGATTGCAGGGCTGCAGTAGTTGTAGCTTGATTTACCAGACATCGTACAATAGTCTTTTTTGACACCAAACCAAATACAATTTTCTCTTCAATGGAACTTTTACTTCACACTAATTACGTTTTTAGAGTCTGAAACAAAAACCAACTTTGCCTTGTCTTTCCCTCTCAGAAGAAACCCAAAATAATGGGGAAGGACCACGGCTTGACTGATGTCAGCAAACACAGCACCAGCACTGAAACCATGTTCTTTGAAAAGGTCTTTATTGTTTTTTGTTTTCTATTAGTACTGACTTTTTAAAGTCTTCCAATAACAAGATGCAAGGTTTTCATAACAACAAGATCAGATTTTTCTTTAAAAAATAATTTTGACTTTTTTTTTTTTTTCTCATCGCTGGAAATGTGAACAGGTGAAGAAGGCTCTTCGGAGCTCTGAGGCTTACGACAACTTCCTGCGCTGTCTTCACATTTTCAACCAGGAAGTAATCTCACGTGCCGAGCTGGTCCAGTTGGTTATCCCATTTCTTGGGTAAGATTAAACATGCACACTGTCCGCCAGTCCTGAAGCTACACATCTACAGCTGACAAAGCTTTATTTTCTGTACACAGTGAACTTTTTACTATCGACTTAAATGATTACTCCATTCTTACTCAGTTAATGTTGTTGAAAGATGTCTATTGCAATGAGCAAAAACATGTTGATTTTTCTTTTTGATGTAACATCAAGAAATGTTAGTCACCAGCTTGGCTATTGATATAATGTCTAATGGATTTTATATTCAATGCTAATATTTGTGCAAAAAATGCTAATAGTACACAATGCTTCTGTCTCTTCACTTCTAACTGCTAATTTCACATATCTTGTGATTGACAGAAAATTTCCGGAGCTTTTTACGTGGTTTAAAAACTTCCTGGGCTACAGAGAGTCTTTTCACGGGGAGTCGAGCCATGCAGAGAGTTTACCTAAAGAGCGTGCAACGGAGGGTATTGCCATGGAGATCGACTATGCCTCCTGTAAGAGGCTGGGGTCCAGCTATAGAGCACTGCCCAAGAGCTACCAGCAGCCCAAGTGCACAGGAAGGACGCCGCTGTGCAGAGAGGTAAGGAAGTCTGAAGGAAGTCACTGAAGGAAGTCTGTTAAATACAGGAGTTTCTGTCATAACTGATTATTCTCAGCTAACAGAGATACCAGATAGGGTGCTCTTGTAATGGATTTGACCTCAACAAAGCACTCAAGAGAAGGAATTTGTTTTGTGTTTAATTGCTGCATGTAAACTCACATTTTCAATGGGTGAAGCGCAAACAGCATATTGTTGTTGATACATTGATTTGGTAAATAAGTTTAACAAAGCAAGAGGGGAATGAAGATTTTATTTTGGATAAATACGTTTGTTGGTTGATAGTGTATTTAGTTTAAAAACACTGAATGTTTTCATCACATGTTAATACACATTTGTATGAATAATTGTTAAAAAAAATCCATATATTTCAAAATACACAAATAAGGCTAACCTAAAATCCTCCGCTTTTGACATAGAAATAACTCGTCATAACAGTTCAGAATAATTAATAAAGCTCTTTAAGTTTGCTTAATAATCAAACATTGTTGTTTAATATCCAAATTGTATTGAACTGAATGTCCTGTTGCAGGTTTTGAACGACACATGGGTGTCATTTCCATCATGGTCTGAGGATTCTACATTTGTGAGCTCCAAAAAGACTCAATATGAGGAGCACATTTACAGATGTGAGGATGAGCGCTTTGAGGTGAGAAATACTCTGAAGTTGTGTCTTCTATGCAGCACTCGCTCTCTGTCGCTCTCTGGTCTGGAGTCCAAAGTACACAAAGATAGATTTAGATATCCAATTAAAAAAAGCTGCAGCTGCAACCTTCAGCCATACATGGAAACAGTTCTTTAATCATTTCACTGTCATTGTTTTTTTTTTTTATCCCCTGTAGCTGGATGTTGTGTTGGAAGCCAACCTGGCCACGATACGAGCCCTGGAGACGGTGCAGCGGAGGCTTTCTCGCATGTCAGCTGAGGAGCAGCTGCGCTTCAAGCTGGACAACACAATGGGCGGCTCCTCAGAGGTCATTCATCGCAAAGCTATCCAGAGGATATATGGAGACAAAGCCCACGACATCATCGACGGGCTCAAGAGGAACCCAGCTGTGTCCGTCCCCATAGTGCTGAAAAGGTTAATAATGTGATTTGAATTTCTTCTGTTAGCTGTTTGTATTTTCTGAGATTTATACAAGTGAAGGTTGTTCATCATTTTTTTGTGTGTGTGATTATTTCAGATTAAAAATGAAGGAGGAGGAGTGGAGAGAAGCTCAGAGAGGCTTCAACAAAATCTGGCGGGAGCAGAATGAAAAGTATTACCTGAAGTCCCTCGACCATCAAGGCATCAACTTCAAGCAGAACGACACCAAAGTGTTGCGCTCAAAGACGTTACTGAATGAAATAGAGATGCTCTATGACGATGTAAGGAAACGTTTTTTCTTTAAAATACTAAATACTGATTGATATTTCAGAAACAAACACACATCGTCTCTTTGTGGTGCGTCTGATGCAGAATTTACATTCCACAATGGAGTTCAAGTTGTTTTTTCAAACTTAAAATGGGGCTCGCTCATGTTGGAAAAACGTTTTTCTTGGAAGAGAATAACCTTGTATCTCTCTCTGTCTGTGTCTCACAGCGACAGGAGCGAGCATCAGAGGAAGCTGCCACGACCCCACCAAGCGGCCCACACATGACTGTGACCTACGAGGACAGTCAAATCCTGGAGGACGCCGCTGCTCTGATCATCCACCATGTCAAGAGACAGGTGGGCATCCAGAAAGAAGACAAGTACAAGATCAAGCAGATCATCCACCACTTTATCCCTGACCTGCTGTTTGCAAGGCGAGGTCAGCTCTCCGATGTGGAGGAGGAGGAGGATGAGGAGGAAGACGACATGGAGATGGATCAAGATGCCCCCAAGAAGCATAACGGCTTGCCAGGCAGCAGCCCGACAAAGTCCAAACTCCTCTTCAGCAACACGGCGGCTCAGAAGCTGCGGGGCACAGATGAGGCCTACAACATGTTCTATGTGAACAATTATTGGTACATCTTCCTTCGTCTTCACCACATCCTTTGTTCTCGTCTGCTGCGGATCTACGGGCAAGCGGAGAAGCAGATAGAGGAGGACGGCCGAGAGAGAGATTGGGAAAGAGAGGTGTTGGGGGTCAAAAGGGAGAAAAATGAAAATCCAGCAATCCAACTAAAAATGAAAGAGCCCAGTAAGTGAGAAAGGAACACAAAGTCTTTGAGTTTTGGTTCATCTTGCTGCTTTGTTGTAAAAATATTTTGATTCCACTACACAACCACATGGTGTGTCATTTTTTTTTTTTTTTTGGTATCATTTACATAAATCCTTACCTTTCCTTTATTTTTTTCTTCCTGCAGTGGACGTTGATGTCGAGGACTACTACTCTGTGTTTCTGGAAATGGTGCGTAATCTTCTGGATGGAAACATGGAGCCGGTTCAGTACGAGGACTCTCTGAGGGAAATGTTTACTATTCACGCCTACATTGCCTTCACCATGGACAAACTCATCCAGAGCATTGTCCGGCAGGTCAGAACATTTAATTTCACATCATCCGCTCTAATTTATATCGCACAAAAACACTTTAAAGCACTATGATTTTCTACTGTTTGTAATACGGCTTAAAGATTTGTATACTCATAGCATGAGTTATAAAACAACAATTGCTGTTATTTTGATGATTGACTGAATTTGAAAGTATCGAAGCTTTAAAGAAAGCTGCAGATCCTCAGTCATATTAATAACCTAAAGCTCCTGCGATAAAAATACATAGTTTATATATGCAATTCAGACGAGTTTGCCTCTGGTTTTTAGTAATTATATACAAGAAACATCCCAATATTAAGGTGCTTAGGACTTCTGTTTCTGTTGCTGTGGCATTGGAACGATCATCGATGTTGTGAAGCTTAAAAGTCTGGTATCATGACAGCCCTACTTCGAACCTTCAGTCATTAAGTTCACATCATTAAAACTCCCAATTGTTGCTGTTTCATTCTGAACCTGTTGCCTTCACAGCTCCAGCACCTTGTGACCGACGATGTCTGTTCTCGTGTTACCGACATGTACCTGAGTGAAAGTGCCAACAAAGCCACTGGGGGCACACTGTCCACGCAGACGTCCAGGGCCACAGCAGAAGGGGCCTACCAGCGCAAAGCAGAGCAGCTCATGTCCGATGAGAACTGCTTTAAGGTGAGTCGAGCCTTAAGGGTACTGTTGATAAAGCAAGCGAGGCTAAACTGTTTATTTAACACCTACATACTGTATATATATATGTACATATTCATGCTTTATGCCTTCACATTGACCCTGCTCAGAATCTCCCTCATACCAACAGTATGTAAGGGTTAACTTGCTTGTTGTGTTTTGTCCAGTTGATGTTCCTAAAGAGCAGAGGATCCATCAGTCTGGCCATGGAGCTGCTGGACACAGAGGAGGAGAACTCTGATGAGCCAGCGGAGGCAGAGGTAAGACGCATTCAATCTTAAAACTGAAGCATACTGAGTTTTCAGTTTCTTTTGTACACCTATGATGTCTCAGCCTGCGTGATCCTGTGTAGAGTTGTTTTGCTTTTCTTTTTGATTTAATTTTCTTTCTCATATCCTGTCCTCTAAAAGTTGTCATCTACAGGTAGAAGGCCGAAAAAGAATCACAATCTTTTGATATTCAGTTAAGATCTCTTTATGTAGCACAGACAATTATCAACATGCATTCATTTGATGTAGATCATATGAAGGTAAATGGATTATATTTGTGATAAATGGCTAAAAGAAGTCATCTGAACATGTACATCTGTCATAATCTTGTTTTGGCAGATGGTACAGATTTTCAGGCTCTTCACAGTATTGTATTTTGAATTAATCTGTAACCCACAGTCCAAAAAAGCAGGGACGCCATGTAATTCAGAATGCTCTATTTAATGTCTCTTCAGTTGGATGTCAAACTTAAAGTGCAAAAAAAAAAAAAACATCATCATTTTATGTATATGTACCACAACTTCTAAACTTTTCTGGATTGCAGTTGTGTCATATTCTAAAGGAAGAATGTGAGACTTTTTGATCCAGTAGATGTCGCCCTTACGCACCAGCATTAAACCAAAACAAACTGCTGTTTGGGGACACCTCCACTATTCTGAAGCCTCTGCTCTCCTCCAGCAACACACCTCCAACCCCCCTCCATTCGCATTCACATGAAGGAGTTATCAATTAGAACGCATCATAATTAAACACCATTAAGTAGTGGACAAAATTGTCTTTTGCTCTAGCTTCAATTGTGGCCTACATTGTTGTGTTAGCAGGCTAATGTTAGCATACTTTGGTTAACTCATAGCGTCATATTGCACATACATTGACACAGAATGGCCGAGATCCAAAGACACTTACTTGACATCCAAATAAACAGTGAGTTTGTTATTCTTCTTTTCTCTAGTCCTTTCCACAATTTCCCAGTTTGGGATCAATAAATTAATTCTATTTTTATTCTATTCTATTGACTAAAACAGCTTTTATACGCAAGTCCGTCCCGTCCATGTAAACATGATGTAAACACGGCTCTGACAACAACACAACCAGCGGGACTCACTCTTCTTCTTACTCATTGTAGACAGTCATGACTCAGAGAGACATTTACAGAGGATATATTTGATTTCTGCTTTATTTATGTGTAAAAAGTTGTACGTTCTTACTTTAATTAACCATGGTATAAAAGTGTTGTTTAATTTTTGTTTTTCTGTGTTTTCCTTCACAGAGGTGGTCCGACTACGTGGGCAGATACCTGAACTCGGATTCCGCATCCCCAGAGCTACGGGAGCATCTTGCCCAGAAGCCGGTGTTCCTGCCCAGGTGAGGCCCCAGCCATGTCTCCCTCTTGTCTGAACACTGTAGTCAGCTGTGCAGCCACTCCACTGTCGCAAAGCCAAACCAGCTGCCAAACACATCTCCCCTTTTTTTCAGAGACAGGAACAGCAGCACAAGCCTGACTTCAGAAGCGTTTTCTGATCACACCAGTTTTGGGCATTAGAGCTCTTTCTTTTTTAGAAGCAGACCAGGGTTTGAAAAGGCTGATTTAAAAAAAAAAAAAAAAAAAAGCACTGCTCCACACTTACTGTGAAGTGCTGACAGTGCCTGAACGCCCTCCTATCACTTACCAGTCTCTGGCTGTGAACATTTTCAGTTTGTGGCTTATGCCTCACATGGAAGTTTGCACTTTACATGGCCAACTTTTAAAAAAAAAAGATAAAATAATGGAATTTATTTATTCATTGATTCAGTTCCTTTTTAACGGGAATTTTATTTATTATTGTGAGGTTTTTTAAACTGGTTTCAGCTTGAGCATTGGTTTGAATTTCCACTTTAGCAGACAGCCATAAGAAATCATTGGTCGGATTATTCTCATTGTATTGACATCAGTAATGGTTTTCATTGTGTGACGTAAGGACAAAAGTAATCGACTGCACAAACTTAAAGCAAAACAAATGGGTTTCACTTCTCTCTTCTTTTTTTTTCATTTGATTTCCATCATTCTCCGACATCTTTGATATGTGTTTGAGAGACTGAAGCTCTTGTGTTTGACCTAAAAGACTTTGTAATGACAGGACAGTAGAGTCACAGTTTCCTTTTCTACCTTATTATGCCCTTTTTTGTGATTGTATTCAGATTAAAGGTCCTGTACGTGACTTAATCACTGTTTGAAAATGTAAATGTTCAAATATTCATTTTGTTGAAGTCTGTTATACTAAGTGTTATGTTTGTAATAGTTTTCAGTGGAAACAGTGCACTCCCCTTGCAACCTTTTTGTTGCAACAGCAGTTTTTTTCCACTGGTTTGACAGAAAGTAGTGCTCATAAGTTTTTAAAAACTCTGGTCAAGCACATTGTCTGCAACACTTGTACAGAGGAGTAGGGTTTGTAAATAAAATGATTGTCTAAATTGTATTTTCATGTTGGTGTATTTCTTTCCTCAAACCTCAGAACTGTGCATGGAGACATGGTTGTGTTGGCTCTGGTCTGAAGCTACAGATGAGTGTTGCACATGAGGGCCTGTCACTGTTTTTAAGTGATTTCTTTGTCTTTATGTTTCTTTGAGATGGCTGTCCATTACCATAAACATTTGGAAAGGAGCTTTTTTAAAAAAAAAAAAAAACACAAAAAAAAACTTGATTTTCTCTTATTTAACCCATTGCATAAATCTGGTACCTGACTGATTTATCAGTGGGCTCACCCACATCGTGTCCTTCTTTTATTTTTCATTGAATCTATGAGAGATCAGCAGCAAAAAAAAAAAAAAAAGGGGCAAAAGACCCTTAAAAAAAATCACTTCAATGGAGGTTAGGGGGGAAAATCCAGCAGTTTCTTTTTCAAGTTGTGTTGGGTCTTCATCTCATGATCATAACACTCTGTACATTGTGGGTGAAAGTATGTGCACATCAAAGTATCCTCAGCTCATATTTTTGATTGGTTTTCGATCAGGCAGCGAATTTTCTAGTGTTTGTTTCTAACAGTTTTGACTTTAAATTGGCCTCCCTGTCATGTCTTTAAAGTGGAGCCCTGAATGTAAAAATATGCTTCATGGTTTCAGTCCCCGCTCACCTGTACCCTCAGTGGTAAGTACACATTTAAAACTTTCATTCAGGTGGGGTGAATTATTGCATTTTTGTTACCTGCACAAAATCAGGATACTTTTCCAGTGAGGAAAATATGTTTGTCAAAGATATAACATTTGAACTTTTGTGGCTGTGCGATGAAAGTGCACTGTACAGAAATATCACGACTGCTGCCTCTGCTGCTCTTATAGATCCACATTTCCCACGAATGATTTGACTCCCTTTCTAATTCTGTTACTCGGTGAGTTGCAATGCATGGGTTTCCAAATTACTGTTTAAAGGGACAGTCCTCTCAAATTTACTATACTCTCTCAAATTAGCTTGATGTCATGTGCCTGATCATATTGCCTAGCTTTGAAATCACATTGTCGAACATGAAATTGTATGGTAATAAAACTATTGGTAATAAAACGGTGAACAGATGTTGGAAATTTGTGGGAACTTTCCCTGTAAACGTGATGCACCCCTTTTTTGATGTGTGGAGTAAATCAGACCGTTTCTCTGTCGTCAGTCTTATTCATCGCTTCATATTTGTTTTGGCTTTCAGGAATCTGCGGCAGATAAGAAAGTGCCAGAGAGGATGGGAGCAACTGCAAAAAGAAAGGTTGACCAAGGGCCCCTCTGACAAGTCTCAGGACGGCAGCAGCGAGCTAAAGATGGAGTGCATGTTCAAACTCAACTCCTACAAGATGGTCTACGTGTGCAAGTCAGAGGACTACATGTACAGGCACACAGCGCTCACACGAGCTCACCAGGTAAATACAGAACAGAACATTTATGCACCCTGGATTTAATCAGCGCTCAATCTGTTACTAATAGTCATAGGGTCAGTAGGAACAATTAATGATGATGGCTGAAAATCTAAGAATTCTAAAAAGCGGAGAAAAAAATCTGTCACCAAAACTAACAACTTTAAAATGACGCTGCATACAGATCTATAATACTGTTTTTCTCACTCAGCCTTCAAGCTTCAAAGTCAACCTTTTCAGGATATTTGACTGTTTTGTCATGCTGGGTTATAATGTGTACATTGATTATTACAGTTCATTAACTTCTGTGAGGAGTTTTTAACATGTAGGGAAACATTCTCAATTGAATTCTGACACAAGAGCACTTGTTTTCATTTCAACGTTTAGCACAGAAGAGTGTGTTAGGAAGTTCATATGGAACAGATACTACCAAGGATGTGTGTGCAAGGAAGGATCAGCAAGATAAACAAAAAAGCAGATAACGTGGGCAGTCACAGAGCATAGATGAAAACATGAGCCGACCTCCTAGACTAACTGGTAATATGTCGATTGTACAGTATCTATAGCTGCTTCACACATGCACTCCTGAACATTTCTAGAAAATGTCTGGGCAGCCTGTCACTACAATCTTCCTGAATGGCTTATTGACACATGTAACTCACATATATTCCCTGTCTGTCAGGGGTGAGCGTCTGGAGCAGGACATAACTTAAAAAGATGTTGTAGAAATCCAAGATAGTTAATCCAACACTATGATGACTGTTTTTTCACTTTGTGTCATTGCTATGTGACGTTGAACAAAACTCATCAACGCATTAATGTACCAAGAACACACTGGCATACTTGTTGATAGATAAGCTGCTAAGTGTTCACACATCGGGTCACCATGCCTTCACTTGGACATCTGACGAGCTGACTAGCAGAACAAATTCCGGATCAAGTCAGGATGAAAAATGTGTAGGTTTGCATTCACACATTCAGCTCACCCCGGACACTTCAGGAAATGTTCAGGAGTTTTGTTTATGTGTGAAGAAAGCTAAAGAAATACACTGAGAGACATTTGTGAGCGGTGCATGAACACAGACAATAGACATCACAGTTAAACTGGCTCATAATGTAACAATCATGTTTGTCTCACTACTGAGCTGTATTCTCTTGTTTTTTCATTTATATTTTCCCCTGAACAATCAATCACTATGAAAAGCCCCTAAACTCCTGTGACGTTGTTGTTCTACTTTGGACTGGTGTTGTAGAATCTGAGCCGTGTTGTTCTGGTCTCTTTCAGTCCCACCAGCGGGTCCACACACGTCTGCACAGGCGCTTTCAGGTCCGGCTGGACTCTTGGGCCAAGGAGCATGTGACCAGCGACATGGCCGCCGCCAACCGCAGGTGGTTCATGGGAGAAGATCAAGAAACCTTGTTGCCCTGCACCACCACCTGCAACCCGGCTGTCCTCCACTATCTCAACGTGAACAAGTACCGGGTGAAGTACCGAACACTGTAGTCTCTCTGTCTCTAATGGAAAGATGAACTGTCTTTACACGACAAACTGCCAGTGATGACTTCACATACACGGTGGCTTCATTTGGATTCTCAAACCTGCTGTTGCTGGATTCACTTGCCAAATTGTTTGGGTCATCAATCAACACATTTCCCCAACTTCTGCGAATGTTAGAAAACTGATTCAGGAACTTTGTCCTAACTATCGAGCTCAAATTGCAAAATTTGCGACATATGACCGATAGATGTTTTCTATATTAACAGTACCAACTTGTCTCAGTAATCTCATTATTTTATGTATATTAAGCACAGATTTTTACACCGTATACAAAGAAGCACTCCTTCACTGTGGATTAGTACCAATTTTAAACAACACAAAAACTACAACTTGGCAACTTAACTATAAAAAAGTGTATTCTTTTTTTGGACCAGCTCATTATTTAACATGAAATACAAACAAACGCCTCAGGTTTTTGTCTCTACCAAGAACAACCTGTTACTGCAGTCACCAGATGAATGGTTAGATTGGAGAGGAATCTGGCTCCCAGCTGTAAACGTCTTTAGCCTGTGAATGTTCTGCTTCTCGGTGTTAAAGGTGCAATAAGGCACGATATAATATACAGTAATTTATGACCTGCCCAAACACCTTATGTAAATATCTTGTTTATATCTAGATTCTTTTTTCTTTTCTTTTTTTAAATCAGATGTCAGTGATGAGTAGCGTACATTAACACACATAGTATCGATCTTAAAGTAGAGTCTGCAGAAAAGTTTATTAAGAAAGTGTAACATTTAAATTTTTTTTTTTTTTTTTTTTTTTTTACCAAAGGATGTTGATATGAGACCTTTTTTTCCCTTTGTGGTCTGTCCAACGTGTTGTCCTTTACATTTTAGATTAGTTAAAAAAAGAAACGTTTTATCTGTGTTTAAACCTTTTTCTGAGCTTTTCTACTTTTAGTCTTTGGCATCCGTTTCACTCGTGGTTTTAAGATGATTGAATGTAGCTGAGCAGCGATTTCTCCTTTTTTTTCCTTTTTAAAAAAAAAAAGTACAGTTGATGTCTGTTTTTCAAAGTACTGGAGTCTTTACAGTACGGCCACCTTTACTCATATGGAAACTTGACCAAAATGGTTAGAATCTGTGCGACAGGTTCAGTGCTCACTCAGTGTATCAACTATACAAAGTGTACAGCCACTGTGTTTGTTTCTCATGTGCGGTGTTAACAACAAACACTGACTGGTGTATAGTGTGTCTATACGTGAATGTCAGCTATGTGACTTGTGTACAGTTTGAAGGATTTACAAAACAAGCAAAGCAATAAGTCCATCTGTCGTAGTTAATCAAAGCTATTAGTTTGTATTTCTTTGTGAGATACAAATGTGAATGTTGTATTCCCTTCAAAGAGGGATGTAAATAAGCATTTTTATGCCTTTCCCGCTCTGCAGTTTTGTTTCCATGAGCCTCAAACGGGCTCAGTAGATATCCAGGAAAAAGTCTGATATAATAAACATAACTATCACATTGAATGCTGAAATGTTTCACAGAGGAAATCCACAGTTAAGCAATTTCATTTACCTTACATTAACTTTTGAACAGCAGCCTGATACTTTGTCATTTTAAATTTGGATACTAACATGAGCAGGATAGAAGCAAACACACCAATTGTCCAACATGGAGGTGAAGAAAGAGAGAGAAAAAAACAGAATCCATCCTTCCAACAAAGTCCCGATCTCTTAAAAGCGATGGTAAGTAACATAAGCAGCTACAGACAATCTTGGAACAGTGTATGTCCTGGGTTTTTATTTTTCTATTTCCTGTTTAATACAGAATAACACAGGAAGTCCTGCAGAGCTGGTTGTACATAGAAAAACATTGTTTGTACCTCGTTTTATTTGTCTCTTCTCTTGACTTTTATGATGTTGTTCATGAGTGTTAGTATGGTATTTGGCATTAAAATATCCTTGGAATAGACTGAAACTCAGTTGGCCATCTTCTTTTTTCATTTCTTACATTTTGTTTGTTAAACACATGAACCTTTATATCGTGGTCACATATAAACGAGGGGAGTCTTCTGCTGAGACCTCATCTTTGTCTTTTCTACTTTTCCAAACCCTGAAGCAGGAAGGAAACAACGGACAAAAAGACAACAAGAATTCATACTTTGATTGTTTAATTTCCAATGCTAGAAAAATTATATACAAAAGGAGAAAACAAGCGGTAAAGTGAAGATGAAGTTGGTTTCACAAAGGTGCAAATTGTTTTGTGTCAAAGCAGATTATTTGAGACGTTGCATGTCATTTGAGTAATCCTCACCCCGTCAGTTAGACACTGAAAGAGTTTTTTCATGAAGGAAACTTGAGCTCTGAACGACCTGGACGTCTGCTACACTCGTACATAAATCCTGGTACAGACCACATCATTGGCTCCAAAGATCTAAAAAAAGAAGGACAAAAAAAAAAAAAAAAAAAGATTTTTCGGTTTTAGTTTTTTTGTTTAGTGTCCAATCGGTCTTATGACTCACAGACTGGACACTTTAACACTTACAATGCGACTTTCTGAGATTTTCAGACCTAAACAAATGCTCTCATCTGCCCCCCCCCCCCCCCTCTTCATCCCTCATCTGCCCCCCCCTCCTGTCCTGTGAGAGCAGCAGATTGGTGCTGAAAGACATCTGAAAACAAGATTCTACAATCAATCTCAAGTAAGGATATGCACCTTACAGTTGGTACAATTTGGTTGTTATACAGTATGTTTGTCTATTTAGGAAAGACAGTCTGTTGTTTCTCCTTCAGCTGAACCCCTGTGATGACACTCTCTATACACGGCGTCCTTGAGTGGGCGGGGCCTTCTTATTCCCTCACGCGGTGGTAGGGCTAACTTCCAGAGAGGGAAGGGTTCACTTGAAAAAAACAAAATGAAGTTATTGTTCTTACATTTGTCATTGAAAAGCTAACGTAGGACTGGAAAATAAAACTTAAGTGAAGTGATTTATTTTCCTCACCATCTGCCTTACGCAACATTTAACCAAACCAAACAAATGAAGTATATACCATAATATAACAGAAAGAATAAGTGGCTGCAGTGCTATCAATATAATTGTTCACATTTAATACAGCTTACTCTGCATGCATGGTAGTCCCGTAAAAGTCTTCTTATATTTCAGTGTTAAAGTCTGATATATCTGCTGATTTTTATTTCCACTTAACTGCTTTAATGCTGCCTAATGCCAGATTTTAATATGACACTGCTGCCTGCTAAAGAACCAGACGTGACAAATACCGATATTAAAAAGGGGGGAGAGCATTGGATGCCCCGGGTTATGGGTGGATGTGTCCTAGTCTTAAGATTTATGGGAGTCCCAGGGGCGTAGCGTTATGGCTTACTGCTGCACCACACATCATCATTACCTCTGGCCATGAGCTGTGGCGGAGCGGGGAGGGGGGGATCAGACCAGCGCTTTGAAATATGGAGCTGAGACGACTCCATCTGGCACGTGGCGCGATACCGAGGGAGACATTAACTGGAGGTAACACAAGGGTCTATTGGCATTTCTCAACAGTGTGATCAATGAGACCAATTAAAGCCCGCAGGAGGACACACACAGATTTGGTTCCCTGACACTATCACCGCCGCACAATTCCTCCTGGCCCCCCGTCTCATCGAGAAGTAGCCAATGTAGGACTGCAATCATCTTTAAAGAAATCAATGATTATTGGCTTAAAATGTAAAGCAAGAATATGAGGTTCCCCACATGGCTAAGTAAAAGAGTCGTTTTTCATTCTGAAGTATTTATCCTCCTCTCCCTTTTTTTTTTTTTTTTTTTTATACTGTGGACTCTCCCAGCGGTCATTATAATCGCACATCGAGAGCAGCCAGGCACATGCTGTCTTCATTAAGCCCGACGTCCATCCATCTCTCCCCGAGAGCCTAATTTCCTCATCTGCTGGCCAGCGCTTCTCTTCAAGTTTATGTGCATTTTTCTCTGTTTACACTGAAGAATTTCTCAGAGAGGAGTGTACTCGTGTTAGAAGATGGGCTTTCTGAGTTACGTTCCCTGTAGGGGAAAGAGCAACAAAAACTGGTTCTATTACACACATCGGCTAACAGAGGAGCATTTGTCCTGTGCCAATAGATCCTGAAAAGGTTTAGTGATCCTGTTTTAGAGAATAAAGCCCTATCTTACAAGTAGAGGCAACATGTGAAGAATATGCTTCATGAAAGAGTTGTAGCCTAAAAGTGCCCATCCTACAGATTGCATGAAAGACCCTTTATGAAATGATCATACTGAGGCTGAATTATAGATTAACTTTATAAATCTTTAAAGGTTATTTTTGCATGAACAAGCTGGAATTTTGTGCATTTTGTCCCTCATTTCCCTTTTTACTCTCCATCATATTCACATACACACCACACTGTTTCAGCATGCGAGGTAACTGGTCTGTCATCTCCACCGTTCATCATTAGGCTTTACAATCACTCTGTGTGAAGATACAATTTACAGTAAGTTTGATTGAGACGTCTGAAACGATTCACTGTGCAGACAGAAGCATGGGCCAGTACCGCCAGTCTTTTCATGAAGGTTTCACAGTGAAATCTTTCAGTCTGTTTCATCATGGAGGAAATCTGTTTCTTTGTTTTAACATCATTCATCTCTTAGAATCAAAGTGGTACATTAAGTTATGTTGAAAGTGAGGGAGTTGTGTTTAGATTACACACGTCTGGGATTGTATCTAATCTGATATTTTCTTTAAAAAGCGTCTTACTCTCCCACCGATGATTTAACCCCACATGCCGATCAGATTACACCTTCCATCACGCCAACATGAACGGACACACACACCCTTATCTTGATCAAAAACACATTTTGGTCCTGTTCAAAGCTTTTTCTTTCTGTTCGATCTCAGCCCTTCTCAAATATTTTCCTGATTAGGTATGTAATAATCAGTTAAAAAAAAAAAAAAAAAGAGATCTCCATCACAGTGAAACTGGACTCATTCTTGTTGTCCATCTGGGCAATAAATCCAACCAGGCCCAGATGTTTACAATAAAAAAAAAAAACTTGATCCTGGAACTGCCAGGAACTCAAGTGTTTCTGATACATGCAAGATCACAAAGTGCTGTTTAACTGCAAACTTATGGCAGTGACATGATCATATATTTCCTTATAACCTGCACGATGTTGTTGCAACCTAACAGTATTCACTTGTTTTCGGACTCTTGAATATTTTCTTGTTCACAGCAAAAACAGACTTGATGTTTTAAATTCTATTTTTCAGACATTTTCTTAAAAAATCTCACTTACTCTGGAGCGTCAATGCACCATGAGACTCTTCTGTCTCACAGATACCGGCATGCTCATCCACACCCTCATTTGGCAAAACAAGGAAACACAAGGACTTGGTGGTTCATGCAAAAGGCCATTAGAGATCGTAACATTTTCTAGGAACTACGTAGCATTTTGGAAAAAATATTGACCAGATCATTTTAAAAATTTCACATCTGGTGTCACCACCCAGAGATGGACTCTCTCTTAAACATCTGGATAGTTTTGGTTTCTGCCTCGGCTGTGATTCCTCTGGCCCGTCCATTATCTCTGGGAAATCATCTTATTTTGTTTTCCCACCAATAGCAAGATGATTGGCACCTCTACATGTGTGCCTGTACTGCAGATATGAAGCAATCCATCCTTGATGTTCAAAAAGAAGGCCTGCAACTGATTCTACTCACTGATGTTAACTCTGAAAAATAGCTTCCCTGTTAGGTAAATCATCTTTTGATATATAAGATGCCAGTTAAGGGTTAACACTGCACACAGAAAATATTCAGTTTATTGTCTTAGAGGACTGCAAACAACACAGAAAATATCCATATTTGTGAAGCTGGAACCCATTTATGCCACATGTGCTTTAAAACTTTTAATGATTCGCCCTGTTTCCAGTCTTGTGCAAAGCTAAGCTTCCAACCACAATTTCAACACAATTGCCAAGAACACCAATTAGCACATTTCCAAGAACGATAACAATTGAATGCACCAGAACTACCAAATAACAGCGCTTCAAACACAGATTGTCTCTTCAGCACATGTTTTCTTTTTTTAAAGATTTATTTTTTGGGCTTTTCGTGGCTTTAATGCAGAGAGAGGACAGTAGATAGAGTTGGAAACCAGGGAGAGAGAGCGGGGAATGGCATGCGGAGGGGGGCCATGGGTGGGGGCGAACCCGGGCCTGCCGCTCGAGACGATGGTCTCAGCGCATGGGACGCACGCCCTAACCACTGCGCCACCAGCGTGCCCCAGCACATGTTTTCTTATTGGCACGAAGAGAAACAGAAAATGACCCGTGTGGTTAAAGACAGTGACCTCCAAATCTGACACCTCATCCCGCTTCACATAACATCCGAACATCTGGTCATTGATCTGCTGAGAGTTCAGATGAGAATGGGAGTCATTGTTTAGACATCTTTCTCTAGGCAGGTGGGATTAGAGCATCTGGGAGCCACAGTATGAAAGAAAACATGGAGAGAACTTGTTACCTTTCTATAGAGAGAGGACCAGAAGAGAGGATCCTAAAGGGACACAGAGGAAACCGACCAGAGTGTACAGAGATGCTTTACACACCAGGATTGTTGTATGTGTAAAGCGAGATGTTGCACTCTCCTTTGTTCTCTGTGTGACACCAGATTTCTACTTAGAGCAAACTGAACAAAACTACTCACCAGTATGAGTTCGTCTCCTTTGAGTTCTCGGCTCCAGAAGGTCTTGGGGCCATTCCCGCTGACCAAAGTCTGTTTGCAGTAAATCTTGTTTTCTGTTTCCCAAGTGGCCAAGCTCTGTAGAGAAGAAGAGTTTAATGGGCTTTCTTATATTTACCGCCTCAGTTTCACCTTTATAGGGTGTCAACAGGAAAGTGAAATGATGGCTGAGAACCAATGGGGACTGTCCATTTATCTTTTTCTTGTGCTTTTGTTCAACTTTAGAAAAAATAAGAATGTCTTTATTGCATTTTTAACGACTTCCATGTCGCCAGTTTTCCATGAATTCTGTCAAATGTGAGACTCAAAGGCATATTTGACCAATTCTCAAAGTTCACTGAACTTTGAGAGGAACGCTACCTCACCCATTTTGGAAAGCCTAATGAGAGGAGTCGGAGCTTTACCCTAACTAAGGACTAGAGGTCATAGTTATCTGTTTTGGTTTTGACCACATTTTGGGACTTTTTATGTCTTTTATTTTAAACAGGACAGTAGGTAGAGTAAGAAGTTGCGAGGAGAGAGTGGGGAATGACGTGAAAAGGAGCCAAGGGTTGGAGTGGAACCCAGGCCGCACGCTTAGAAGACTATAGCTCCCATACATGAGGCACGCGAACTAGCTGCTAGCCCAAATAGCGCCGTGACCATTATTTTTTAATCTGTTTTAAAAATTGTAACATCCCTGCATTAAACTGCAGTTGCACATTTTGTCAATCCCTCCGAGTTTAGGTGCTTGTTGTGGGACTCCAAAGAGTTGTGTAGTCTAAACGTTCTGCTTTAATATTATATTTCTGTACTTCTTTGTGGACAGAAAGCCAGTTGTTGAAATCTCAAAATGTTCTCCTGCACAGAAAGTGCTTTTAAAACTTTACTGTGTCAATAACTATATTTACCTTACACTTCCTCCCGTCCACCGTCTCCTCATTAAATTCCTCTCCGATGAGGAAATTGATCTCTGTGGTGCGCACTGTGGTGGATGTCTTGATGTAGAAGTGCTCTCCGTTCTGCTTT
This sequence comes from Labrus bergylta, assembly GCF_963930695.1. NCBI lineage: Eukaryota > Metazoa > Chordata > Actinopteri > Labriformes > Labridae > Labrus > Labrus bergylta. Next base: position 12,779,534 of record NC_089197.1, read on the forward strand.
ATCTCCACATGGGGTTTGGACGCAGCCGCCACTGCTACCTTCCTCAGCATGGCGTTCACACCTGAAAACACACAAGACTACATGTGAGAAAATCTGTTCCAGATCCTTCCCAAATACAGATTCTGATACCCTGACTTTAGTGTTGGCCAACATCCCTGCTGATGCTAACAATACAAACAAATTGCATACTGGCCAATACTACATTTAAGTCTGTATCAGAGATTTTTCTATGTGATTTGAAAGAACGTTGTTGAAATTTGAACTCAACAGAATAAAAGTCCCTCCCTATGAGGCTTCACTCTAGTGAAGGGTAGTTGGCAGAGGCTTGAGTCAGAGTGTAGGTAATTTAATTATTGAATTTATTGAATTAGGACAGTGCACAGAGTGTCAGAGTGAGGGGCTGCACATGAATGCCTTGCTCAAGGGCAGATCAGCAGAGCACGGCAGTGAGCTGGCACCTCTCCAGCAACCACACCAGTTTCCATATTTTAGTCCGTACTACGACTTCAACCTTCTGGTTCGAAAACCCAAGTTCCTACGTGCTGGACCACTGCCTGCCCCCCTCTTCTAAGGCAGGTAAAAAAAAACATCACATTACAGGACCCCTCACTGAACAGTCTTTTAGACAACACACATAAAAGCTCCCCAACCGTTTAACTAATAACAGACCCACATACAATAAGTGAACGAATGCAAGCGGTGGATACAAACCTGATTTGTTTGTAAAAAGACTGAAGTGGGAATGGGAAATATTGGCTAAATTTGACAAAAAGTGTGTTTGATTAAAATTGCTTACCCCCACTTTAAGGTTGGACCGATGAGTCTGTAAAGATGTGAAGGGTTAAAATTCAGAGTGACCAAATGAAGAAAAAATGATTTTGTGCCTCCGAGAATTTTGAGCTCTTTCTCCATATTTTATCATCTGTCATGAGTTTTCATCACACTTTCCTGTCTGCCTCTGGCGCCGAAAGGCTTGTAACAAAAATCTTATTTAGAGGTGAAACTTGCTTTAGAGGAATGCATGAAGGTATACTTTTCTGTCTCAGGCGGCGTCATGTCACAGTGAAAACAAATCCTATTGAAGTTGTCAGGTGGAGAGTAAATCATGAAGCAGTTTGTTCTCGTATTAAAAAAAGGATCTTCCTCCTGCAGCTGTAACTGAGATAGTTGTCAGCAGATGTTGCAAATATAGAGAGGTGCAGTGACAAGGTGATGAGAGGGAGGAATGCTGCTGGCTTGTGCTTTGTTTAGCTCTCCTGTACATCATGATGGATTCTGTCCTCCTAACGAGTGGAAAAAACGATTAACCCTGTTTGTCACACAGTTACAGTGCAAACAATTAGACGAGAGAACGCTTCAGTCTGCTTCCGATCCATCCTCTCCTTAGTCCATCACTCACACAATGCAAGAGCTCATCGTCTCCTCCTTTGAGTTGTACGTAGCACACTTTTTGCTAAGCATTTGTAATGTAAAATTTCTCTTCTGCAACAACACTGTGGCATGAAAATTAAGAAAAAAGAACTGCAGAAGAAAGATCACTTGGACATTTTTTGAGGTGAATTTAGAAGTGAAGTACAAGTCTTTATCCACCCTCTCTAAGACTTACAATCAACATATAATCTCAAATGTGTACCACAAGCGAGATGCATTTAAAGTTTTGTGCAATTAAAAAAACAGACTCTATTTTAACTCCAGTAATCTCTGCATGACTCATTAACTTTGATTACTGCCACATTTCTCTATTTCATATAAAATCTTATAAGTGTAGATGATAGACATTTGACCATGTTATCCATTCCACGCTGAGTCTCTAAAACCCACTCAAACCATCATGGTAAAATAAAAAAAAAGTCAACATGAGTAAACTGTCCTTACCCAGGGCTTTGAGCAGCTCCTCAAAATTCTGGCTGTCTTTCATTTTCCAGGTGCCTTCGAAATTGGTCATTTTTCTTGTGTGGTTTTGAACGTGTGTCAGGCTTCTGCTCGTCCGTCTCTTGCGCTTCTTTTCTTCAGACTCTTTCACTGCCTTTGACCAAGCCTGTTCTCCCCTCTTCTCTCCTCCCCTTGATCAGTGATCCCACATGACAGACCCCCCCCCCCCCCCCCCCCCCCCCCCCCAACCCCTCCATCTCAACCTCCTCTTCCACACAATTAAACACACACCACACACACACACACACACACACACACACACACACACACACACACACACACACACACACACACACACACACATTCTTGATGGTTTTATTCTCATTTAAGATTTATTTTCATGATCCTGCTATATTATAATTCAGCGTGTTGGTCTTCATGCCTCGTCTCATTTACTCCACCATCTCATTGTGAGGTTATTTGAAAAATTAATGGTGGATTAAAACAGATGTTTAGTCTCAAAGCCTTAGTGGTTAAATCTGTTTTAGCACTAAAAGAAGAAGACTGGAGTGACGTGTCTCTTTTTCAAAACATGATTTATAGAAACTGTTTTTAAAGAGACAGTGTAAAGCACTTCCAGAAATTCACATCTGGTTAAATCCAGTCAAACTTAAATGTGTTTTTTAAATTACCTCGTTGGAAGTCATTAAATGATATAAAAAGCCAAAATATGAAATAGATAGTCGTACTTTTTATCTCACAACTTTCTGTCTCATAATTATGAACTTTGATTTTCAATCTCATAGTTATGACCATCTGTCTTATATTCATGAGTTATTTTATATGTTTTCTTCTCAAACTAGCTTTTTGTTTCATTATATCACCTTTTTATCTCCTACCTCTAAAATGTTGTGTCATAACCTTGGTATCCTTTCTCATACTATTGACCTTTAATCTCACAACTATGACCTCTTATCTCATCATTTAATGTTCCAGACCAAGTCGCCCAAACATGTTTTATTTGATTTGTTTCTCATTTTCTAATATTGTGAATAAAAGATCCAACTCACGAAACACATCGTTGTCACCAGTTGACACTACTCGGATAGTTTGGCAGAAATACTGTTTAAAGGATCAGTCTGCATGCTTGAACTCTCAAAATATACTCAATATTCATTACGCCTACATCTTGTGTAAATCTGATCAGTTCCTCCAAAATGCCCGTGAAGATATTTACACCTAAAGCCAGTTAAAGGAAAGTAATCCACAGTTGACTTTCTGTCTGAATAAAGTGGTTCATGTGAAGCACTGGCCGTGTGACTACACAAATCAAGTAAATCAATCCCCCACATAACTGAAATCGCAAAAGATATTCCAAACATCATTGCATAAGAAGGAGGTCATTTCAAAGCCAGGACAGAGAGAAGGAAGAGCAACCAAACACTCTCTCAGCGTACAAGTGTGCAATCTGAATCTTGTATTAAGACAGAGTTAAAGAAGGGGAAGCTGCATTTAAAAACATATTATTTGTATACATTCACATTGTGCTGGGGCTCAGAAAGTTCAACGTACTAAAACCAGGGGACACAGGACCAATAGAAATACAGTTCAGAGTTTAAATTTGATTTTCTTTTTGTCCTTTGCTGCTTTCAATTCTCTAAATCGTGGCCAACGCAGCAACAAAGATTACATAACAGTCTTGTTAAAACTATTCTCCTGTCTTTCCATTCACTATCCTACCTTTTATTCGCCCCTCACACACACACACACACACACAGCTGTCACTATTACCCCCCATGAGAATGAGAGGCCCTTCCTCTAACCCCGGCCGAGTCAGATTTGTTCCTCTCTGACGGCTCCTCGTCCATCTTTTTGACAAAGTGCCTTCCAGACACGGCGGGATAATTAATGTAGAGAGCAGAACTGGGAGCACTCCGTCATCCAGCCTGAAGTGTCAGCTCCGTGTCGCCCTCCCTGTTTGTTTCATTCATCACAGCATTTGTCTCTGCAGGGTTTGATTTCCAAAAGGGAAAGTGACCCTTTAAAAAGGTAATGTAGGATGTAAGGGAACAGTCTGCTGCCATCTATTGTCCTGATTATGAAACAAAGGACTGCAGGCGTTATGCTGGCTGGTCTATTTAAGGCTTTAAAAGGGTTTTTTCTATCCACAGGCTGGACTGGCGTTGACGTTTTCCAGTGATTTGTTTGCCAGAGCTTAATAAGCTGATATTTTCACAACATTAAAAGTCATATTCACATACATATCCACAATGTAAAAAAGTTCATTTTGACCCCAAATATTTCCTGTTTCATTTTTATGCTGCTACACCCAGGGAGGCAATTTGTTCAGGTTTGAATTGAATGTTTTTGTAACATTTCTTCACCACTTTTAACTTTGTTCCCCTAACTGCCCTGAAGGAGAAATTAAAAAATGAATCCCACATATTATTTCTTATATTAGATAAAATGAAGTCAGGTTCATCAAAAACAAAAACGTGACACATTTCCTGTATTAAATGAGAAATAATTGAATAATTATGAGCGACAAGACTCAGAATTTGATTCTCCTCCCCCTTCATTACCAGTATTGTACTGCAAGTTAACAGAGTATACCAGAGAGTACCATCCAGACCTGCTCTTTGTGTCCTGAGATAACATTTGTTACATGTTGGTGCTCTACAAATAAAGATTGTTTGATTACTTCTTTTTTTTAATCAATCAGGGACATTACATGTAGGCATTGTTACATCAAATTAAAGTGCAACTGAAGCGATGTAGGACTTCCAGCCATGGCTGATTTGCAGTCCTTGTCCCTGGCTAGACTTTTAGGCAATAATGATACAACATAAAAACTGACAACTTCAGGTCCAATCAGCCAAATCTATCAGGAAAAAAAAAGACCTTTAAAAATGACCTTACCCGAGTAGATCCTTTCATCCTGTTACCAAACTACCTAAATGAGATATGACCTCTGCCGTGAGGTCACCTTCTACGAGAACATCAAGAAAACACATTATCTTCTCCTCCTCCCACACCTCCTTATCAGCACAACACACACTCCCTGAGGACAACAGGAACACAATGTTGACATGTTCACACAAAGCCTCTTCATGTTCTTATGTAATATATTTTTAAATCAGGGACATGTCATGCCTTCTATCTCCATCTGTATTTATTATCTAACTGTAAAAGTACTCTAAGTGAATCCACCACCGTGTTGTATCTGATGAGGTCTCATGTTAAAGTTTACAAAAGACTCTTCTAGAACATTGAATGTATTTGTTTCATGTTTCATCAGTGTTTTAAGGGTATTTGAGATTAAGACCAGACTTAACAAAAGACTAAACTGTATTCCAGACTAGTGAGCAGCTCACCTGTCTGGTATATGATGAAAGTAAACAGAGAGCAGATCTATCAACCTTTGAGCTCCTCACAGAAATAGAAATATTGGCGTGTACTGGAAGTTGGCTGATAAAAAAAGAAAAAAGATGAGGAAAAGAAAAGCCAAAGAGAGATGACGTATGAAGCATCATTTCTCATTTGATTCTTTCTTTGTTGTAACTGTCACTGAAACAAAGTCTAAGGGCTACACTCAAAAAAGAATTAGTCCTTCATGTTTTCTTGTGAAAATAGATTTTAATCAGCCTACATTTTAACACTGAAATGATCATAATGGTATCCTCCTTAAAAATGAATTTGTTGGGATTCATTTGAGCATTTAGATTAAGAAACAAATGAGAGCATGTAGACTTATCTGCATGGAAATAATGAGAAAGCCAATGTGATTTTGCAGCCACACGTCGACGTGTCCTTGGGCAAAACACTTGACCCCTGCTCCCTCAGTGTATGAATGGGATTAGTTACTTCTGATGGTCACTTTACATAAGAAACCTCTGGCATCAGTGTGTGAAGGTGTGACCTGCGGTGTAAAAGCGCTTTGAATCATCAGAAGACTAGAGAAGCTCTACACAAGCTCAAGTCAATTTACCATTTAACGTTTTATTTACCGAACAAACCAGACACAGAGATGAACCATGGTGTGAAACAAAATGTGTTACGTTTCTGTCAGTCAGGTTCTGATTCACCACAGAAGACAAATCACACAATCCCACTTTGATTTGAGAGCTGTGCAAAGAAAATGATCAACAACTGTGTTCAATTTTATTCCAGCAGTTTGTTGGATTCCCTTCTCTCACACACCACTCACAGGTTTTAGTAAAAGAAACCTTGAAAAGGGAAAAACAATTGAAGTGTATGTGTATCACTGCATGAAAATGTGTTAGAACTGCTAATGAATCCAAACGATGTACCAGAGTTCATCTAGACCTGAGTTCAGATAAGAACTGCCTCTATTCATCCAATACAGCCCATTCTGTGATTCCCATCTCAAAAATGTGACATGTTACGTCACAGTTAAATGTTTACCTTTATATATATATATATATATATGATTTTAAAAAGCATAAACTTTCCTCAAAAGCCACATTCTGCATGTCAGACCAGGTAAGATCAGACAGAATGTAACAACACATTTGGATACTTCAGTGGTCATAATCCCAGAAACATGGACCAGAAAAGAAATTCACTTCCAACACATTTCATTCAACATGTTTTTCACACAATTTACAGGAAATATATAATCACATTTTTGTGCTGAAGGTAATAAAACATTTACATTATTGCACTCAGAATGTTAGTGACACAACAGGGAAACTGCATTACTCCTGCTTTCGTAATTTCGGTCTCCTTCAGCTCTCGGGTTTGAAAAAGCAGCTCAGCAACTAAATCTGCTGTTCATTCACCAGCTCCATCACTGCAATGTCTTCTACAGTCAGCAGATGTTACAGGAGTGCAGAGGAGAATATTGTACTGTATGTTTACTGTTTTCCTTCTATGATTCAGTCGGTAAAGGTTTCAAGACAAATGCCAATTAAATACAAACACAGACGCTGCCACAAAACGACGGTTCTATAATCTAATGTTCTTCTCTTGACTTTCAGCAGACGATGAAGGCAGCGATTTAAAAAGGCAGACATAGAGGAAATGCAGGATAGACAAAGAAGCCAGCGTGTAAGGACAGGGACAGTTTGAACATTCATGTCTGAACTCTGATCACAGCCAGCTGTTCATATGGATGCAAACACAGCTTACTATTATAACCATCTCACTAGTAGCACAAAAAATGAGTTTAAAATGTGTCAGTAATCTTATTTTCTCAAAAGCATAGAGAGAGATTGTGAAGGTTGCACTCTTCAGTCAAACAGCAGCATTCGATCACAATCAATCAAACGCTGTGCACTGTTTGCTGTGCTGTTCCATGTTTCCTTAAAATGGGCTCTGCTTTGTTTTCTCTTTGGTGAACGTGTAACCCAATCGGAAGCAGCTAGTATCAAATTCAAATCGTGTTAAAAAGGTTGTGCTCTTGAGTAACACAAGAAACACAACAAGGTGTTCGTCACAGAAACCTAACATATGTTTTATATGTTTATATATATATATATATATAATAAATGTTTTTCCATGTTTGTCTGGACGCGTCCATGTCTACAGAGGCAGTGACAAGGCAAAGAAAATACAGAAAACACGAGTCCCTACACCATCACAAACTTCTAATGGTTCATTAGTGGTCACTTAGATTAATTTTTAACATCTGATTTAAAAAAAAAATCAGATATACTACTCATTAGGGCTGGGAATCTTTGGGTGTCTCACAATTAGATTTCGATCCTTGGGTTCACGATTCGATTCAGAATCTAATCTGGATTCATGATTCAAAGTCTATTTATGAATTAGTAAATACTTCAGGATCCACTCCAGTCATCTGTGGGACTGGCTGGATTTCTTGTTGCTCCATTTGGCATCCTGCTGAGTTAAAGAGCGAGCTTTATCTCTTAGCAAGGAGTGACTGATTAGCCACACACACAAAAAAAGAAAACAACTATTTTGGAAGTTATGAATCTATTTAAAATCTCAGAAGGTAAGATCTCGATTTTTACATAAATCTAATTTTTACTCACACCTCTACTACCCATCAGCCTTTCTTTTGAAAATGAATCATTTATGGTTTCATTAACTTGTCTGCATCTGTATCTGCATGTGAAAACATCTCATTCAAAACACTCAATTGCACTAAACAAGCCTCAGTCTGGTGTGAATGTTAATGGTTATGTAATCAATCTGGAATAATGTTCAACTACTACATACTAGGTAAAGCATTACGCAGGTGTTTGTTTAAAGTGTTTCCATTTTGTTCCCTGGGCTGTTATTTAAAACAAACCTCTCTCTCGTCTAAGTCTAATGTGAGGGCTAAAATGGCACATGGTCCATATATAGTGTGTCCAGGTTTCTTCTACCAGTGTCTCGAGTCCACCAGCTCGGGCCTCAAACTCAGTTTCTTTAGCGTCTCGTAGCCAACCACCATTACGATGGCGGTGGGCGTGGAGGAAATGATGCGAGCAGACAGTCCTTTGGTCAGTCCCCAGGCGCCCTCCTCTTTGATCAGCTGCCTGAACGTCTCCATGACTGAAGTCCTCCCTTCAACCTAAACAAAAACATACAGGCAGTGCATGCTGTGGGATTATTTGAAATCACAAACCAAAACAAATGTTTGCCTCTTTGTAGACGTGAAGATGAATTTCATTTACAATTTAACTAAATGTTGCCACACTAAACCTTCGGGGCATATCTTTTCCACCTCACTCCATTCAACATTTGAACACAACAGACTCTGATACACGTAACTGCCACCTTTCCCCACATGGACAGAGGAAACAAATTCATCTTTAGTTAAGATGCTTGAACCACCATGAACCATGTACCACTTATAGATACACTTCTTGCTGTATCTAAAATGTTGGATAATCAAAAAAAAACAACCTCTCCAGATCAAGTTTTACTGGGATTTGAATGATAATTATAGCAGCCCCAAAATGATCATAGGATGCCCTTGTTTTGAAATGCAGTGATAGTAGTTACCTGTACTCTGGCTCTGACCACATCCATCGGGTTGGTGACAGTTGAGGCAGTAGCAGCAGCCAGAGGTCCCGCTGTGGCTTGTAGAATCAGATGAGGGCAGTCACTGGGAGCCAACTGAGAGAGCTGCTCTGTAGAATATCACACATACAGACAGTAAGTCAACCACAGGGCACAGACTGGTACAATTACATTCACTAAATCTGATCAAATACAGACACAGAAAGTGCGATTAGTGCGATGCTTTATAGTTTAGAAAACAGAAGAATGATCTGCTTACCTGCATAGAAATGATAGAAAGGCCACCAGACAGCACTGTTTGGGATATACGTTAGTAAAGAAGCCACATATCCCCTGTAGAAGCCCCTGAAGCCATCAGCAGCAAAAATCTGGGTCATAATGTTCCTGGTTTGGCCGAACACTTTTTTGGGCTTTCCCTTCTCAGTGTTAGAATTCAGACGAAAGCGGGTGAGGTGCTCGCCTTGGCCCTGCATCATGAGCTGCTGAGACACAACATCTATGGGAACAGTGATGCTCTGAGCAACCAGAGAGGCTGCGCCGCCCGCCACCAGAGACTTGACTGTATTGTCCTCAGAGTACTGGGAGACGTACTTCCTAACCAGTTCATAGGTGGTGATGTAAGCCTGGCCGGAGATGAGCGTGAGGGTGTTAACCATGAAGCCGCGATAAAGGCCACGGACGCCCTCCGCCCGCAGAATCTTAAAGAAGGCATCGAAGGTGCCGTTGTAGAGGGATTGTCCCCGCTGCACCTGAAGCCGAGTGCGGATGAGTGTGGCCGGATAGACAGTGGCCCGGATGGTCATTGTCATGAACACCCCGAAAGAGTAGAACTTCCTTTTGTCGAGGTCCTCCCACTCGATGATCTGGATGTTCCTTTTCTGCTGCATCCTGCCAGCTGAAGATGCCCCTTCATCAGAATGATTCCTGCCTGGCGGCGTGAACAACAGTGAGGTCAGTTCAACGTCGCAGTTTAGTGAGGATGTAAACATTGCGTCGACATACCGAATGGATTGAGTTTACAATTAAAACTGAGGAAACTTCATCCACCTAAAGTTGTAATCATTACTAAAGGCAAAAAAAAAAAGGAGAACAAATAATCATTGTCAAAACTGGATTACTTAACCTGGATATTACTCAAGAAAGTGTTGCGCTAACCCTCAGGTTCCTGACACCTTTTGGTGCATTTATTCCTCCACAATCTCCCCAGATTGACCGTCTCTCTTCAGCTTTTTACTATCCAAATAAAGGCAAAAAGCCACGATATCATTTTTCAAAGATCAGATTTGACACAACGTGACAGAGACATATAATATAACCACAGCAGGAGAAGGAAAACAGCTTACATCTTACCCCCAGCCGATATGTATTTAATATATCTTCTCTCCAAACTGCAGCAGCAATAATGTGTCCAGACTGAGGGAATAAAAAGGTTTAACTAAACGCATAACCTGATATTGATCACAGAAAGGACACCACCTCTTTTGTGACCTTTGCCTTTAAGATAAAAACAAAACCCTCTGAAAAGCAATGTCCTGAAAAGATGGCTTTATTTACATCCTTATTCTGACAGTAAAGTGTCAATATAACCTTAAAGAAGGCTGTGCTTTTTTCTTTCTCCTTGAGCATTGACACGTATCCCCAGGTGTCTTTGTTGGACAGGTCAAAGGTCACACACAGCAAGACAACCCTTTCTAACTACACGGATTTAAAGCTTGCAATCAGGACGATAAATGTCGTTGTTATGACCGTGTTGTTACAGATCTCGCTTCTTCTTCTCGGTCGTAACATGAAGCAGCAGTTTGTAGTCGACACAGTCAAGAGGACACCGAGTGAAACCAACAGAGAGATGATTTAAAGATTCGAGAGTTTGTTGGTTAATCACGTTTATAAAAAACATTCAAAGTAAGTCACAGCATCACACAGCCTGGTGTTCAGTAAATCAGGACCGTCTCCAGGTGATTTCATGATGTTTTGGTGGATGTTTGTGTTATCTAACTCTGATCTAAAGCCCTCTGAGGTTTAGCGTTTAGCACACACTCACCTCGTCGGATGATTATTTTGAAGCCATTTCAGTCGCATCGATCAGACTTCAAACTTCACGTCGTCGCTCGATTGATACATCCGGGCACTCAGTGAATTAAAGCTTACACGATTATATCAACTCGATGGTTGTGGTTGTGGTCAACTCGATGGTTAGCTCCTTATTAGCTAACTGTGAAAAAATATTTTCCTGTTCCCATTCAAACACCGACCAATGACACAGCTGTGTTTTCTTCTTCTTCTTCTTCTTCTTCTTTCTTTGCTTTGATTCGCAAACAAGCTTAAAGGTACATTAGCGCCACCTATCGGACTGGATCTGACCAAAAAAAAAAAAAAGGCGAAAGAGAAAAAAAACATACTTCAATCAATCCTCTTTCCTTTTTAAAAAATTGAATGACGAGCTTGTTTCCTTTTATGTGTCTTCACTGATGTCAAACTCTATTTTTGCTTCAGTAGTGCTTTTTTACAAGTAAAGATAGATAAACTTTATTGATCCCCCATGGGGGAAACGTTTGGATTACAGCAGCTCAAGAAAACAGGAAAAAAAGGGATAAAATTATTAAAAATAAAAATAAAAATCAAACATATACATTAGTTAAATAACGGCAGAGTAAAACGTAGTTGTCCAATTACTGTGGTCATCTAACAACAGACCGTAGATAAATGATTTATTACTCTATATAAGCTCAATTCTACATGTATACAGCGGCTCATCCTCATCTACAGGAGAGGCAGCCTACGTGTTATTTCATGCAATTTCAGTTTGATAATACTGTTATACTTTAACCCAGGAAAGATGGGAAATTAAATGTTGTATTTTACACACTTTTTTTTTTTGCAAACTCCATATTCATGAGAAAAAAAAAAGCACTGGATCCCAACCAACTTTCTTTCACTTTATTAATGAACTGGGACAATATAGCACTTATATATCTAACATTAGGAACAAAAAAGTTCATAAGACACAAGTAAAGTAAAATAAACTCATGTTTACTTCAGCATCTTTTACACTACTCACCACTGCACTAGTATCTTATATAGCCTTGTAGATATTAGTCTTTGCTTATATGTTTATTGTTGATATTTAATGTTATACCTTTGTACAAAGAGAGCACAGTTTACCCAAGTAAGATTGTGTGTTTAAGCATACCTGGCCAATAAAGCTGATTCTGATTCTGTTAAAGGTTATTGAATGACTAAGAAATGCTTGAAATATAAAAAAACATGAGCTCTGGTGTGTGTAACTTCCTCTTGTTTATGTGCATTTTTATTTATTTTCTACTATGTCTATACAGTCTATGGTTACTACAGAGCCCGGGAGGTGACATGAACGAATGTGATATTGTAAAAAAAAAAAAAAAAAGAAAGGCTGATCACTTTCTCTCTTATTGTCTTATGACGGCAAAAAAAATAGTTCTTACTTTGTGGAAAAGTGCAACTGTTCCTACCTCTAAAATGTGGTTAGAAAATCTAACTAACACTCTCCATTTGGAAAAGATAAGATATGTTCTGAAGGACAGACTTCAACAATTCACTAAAACCTGGAAACCTCTTGTATCATATTTTGCAACTGCTGGCCGAATACAACAGTCCTCGTCTATAGCACACACTGTACAACAACTGAGATGGTTGAAGAGTGAAGGTCTCTAAGGGTCGTGGGGGGTGGGTTTTTTACTTTTTTATTTTAGTATTTTTTGTACTCTGTTTGTTTCTCTGTTCTTTACATTGCATGTTATTGCACTTTATTTTTTAACTACCTTATTTAAATATTACCCCTGTGCCTATCAATATATCTGAGCTTCAAATAACATCAGGGTTACATGCACAATTGTAATAACTATAAAAAACGAGTCTGAAATATATTGTTGAATGTATGTCCGATTTACTTGCTCAATAAAAGATATTGAATTTAAAAAATGCTGATCGTAGGAATGGCATCAATATTGGAACAATCAGACAATCAGGGAAGACATTTATATTCAATTCAGAGGGAAATAGATAAAGTAAAACACAGAGGGAGCAACAGAAGAGAGGAGGGCGTAATGTCCAGGTTAAGAATTGGTCACAGTAATTTAAATAGCACTCTACATATCATTAGAAAACATTCATCCGGTCTTTGTGAGATATGCAATCTAGCAGAATGAACATGTAGTTATTAAATGTATAAAGTATGTAGCACATAGACAGAACATGATGTCAGAAATGGAGAGAGAGGGACTCATGAGAAGAGATTTAAAAAGTATTTTGTAATAGTGTGGGGAGAGAGGGACTCGTAAGAAGAGATTTAATAGTGTAATAGTGTGGGGAGAGAGGGAAATATGGAAGCCCATTTCCGCCAGTAAAAAAAAAAAATGAAAATAATAAAGTCTCATAATTTCAATATTTTGACTTATCTCATTATTATGACTTTATATCTCATAATTTTGACTTTTATCTCATTATTATGACTTTATATCTCATAATTTTGACTTTTATCTCATTATTATGACTTTATATCTCGTAATTTCGACTTTATATCTCATAATTTCGACTTTTATCTCATTATTATGACTTTATATCTCGTAATTTCGACTTTATATCTCATTATTATGACTTTATATCTCATTATTATGACTTTATTATTTTCATTTTTATTTTTTTAACTGGCGGAAATGGGCTTCCGTAGAGAAAGGACGGAGATGCTTGTTTAAATCTCTCTTGAGAAAAGGTTTATTGAGGCGGATTTAGGAACGTGAGTAATAATTAAATCCAGCAGATGGCAGTAATGCAACTTTTTGGATGCCAGCTGCCAATAAAATCCAAAGACGAAGAAGAAATGCCGCTCGTAACAGGAAGTTGATCGGTCCTCCCACAGGCAGGTGGCGGTGTTGAACAGTGACGTCACTGCCGGAGCATCACGGTGTGTTGAGGAGACATCAAAACTGAAAGTAGTGAACTGCTCAGCCTGTGGAGAACAACGCAAAGTAAGACCATTACACTTAAAAGTTACATATTAATATGTCACTGTTAAAACCAGTATGTTGTTAGTAAACCACAGTTTTCAGGTAACACGGTCTGTTTGAAGCCGGAGAGAGCTTCTGTATTGTAGACGAGTTAGCCAGCATGCTAACGAGCTAGCTTCTCCATATATTGCAGATTCATTCTTCCCTGAAGTTAGCTGGTTAGCTGGTTAGCTGTCAGATACTGAGGCATGATGTAAAAGTGTTTTTTAATCGCATTTGTGAGTAAACGCGTGCACACAGTTATTGTGAAATCTATTGTTCACATTTTGATATCGACTTCTGTATAATAAAGACTCAAACTCATATCAATATAAATGTTTATTTACCGGTTAAATTCTGCTGCCATGACTTTTCATGTTTATGTTTTATTTTGCAGGATATTTACACTGAAACATGGTGAGTAGTTATTTTACTGAAATATAAATCTACAATCAATATTATTATTATTATTATTATTATTATAACCAATATTATTAATATTATTATTATCAATATTATTATTAATAATATTGTTATTATTATTATTATTATTATCATCAATATTATTATTATTATTATCAATATTATTATTATTAATATTTATTGCATGCTTCTGCTTATTTAACAATATTTTTTCTTCCTTTGTTGTTTAGTCTCGAAGATATGACTCCAGAACAACCATATTTTCTCCTGAGGGTAAGATACTATTTTGCTATAATATTGAGACAAGATAACTGTTTTTATCCTATCAACATTACATTTTAATTAGGGTTTAGTACATTATGCAACTTTGACACAAATGTGGTACCATAAGAAAGAATATTAGTTTTTGCCAATGATATGAACTCTTAATGAAACTTCTACCATATAGTTGTGTCTTGGGAAGTGAATGAAATCAATTGTACACGATTGGGAGTTTAATTTAATTGCTTGATTAGAGAGAATAGTTATTTTTTGACTTGGTAACACCGCTTTCACAAAATGATTTTAACTGAATATTGTGACATGCAGCTAAAACTCCTGAGAAAATGTCAGTCGACTTGAGTTCCAGCTCCTTGTGTAACTTCCTGACTTCACCAGTATAAACAGTATATCTATAGAGATACTCATGCCCGTCAGGATTGTAGACGCCCTTTGCAAAGAATAATCAGGTGGCTGTGGCTCAGTTGGTAGAGTCGTCGCCTCTCGACCGAAAGGTTCGATCCCCAGCTGGGCAACATGTCCGATGTGTCCTTGGGCAAGACACTTAACCCTACATTGCTCCAGCTGCTGTGGTGGCGGTGTATGACTGGATTAGTGTTGTACTTACTTCTGATGCACGTCGCTTTGGATAAAAGCGTCTGCTAAGTGAATTGTAACATTGTAATCAGTATAATCGTCGTGTTTAAATTTTGCAGGACGCCTGTATCAGGTGGAGTATGCTATGGAAGCGATCGGTCACGCTGGAACCTGTCTGGGGATTCTAGCTAAGGATGGAGTGCTTTTAGCGGCAGAGAGGCGCAACATCCACAAACTTCTTGACGAGGTTTTCTTCTCTGAGAAGATCTACAAACTCAACGAGTGAGTGAACTGAACTTGGCTAATTTTTATCATGCTGACTAACTCACCCCTTTCGCAAGGGCTCATGTGTGTGAACATCTATTTTTTCAGAGACTTGGCCTGCAGTGTTGCTGGGATCACATCAGATGCTAATGTACTGACAAATGAGCTGCGGCTAATTGCACAGAGGTGAGTTCCAGGGGAAAATTGCCAACCAGTGGTGATGCTAGATGCAGTATCCTCATTTTAAGCTTTTCTCGATGTTGGTACTTCAGTTTCTACCATTGCAACACAGTCACCTCTGGCCATTGACCCACAAAATTTCTCTTCAGATATTTATTGCAGTACCAAGAGCCAATTCCATGCGAGCAGTTGGTGACAGCACTGTGTGACATCAAGCAGGCGTACACACAGTTCGGAGGTATGATGAGTTTATAGTTTGTATGCCTTCATTTTACTTAAAGAGTCAAGCAGACTAATTTAACTTATCCTTGGGATCAACATTTTGTCCGTCTTTAAAAATGCAATATGTATGTTTAAAGACATCTGCCCAAAACACATTTATCAGATGATTCATTGGTGAAATACCTACAAAAGAACTTGCAAACAGATTTTGACATTCTCTAACAGCTCAGTGGTTTGTCTAAACAGGGAAGAGACCGTTTGGTGTTTCTCTGCTCTACATGGGCTGGGACAAACACTACGGCTTCCAGTTGTACCAGAGTGACCCCAGTGGCAACTATGGTGGCTGGAAGGCAACCTGTATCGGGAACAACAGTGCTGTAAGTCTGAAATGACCCTGATGATGATAGTCAGCAATATGGTCTTAACAGATATACCATTCAGTGTTTTTATTAGTCCTGAATACTTAGCTTAGAGTTATTCAGAAGATGTACGGTACTTAGTTTGTCAACAGTTGTTTTGGATCTGCTTGTAAAACTCTTTTTTTTTTTTTGTAACACATAAACATTGCATACTTTAGCCAACGCTGTTGGTTTATTAATGTATATCTGAATGTCAGTAGTTACTGGCATCTTACATTACAGATACCAGAGCTGTTTTAGTAAAGATCCAGAAGTTTCTGCAATAAACGTGACGATATATTGTGCTTAATTCCTCCTATACTTCCTCCCTGTTTGATTTGTTGACCTCTTTTGCATCAGTCTGCAGTGTCCATGTTGAAACAGGACTACAAAGAGGGAGAAATGACTCTGTCCTCTGCTCTGGCTTTGGCTGTCAAAGTCCTCAACAAAACCATGGATGTCAGCAAACTCTCAGCAGAGAAAGGTGAGTTTGAAATGCTCTCAATCAATCTTTTTGTTATTTAATGCATGTGAAATGAAAATAAGAACTGCGGAAAATAAGTAATATAAAGTTGCAGACTTAAAGAACTATAACATCAGGCCTCAGAATCGGATCAAAGAAAACTTCAGCACTTATTTTCAGTAAAAGCTTCTAGTTTGACTTTCATTCAGAGGTATTATAACAGGTATTATGGACAGAATGTGTTTCCTACCTTGTTGCTAAAGATCTTTTAGATGCAATTTCTTCATTTATACTAGTATAACACATTGTTATTTTGCTTTGGTTGTTTCAGTTGAAATTGCCACCCTGACACGAGAAGACGGGAAAACAAAAATCAAAGTGCTGAAACAGAAAGAGGTGGAGGAGCTCATCAAGAAGCACGAGGCTGAGGAGGCCAAGGCTGAGAAGGACAAGAAAGAGAAGGAGCAGAAAGAGAAGGACAAATGAGCAAAATGATTCTTTCCTGTCATGTCAGCAAGTCTTGTATTGTTTTGTATTTTACATTAAAAGTTGGAAATAAATAAACACGTTCTTGTCTATAACTTTTTGATAAATTAAAGGAAATCATTGTATTAACACTTAAAGAGTTAAAACAGATTTTTAAAGAGCTTATCTCTTATTTATGTTTAGGTTTGGCATAATCATGTATTTTGTTAAACTAAGTTGGCAAAATCAAATTTGCTTTTTTCTCCCTAGAAGTTTTGTTATTCAAAATCAGGCAAATTTTCCATTTTGCTGAGTATATTTTGTGTATATGGAGTAAGTGTTTTGTTTTTGCCAGATGGTGGCGCTATTACTCCTGTTAATGCACATACTGTATGTTGAGCAGCAAAGCTGGGTTTGTTTTTCTAATGACAACTATTGAACACATTTTAAAAAGAAAAACAAGTCAACTCTCAAGACCTTTTTTTCAAATCGACTTATTACACATTTAACTTATTCTTACACAATTCTTACAAGTAAAACACATTATTTAATCATCCGACAAGTTGAATAAGCTCAGAAACAATACAAAGCAGGCAAGAGGTAAATACATGCAGTTGTGGGTCGTCTTCGAAATAGATTGTGGTTTTATGAGTATTCAAAAATTCAGCCCTTTTTTTTTTTTTTTTTGACAAATTCTTTAATATGTGACATCAACTGCCTGAATCTCTCTTCCCCGTTTTTAAATTAAGTATGTGTTTCTTTCCAATTACATGAGTTATTTACAAGTTGATCAATTAAAATAAATTAAAACGTGACCCAAAATAAATACATTGAACTGAATTAATTAAGTTTTGATATTAAACACGTTAGAAGTCTTAACAAGAAATGTAGTGTAACCAGATGACGCTGCTTTTTGGTAAAACAGCGCCTCATTGAGCCATGCTGTTCATAAATGGCTTCTTGTGCTGCCAGGCCAGAGATTGTACAAGTGACAGGCTCAGTTTGAATTTGAATGCATTAACCCTTCAGATGCATCATCTCGTCTTCAAGGAGGTCCTGACACAAATGCAAAGTAATACACAAGCAAGCATACATACAATTTACATACTAACAATTACAGTTTGCATCACCAGTCTGCATCTCCATTTTAGGTGTAATGTCTTCTATTGACCACTAGGTGGTGATGCTGTTAACTGGTGATGTTTCTCTTCAGGATGATGTTCTGCTCTATATGGAAAGAAAATGTGCTTGTTCAGTTTTCTTGTCAAGGTTTGGAAATTGTGCACTACTAGAACCACAAACTATATAAATTAAATGATATGTATTTTGGTTTCAGTACTTAAATTGGATCCAATCAATGACCAAGAAACACCGAACAGTAGCTGCTCAGTAGAGACTCACTCAGGCGGACTTAAGGTTAAGACAATGACACAACATATCTTCATATTTTGACATTTAAGTAAAACTATTTTTGTCCACATTAAGACGTTTTACATGCAAGTAGCAAGTACGTTATGTCATGGGTAATGATTAAGATGATCAACATTTTGCATATTCCAACAGCAGCATTGGAGATGGGGATTTAAAATATCAGCTGAGTTTTGTTAAAGAGCAAGTGGTCAATGTGACAGAAGTGTCTGTTATGTGCGATCACTAACAGGTACTTAAGTGAGACACAAAGTAGGTGGTCACAACTGGACACAAACCAGCTGCTGTTCATGCTGTAGTGCACTTACTGCAGTGACACAAGCTCTGTTAGGTAGTGTTGGTAAAATGTGGCGACACATCAGGATTTTTTAGTTTTCATGGTCCAGTGTCAACCTCACTTGTATCGCACAAATAACTAAACCAATCTAACTTAGTGACAGAATATCCAGAGGAGGCTGATTCAACCCTAAGTGTGTCGGTCAGCAGAGGTTTAGGATCTCAGTCTTTTTGGCTGATGGCTTAAAATGTAAGTGATCAGATTTAAATAAATGTAAACATGTTATCTTCATTTTTTTTTTTTTTAACTCAGACTCAGTTTGTTAAAGCAAAAACATTCCCTAAAACAATGCTGAGTTTAGTTTTTCCTATTAATCAATATGTGACACTCAATATTTACTGGCAACATTTCAAGCAGTATAATGTATCACTAATGACCTATAACCAGACATGTCCCCTGTTATATTATGAGTGATAACGGAATTACAAGTTCAGAAAGCTTTGACGTAATAGCCTCATAGTAATATAGTTATATTGAATGTTGAATTGAATATTTGGATTTACAGTCAAAATGTTTATATTCTGACATTCTATATATTCAAGTTTGATTAATTTCTTTTCCATATATAATTTTTTTTAATTCCATGTATTCAAACTTTCATTATGACATATTACAACTTCCATGCATCCAGTCATGTTTATTTATTCATCCTATCATCTCATACTTTCTTATACATACAACCACTGTTTATTGTAAATTCTTAAGTTTAATTGATCATTAATGTCGCCCCCTCTGTAGTCATCCCATCATCCGTGCTCTCCTCCTTACACACAGAGTGTCCATGCTCGCTGATTTTGCAATCTGTGGGCACGGTTTTGTAAACACAATGTCTTTATTCAGAGAACAACGTTAGCAAAGTCACTGCTTTCCTCAAACTGTACGGTTAGTTTTAGAGTGAAAAGCATAATAAATAAAGTGAACATGGGAAGCTATGAAAAAAGAAATGTAAAACACTATGTAGCATGAAATCTCACCTTAAATACAGATTTATTTGACTTACCTGGTGGATGTAGCCCTCGAGATAAAGGTCCATTCTTTGTTCTCTGAAAAAAATAAATCATGTTTTTTTAATAGTGGCCATAGTTTACAAAATGTGTTCCCACAGTTTTTGAAACCGTGCCCACAGATTGCAAATCAGCAGGCAAAGATTATGAATCTGTTCTCACAGATTTTTAAACTAAAAGTACAGATGAACTCATGGCTCTCTCTTGTTTTTCTCAGCGGGCACTAGAGGCCTCTGTTACATAATTGGTTCATTAGATTGATTGTTTCCAAATGTTGTCATACTGTTTTTCTTTCTTATTTAGACTTGTATTGAAGAGATTAACACTGTCATTCTATCTTTTAATGTTGGTTTGTAGTTACAATTTTTTCAAACTTTCACTTCCTATGGACAAATCTTATTCCATATTAACGTACTTCAAAATGAAATGTCTATTTGTATTTCCTAAACATCATGCACAACTCCCCCTAAACCAAACCAGTTTCACAGCAACCGCATGATTAACTGAGCCTGAATGCTGGTGGCAGAATAACATGTCTCCCTTTATATAACTAACTTACAGTAGAAGAAAAGCACTTTTTCCTTGCCAAGTTTCTATTTGCAGACTGTGTAAGTGGCGTGCCCCATTAGAAATTGAGTTATTTGAGTCACATCCAAGATAAAAGAGTTGGCCAGCCTCCCGAAATAAAACTTTTTTTTTTATTTGACGTCAATCCTTTGCTTAGGATCTTAAACTTGTAAATCAACAGGGCTAATTCTTTGAAAGGGCAGCCGCGGTGAGGTCATGGTGTTCACATGAGCCCTTACAGTGTTGAGTGGGAGGATCTTGGCATCTGAATGACTTGAGCCGTTCGCAGGCCTCCCCTCCTGAGGGTGAGATGTCCGGTTCACTGAATCCCCCACTTCTATCCAGTTTCCCAGTTTAACACTGGTGTCCTAAACTTCATATATCCTTGAATTAAAAATCTTCCACTGAGTGATGTCTCAGGCTTTTGCCAGCAAACATTACATGCTCCTGCAGAACAACACAAGCTTATTAGGAAGAGTCTGGATTAGAGGCCCTGCACTGTCTGCTGTGATGAGGCAGATAGGGAGAGCAGCAGTGTAAACACAGCCCCAGAAAAGCACAGGAATGTCTCTGCTGTGGGAGCTGGAGTACGAGGTCAGCTGGAGGCCAAGGCAGGTGGTATACATCAGAATGGAGGCTGACATCTCAGCATTAACTTATCCAAACACGAGGCAGGCGGTATGTTATCCTGCTGCTCGTGCTGGAGGAGGAGCAGGAGGAGGCAATAGAGGAGGAAGGAAAAGAGAGAAAAAGTGGGGGATGAAACAAACAGGAACGAGTGGGAGTGTCTCTGCAACACAATCAACATCCCATCTCTACCTTCAGTCCCAGAGGAGAAAAACAGCAGTTAGCATTCGAGGCTAAAAATGACATGAGACTTGATTCCAGTTCAAAGCCTTTGATCTCGATCCAGTCACTGATCCTGAGAGTTTTAGCCACGTATCACTGGCAGCAAGTCCAAGAGATGGTTTAGAGAACATGATTTACAGCATGTTGCGCTCCTGCCAGTGAACGTTCAAGAGCAGGCCTTCATGATACTGTTGCGTAAATCGTACATTTTGTTGTTTTGATACAGTACTTGGCCCGTGTGTCTATTTCTATCTTAGAATTTCCACTCTTGTCATCAATTTCCTCTTTGATATTTGTGGCCATGTTGCTGCACAAGCCTAGAATGTCGTAAAAATCCTACACTGTTTATAGATCCTGCTAATTTCTATAAAAAACGTTGATAGTGATCTTTGCTGTCACACCCTTAGTTTCAAATTCCTTTAAAAATCTTAAAGGTTTCTTGTTGTTAGGAAATACTTCAAATGTGATTTCTCAGAGATCGAGTTTCCTTTGCTGGTTAAGAGCAAATAATAGTTTTATGAAATGCTTCAAAAGCAAGCTTTGGGGTGCAGCTCTGTTGGTAAAGCAGGCGTCCCATGTACAGAGGCTACAGTCCTCGTTACACTGGTTGCTGGTTCGACGCCCAGACGGCAACTGTTTGCTGCGTGTCATCCCCCAGTCACTCTTCCCCACATTTCCTGTCAGTCTTCAGCTGTCCTATCTAATAAAGGCAAAGGGCCAAACTTTTGAAAAAGCACAAAGAAAGATAGAAACAAAATAAATGTGAATAAAACTTTAGTTAGTCATTCATTATTATTTCAGGATCCTCGAGGAACCTTTTCAAGATTCAAGATTCAAGATTTTTATTTGTCACATGCTCATACAGATGTGCAGTGAAATGTAAAAGACTGTTCAGCAAGGCCATGCAATAAACACTCAAATTACTAATACACATATATACAGTAAAATAGAATATAATGTAAAAAAAAAAATTATTTGAATGTACAAAATATAAAATATAGAGTAATGTAAACAGTGTAAAGTGTCCAGGGTGTCAAAGTGCAATGTGCAGACTGGAATGTGTGGTGTGTGTGCATCATGTAGTCAAACCTTTGGGTTGTCTGTGCAGGTTCTCAGTCATCCAGGTAAATTTGAAGCTTGATCCAAAGGCAGCTGGACTTGGTTGAAGATCTTGAAGATGTTTCAGCTCTCCTCCGACAGGTTTCTTCAGTTCTTAAGTACCTGGTGGAAGGAGCTAGAAAGTCAAGCTAAATGCTAATATTAATGATCCACAGAGGCTTAAATGTCTAGTTTTGTCTAACAGTTAGGTTAGAACTGAAGAAGCCTTTCGGAGGAGAGCTGAAACGTCTTCAAGATCTTCAACCAAGTCCAGCTACCTTTGGATCAAGCTTCAAACTTTTGTTTTGAGTTAATTATTAAAAACCCTGCCGACAAAGTAGTGACTTTTGTCTTATTGCAGATTTTTTGTGGCAAAAATCTCATCCTGCTTTTTTTTACATTCAAAAGTATCGCCCATTAGGAGTCACTGTTTTAGAAAATGAAACAAGAGGCTGATCATGCAGCGTGCTGCCATGATACTTACCCCACCACTGCCGTTTCAGGCATTTAAAGTAACTTTAAAGAAATAATGGACCTTCATGCTAATGGCTCTGTTTGCTTTTGTAGCTCATAAAGAAGTTTCAGTATTCATTTCAGGCAGTTCCAAAAACCAGCTAAAAACTTCTCACAGGAGCAATTTAGCTTTAAAAGACTTGATGTGCTCATACAACAGCACTCCCTCGGGTGTGATATTACTTCTTAATAACAAGCCTCTGGTTGTTTATAATATTAAGAGGGACACATGTGGCTCCAAGTGTTATTCCCATTTACGAAGTAAAAACTGCAGACCTCAGTTCAGACTCTCAGACCGCTTGAGACCCAAATCCATAAAAACTCAAATCCTACAGGAGTGTAGACTTTGGGATCCTGAACAGATTCTCCTTCCCTCAGACTGCAGCACGTCTCAACAGCAGTAGTTAGTCGCTTCATTTAAAATAAACCTCTCCTGCTGACCGTACCACTTACTGTCAAACTCTTATTTAAGGCTATCGGGCCACGCACTGGTGTGTGAAATCCTGACCTTATTGGGAATCAGGAGTTATTAAATAATCTTTTCATCCATGACAGTAATTTTGTGAGCAGCCCCACAAATCTTTGAGATTACAGACTCACTGCTCAGCACCAGATAAAGACAGTTCACCATAAATGGAGTCGAGCTGCAGTAAACAATAATTACAAGTCGTTCTGCTGATGTGACCAATTATGGAGAGGTATATGAAGCTACTGTTTCTGCTGGCACATAATAATAGGTCTTGTGCTATAATATGGTACAGTGGCATGCAGATGATTTTGGGGGCTTTTTTTGCATGGTAACAACTTTGGACAGTTTCCTGTTTAACATCAGATAAGAGATTGAATTCTCATAGTAGTATCTGGAAAACATCATACCTTTCTCTCTCACTCATAAATTCAAAGTAAAAGCATGAAAACAAGATATTATCCAGCCAAGAAGAAGTGAAGCCTGGATGATGCAAGGTTTTCTTCCCACCGCATTGAAGAGACGTATGTCTCAAATAAACACCACAGAAACAGTTTGTTATGATTATCAGTGGTTATTTATTTGAAACTGTAGTTTGTTTAGATGGGCTGTTCTCATCATTTTCACTTGTTGTTTTCACCAGAGTTAAAAATGTTCCTGCAGACATGCTAGTCTGTTTCTGCGTCTGCTGCCTCTGCTTACCTTAAAAGGTAGTGGGGATGAAGTCTTTTGCTTGGAGAGGGGTGATCAAGTAGTAAAAACAGGCACAGAGAGTTCCCATTCAACATCTTAACCTAGACAAGCCTCTGACTAACTGTGTGACAAACTCGTTTCTATAAATACACCACAAATCAACATAATCAGTGTGTTTGTTTGCTCACCTGAATCCTGATTTGATCAGAGGTTTGAAATGTTGATATACGAATGGAAACTACAATAATGGCATTAACACCTTATCTTGTGTGTTTTGTTTTTTAAATATTGTCTGCCAGGAGAGGAGGTTTAGTTACAGCTCTTGAGGCCAAGTGACTGGTTGTCCTCCCACACCAAATTTTGAGCACAAAACTCATTCCCTGTATTTTAAACACCAAAGCTGCAGTTTCTCAAATTGCCACTTGAGGCTGCCTTAAAAATGGAAGTTAATCCCCATTAGGCCCTTTATCAAAATGTTCTCCTGTGAGAATTCAACATGTTTACAGCCTGATATAAACAATGCTAAATATTGAGATGAACATTTCCCCCAGCGTTCCCTCAAGAAATCAAGCCCTTGTCAACCATGTTCACAGGTGCACTGACAACTCAGGTAACATAGAAGTGAGTCTGTAAAACACAGGGCGGGTGAAAGGAAAATTCATGTCACTCTGCAGGCTGGAATTAAAGAGGGTCATTGGGTAACTTATTTTTCTGCTCTTGTCATATTTTGTTAATTACATAGAGAGACTCAACATATCATGGAATTATTCACAGTGGCTGGATGTGAATTTAAAGAAGAAACACCTGCACAAAGATTATCATGAAAATTATTTTCTATGTTAAAAAATATTCTGAACAGGATCAAAGTTGAACACCAAACCAGGCCACTAGTTTGCATGCAAACACGCAATTTAATGTCGTGTCATCTGCTGTTTTTGTTTTTTGCTTCATTATGCAAAAGGTCACACCATGAAAAATCTTTTTTACTAAAAGTGTCAATTGTAGCACGCTAAGAGAGTGCAGAGCTTGTGTGATGACAGGAAATGATCAGTAAAAAGCAAAGCAGCACCTTGATCAGTATTCATATAAATATCCCTTATGCAACATACATGTGGTCCATTGAAGAAATACAATAATACATTTATTTCAAACCTTTTGTAATAAGTCTAATTCCCGATGATCTTAAAAGTACTCAGAACATTAAAGTCATAAACTTTGAATATAGTTTCATATACAGTAGTTATTTCCTCTGTATGTTTTGACTTTGCACCATTAAGCTTTCTTTTTCACATCATGCACTCTAATATTAATGTTCTCTATAACAGCCTTTTATTGACATCAGAGGTTTGATACTTGTTCAGATCTTTGGGCTTTAGATTGTTGATTGGATTAAATAAAGCAATTTGAAGACTTCACTTTGGGTTCCAGACACCAAGAAAATGTTTTTCACCATTTTTGGACATCTCATAATCAATAATTGTTTTCTATTAACCCTTTAAAAAGTTGGCATATTTAGCAATGATACAAAAAGTTGGTTTCAGCCCTTTTACTTACCACATACATGTAGCTCAGTAAATATTACAATGTTTGCCTTTTAAATGTAGTGAGGTAGATATGTGGATATTCTCCAATAAAAGTAAAGTTACCTCAGAGTTGTACTGATGCACAGTACTTGAGTAATAGTTATATTCCACCACTGTATACTGATTTGTGTACCACATAGTCATGTTGACGTTTTCTTAGAAATTGTCAACATTAGCCCTTATAAACAACACAGAAATAAACCTGAATGAAGTAAAGACACATCAACAAAGTCAATAAAACCTGTGCCTTCCTTTTAACACACTGGACTCCGATATGTTCAGCAGGTGTTCGTCATGTGTCTTAAATGTCTTTCGTCTCCTCGTGACCTCAGTCACCTTGACCTGTCTAACTTCAGCCGCTGTGGCCAGCTGCACTCTGAAGAAAACTCAATGGGCCTTTTGTTTCATTTTGACCAACTCCACTGAAACAATACTCTGATTTATTAAAAATGTTTGACTTTGATCTCTCTGCAAATGCATGTGCTGAGACACATAACTTCCTAGGTAGACATACAAAAACATATTCAGGAGAAAGTTGAAGCAATGAGTTGACCTTAAATTTGATTAATCACTGAACAGAGAAACAAATCAGGTAAATCTGTCAATGAGAACAGACAAAAAGGAAGAAAAGGCTCTTATTAAGATAATATTCTTGTCCGTCTCCTGAAATCATTCCAAACATTTTTTGGTTTTAAAATTGCAGTATCGTCTCTGTTCTTCATCCTGTGTGGAGGTTTGTGTCATGTATGCATGTGTGCAGTCAGCCCTGCAGTACACTGACGTCACTGTGTTTCAGAAAAGTTTCACAGAAAAAGTTGGAGAAGTTTTGGCCCCCGCCTACATCCATTGTCTCAACTGGAACATCTTCCATTGCCCCCCTTTTGATAAAACTCCCCCAGAAACTCGGTCTGTTACATTTTTGATAAGAGATGAGCCCTGAAAACAGCGGGCAGCTTCTAAATTATGCAACCGCTTGCATCCTCTTAGGGGAGAAAGTAGAGTTGGGCTGAGTTGTCGAAAGGAACAAGCCATGACAGGCCTGTGCATGGGGGGGTGGTGACCATGAATTATGAATGGTGCTAAGTACATCTCAGCTGGAGGAGCTGAGCCGAGGCGATGGAGGGCGACAGGATAGTGCCAGCCTATTGGCGGCCCATGGGTAATGCAGTTCACTTTTATCCCAAAAACCCTCCTCCAGTTCCCCCGTCGCTACTCCAGCCTTTCAACACAGCACCTGCCGGGGTCTTAAAATGTCCACCTGAAGTACAGAAGAAGAAGCTCCGCTTTCCTAAATAAAATCCATGCAGTGTCTTTATAGCAGAAAGAGTGCAAAGGATGACTAATAGGCTGTAATAGACTGCACTTTACGGGAGTGAGGAGGATTTTCAGAATGTATCAGATGGACTCTTTAGGTGACTTTCACTTAAGATAGCCTCTGCTACAATAAAGCCTGAAGTCTGTTTAAGTTGAAATGCTTAAAACTTTCATCACATCCTTATATTTTAAGCATTAAGGGTGTTCTTGAAACTCTTAGATGTCTGCAGGCACTCAGCTTGAGGTGCCTTCTTTCTATCTTTAGGAAGAAAAGAGGATCCAAACTTTGACAGATGATAAACTTTTGCATTTTTCCAGAGTCTACTGTGAAAGCAGGCTAACAAAAAGAATGCATTTTCACTGAAAAATGGCAGGAAGTACTTGGATTTACCTTTAATCATGTCACACTAAACCAAATTTAGAAGAATCCCTTTTAATAAATGAATAATTGTACATTTAAATACTTCATTAAAATCTTAATTAACTTAATTTGAAGTGGAGTGAGTGAGTGAGTGAATGAGAGTTCCTTAAGCCAGTTTAACATGTGAACTCCTAAAACTTTCAAGAAAATTCAGGCAGACTGCCCCAGAAATCTTCCTGTTTCTTGTTCACACATGAATTATACCAGTTGGACGAGGAGGGGGGCTCAAGAGGCAAAACATGATGTAAAAAAATGACGTGGAAGTGGCAGATGAAACAATAGAGTCCAAAGCTATAATAATATTTTTTGCCTTTTGTATATGTACTTCCACACATTCAAACTAGCAAACAGAAAAAAAGGAATGTCATTAAGTGCACGGAGATCACTCTGGTCTTGTGCATATAATCTATAGTCGTGCGCATGATATAAACTTTGCCAGCTCTTCCAGCTTACTTGCGTTGATGTGTCCCTGCAGCGTTCTCACATCAGCTCAAACTAACTTCACACAGGATATTTACAACGGGTTAAGTAGAGGTGGAATACGTGCAGGTTGCGTTCACACTTGTATCTCATCTGAATAGTTCAGGTAGCTTTCAGGAGTTATGTGTTAAAATGTGAAAGCACCACTACTTAGTTAATTAGTCTTTTCTTTACAGGTTTCATTAAGCTTCATCAAATAAACCACTAAGCTCAAATGTCTCTGTCTTTGTCTTTGTCTGTTTTTCCTTAATGGGTTTAAATGTTCTTCAGTAACATCTTTTGTTAGCCACTTGCTGCCCTGTCATATCTTCTCTTTGAATGAGTGAACCTGAACATGAGTAACCTGGAGTACAGTCATCTGAAGCTTTCAAACTCGTCATTACTGTGTAAACTGAAATGAGACTGTGTCCTTTCCTTTCTTAATATTTGGATGTCTAAGGTTTATGGCACATGCTTAAAGACATCATCGTGTCCTTACAGGAACTTTCTTCTTTTCCAAACAGAGAAAGAAGACCCTTTGACCTCATTTCATGTTTCCTGAGTGTGAAACTCGACTGTGTTCGGTGATATTGACCCACTGATAGGAAACACAAAGACACAGGAGTTATTCAATGGATATGTATTCAAACACATTTCTTCATTTCTTTCAGCACTATAATGAAGTCATATCCTTTTTTCTCAACAGTTTCAACACTTACCGTGAATTTGTATGGAAGTACATTCTGAGGGAAACACTGACACACACACACGCACACACACACACACACACACACACACACACACACATTTAACACACACTTTACTATGGAAAAGACTCAAGGAGATTTATTTCTATACTCAAACTAGTGGTGCAGCATTTAAGATAAACAAATAAAGGGTTTGCAAAGTGCAGAGTTCAAAATTAAATATTTATTGTGTCAAGTTTCAAACATAACTGCTCCCCATCAGACTAAAGTGCACAAGGGCATCTTAAACATGCAAATGAAGCAGTGTGGAGGAGTAATGAAACAAAGGAATATTACTAGAGAGCTTTTTGGAACAGTGAAAAAGGCTGACTGAAAAGTTAATAACTGAATATGATACAATTTATCAAAGATTCAGAGAGTTGCAAAAGGCTTTAAAACAGTAATTAGAATCAGAAATACTTCATTAATGCCAGTGGGAAATTCAGTCTTACAGTTGCTCTAAAACACAATATAGTATAATAGTCCAGATCTGCTCTTTCACATGATTTTGTATGAATTATTTTTCAAAATGGCTGCCATGCAGGCCTGCTTCCTGTACTTAAAGTCCCATGATCCTCCAGCTCTCCTCATGCAGCCATTCTATCAGGAAATCCCAGAGGACTCCTGCGCGAGTCTCCTAACCAGGTTTAATATTTGATGAAATTAGTTCTGCTCACTGCTTCTGCTTTTTTTCTTCTGCTGAATGCCTCCCAGCACTAAATTGCAACCTGAATGTTCCCCTTTTTAGTTAATGGTCGGTGTGTTTTACTCGTAATGAGTGACAATTTAAAGCTATTTGCAAAGGAAATTCAACCTTTAGAAAAATAAGGATTTCATCAGCAGCCTCATTGTTATGTGCACAGGTAGTCGCCGTTGTGAAACATGTTTAACTTTCACAAGAGGGAGCCTAACCAGTGGAAATTTACTGAATGAGATAAAGTATGTTTTGTGAAAAAGTAAATGTTTGGTCACATTATGCGTGTGCGGACTCTCACATGCAAAGAGGTCAAATCTGTAGAAATCGACATATTGATAAAGGGATAGTTCAGACATATTTGACGGTTTCTCAGGCAGGAAAAGACAAAAATATAGAACCAGTTAACTTTTGAAATGAAGTCTCTCATGCCCTAATGAAATTATTAGCTCTCAGTGAAGAAACCCCTCATCCCAATTATGCCCTTATGCCCTACTGATAAGTTACATAACCTACCACATGGCCTAAACAGCATTGCCACCTTCATCAGAGCCAGGCTCCGTTTATGAAAGTTTACCAGGTAGTCACAACCTGGATGCTCGCTCCCCTCCCACACGGCCCTTATCGGGCCCAAACCCAACTCTGCAGACCGATGGGCAGCAAGCAAAATCTGATTATTTTTGCAGTGTTTAGTGAACTTCTGATGCGTTATCTTTCTGCCCAATGTCTTTGTTTCTATACTTTATTTAAACAAACCAAATAGTTTTAGTTTTAATAAATCTGTTCACACATTTGAGGTGTTCCCAGGAGTCAAGGTGTACCTAAATGTATCTTGCACTTTGTAGAGATGATAAAAAAAATGGAAGAATCAACAAATAACTCAAAAACACTGTTATGCTGTAAGCTCTGAACTGTGGTGGACAAGAAGCTGTCATGAAAGTCGTGGGATCATAATCACTCTCTATGATTCATAAGCAGGGTGGATTAACCCACCTTGGGACCCCTGAACTCCCCACCCATCTTCTCCCACTCACTGTGCATTATATATCAGGTGGCAATAAATAATATGTTTGTGGCAACTTGATTAGGCAGCAGTTTGTTTAGTATAATGCACCGTGTGGGCAGAATGTACTGAAATAATAAAATCATTTTCCAGTGATGCAGAAATACATTTCAATGAAGTTCAATCATTTATAAATCTACGCTGAAGAGGCTGAGATATCCTGAATTAAAATCTCAAGTATAAGCCAGGCATACCTAAATGTTGAATCCTAAAATTCCCATGATGCAACTCCCACAACAGTCACTTTGCCAGGTTGGCAGTCTGCCTTGTTTATAAGTCAAGAACATGTGTGAGGTTCAATGATTATAGTGCTGTCCTTCTCTCGCTGTTTATTCTTTCTTACAAGAAATATGTACATATATTTCTTTACATTCCAAACGGCCTTTTTTGGAGGCTGTCTAATTTTCAAACTATTTTAAGATGACTGCAGGAGAACCAATCAGTTCAACATTTTCTCCAAGAAACGTTGAACTGATTATTTTTTGTGAGAAAAAAAAAACAGTAATGTGTAGTTTAATCAGGGAAAAAGTTCTGCCATGTTTAGAAGGTACTGACAGATGTTGTAGGAGCCATTTTAACTCCAGAGACAAGGGGTGCGTTCGAATTGTCCCTCCTATCTCCTTTCACTATCCACTTTACCTTAACCCCGGAAGCATTTAAGTGGCGGCCATGATAAGAGCCGTTCGAATTCTCTAAAAGTTAAGGAAAGGTGGGTCAATGCTTCCTTTATAACCTCCTTTAGCATAGGATACACTGGACCATCCTTTACCAAAGGAGATGAGATATGCCGCCCCACAATTCCTTTCGGCCGCAACATTTAAAGCGAGCCGCGCATCCGACCATTCACGGAAATGAACGATGATCGTAAAGTGACACAGATGATGTTTTATTCAATATACAGTATTTCATTCACTTAAGAATGCTTTGTGCAGTTGTACATTTGTATGTTTATAACATTTTGTGTAGGTTATATCTTGCAGAAATGTAACATTTAATTTCATACAATCATATTTATTTTGATGTTGATTTCTAAGTGGACAGGAAGCTGATGGTTTCACTGTTGTTACTTGTAGCCTGGTAGTCTATATTGCTTTTATTTCAATCCCAACCTTGTGGTAATCAGGATTATTTCACCGGTAAGAAGGCACAGGGGAAGGTTTTTTAGATGCGTTTTTTGTAGTCCATTTTCAGAACATTGTAGTTTCACCACAGCAGACCCCACGTCATTAACCTCCGCCGGCCCGTTGCATTTAATGACGTCGCCTAGTGGAAAATGCGGTCGGATTGTCAGAGCAACAAGATCGCCTTTCCCTAAGTCCTTTATGAATTCTCCTAACATCTTTCCTTGACCTCATGATGTTTTCGCGGGGTTAAGGTAAAGTGGATAGTGAAAGGAGATAGGAGGGACAATTCGAACGCACCCACGGATTTGTACCCTGAATTCTCCCAATTAGGTTTGAGTGACAGTTACACAAAGCCTACTGCAGGGGGACTTAAAGATCGGGGTTCTGGGTCCTCCAAGTGTTAATACTAACTTAAAACATCAGCGTCAAACGTTTTTAATCCTCTGGTTGTCTCAGATGGAAGCATTTTACTTCCCTAAAAAGTTATGAAATTATTCTAAATTGTTAGAATATAAATAAGTTAAGGCAAAATAAGATTTTTACAATGTCTGCATTAGAGTATAAATAACTTCAGACTAAGAGGGAACAGTCTGAAATACTCAAAAACTCTCAAATGAAAGAAGAATATTTGATTTCAAAGATTTGACAGATGATAAATGATAAGCAGTGGAAAAATAAGGAAAAGCAAAGATGTCTACTTTATGGCCTCACCGACTACACTGTTTTATATCTAGGTAGGAAAAAACTCTTCATCTGTTTCTCACTAGATAGTTATAAATCAGGAATGTCTCACTCCAAACTCAGGTTTCAGGACGAGCAAGTGGTGTAAAAGCCGGCTGTTTATTTGGAACAGATTGATTTAGTGTCTCTGAGAGGGACTGAACTATGTCCTGCTGCCTTGTTATTGTCCGTTAGATAAGAGCCATGCCTCGGATCTGAGCAGCACAGAGGGAACAATGTGCGTTTATCAGTCACGTGTTTGGATTGGAGACCAGTGATTGATGCTTTGTGAGATTTACATACCGACACTTACAAAGGCTGTACTGATTGGAGAACTGAACTGCAGGACACCATGAATGTTACTTTTAGAGAGAGATAGAAGAACATTACAAGCTGCTGAGAAACCGATGTTTTAAAATGTTGTTGGGTGTTGCAGTGCTGAAATGCTGTGCCATAAGGTGAAACGATATCAAAACATACAGAATATTATTTTCTTTAATGTTTGTGTTTATACTGACATGCTTAAAGTTTAAGGGTTCAGAAATATATTTAGAGCTCCAACTGCTGACTGGCTTTAATACAGGTCATTTACCTCCCCACTCTCTCCCCGATTTCTGACTCTATCGACTCTTCTGTCTCTTCTAAAGGCATGAAAAAAGGCCAAAAAAGAAACCTTTAAAATTCAAATTCAATACAATAATTTTTTTTCTCATATCTTGATTCTGTCATGACAGTTATTATCATGAAATGATTTATGTTCATTTCTCTGAGATCGTTAGTTTTGATTAGTTATTTGATGCCGTCCAGAGCCGATGTAACATCACGATTCACAGCTCTGTTGGCAAACGCGATTTTTGCAGCGTTCTTTACCACATTAGTAGAGTAGAGGAGAATGGTATATGATAAATGGACTTGAGTTTATAAAGCGCTTTTCTAGTCTTCTGACTACTCAAAGCCCTTTTACACCGCAGATCACACCTACACATTCACACACTGATGGCAGAGGTCGCTATGTAGGGAGTCCATCAGAAGTAACTAATCCCATTCATACACATTCATACACCGTCAACTAAGCAGAGGGAGCAATTCGGGGTTAAGTGTCTTGCCCAAGGACACATCGGACATGTTGCTGCAGGAGCTGGGGATCGAACCCTGACCTTCCATGAGTGTCTGCATTAAACCAGCTCTGCTGTGGACTTCACTGGCCTGAAGGATCTTTGCCATTTTATCTGCTGATCTCTGCCGAACATGTCTTGGCTCTCAACAGCACAATATGTCAGCGTCCTTCACAAGGGTATTTTTGGCTTTCATTTTATACAATGGAAGGAGATGAAGACGCTTTGTCCATATTTATATTCAGTCAGTGGTGTGAATGCAAATGAACAAATCTTTTGACCCAGACTTTCTGAAGACTTTTGTCTGCCTGGCCCCTTGTGAAATATCTGCTGGAAGTCGGATTGAGCCGGAGTGTAAATGCAGCATGTCTGAAACATTCAGTGTGAGAAAGTGGGAGAAGCAATGACATTGTTCATATTGACTTTCTCTATTTCATACTCTTTACTAGTCCCCCCAATACATACTGTAGTGATATAAACACAGAGCAGTCATGATTATGAAACACCTCCAGCCCGCTCTACACAGGCCTCCCCCTCTCTAAACAAAACGCAGTATTAGGAGTTGGGAGAGCCTGTCTGAAAATATGTCGCTGAGAGAAAGGTTGTTCAAAGGCAATTCTGGAAAGTATCAGAACCTGAAAAGAACCCGAGTGTCCTGAAAATTTCTATTACATGTCAGGAGTTAATGTGTGAACGGGTCTATAGCTGAGATACCTTGAACCTAGACTAGACCTCATAAACCCCAGACCCCTGGCAGATTTGGTCACCCCAATGGTGTCTCCATGACCACATGGCTTTAGAAACACACCACCAACATCCCAAATCATGAGTCCATTTTGACTCGAGAAGATACATCTATAGGTGTTTTTGGACCAAACAGTTCTGGGGACTTTTTGAACAGGAACTATCCACTACAGAGTTCCCTGAGAACTACACACCATGGGGACTTTTTTTCCCACACAGCCATGCCTACTCTGAAGCAGGAACTAAAAAGGTTCCTCTTAACGGGGTTCTAGGCACAAGAACAATAGTTCCTAGTTCCTGGGGTGTGGAAACGCCTGATGTGAGCATGTTTTACATGACTAATCGTTAAAGGATATTTTTTTTGTAAACTTTAAAAAGGACATAATGTCATCATTTTCAGCTTCTCAGTTTTATTGAGCTACTGTAGCTCTCCATGTTGTGTTTATAAAGATTATTGCGTGTTGGCTTGGTGTTAACCATGACATCACAGGTTCAAGTCCACAATGATGGGCTGAATCTTTAATATCCTCTCCTCTGTTGCCTCATCCCTCACACCACTAAAATAGCGCGATGCGGCTCTCAGCCGGCTCTGGTGGTAGACATGAAGCACGTTGGGCTGTCGTCACGCTGCTCTGAAAGCCTCTTACAGTCAGTCTACATTAAATCTCTGTAAAAGAAAAACTCACAGAAAAGGTGAATGTGTGGTGCAGAGGGGTATTCTTGCGGTTTCTTTCAACAATCTGTAATAAAAATTCATGAGCTCAGGATTTAGAGGCTCAGTCGACTCTTTTAGGCCTACATGCAAGAGCAGGAAATTTAACTCACTTGTGTTTTGAGGTTTGCTTGTTTGGTTTTTAATCACTGAAACCTGTCCGCAGAAATATGCAACATGTGGTGTTTATAAGTTTGTCCAATAAAAAAAGAAGAAAAAAAAATACACGCAGATGAAGAACAAAATAATGGTGAGAAAATGAAGAGGTTCAGTCCGGTGGCTTCAGTCTCAGTATGACACAGAACATCTTCATCCAATCATAATAAACACACATCCACCTCAGCGTGATGACCTCAAACACAACATTTATGCACATATACACACACAGCTAATCTAATAAGTGGAAGGGACCACATTTCATTTCAAGGAGTCCCCCAAGAGAAATAACATCCAGCAGCAATAACGACTGTTGTTGTTCCAAATCATGTCAGATTAGATTCATGTTATTAACCATGCAATGAAGTTCTTCACGTGAAAATCAAGCCTTTTCTCTGTATTTCATCAGACCTAACAGCATCACACAGTTGTTATGAAACCTTCTGTGTTTATGAGTGGGGTGGTGGGTAGTTTACATTCCAGAGACTCTGCCCAAAAACCAGAACATGACCGTGTCTCACAGCTGAGCAAAAACTGTCCAAACATTTCTGTGAGTCTTCTGAAGAAGGTCATCTGCTGGGTTCAAGTGCCCACAGGCAGAGAGGGCGTTACAGGATTGTTATCAGATGGCCTTCCTGTTTGTAAAATCCCTAAACTCGTTGAAAATCTAGATACTACCCTTAAAAAATATATATTTTACAGCTCCACACAAACACAATAACAACCATATGAAAGTGTCCAGAAACAGAAATTAGACTTTTTTTCTCTCTATATTTTCCAGTCTTTTCAATTTGGTCCCTGAAGTTATCTCCGCCTTTTCAAGTTAATCGACCTTATTTACAGACCAAAAAAAATTGATCAGTTAACCATGTCTTTCCTTTCTCTGTAGAGCAGTCGATTCTGAACTTTGATAAAAAGAAATCAAACTTGTTTTCCACAATTGCAGATGAATACTGCACTTAAAAAAAAAATATATATATAAAATGATAAAACTTCAAGTAGTCTTTAAGCCTTGACAGAAAACTTTCTAAGTCCTGTAGTGCCTCTGGTGTTTTTAAAGATTTAACATTTTGGAAAATACGCTTGGCTTACTTTCTTGGAGACAGATGAGAAGATCAATACCGTGATGACAGTATACCAAACCTGAAAACCTCACTGTGATGACCAGACTTCAAGAAGCAGCCCACATTCAATGCACCCAAAAAGTTAATCAGAAACTATGTTGGTGCAGTAAATGTGCACAGCTTCTTGGAACCCTGCATATGTTCTTGTGTTTGTGATTAAACAGTTGAAAAACATTTTTACATTTTAGAAAACAAATGAACAAGATGTGAAACACTTTCACAAGCGCTGAGACAAATTTACAAGTGACAGAACATTTTTTACCAGTCCCCAAACAAATTGAAAAAACGACAGAATCATGACAGAAAGGGAATGTAAAAAATGCAGGAAGTGACTGAGTGAGGGGTCATTTTGTTTGTTTTGGCAGAAATGTTTTAAAAGTGTTTCACACTTTGAAATTTGGCTTTCAACTTCCCTGCCACTGAAGTTAACAGACCGGTCATGGAAAGATATGTTCTGTAAAAATAATACATATTTCCTTAGAAATACTAACGTTGCCTTGCATTATGTATTATTAGGTTCCTAAAGACTCTATCATTTACTATATTATTTGTGGAAACCTCAGTTTTTAGCAGTTTAAACCCGTAGATAAAACAGAAAATGGTACAAACACATAAGATACAGGACCTATTTTCTCTAAATCTCTGTGATCTTGAAGCTGAAGCAGCAGAGATCTGATATCACGTTGTATCATTTTCCTTTACATCCCCCTCCCTGGTTAATTGTCCTCTTTTCAATTCTCTCTTGCATTATTATCTTGTTTTTCTCCTTTTCCTGCTTTCTGCCTTTTCCCACCCACTTCATATCCCCTTGAGAAGCTGGCAGCAGATTTTCAGATCCCAAACCAGCCCCTGCTTGCTGGGAATCTGCTGCCCTTTGGTTTAAATAGCATAACCCTCATGTCCCATATTCCATACACAAACAGGATGTGAAGACCTTATTGCTGAAGGAGGATGCTGTGAAAGTGTGTTTGTTTTCCAGCAAGTTTGTGTTACATACTGTAGAAACGCTGAAATATGAAAAAGAGCTGGTTTGTTGAGTTAAATCTGTTCTAAATCAGTTTGTTTTGTAATTTTGTTTGACTATGTGTGTACAGAATGAGATTAAAACTGAGTTGTGTTCACATGTTGAGGAAACTCCTCTGTGGAGTTTCTTCATCTAAACTTCATGAGAAAACGATGATTTTTAATGATCCCAGTGGGTCGTTTCTTTAGCATTTCCTCTTGTTAGGAATGTTCTGAGTGGGAGTTTCTCTGTGAAATAGGAAGTACTTTGATTTTTAAATCTGTTCCATCAACTTAGAAAATCAAATAAAAGATAATCTCTGTCGTCATCTCTCCAGAATGTTTGCAATATTGTGAGAAGGACAGACTCCAAGATAAAAAAATAAAAAATAAAAAAAAAAGGTTTTGTCTTTGTATCTGAGTTTCAAACAATGTCTATCACACAATCTCACAGTAGTCTCCCACATTTTTGACAGAACTTTTGGAACATTTTTCAGCTCACAGTTTTGTTTTGTGCTTTGTTTGAAACAATAAACACATCTCTTCTGGCACTAGCTTTGTTTTCGTTGTAGAAAACATAACAGTCCTGAGATCCAGGAGCGGTGGAGGCAATGAACTGGGGTTACTGTGGTCAACAAATGTTATAAAGGCCAATGACAGAAGATATTTATGTAGGAAGTCTTAGGAAGCAGCTATGATTTTTGTTTCTTTCTTTTTGTGAATGATTAAGGCTGATGATCCAAACAAACACAGCCTGCTTGAATTCATAATCCAAAGTCCTTAGCAGTAAAGCTGTGAAGTAAATGAGAGGCGTGATAGATACACGTCCAGCTGTCTAGATCCAGACCAGAAGGTGAGGGAGAAAGGAAGTGGATTATTTTACTAATCCATTCTCTCAAGTCAACAGACTCAAAAGTGGATATGGGTATGTGTCGTCAAAAACATACCTTGCTATCAATCTGTGTGTTTACTGTTCACAGTATTCTTTCTCCCAGGATGCTGCTTTGCTTAACTACATACAACACTTGTTACCGCAAATAGTAATGGCGTTACAGTATTGCCAACACTGCTAATAAGCTATCAAATAGTTCCCTTTATCGTGAAATGTGCCATAAGATCTTTTCATTTATTTTAGCCCCTGAAGTCCAAAAAAGTAAAAAAGTAAAAAAGTGTTGTTTTTATTTACTTTTTGGGACTTCAGGGGCTTCATAGGAATCAATGTAATGATAACAATTTTGATAGATGTTCTTTTTTACATGACCCTCAACCTGCAACACAGTAGTGAAACAAAGAGAATGGGAAAAAGCCTGCCATGTGAATATGTTGAATTCTAGCTAGGTGATAACCAGGAAGACAGCTGTGTGTGTTTGATAAGATGACTATACTGGCCATGCATGAGGAGCCGGTTGGCCTAGTGGTTGGTTTGTACACAGATTGCTGTCCTGTCCCAGTCCTCAGCAGCCCTGGTTTGTGTCCGACATGTGGCTCCTTTCTTGCGTGTCATCCCCCCCCCCCCCACACCACCACCACCCCCCACCTCGCTCTCCCCCCTGTTTCTAACTCTATCAACTGTCTTATCTGAATAAAGCCATGAAAGCTCAAAATAACTTTATAAATAAAATGACTGGCAATGCACATAAAACAACATCTGAACAATTGTTTTAAAGCAGGTGTAAATTATTGGTATGAATTTGCAAAAGCTATTTATATTATGTAAATGGTTTGAGTCAAGCAACTTATTGTCTTATTTTCAGAATCCAAGGGGACATTTTAATGTCAGCAGACCGAAATACTTGTTTGAGTCACCTCTTCTGAACATGACAGCAAACACATCTTTCTCATTAAGAGCTTTATGTTAAGTGTATTCTTTTTCTCTTTGAAAATTGCTACATCCTTTTAATCTAAGGCTGACCAGCTCTGATTCAAAAGACCGTCCAACAACATCAGAAGCAGCCATTTCAGTTTTTAATTAAATGCTTCATTGGCACTCTGCTCTACATCCATCCTAACAAACCAAACCCCGTATTTGTTAAATGACTGTGATTGGTCTGACCCTGACCAGGTCAGCTTGATGTCTGTCTGAACAGGAGGGGAACCAGACTCATCTGCAGGAGCAAATAAAACATAAGCCTGCATATTGGTCTGGTTCCCTGGCTTGTGGAGTAATAATTTAACTGCTAATAAGACATGTAGTTTCATACAACATTAAAACCATACCTCATGTGACTATTCCCTTTGAAATAATATCTTGCATAACAGAGAGGGGATGTAAAATGGCAACTCTGCTGTGACATCAAATAACAGCAGAGAGCTAAATTGTATTAATGTCTCCACTTTGAAATTCACCAGAAATTCTGTCACTTTACCGGAAATTGAATCTCTGCATTTAGCTGCTGTGACACGGATGACACTATTCAAGTTAATAAAGAAACACAGGGATGTCTGATACATGCATCAGTAGTGCATTGTACTGATCATTCTCCAGCAGTCGTAGACGATCCTCCAAACTCTGTCAGTCCTTGTTGGCGCTTACATCTGGTGTGACAATGTCTGACAAGTGTTAGGAAAAAGAGGGCGATAGATAGAATGTGGCAAACAAATGGATAACAAGGGGTATCTCTCGTGAGTAGGAAATATTATTGGCGAAATCCATACTTCAAAGAAATGCATCTCCTAACCTTTGTTTGGGCTGGAGAGCACGGCTACATACACGGCCTCGATTATCTTTAATGTATTCATGAAGAGGGCTGTTCATTGGACAAAGAAACGTCACAAATGCATCCCGTGCCTCCCTCGCTCAGTGTGTGGGTGAAAAAGCTTCCAAGTTTCCTAGGTCCTCCAAATGGATGTTTGGCTGTACCACAGAGGACACCGCGAACACAGGCTAAGTGCTTTAGCAGCGGGTGACGCTAACGCAGTCGGACGGGCTCAGTGTGGCGTGAAGCAGAAGAGTGCTGTGCGAGGTGACTTATGGGACAATGGGGCCGCTTTTCGCAAATAAAACATGAGGCTTACCCAGAGCCTCTGAGCTATACAGTCTCAGTTTCTGTCAGGTGTTGGTGGGTAGAAGGAGAGGGAGGGAAATCTGATTTAATGCTCTTCAACTGTTCAGATTATCCGGTGGATACAAAGAAGGCTAATTCACTGAAATGTGTCAGTTGCTGCTAACATGCACAATCCTATTAACACCATTTTACAGTTTCCTGCTTTAAGTTCCTCCTAAGCAGCTTTAATGATGTGAAAAGAGTCGTCCATGCATACATTGCATAAAGTGTAAATGTGTAATCTTCTTAGGTTTCTGATTGAAGTGAAATTATCGTTATTTAACCTCCAAGTTGTCATGGCTACCGTGGGCTAATACAATTTATTTTGCATATCATTATATACACATTTCCAAAAAAACATGTTGAACAAATAATTACATACATCAGCAACTCTGCAGAATTACTTCCATACAAACTTATATAAATCAAGTGATTTCACAGGAGATTGTTTTTCTGGTTTTCGTTTATTTATAAAGGCATGACAAGTACATCAGACATGCTAAAGATTTAATACAAGTTATCCACTGTGTTGGATTTTAACAGAGGGAGAGAGATTGGACTGATACTTTACAACAAAAAAAAACATTTATTACTTAATATGCTCATGTACAAGGGGCCCTAAATTAAATCCAAAGAGTAAAAATAAATCTATTAGATAATCTTTTAAACTTTCTTATCATCAACCCACCCCTCACCATACACATCAACACATATCAACCATTGTCCATAAAGCTCCTTTCTAACAAATTGTATATGTTGTTAGAATCATCTCAAACATTGGCTGAAATATGTAGAGAATAGCAACTTGTGTTGCTTGTGTGTGACAGCCAACTTAAAAAAAAAAACCCTGAAAAGACACTTTTAAAGAGAAAGCAGTTCAAAATGATACTGTAACACAACACACTATTGATTTCTCACAACAGGTGTAGATTCATTTACCCTGAAGTTCTCTCACAAAATTCACCTTTTCATTGCTATCTGTGAAAAAAGGTTGTGCATTGTTTTTGTTAAGAGCCGTGCCAGCCCCCCCCCCCCCCCCCCGTCATTACTGTATTAAAGTGTCAAAGGCCGATAATGTTAACAACCACTGAAGTACTGTCCAAGTATACCACTATTTCTGCAGCATGACAGCTTCCCCAACTTCCCTTTGTCACACTCTATCGTGCTCCCACAGCATTTTTAAACTGGCAACAGCAACGTTTAAGACAAGTGGGAGTAGTTGTGATGTGAGAGTATCGGACAGAAATCCTCCAGCAGGTCCAACATAAAAAGACTATTCTCCTGTTTCCTCAATTAATGACAATCAGCAGCCACTGGAGCCCTTTAAGGTTGTGAGGCAGTCCATTTAGACTTAAAAAAACAAAAAACAATCTCTTGATAATTTCAACTTTAAAAGTCCCAGCCCTCAATTATGTAGAGCCTCCATGTCAACACTTGGAGGGAAGAGGTCTTTGAGTTTAGCTCCAGTCAGACAAGACCGCGCGTTCCTTTAAATCTAACCGAAGAGGCGTATAAATAAGACATTTGTTCTGAACATCTTTGGCGGTGAAGATGGGAGCGACATCTTTAGGCATAAAAGGTTCAGAGTGTCAGTGACTCATGTTTAACCCTTTGTATGCTTTTAACCATGAATTTCAAACACTTATTATATAAAATGAATTTTGGATTTACAGACAGTTTTATTAAAGTTTTGGGAATAAGTACAGAAAGAGACATGAAACAAAACATTTCAAATCTGGCTTCAGTGTTTGAAAGACTGATTTCAATTACGTTTAGGGTTTTAAGAAATGGTCTTAACAGTCAGAAACAAAAAAAAGTACATTTCAACATACATGTTTTGATTAATTTTCTGGCTTTGTTTCAAACTCATCTTTCATTTAAGGTTTCAAAAAGTCTAAACAGATTTAAAAAAAACACAGCCAATAAAACTGAGAAAAGGTTGAAATCATGGCCCTGAACCAACCCACATTAACTATTGAATTCCTTCTACAATTATATTTGAACACATGATAAATATAAGCAGTAATGGATAATCAAAGTGTTATTATAATGCATCAAAGACATCGAACTCTACATGTATAAAAAGGTAAATGTGGACGTTTTTACTGCTCTGACTTGAACAAAAGAAATGCAGATGACATCATCACTGAGATTTCATTGTTCAATGTGAATGACTACAAAGACATCCTATTCTATCTAAGAGAAGATAACAAGCAACCACCAGAGCGGTGCCATAAGAATAACATCCAAACCGAGAGGGATGCAGCTTTATGTGTCTTTTGTTATAGTGACTTGTAAAGAGAGTGGAGGAGGTTATCTGTGCATGAGGTGCATAAAGGCGTGATGTGCATGAAGCTCTTACAGCACAAACTGTACGAACTCCATGTGCTCAATGAATTAATGAACACTCAGCATCACAAGTCAATATTTCATAGGCACCAACCATGTAACTTAAAAGTGAAATAGAGCGTAATGTTTGTTGTTCCTGAGGAAAAGAGTTCTACATCTTCTCATACCTGCGCTCTTGTTTATTCTCGTTCTAATTCAAAGTGAGTGGAGAACATACATTTAATTTAAACAAAGAGAAAATACTAAAATCATTCATGAAATATATTGAACATGTGTTCAAATCAGCCACACTTACCCAAATAAATGACACACGGAGTACATCCAGCCTTCATCATCCCAGCCAACTACCAACCTTTCATCATCATCATCACCTGGATTTAGTCACAGCACTTTAAACCATGATGATCAGATTCATCAGCACAGTCTCCATAAAGAGGCCTTCGGCTCCTTCAGTCATACAAAGCTCATGTTTGATTTAAATGTATCTATCATTTGAAACATTCAAAGATGTTTGGCTTCACTGACCTTTCTTTTTAGAAATGCTTGTTCAAAATTATGAAAAAAATAAAATGAAACAAGAACAGTTGTGATACCACAAGATTTCATGAGCGGTAATAATTATTTTAATTATTGATTAATCATCCTTTCATAACTGTGACCTTTATTGTCTGTGTGTTTGGTATATAGTCTGTGTCTTAATGTCTTCCTCTCACTGTCTTTTATGTCTCTTTCACGCTTATCTTTTCATCACACCAATAAAGTTTAACAAATATTGAATCATCTGCAAATTATTTTTACTCTAAATTGATAACTATGTAAAATTGTGTTGTTTCAGCCACACACAAATAAGACTAAATGGCTAAAATATTCAGTTTTCTCTCAAATCTGTTCATTCAAGAGGCTGAGCGTAATATTTAGCATTTTATGTCTTTAAAATGACCTGAATGATTATTGATTAGCAAAATGATGAGTGGCTGTGGAGACGTATTCTAATAATTCATGGATGAATTACTAAACATGTGTTTCATCACACACGTCATGTAATTTTTAAGATATTCATGGACATGTTAATGACTCTCATTAACATTAACATTAAGATGTGAACTACTGCTGCATTCAATAAAAGTGGTGAACAATAAATAAAAAACATTTTTATACAGATCATTTAATGTTGAG
Source organism: Labrus bergylta (assembly GCF_963930695.1). Lineage (NCBI taxonomy): Eukaryota > Metazoa > Chordata > Actinopteri > Labriformes > Labridae > Labrus > Labrus bergylta. Next base: position 12,823,191 of record NC_089197.1, read on the forward strand.
ATACAGAAGCTTGCTCTCTGTTTGTAGCCACTGCAGTCTCTCTCTTGGTCTCTCGCTGTCTTTCTCTCTCTTTAAGTTGTGTATGGTCTATAATATATGTACTCTGTGGTTCAGTCAGTACAAACACAGAAACACAGCAGAGCGTCACTATTTTTAGATCAAATCTGAAGAGGTACAGAGAGAATAAATGGCCGCCCCCTCCCTGTCCTACAGGTCTGATTGTGTTCTCATACAAAGTCAGGAAGCCGTGTGGCCTCTGAGATCTGCTTGTTGTGAGGAAACGCACTGCATGCTGGGCTCACGTCCAGGGCCGAGTCATACACATAACACAGGCCCCTTCTCCACCCACGCCTCTTCTACGTCAACCCCACACTGAAAGGATAAAAACACAGGCACCATGATGATCACCATAACAGTATTATTATCATAATCATTATGTCACTGATAAATGAGGTGTGCTTGCTGTACCCAGGTTATTTTCCTTTAAACTTAACTGTTTTAATCTTTTATTAAAACAAAAGCCCTTCTATGGGATGGGTGTTTCAATAGCATTCACTATAAACATCACTTTGGATGGCTGTTTTCAGTTTGTCAATGTTTCTGTCAATAACAAATAAACCATAAATAATAATAATGAAACAAGTAAATACCTTTTATTCATCCAACTATTCAATGCACATGAATTAAATCATCTATCTATCTATCAGCTATATTTTCTTAATCCTATATACATGTAAGATTTTTAGGTTACATCTCTCTCTAAATCTCACAAATTCAAAAAGGTCTGCACAACATTAAACATCTAAAAAATATAATACAATGAGTTTTATTTTGTTATTAAACTCTGAGAGCCTATACAAGGATGATTTAGATGTTTTTGTACATTTTATATTAAATTGTCAGTATATAATATAAATTATAGGCCTATCTTTAAATCCTCGCTTCTGTGTAAACTTCGAGGAAAACACATGATATGAAATGTGAGAAAAAAAAGCATAACTTAAATTAAATTGTCCTTTTAAATATTTGGTGATTAAGCTCTCAATCTTTAACCAACATAAAATAAATAGAAAATAAATAGAAATATATTTAGTTTGTGTCACAATAAAGTCAAATAAGATAATATATAAATTTATATATTTCTTTAATTTAAAGCACAGAGGCCTACATTGCGTTTAATATAGGGCCTATCATTCAGTGGATGACAGGGAAGTAAGGATTGTGACTTACAAAATCACAAGGGAATTTATGTTTGACTTTAAAATATTGTTTTATGTTTTACTTTAAGTTCAGATGTTGCCTATTGTAGAGGTTTTGGGGGAATGGCCATTCCCATAGAAACGGTGATGCGGAGGGGCCGGCGCTTCCTGCAACAGCTGAGGCGGATCTGCAGCCTGATTACGGCTCACAGCGGACTCCAACATAATTGATGACCTAATTGAAAAGCAGGAGAGGGAGGAGGCGGAGGAGGCGGGGGGGGGGCTCACTCGCGGACAGGAGGAGAGAGAGACGCGCTCCAATGAGAAAAGTTTACTTGTTCTTCCCCCGCACAGTCCCACAGCTGAGGGCATTGATGTGAGCGCAGAGGCTTAGAGTTTTTTACGCGCACTTCTTTCCCCCCATCTTTCACCTTCACACACGGAGCACAAATCCACCTTCTCACCTTTAGTTTAGCGCGTGTCTGTCATTTCTTTCTTTTCCTTTTCCTTCCTTTTATGAATGATTCTCTCTCGCAATACTTCTTCCAAGATATCCTCGGATACTTCTTCTCCGCCGCAGTCCTCGTCCGCACGACCTCACCTCGGCACATCCTCTCTCGTCAAGTTCAAACGCCACCAAGACTTTCACGGCAGCTTTAGACGCACTTGGGGGAAATATCACGCCACGAGGAAACTCTTGATACTTTCTGAAGCAACCACGGCAGCGGAGGCGACCGACAACATGAGTCTCAAAGCTGACGCAGAGCCCAATAACAATGTCTCCATCGAGGAGGAGGTGAGTTTAACACAAGTTTGATCCCTCAGCTCTACCGAAACTCTGACTCGCTGTGTTCATGTTCAGCCACAGCCTAAAATAACAGTTTTTACAGTCAGATTATTACGACCCGTGTAAATTAGGCTTTCAAGCTTTTTATTCGGTGAAAATGTAGTTTTAACGTTGCTTTTATGTAAGAATGCGATGGATGTGATTATCCTCAAAACATGTCATTTCAAATTGCCATTTTTTTACTCCCTAAACTTGCTGTGACGTCTCATTTTAATCCAAATATTTCAACATAGCAGCCTACCACCAGGTGTAGAAGAGCCTAATTAGCTATAATGACCTCAGTAAATCAGAAACTCTTCAACCAATTAAACGTTATCTTGTCTTGCCTGTTATCGTTTGTACTCATATTTTTGTTTCAAATTATGCCAGGCTTTGTAGGCCACTGTAAACAAAATAAAAATGACCCGTGTATTTTTCTAGTTTTAAGTCAAAATTAAATTAAAGGCACATTCACCTGACCGGTCCAGAGATTAAAGATATAAAAAGCTGAAAATACGGCCTGAATCTGAATTGCTTATCATAAGAAACATGATCTGCGAGTGAAGAAGGCAAATTAAGAGTCTTGAAATGAGATGTCTATATCTGAATTAGTTAAAAACATTAAAGTAAAATGTTCTTGCTTCATTGGTAGGTTTTGTACTGGTTTCAAGCAAGCAGGCCATATTTTCTGTTTTATTTGTCTTCAATTAAGATGTTTATCTGGACTTGTCTGTGAATGTGGCTTACCTTGCATTTAACAGGAGATTTTTAACTAAAAAATAGACAAATACACTTGCTATAATCACAATATCCACAATATTATAGTGTTTTAAAAAATCCAAATAAACTTCAATCTGAATTTAAAAAGGTGTAAAAGCCCTATGAATGTAATGTATAAAACACCCAGGGCGTTGACTTCTTTTCCAAATATACTTGGAAGTATTTTTATCCCATTCCTCTGTATCCTCAGATCAGCGTTGTTGGTGTGTATCTGACTTCTAAAACATTTGTTTTTATTCACATACCATTAGAAAAAAAAAAAAGGTGTCATACAAACATCAGTGTAATGTCACTTTGTTACCCTCTGATTTGTGAGGAGAGTCAAAGCTGTCGTGATACCGAAACCTTAATTTAATGTTTAATCTGTTAATATATATCCTTTTTATTCTGTAGGTAATTTAATATATTTATAATTAAGAAAATGTAATAATGCCAACAATTGAATCAGCTGCGTTAATTGACTGCCCTCTTCAAGATCCATGATGTCTTTGTTTTTTTTTCCAGCAGTCACTCTCTGTGTGGCCGGCTGTATTTCCTCTTTAATGACTCCTTATGGAGACGCACTGAGGGGAGCGCAGGGCCTTTTGTTGCTCCTCCTTTGTTCCCATTATCTTCCTGCAAAGACACATGTGGCCACTTGACTTTTCTTAGCCTAATTTGCTTCAGTGTTTTCTTCTTCTTGTTATTGAGAACAATGATTAAGCAAACGGGCCAATACAGGTATTAAAAGCATTTTGAATCCGTTTGTAGAGACCATTTTAATCAAGATACAGCATCCCGACAGCCGGCAGTATTTCCATTTGTTTTAAACATTTCTATAAATAGTCTGATGCATTAAAAGAAACGATTGGCTGGACTTCAGCTCAGTTTAAAGGTTGTAAACTTCAATTCAAAGAGAAGCCGGTGATCACATTAAAACATCTCCATTGAGCATGTGTCCAGCTGTGCCGATTTAATATTGCTGTATGCTCTGACATGTAGAGGTCTGAGAAATGCTGCTGTGCGGCACCTGAAAAATGCCGGAGGGCTGGCGGGGCCGGGGCTGCAGGTCAGAGGAAGGAAATGGTGTCACGCTGTGCTCTGTTGTCCACTGCTCATTGCTGTTTCTCTGGCAGCCCCATTGTACTCAGGGCCTCCCCACCGGCTGGGAACTAATGGGCCTCGCACTGCATGCTTTATTTCCACGGCCACACTGTACGCAGCTTTCAGTATCCAATAATCAGGGGTCCTTGAAGGGGTCCAAGGGGTCTTCCAGCATGGTCATACGTTCACCGTTAAGCACTTCATACAGTGCAGCAATCACAGGATCTTAATATATTTTGTTTTTGGTCACATTTCATTCTTTTCAGTTCTGAGACAAATGTAAAATCTAAAGGGATTACTGTATTTTCACATCAGATGTATCAAATTCCTAATTTGGGATCTTGACTAGGACTTAAACAATGGTTCCCAACCTGAGGGCCAAGAGGTCGCTTCATAATTCGGAGGAAATGTATTTAAAAATAACTGTCTCACCTGTTCATAAATTGATGGCTCATGTTGATTAGCCTATGGAGTGTGTTTTTATAACTACTGTATCTTTATTGTATAACTTAAAATCATAGGAAGCCTAATTTAAAGCCTCATGGCTAACTTGGGTACATTTACATCTGTGTGAGCATTAAGGAAAATCCTGTAGTATGAAGAAATATCATCTTAGATTTTCTTTAATTACTGGAAATGTGTTCCTCTTTTTTAAGTCCTTTAATTTTATATCTATTAAACAATAATTCATAGAGGGGAATAAACAGAATTTTGTTGAGTCCCACAGCCCGTGAACAGACGGATGGTGTTTGGGAATATATGTGGCCCTTTCAAGAGCCAAAACGTTTGCAACAAGAGTTGAATCTCCTGCCGTTCCTGTGTAGAGGAAAGCTGCTCGATTTGATTTCGAGCTGCTTGAAATTGCATGCTCAATGGGTTTTCAGCTTAGAGTCAAGAAGGTTTGGATACAAGACCAGACTAACAACACATTTTACCCATGAAGAGGAGGTGAAGCAGGTCAAGCATATTCCAAACTAAAGCATAGACTGTAAATGAACTGAAGCTGTGCGGTGTTTTCTGCTGCCACTTTTGTCTATGTTGTTGGTTGACGATAACATAAAAGTATTTTGAATGTATAAGTAAGTCTTCAGATCAATGTGTGTTTGTTATTTGAGTGGAAGGAGAAACATTTAGTGTATTAAGACATTGAATATTCGACTGCTCACTGCAAACTGACTATTTGCATTATTGGTTTTTGTTTGCAGGTACGAACGCTGTTTGTCAGCGGCCTACCTGTCGATATCAAACCACGGGAACTTTACCTTCTCTTCAGACCATTTAAGGTAGGTAACAACATGACATACAAGTTTGGAAAGGCCTTGACTTTGGAGATTTCTTTTCTAGAAATATAATCTTCAATTTTCTGTTTTCATGCAAAGGTAGCTGCTGTTTGCCAGTTACAGGGATAAAGAAGTGCTAATTATAGGTGCTGCACACAGAGGTAGACCTTTGAACATTATAATCATTAAAAAGTAAGTGAGATTGAGGAGGTGTGTAATACACTGCAGTATAATTTCTCCTGGTAGCACACACAAAGTGTATCTGTGCTGCTCTTTTGTACATATTTTCATCAAACAGTCCCTCTGTTAGGTCTGGAAAGATTTGCATATATGGAAATGAGGCCACACCATTGTTTGTCTATTTCTCTGTTTTTGACCCGACTCCACCTCCATAAACACCCCTCCCACCCGTGTCCTAACTAACAAAATTGGAAGTGGTATCCCTCGCACATGGATGATCGTGTGGAATGTGTAAATGAGTAGCCATCGCGATTGGCCAACGAACCCTCTCCATGACCCAACTCGCACTCTGTGTGGAGATCTTTATTTCTCCTCGTTACAGTTGGAGATTGTGAAACCACTGAAATGTTTTGTTTTCTTAAGTCAATAACAGGTTTACCTTTTAGTCCATTTCTCTGCAGAAGGCCAACACAACTGTGTGGGAATGAAGCTATATCTGACTCAGTGACACTTTCAGATGAAATAACCTTTTTTTATTTCTGTCTTTTCTTCTGGAGAAACCTTTTAATATTGATTATTTTCCACCTCCCTTTAACTCCTAATATCTGATTTGGTTTGGGATTGTTGTTAAAGATTTATTACAGCCAGTTAAAGTTGTTTAATTTTCCATGAATGTAAATCAGGATCAGGAAAGATCCCATTTGTCTAGATGCTCTTCAGGCAAAATTCCCCTTTCTCTGGTAGTGCTCATATTTTAACCAACACTTGTGCTGTTTTTTACTCGGTTTATTTAGAAATCCTGCTAAATCGTAAACCAGAGCAAAACAGACAACCCTCAGATATCTGCTAAAAATGTGCTTCTTCTTTCATTGAACTAAGTGGTATTAACATTCTTAATTTAAGCCTTAAGGATAACATTTTCCCAAGTTTATGGATACTGCATTATTTGGAATTTTTTTTCTGTACCATAAAATGTGTAACGACTGTCAGGGTCGACCTGAAGGTGCACACAAATGGGTTCCTCTTGATAAAGCAAGAAATGTTCATGCCTGACTTACTGCATGTGACTGCAGGGTGGATAATTGGCTATCTCTCTTCCCCACAGGGTTATGAAGGGTCACTGATTAAGTTAACATCAAAACAGGTGAGGTGCCTCCCATAGAAGCTGTTCAAATACTTCACTGAAGAAATGGCCACCACTATTGGCTGTCTTGTTCATGTCAACATTAGCTTAAAAAGGATTAAATTGGTCTTTGTTGTTGTTTTGAGTGAGAACATATTTTCTACCTAGGCATAAATATAATGGCATAAAAAGATTGATTTGACAGAAATTCACTTTCTTGCAATATTTTCAAGGAAAAAAATGTTTGGCTTTAAAAGGAATTTATACCAGAGCACATGTAAGACATAAATAATCAATTGATTGTTTAACTAAAATGTAGGTTCTTGTATGTTAAAATGCTCGTGTTTGTGCTGGTTGTCACCGTTTGCTTCTTCCCTTTTGTCTTCTAGCCAGTCGGGTTTGTAACCTTTGACAGTCGCACTGGAGCTGAAGCTGCAAAAAATTCACTTAATGTAAGCGTTCACTTGTTTTTATTTCTTAACTTTCAGTCAGTGTTTCTTTTGCCCCCCCCCCCCCTCCTTTTTTTTAAAAGATCATCTCCAATTGTTGTTTTTCCTAGATTTGTTCTAACCTTTGCTTAAACCTGAAGGAAAAAGTGATTGGCACTCCTTTCCCTTAAAATATCTCAAAGCCAACCCATTTTGTCTTTTTATAATTCAATGGCAGGGCCATTTTTGGAAAGAGACCAGAATCCCGTAGCCTTACGGTAGTTTACTTTGACCTTGATACACATCCCTTCTTAGTCTGATATAGCTTTCCTTATTTTGCATATATCACTGCTTTACTGTAATACTTGTTCCATAGCCACATGTGTAGTGTTATTTGGACACATCTTCAGTAGTGTAACCTCTTCATTTGGCACCCAGTAGCCCACATTGGCAGAATCTAACACTTCTCTCTCATAGCCTTTAGCCTTCTTATGAGCAGCACCTCTTAGATACACCAGCAGTCACACACAGACACACATACACACCAAAATACTACTCACCTGCATGTGGGCACAACGCTTAGGGCACAAGAACACACGCAGGGTTAAACCCCCTAAAAGGATTTACACTCAAAGTCTCACCGTCGACCCTTTTCCTCATCTCCCTCCCCTCGTGGCTCATGTGACAGGCTGAACCCCTCCTCGTCCTGTCGCCTCTGCTCCTAAATTCATCATGAGGATCGGGAGATGGAGTCTGTTGAAATATTTCAGGATGTATCCTTAAGTCTTCCCTTGTTAAAGACTTTTTTTTTTATAAACACTTGTCAGGGGCAGAGGGTGTATTTCAACATCCAAGAGGAGGAGGACAGAATAGTTCAGCTCAAGGGAAGCTTTAAGGACACATCCTTTAGTATTGAAACATGGCTTTAGGAAAGGAGGCCAAGTAAGACTACTGAGCTACAGCCCCCTCAAACTCTGCCCACCTCCCTTACATTACTATGTCCCCTTCCTCCCCTCCTCCGTCTCTCCCCCAGGGTATCCGTTTTGACCCCGAAAGCCCCCAGACCCTGCGCTTAGAGTTTGCTAAAGCCAACACGAAGATGGCAAAGAGTAAGCTGATGGCCACACCGAACCCCACAAATATCCACCCTGCTCTAGGAGCTCACTTCATTGCACGGGACCCATGTAAGTTTTACGGCTGCACCACTCTAGGCTCTCTCATCCACTCTCACCTTGGCAACGCCAGTACTCAAATCCCTTCTTACCCTTTCTTTAAAATCTCTCTAAAGATGTCTAGACATTAAAGACAAATGGGAAGGAGTTGAAAACAGAATCTAACAATTGAAGGACTAACTCACCTCCACATGCATGTGCCATCTCGACTCTTCAGAAAGCCGCTTTGCTTCAGTCCAGCTGTGAAATATCGCTGTCAACGGGTTTAGGCAGCAGTCGTGTCTCTAATCTTTTTTTTTTTTTTTTTTTTGCAAAAACACCTGCTGGATTAATCAGATTTTTAACAGGTGGTTCATGATGGTGTAAAGATGCATTCAGAACAGGTTTCCACAGCTTTAATTTAGTCTTCATTCACAGCAAATGTTAGGAGGGTTCAGGTTCAGCATGGACAGGGTGTTTACAATGGGAGTAGGCAGGCTTAGCAATGTATAAACTAGAAATTAAAGCATTCTATTAAACATGGACCGTCCTTAACCAGTTCCTCTGTCCTGGTACTCAATGCAGCCAAACAGCATTATTAACTCCCTGCTGCTGAAATTGCACTATGACGTTTGAAATAATAATGGGAGGTCTGCCCATACTTTAGAGAGCTTCACAATTTCACATGTAAAGTCCAATCCGGTTGAACTTGTGTGGAACCCCTTCCTCTCTGTTTTGAGTGCACCCAGGGGAGAGGATGGTGTCTTGAGAGATCAAGGGGTCATGGTTATCTGACCTTCCAACTTAAGTGTTAGAGACCCCAAACAAAGTGGTAGAAGAAATTCCCAGAGTACTTCTTGACTGGTGGCAGTGTTACATGGATAATGGTTACTAGTGTGAGGATATAAGTCCATATCTGTGTAAATGATCAGCTTTAGTTAGTTTCATGTTGACTGCAAGGAATGGGATTTAATCATTGTGACATTAAATCACATTTTTCTTCAATGTCTAAAGAACTCACTCTGATATATAGGTATGACACTAATACAATTATCAGTGAATTGTGTCCTATTCTGTAGCTCTATAAAGATTTCTTCTTCCCCTTGTGGCTGCTTAAAGGCAGTCAAGGGCTCTCGAACTCTAGGGTTTTGGCTGGGGGGAGAGAGAAATTTGGGTAATGGCCAAAAGAGGTTGCTCTTATCCAAACTATGTTTACAGGGTCATTCTACATAAGGACAAAAGTGAGAACTGGTCTGAATGCACCTTTTTTAAGGTAGTAAGACTCATTTAGATAAATAATGATCAAACAGGTTATGACTACAATTAAAGTTATTAATGATGAGCAAAAAAGACACTTTATGACATCGTAACGAAACCATTAGGTGCAGCATGTTTTTATTACACATCTCTTCCTTATTTACAACATTACACCAATTATTAAAAATAAAAAACTTGCATTTTAGAAGCAGATCAGGTCCGTCAGCTTTGTTTCCTCTGCCCTGTACTTCCCCAGATGATCTGACGGGGGCAGCACTGATCCCAGCATCTCCGGATGCCTGGACTCCGTACCCCCTGTACACCACGGAGCTGACCCCGGGCCTCCCTCACGCAGCCTTCACTTACCCAGCGGCTGCTGCCGCTGCTGCAGCCCTCCACGCCCAGGTGAGGGACCAACCGGTGTGTGTTTCTCTTATCTTCTATTTCCGTTGCACTCTTTATGCTCCGAAAATAAAGGGTTCCTTTTGTTGAGAAACAAAATCTGTCTTCCATTAAATGCATGTAAGTTTCTTTCTGCATACACTTTTTTTTTTCCATCAAAGAATCCCAAAAGTTTTCCTAAAAAGATAATGATGCACCCCTGCAACTTTTGACTTGTAGTCATGGTGCACTGTTAAAAGCAGATTCTTGATGCGATCCCAGTGGTTCTCTGAGGTATTACAATAACGGCACACATGTTGCTGAAGCTTACCTCGATATCAAATCTTGAAGTAGCTGTTTGCTGCACATCTTGTGCCCTGTTTTGATTTTGGGAAACAGAGAGCCTAGTCCAATTTAAAACCATGAGTTATACTGTCATTAAATCATTTGTCATTTTGAAATGGAAAATGTCTCATGGGGAAATGTGGACATTCTTTGATGTTGTGTAACATTACAATAGCATGCACTTAGCTTTAATCTCTTTGTTGCTGTCATCTGGCTGTTTTGGCCAAAGTCTTCCTTTTTTGGACGAGTCTTTGACATGTACACATTTTTCTTTTCATGCATCACTGTCCCTTCAGTGCAGACATTTAAAAAGTACTCTCTGACAAAATCATAATGTTTTGATCAGTCAGTGGGCAGAAAAAAATTAATGAGACCCTTCAGATGAAGTTTGATCCCAGCTGAGACTTTGAGGTTTGCTTTTAGACTGTTAATACTCTAAGTCATGGTGATCACTACTGTTCAGCCTGAAATCAATTCAGTATATGTATACATTTATAGATCTGGTTTGAAAATGTTCTTTGTAAACCTTTTAATACAAGCTCCATCGTGCCTACTGAAAATACAACAGATAAGGGGGGGGGGGGGGGGGGCAGCACAAAGTGTTTACATTGTAAGCTAATTGCCGTTTAAATGCTCCAGCTGCTAACTACTGGGCAGGGCTTTTGGTTAACAATAGCAATGGAAAATATTTCTCTTGTTGGGTCATTTAAAGTTCATTGTGATCTAACTTCCTCGAGCAGTGTTCAAGCAGAGGGGAGTGCTGCCCTGTAAAGTAGGCAGCTTTTACATGGGCCATTTTGACGGGCACAGGAGGCAGAGGAATGTCAGGTATTTGCTTGGAGAAATTGTCAGACTTGATGGGCTTCTTTGTAGGTGCCAACTTACTCTCCACGTTCCTGTTGGAATATAAACTGAATGTGTGGACGCATAAAGGGAGGGAAAGGCTTTATTTAATTATAATCTGATGAAAGATCCCTAAAAAGCTCTGAGTTCTCCTCTCGGCCTTGTTAGTTTGACCGGATGACAAGGCAAGAGTCTCCAAATGTTTCTAAAATGCTGGTAACCTCCTGAGTGTATAAAGCTTCTAGCATTTGTCACCTTCGTCCTGTTTCAGTGTGTAGAAAAATGAAACCTCATGCTGCCACAAGTTTTAGTCCCAGGTATAGAAAGGTTACAGGCATACCAGCTGATCAGCCTGTGGAAATGTTTAACACATGGAGAGGTTCAACTCTCCACATTTCCATGCCTGTTAATTACTCAAGGACAATTGTCCTCAATGAGCAGCTACATGACCCACATTCCCATGGCTTCAGTGAGCACATCTTAAAGGGAAAGTCCTCCTAAACCTGCTGTTGAAAAGTAAATTTAAGTGTGTAAATCACCTATATGAATTAAGGATTGACGCTCTGTAGCATGGTTTTGGTATGCTGTACATGACTGTGTTTGTTTCTTTAGATGCGCTGGTACCCTACCCCCTCTGAGACTTCCCAGCCTGGATGGAAGTCCCGGCAGTTTTGTTAGATGTTTAGTGAGTAACCTTTGGTCAAACAGTGTTTTTTTCTTAGATTTAAAAGAAATAACAAACACCCAACATCCTCTAACTGCTAACATGTCATTCAATCTACATGAATACATTGACACAATGTTTGATTGTAAACTGCATAATGTGTCAACATAACAGTAAAAGAGATTAGGCTTCTGTTATTCTGTGTTTACACTTAGTTACTTTTGTTGCATGTTGTTCCCATGCAATTATTAAAATAACATGTGTTTATCACTTATCCACATCACTAATCTCTGTGGCCATAAGCCCAATTTCTTAAACATCTGGGTGCTGTCGTTTAAAAGATTGGTAAATTGAACATTTATTAGGGATTAACAACGCTGTGGATTAATGATTTGGATTCAGATTTAGTTTTATTGGCCATGTATGCTGACAGACACAAGGAATTTGTCTTCAGTAACTGAGCTCTCAATGTACAACAAGTATAACATTGAATATAAACCCAATATAAGCAAAAAGACTAATATACATACAAGGTTAAATAAGATAAGAAGCAGAAGTTATGATTCAAAGTTAGAATCATTATAAAGAAATATGGCACACACGAAATCTAGACACACATATAGTAGCTTTGTAATTATTTGGTTTGGGTATGTTAATGAGATATATCGGGAAAAGAAAAAAAAATACATGAGACAAAGCTGGAGCTTCCATTGTTGACAAAGAACCATTAGTCACACTGATGCACATGAGGGTTACATGATTCAGTCATTATGAAGTCGTACGGTACTGACGTTTTTGAGTTGATTTCAAATTCACGTCCTGCAACCATGACATATGTAGAATAAAACATCAAATGTTAAGTAACCTTCACTTGAAATTACTAAATCATACAATCACTGTTTACTGCTTTTTAACAATGCATGATACAAATCTACAATGCCCACTTGTTTAGGAGATAATAAGCATTTTTTCAGCAAGATTTGTCTTCAATAGTTTGAGATTTTTGGGGGGCTTGCAGTTGTTTTTGGTGTATTATAAAACTTGAATAGAAGTTTATTTTTTCTTGTTTAGACTAACTCTTGTTTTCCATGTTTTCTTCAGGCCTCTGGAAACCACACCTTTGTCCAGCTGAAGTGAGGTTTGCCAAGCTCTTCATTAATTTAATCAGGTTTATTTAATGGACAAATGTGCATTACTATAAACATACAGTATTTATATCTTCTCACGATTGTCTGTGGGGGGAGCCTGAGTTGAAACCATCTTGCTGTCGACAATCTGAGCTTTTCCTTGGCAACTATTGCGGTACCATCCTAGCACTTCATGTAAAATAAATAAATAAATAAATAACCTCATGCAAAGCCCAGTATCAAACTCCATGGGTCATATTTGATGAGGAGAATTTGACAAATTGAAGTTACCGTTGTTAAGCTAGTCCTTCCTCGAGTCACCGCTGCTCCTGGGAGGTTTAGAGGCGTTAAGAGTCATTGCATGTTAGTCTTTATGGCATGAATTTAGAACGCAGAGTTCTGTGTATCCTAATTTTCTTAGTGTTTGTGTTGCCTCGCTCTACCTTGGCCTAGACAGCGAAATGTTTTGTTTTTCCTGTAGAACCTTGGTCTTACCTCTGTGAAAGCTAGGCTGTTGTGTAAATGGCTTATCTCGCATGGACCTTGTGAATGCATCCCTTCGTTCTATGACAACCCCAGTCCTTATGATCATATCAGTGTCTGTCATTATTTGAGCAAAGGAAAGTACAAATATTTTTGTACTTTTTTGTGTAATGTATATTTATGCATTTTTGTGCAACTAAATAATGAAACCTGTATAAGTTGGATGGATTAGTCGTCTCTTGTGTTCTTGGTGTTACTTTATGATCCTATAATCCTGTTGACGTAGTTTTAAAGAAGAAAAAAGTGCAATTTGTTTAAAGGGGAAATGGGCATCTGTCAAAAAAAAGGAAGTATTCCGAAGGTGGCTTGTGCCATTCTGCTAAAATGAGATTGCTGTAAAACGATCTTTCAGAATGTGAAACTGGACTACAAACGAAAAAGGGTTGTTTTTTTGGGGGTGACCATTTTGAAATGGGAAGCAGGATTAGAGTGATGGAGGAATTTAGTTTGTGGTTTAGAAAATGTTTGTCTTTGTATCTGCTGTGCATAAGATGTAAAAAATATTCTCATCTTATGAATAAAAGAAGTGAATGCATCTCTGTTTGGGCATCTGTCATTTATCGCTGCAGCCAATCAAAGTTAACAAACGCTCTCACAATATGTGCTGACGACCAGAAGTGAAGTCTGCGGACCTCAGATGTTGACATCAATAATTCACAACAGCTTTTCATTTGTAATGCCCCGCTGCATTAGTGTCTCTTTGCATCATACGTGGCGTTGACCTCGACACTCTCCCCTCATAAGCTGGTGAGATTCTCTGTTCAGTCGACCGTGACGGCTCCTCCAGGGACCCCTAAGTGACTCCATACCACCAGCTGCCTGATGGTGGTGACTGTGCAGGTGGCCCACTGTTGACATCGGTCCATATTGTGCCACTCAATTATTGGTATAGAATACCTTCCACTGTAAATGAGCAATTCTCCATGACATCCATAGCCAACAATGCAGGTTACCGCATTAGTGAAATGAATTCAATACAAGGTTTGTACAGCTGTACATGAAGGACTTTGCAGCATAACTAATCGTGGCACAAGAATGAGTGTAATTGTGATTTATTATAGATGTTCATTTTATTTGTTTGAACCAGACTGATATTGCATCAAATGTTGCCTTTTGTTTAATCATGTATACATAAATCTGTGCTTGAATCCTTGGTATGAGTTCAAATGGGTTTTTTTTTTCCTTCCTGTTTTTGACCAAAAATCAAGATGCCACAATAAATGGAACGTGTTAATAGTATCTTTTGACTGCTACTTTTTAACAAATGTCTTGCCTCTTGCAGTTTTCTCAAATGTGACATTTATATTATATATTTGGGGTATGAATTAGTTTGTCAGCCTAAATGAGAGATACTTTTACGAGTCAGCCTGAGCTTAGAAAAAACTGGCATGGACATTTTCATTGATTTGAGGAATTTCTAAACATCTGATAAAAACATCAAATGTTGGAGTATGAAATGAACCTTAATCAAAGCACCGAAGAGGAACTTAAAATTTAACACTGGATGCTGATTAAGTGCGACAAGAGAAGTGACCTTTTAATTGTAAAGGTTAAAACCCAAACAAACAACACTTCAGAAGAATAAAATAATCCACTGAGGAATCGGCCACTTGCTGTGCATGACATCACTTTGATGCAGAATATTTGGATTGACAGAAAATCAATACAGAGTGCAAAGATGAGGATGCTGTGAGTTGGAAGGCACATTACATTTCTCTGTTCATCTGCAGACACAAGCTGTTTGCCAGAATCAGATATAAGCAGAAGATATGTATTATTCCTGGAGTATTTCATAATTTCTCGGGTCTTTTTTAGTTTCAGTATGATAGATTAAGTCTTAATTTACAGATGTCATCTGCAGGGTTCAGAAACCATAATTCTCATTTAGTACCATTTCCATGAGGTAAATCAACAGTAAGATAAACAGAACAAGACATCAGACAGAGCGTTTGATTTAATTAAATATTTCGACTTTTCTGCATTTCTGTTCCTGTCTATGAAAAACAATCTTTAATGGATGAAGCTCAGATTCTCGTAGGACTCTGGCTCAATGATATCTCTAAGAAGTGGATCCCAGTGACTACAATCTTAAAACCATGCTGTGGAGACTGATGAATAAAATAAAATAGGTAGGATGAAATGTGGAGGAGAACTGAACATATCTAGTATAGTTTTTTATGAGCAGAATGTGCATGTGCAGCGCCTTGACATCCTCTAAATCAAGCCAACTAGATACATTTATTCAAATCAGGATTTAACTGAATAAAAATAAGAAAAAAGCTTCTTAATGCATTTTCACCGCATCATTTTATTGTTTTGCTTTTTTGTCTCCAAAGTTTCTTTAATTTCGTACTGCCTGAGAGTTGGACCCTTTCAAATCTTACTCATCACATCTGTTTGTATAGATGAAGACAAATAACTGAAATCTACTGAACAGATCAATAAAACACCCGGAAGCTGGAGCATCAATGCCCCAAAGGTTTCTAGGACGATGTCGCCCTCTTCTGGCCTAATACCTACACGACTGGCAAACATGAGGCAGCAAGAAAAAGCAGGTAAAGCTGATGCTGAAAGAAGAGGAATATTTATGACAGCTGAATCTGTTACTGTGTCAGCTGGGCTGTCAGAAAAATCTGGACTATTTTTACATTTCAAGATCAAACTGCAGAAGATTACAAATGTCCTTTTCCTTAAGAATATCTATAGAGAAAACATTATTACACATTTTCTTAAGGGGCATATATTTAGGCAGCTAGCAGATGTTAATATCCTGTGTGTTTATAAAGTAACAAACAACACTGGATGCTTTTTCGTGTCAAGTGAAACCAGCTCTAATCCACAAAGCTTTTTACTCATAACAGTGTTCTTCTGTGCTGTATTGTATTTTATCGCTAATTTGATACAGTTTATTTGTGTGCTTGTTTTGTATTCTCTGAACTGACAGACTTTAGTTTCCATGTGGATGAATAACTTTTCATCACCAGGATTCAGTTATTTGGCAGCTCTTGCCTCCTCTCACAAAGCCTGTGTGTCAGTTCTCCTTAAACTGTCAAAACACAGTAAATGGTAAAAATGGACTTGAGGTCAGTTTACGTATATAAAGCTTTTCTGACTACTCAAAGCACTTTTACACTGCATGTCACACCGACCCATTCACACACTGATGGCAGAGGTCGATATGTAGTGAGATCATCAGAAGTAACTAATCCCATTCATTCCTACGCCGCAGATAAAGCTGCAGGAGCAACTTGGGGTTAAGTGTCTTGCCCAAGGACACATCGGACATGTGGCTGCAGGAGCTGGGGATCAAACCCTCGACCTTCCGGTTGAGAGACGACGACTCTACCAACTAACAAACTGTTTACATTGTTTATATAATCCATTTTTAAAAAGAGAAATAAAATACACTGAATGAAAATCTGTATTTCTTTGTTGAGGTTATCAATATACTTACTTTATACTTATCATAGGCCAGCCTTTCTTTTTTAAAGGAAACAATCTGAAGAACTCTGAAGCATCTTTGAACATGAAGTGAAAGCTTTTTACACTAACTCTGCGGAGGATAACTACAGCTGTCATCAGTGATAGTCAGTTAAGTATGCTAATTTCACTATACAACATTTTACTAAAGAAACAAGTATTTAATATGTCTTACAATTACACTGTCTTCTACAAAGAAACTGTGTCTATCACAATATGTATTCTGTCTATTCATATGTACTCGTGATGCTTTTATGTTTTTGATTGGTTCATCATTTTTGTAGGGTTCATTATATTTATGATACAGTTGGTTGGGGCCATTTTGAACTTTATATCCGGCTGTACCTTAGATTATAGGAATAAAATAACTTCCTTCACGGGCTGTTCTCTTAATATTTACAGTCTGTTATCTGAGTGACTTGTGAGCTCTCACAATAACTGTTGTGGAGGAAAAAGTACTATAATTACCTCAAGGATGTTGTTAATTAGGCAAATAAAGTAATAGAAAATGGAAATACTCACCAGAACAGAATTTGGATCAAATAAAAGCTTTATCTAAAGTGCTAATCAAAACGCTCAGGGCGCTGTTTTCCAGAATGCCGTTAACTTGCTCGAGTGAATAAAGCACTTTGGTCCAAGTTCGTTGTCTTTTAATGTGCTCTATGAATAAAATGATTTGAGTTAACTTCAATGTGTCACTTACATCCCATCCCACTATTTTTTATTAATACATGGAAACAAAGAAATTACATTTTGTTACAAGTTCTGGCCCTGAAAGCAACAAATAATCCAAGAATGGGGGAATGGTCACTTTTCACCAACAGGTCATTTTTCTATGTTCAAGTCAACTTTGTAAAAAAATAAATATTTAAGTTTGTATATTCTTCTTCTTTTATATTTCCAACAGAGTTTCAAAGAGTTTGCGTTCACATTTTGCAAAGGCACAGTATTATATTGGTCCAAGTAAACAGTACAATATGATCAAATTCAAAACCAATTCTATTTACAGTGTATATAAATAGGATTTCAGAAAATATTGAAAACTGTAAAATTCACCTGTACGCTGACGATGCAATGTTATATGCCATTGCACCCTCCAGTAGTTAAACCCTTTCATTGCCACAGACCGATTTTAACTTCCAGCAAACTCTTGTTTATCTTAAACTGTAACTGAACCCCGAAAAAACAAAATATATGATCTTCTCAAGACTGAACGTTGAACCCATTAATGCCACATTGTCAACAGTAGACAACGTAAATAGTGAGTGTGTTCAACAGTTTAAATATTTTGGTATCTGGCTATATCATGATTTGTCGTATATGTCTCACATTTCTTGTTTATCTGTAAAAATAAGACCTCAACTTGGTTTTCTGTATAGGAACAAATCCTGCCTAACAAAAAGATTGTCCAGGCTACAATACTGCCCGTTTTGGAATATGGAGACACACTCTACATACACACATCTGCTTCTGTCTTGAAGCCTTTAGATGCCTTATACCACAGTGCTCTTCACTTTATCACAAGCGACAGATTTCAAACTCATCATTGTGACCTTTATCGTTCTGTAGGCTGGTCCTCGTTGGGTCAACGAAGAAAGCAGCACAGTATTTTGTTTATTTACAAGGCACTCATAGGTAAACTCCCTTCTTACCTTCTTACTACTCTCCTGTCCATAAACATATCGAGCCATTCGACTAGCTCTCAAAACTGGATCACTTTGAAAACACTGAGGTTTAGAACTGAATGGGGAAAGACTGCCTTTAGTGTTGCTGCACCCAGTATGTGGAATGACCTTCAGAGGACAGCTAAGTTGCCCTCTCTTGTTTCATACAGCGTTTTTAAAGATCTAGTATCCAAACTACCTCAGGAAGAAAATTGCAACTGTTTCACAATGTGAATTCATTTAAATGGACATGGTTTCCATGTGTGAATATGTGTTTCAGTGTCTAGATGCTATTATTGTTAACTGTTAATATGTTTATATTTGTGCTGTTTCTATTTTTGTATTGCTGCAGGGCACCCCTGGAAAAGAGACCTCGGTCTCAGTGGGTCCTCCACCTAAATAAAGGATAAATAAAAACAATACATATATATAAATGTTGCAAAATTTTGCAACAAATGTTCTGTAGTTCTGTAGCACGCACATTTGTACAGTCTATGATTTGTACACCGCTTGCCGAGGCTGCTATACAAAGTATCAAGCAGCTCATTCACACATTGAATGTTGCCTTTAGGAGTCATTTTAGGTTCAGTGTCTTGCCCAGAGAAGCTTCAAGAAGAGGACTAACCAGCCAACCTACAGATTAGAGCACTGGTTCCCATGCGGTCCTGGTCATCTGATCTTGCCAAAATTAGATTTGCACATGTTGACTAAAATCATGATAAAACACTTACTGGATGGTTTATATAAAGGGCTTTGGTAAGAACAAGTGTGTGTAGACCTCTTCTGTTGGAATGCTTTCAATCAATTAAAACTATTACAATTGATGTTCATTTTTTCAGCCTCATATCTATTTGTTTTGTTTTTTTACTGATTGTGTCCTAAGGGGGCCAAACTTTTTTTTAGATAGAAGTGGGGGGGCTCCAAGGAAAAAAGGTTGGGAACCACTGGATTAGAGGACAACCCACAGCACAGCTGAGAAAGCCAAGTCAGTAATCTAATTTATAGTGACGTTTGTATGTGACACTTAATTTTACTTTCATTAAGGAACTAAATACTAATACCTGTGATGAAATGTCAATTGCTCAAATATTCAGGCAGATTCTAATAGTGCTTTCTCATGTTCAAGATAAATAATTGGCTTTTGGATTATCTAAATTATCTATAATGATATGATCCAGAAAAGCAGACAAATACTTGTACAGCCTTTTAGCATATTTATTTCAGACCATTTTTATTGTAGCCTATAAATAAATTGTATATAATACTGCATACTTTAAGTAAAAATAGATTTGTATCCTTTCTGGAAATAATATGCTACATTAAAAGAAAACATGAAAAATGATTTATAAGGTGGCCTTAAGTTTCCATTTACTTGTGTATATATATACTAGTTTCAACTTTTGACATACATGGTCACGTGACTGTTATTATTGCGGTCTGCCTTTTGATGTCGTGCACGCTCTCGATGCAGTCATTCGCCGAGCACACGTTCACTAAATTGAGACTAATTAGCCGGCTAGCAGACTTCATAAATATGACCTTTTATTGCAGACAGCGGTTAAGATTGTGACATTTCTCACTGCTGTCAGCCCACATGATGGCATTTTCCCTGGTGAGTTAGAAACAAAATGAAATTGGTGAATTGAATTAGTTTGGGCCACGTCTACCGTTATCTCATGACCTTTTGTGTGACACGAAATTAGCACCAACGTTACCTCTGGATGAAAACTTTTAATTCCTACTCAAAGTAACTCAAAAGCGGTTGAGTAGCCCTTCAGAACTAGCCCTAATTTTACGAAAGGCGAATTCAACTTGAGGTTATTTCTAGGATTATTGCAGGAATTAAGTTTCTTCTCTCCTCTGGTTTCCTCCTGCAGAGAAACGACCCTCGCAGACCGGACAGCCCAGACTCGGCGTCTCCGGCCCTGTCTACCTGCAGCAACGCAGACATCTTTCGGAGGATGAACACCATGCTGGGCAATGCTCTGGATTTCACTGGTGTGTGCACCACTCCCAACAACACCAAAGGAAAGCCAGACCTGCTGTGTGGTAAACTTCTCCATGTATTTTCCACTATGCAGCAGGTGGACCAGGCTTCAGAAACTTCCATGTTGTGTTACTTTTGATAATGCTGGTGTTTGAACACATGCTGGGTGCATGATTTAGAAATAGCCTACTGACTGGGTTGAATCCAAAACCTAGCCATGCCAGTAAACCTTTCCCCAACTGAGCAGACACCATGTAGTTTGTGATCAAATCTTGTTGTTGGCATTGAGATAATTTAAAATGTATTGTAAATGAATTAGAGTTTGTTTCCATTGCCAGTTAGACTACTCATTTAAAAAATTAAAAATAAGGTGAGAGGTCAGAGTTGAAAAATCACTTAACAACTTAACATTTCCAGGTGAAGGCCCAACCAGACCAAAAATCAAATGCATGAATTAACAATGAGGATAAGTTTAGCAATTGCAAGCAATTCCCCACATTCAAAAAGCCAATTTCCCTCTGACACCAGGCTGAGATTTTCAAATGCTGTTACTTGATTGTTTGGAGCATAAATAGGTGCTGATAAGCCCCTGTGTAATTAAATGTGAATTTAAATACCTTCCAGTTTTCCAGACATCTAAATCAAAATCAAAATGCAGAGTACATGACCTCTACATCCTGAGTTATGGCTGCAGCTCTGATGCTGTTTGATCCTCCTACTGCTGTTCAATGGTTTGATTTTTAATTGTAGCACCACATTAAGGACGGAATCCGATAAATAGATCGAGTATGTAATGTTCAATACTTGCAGTTGACTTTAAACTGTAATAGGTTTTAAATAATAATTGGATAAATTAGTTTTTCTTTTCTCTGCCAGCATTTCCATCTTTGAAAACCTTCTTCACTTTGTCATTAACATTCTGGTGCCAGCAGCTGATTCATGCTGCATCGCTGCTCTGCAGCATTGCAGCACTTCTAAGTGTTTCTTTTTTTTTTTTTACCCCAAGAGCGATATTTGCCAAGATTTAAACTCAGCAGAGAGCCTGCGTGGTGTCCTTGAACTGTTAATTTGCTCTAGGCAAGTCCACACTTGTCTCATTGTGGGAAATATTATTCAAGTAATAATATACATTGTAAGTTTTTCTCTGCTTGACATAGTAAGTTAAAAAC
Source organism: Labrus bergylta (assembly GCF_963930695.1). Classification (NCBI taxonomy): domain Eukaryota; kingdom Metazoa; phylum Chordata; class Actinopteri; order Labriformes; family Labridae; genus Labrus; species Labrus bergylta. Next base: position 12,844,701 of record NC_089197.1, read on the forward strand.
ATCCGTGTCTTTAAGTTTTACTAAAGTGGGCTGTATTTTCATGCAAAGTGAGCTAAACTTCTGCTGTGGCCTCTCTGCTCCAACACCCTGACTTGTTGTGCTGAATCAGGGCTGTAGCCTGCAGCTGGATGATTTCCAGGCCTGGAGAGGGAAGGGAGGAGCTGGCTTTGCAAATCGCTCCGTCCTCAACATCTGATCAGTCAGCTGCTTCTGCTAGAGCAAGGCTTCGAGTGCCTTTTTATTTCTTCGCTCTGTTTGCAAAAGTCAGAGGGATATAACAACCAGTGTGTATGTAAATTATTTATAGCCAGTTATTTTGCATCCTTGAGTTTTGTGTACAATAGTTATTTATAGCAGTTGTTCAATATCCTTGAGTCTGAATTTGTTTTTAAATCAAGTCTGCTGAGTCATTCACTTCATCTCCCATGCTGCCTCCCACCATGCCGTTGTAGCTCTGCCCCTAGCCTCCCCCCTCCCTCTCTCCTGCCTCTCTGTCAGCTAGTTCAGGAAACAAGACCAGACAGAGTAAGCAGTAACACGGGCAGCGCTGGCAGCTGTCTTCCCACCGACTCAGAGACGAGTTGTGCCCACCAGAGGGGAGTACTTCTATCAACAAGCCAATAGCTCCGACAGGAATTTTTCATTACACAGTTGTTAGGCAAGGCAGCAGGGAGGTGGGGAAGAGCTGATGTCATTAACAGGGGTGTGCGAGTGCATCAGCAGCCATGTCACATGCTGCTAGGTGGGTCAGTGATGCGGACGGAGATGCATGGCAGTTTCACCGAGCACAGAGGCAGCAGGTTAGCTTTCCTGTCAGCTGGGGTATGGGGAGATGAGAGGAGGAGGAGGGAAGTTTTTTTCCTTATGATTTCTCTTAAACAGAAGCAGTGTTGTAGCAAAGCCTCTTCCTGCTCTTTCCTATGTAACGCAGACTGAAGCAAGAGTTATTTTAGCTGTCTAACACTTCCTCTCTTCTCTTTTTTTCTACATCTCTGAACTGGATCTTGAAACGAAAAGAGTCGGAGCTGGCTGCAGTGGGCAGCAGGAGGATGCTCTTCCCCAACTGTGGAGGCATGCCCGGCTCCCAGGAGATACCGACATCCAGGGGCCCGCCGGGTGTCACAGACCTGGGCTTGGGCCTGCAGTCCCTCCGGCTGTCTGGTTGGGACAGACCCTGGAGCAGTCAGGATACAGACACACACTCCTCTCCCTCCCAAGTTCAGACCAGCTCTCCCTCGAGTAAGTACCACATCTGTTTACCAATATGTATTTAAATATGACCGCAAAAACTGAGACGTGCATTAATGTTTTAACACCACATGATGTCCCAGAGTGTGGTGGTTTGTTTTCAAGAGAAGTTTTTTGGCTCTTTCAGTGACCACATTCATTAAGAGTGATAACGGCGGACATTTTAACATCTGTCTGATTGTGTGCCTTGGTTTTATGCAGCTCTCATTTGTATTGAAATAAGGGCTGGTTCTGACATTAACAGCAGTCTGTGTGGGAACAAGCTGTTGCGTCACAAGGGAGGATGATGTAGCAGTTTTGCTTTACAGCATCTCTAGCAATCCAGCAGGCACAAAAACAATCCAGTGAAGCTGATTTTCCTTCCCCCCCCCAAAGGGTCTTACTTAAATATACAGTAAGCATTGTTATTTAGTAGATACCTGTTGATCTCACTGATGTCACAATGTTTTTTTAAAAGCTGAGTACTTGAGGTAAAAACAGGACTCACAGGCCTACATGGCTGGATAACATGTGTACACAGAGATCGTTTCAATGCTGGCAGACAGTTAAGAGATAAGTGTCTGTCTTTGCAGTCATACCACCCACTAACGATGCCCCTCTTGTTGTGACCCTTTTTTTTTCTTTTTAAGTGCTACAGTTTTATCATCGTACGTCAAAACAAAAACTACATATCCATTTAGAGCTTCCTAAACTGGGACAGAGCGGTGAATGCGGCCTACAGCTGAATAATCCCCAAAGCCTTGTGTTCACTGTTACAGCCCGCAGTTCATATCAGTCACTGTTGCTAGCTGAGTCACTTGGGTTATCAAGAGGAAGGAAGATGCTTGTTAATACTTCAGGAATGGCTACTCACTGGACTTTATTTGGGGAAGGAGTCAGAGGAATAGGATTCCAGTAATCTTGCCAAAGGCTAACATGTTGAGGCTTTGAAAATATTGTTTCAGATTGCTTGATTGGACAAAACATCAAATTCAAAACTGAAAGTGCTTCAAGCATTGACTCTTGCATTTTGGATTGCTCTTGGCAGCTAGCTTGCATTTTAATGTACCCTCTTCTACTTGCACATTTTTTAAAACTTTAATCAGGTCCCACAAATCAATGTGGAGCTGTAGATTCAGCACACAACTGTGTTTTTTCCTTTTTTAGTTTTCCCTTGAGACAGTCTATTTTTGTGTGCAAATTAATCAGTAAAATAAAGCTGTGGTGAGAAAATTACATTAGTACCTTGCAATTTTCAGATTCTTCTTTTCAAGGGATTAAAAGGTTTCCCTAGCTAATTATTGTCTGTTTCATATCTGGGTTTAAACCTGTGTAGGTAAAGGCTAATCAGTTGACATGTAAAAAGGACACTCATCCCACTTGGAATTGTTTGCCAGGCCTTTTGGAAAGTTTTTCTCCCAGGAGCTCTTCTGCTGGGTCAATAAAGGTGTCTTTTATTTGGACACTGGTCCCTGCAGTGGAGACACACTTAAGATCTCAGAGTCCCTTTTTTAGGTTTGTCAAAATACAAAAATGTTAAACTTAACTGAGTCTAGTCAGAATCAAACTACATCAATACCTGTTTTGATATAACAGCAAAAATCAAAGTGCTCGCCACCCAATATTGGTTGATCACTTGTGTTTAAAAACCAAATATTGCAGGACAAACATTTGTGCAATTTGCATACTGCTCTTTTTTTTTTTGGTAAAAAATATGACTACAGATCTGTAGTTTAACAATTTGGTACTTTTTGATACCATTAATAATTAAACAATTGATTAAATCATTTTAAAATCTGCAGTTACATTTTTGACAACCTTCCATGTCCCTTGGGAAAATATCCTAAATTTGAATGCTCAGCTTGAGATGCCAATTTTTGCAAAGCTCAAGTTAATTGTTTTCCTTTTGACAATGGCTACAGAAGATATGAAATGGTTCAACACATGTAGCTTATTTCAGCTTGTATACAAAACAAGCTAAAAGGTCATGTCTATCTTGTATTGATCATTTTAAATTGGCTTATCTCGGTAAGACTGTAAATGGTGTAATTGTCTGTTTCTTCAGTGCTAGGTATACTGAACAGTCCCTTCAGTAGCATCCTTGGGAAGCCCCCAGGTTACCTGCCACCTGAGTCCATGAGCATGACAGCTGACTTCTTGGAGAAGTTTCCCAGCATGGCTCGCATGGCAAACCGTCTGGACTCCAGCTCCTTCTTGGACTCTCGCTCCAGCAGCCCTGAGGACTCTGAGACCAGTGGATTCAGCTCTGGCTCAGACCACCTCTGTGATGTACTGGTAAGACACATGATGCTTGTTCTGTAGCTCCTAGTGTATGTGTTATTGTTGTTAGAGGCCTTACAGCTGGGTAATATCTTTCAGACACAATATTGAGTGTGATTAGACAGCATGGATGCCATATTTATTCTGTGGCTTAGACTTTTATATAAAACAAGCTATTATTGGAGACGGGCCTTTATTCTCAATTTAAAACCAAATACTGAGGCTGACAGAACAGGGCTAGCTTATAGATACTAGACATTAGTGTCTTTGGCATTTAGAAATATAGAGTATCTCTGATAAAAGCAGGTTTTGATCGAATCTTCATATTTGAATAGTTTATTCAAGTGAACTCTTTGACATCTATGTTTAGTTGATTTGGATACTTTTCAAGAGCACTTATAAACCACTCCAAAACAAGGATTACATGCAGTAATGAATACCATCTTTGTCTGAAGGCCACTTACCATATATTGTTTGTTTTAATCTCTTAAACTGAAGATGGCTTTTAATTTCACTAAGGACATAATCATTTCATACAGGTCATTTAATGTAAATGAAGTCTTTAAGTCTAACTGACAGTAGCTTTAAATAGTCTTAAAAAATTGTCAAAACGATGACATTTCTATGACTTGCATAGGATGGGTTATGAGAAATTAAATCTGCAGGGTGTTGATGTATGGTACTAAGGCTTTGACCTCATTCGCAGCACACAGAAACTCGAGCTTATCTTCCATTAAAAGCTAGACTCTGAGCCTGCAATTAAAAAATGCAGCAGTAGCAACATTGGTGTTGGCAGCAAGTTTTAGCAAAGTGTCTAGGTGTTCAGTGCGGCAGAGCACTGACTGTGCCGATACACCTCTGAGCATAGCACACACAGGTGTGTTTAATACACTGTGGGTTTCAATGCATGAGTCTCCAATCAGTGCATGATAAATGTGGATCTTACAGATTCTACACTAAAAAAAATGTAGAATGTGACACTTGTACTGCTTAGCTGAAGACGGATGAACGGGATGTTCAACTGGGATGTTATTGACAAGAAATAAAACTGTGTTGCAGACGTAAATGCCGCACAGAAAACGAAGTCTTGCATGGACATCATTTAATGCTAAGCTCTGTCTTCACTGGACATCATTTAATGCTAAGCTCTGTCTTCACTGGAATTATAGACCTTTACATGTTGCCACAGGCATATAAATGTCAACCATACGATGATTGCTGATGGGTTTTGAGATTGGAGAAATGTCAATATGCAGAACTTGTAAAACACTGTAGTACAGAAATAACTACAACCTCAACACTTAATACCTGGCCTTTATCCACACCTAGTTCTTATTGGTTCCAGAATAAGTTTCAATCATGATATAAAGGTTTACTTTCCAACTTTCAGAGCAGATTTTTTTTTTTTTTTTTTTTTTTTTTTTCTTCGATCAAAACAAATGCTCTCAATGTCTTTTCTTTTTTTTCTTTTTCTCTTATTTTAGGAAGTCTTTACTCCACAATACATTACATGGGGTATATTTAATTTTTTGCTATATTAATATGCTGGATGTCAAACCTTAAAGTGCCACATGCACTTGCATACTCATTAAGTGTGAAAAATATTTTCTTTGCATTTCTTTCTCTCCAGTCGAATTTGCGTATTTCTCCTCCCCTACCCTACCTGGCTTCAAACATGCAGAAGGATCTTCTGCGCCTGGGCTCTCGTCTGGACATGCAGGACTCGGGCTCTCCCCTGACCCCACCATCTAGTGCCAGCCCTGCCTCCTCAGTCATTTCCCGTCGCTGGCGTACCGGCTCTCCCTGGCCTGGAGCTGATGTTCTTGACCAGTCGGATGACGTGTTCAGTATTGAGAGGGAGGCCCGTCTGCACAGACAGGCTGCAGGTGAAATTTTTTTAATTTGACTTTACTTTTCTACACATTTTAAGTCTTACAGCTAATTCAGATGTAATAACGAACCTCTTATTCTGGGCTCTTCAGCTGTGAATGAGGCCACTTTCACCTGGAGTGGTCAGCTGCCCCCCAGAAACAACAAGGATCCTCTGTACTCCTGCAAGGTCTTTCTAGGTGGCGTGCCCTGGGACATCACAGAAGGTACCTCCTATGTTAATTTTATTTATTTATTTTTTTGTGCATGAACCCTTGTTTTATAGATGCTTATCCCAGCACACTGAGGGAGGGCAGCCTTTTCTGGAATCTTATCTTTTCATAATATAAATGTATAATGCAAGGAGATATTACTCTCAAACATTAATTGAGAGAATTTTTACATTTCAGTTTCCATTTTTTTCTGTTTAAAAAAAAAAAAAAAAAAAAGATTGTGCTATTATGTATGACATCATCTCAATTATACATCCACAATAAACAAACTGAGTTTTGTTCTTCTGGTATGAGATACATTGCTAAGGATATGGAGAAAGAATTGTCTCAAAGATGTATACATATCGACATGAGATGTATACAAAAACGTGACATACAAATAAATGTGTATTTGTAAATATATTTTCGAGATTTGAAAATAGATATGCTTGACTGTGTGGATTCTGCATTTGTGGATCGCTGACTTAAGATGAAAACAAATAAGCATTCTTGTTTATTTCTTTACCTTGAATTGACTGTGGCTTAATCCAAACACACTATAGCTGCTAGATGGCTTGATCTGTTTTGTTTGCTAGGGACACTAGACTTACAACTAGCTGCTAGCTGGATAATGTTCGCAGATGTCATGTCAACATCGGCAACAGTGACATCTGTCTGTACACTAAGTGGACTCGTGGATACTGTCTAGTAGATACAAAAATGGCACTACAACCCACAAGAAACGGTTATCACTAGTTATTACTTAACCATCCAGTTAGTCCACTGTTCGCTTCCACGTTGTTGATCCTGCAGCAGTCATAGACAGTAAATTTGGATAAAAGCCTCTGCCAAATACCTAACCATGACCAGCGGTGACTGCATAACACTGCCATCTACTGGTTGTTCAGTGGAGGGTGTGTTCGCTATTTGTGAATTGCAGTGTGCCGCAAGAATGTCTCAAAATTACATCATTGAGAGAAAAGCCCAAAAGTGATCCTCAAATGCAGAATCCACACGGTCAACCATATTTAGTTTCAAATCTTGAAAATATATTTACAAATACACTTATTTATAGAAATTAGTTATTTATTTGTATGTCATGTTTTTGTATATTTATACATATCATTTCGATATGTATAAATCTTTGAGACAATTCTATCCCCATTTAAGGATCCTAAAGTCTGTCCAAATTTAGCGAACACTTTGGTGTATATTATAGATTAAGGTGTTTGCCACAATCCCCTTTTTATAGAGTTTCCTAATGACCCTCAGTGTTAATACAAGTGAACTTAAAAAATGAAAACTAGTGTACAGAACAATTGAATTTGTCTTATTCTGATTACAGAATTACAAACCTCTTACTGTTAGTATCCTTAAGATGCTGATGGCAAATATCGAGCCTTATTCAAATCAGTTCCCATTATAAGAATATGCCTTTTTATGGAAAAAAAAAAAACAATGTTCCCCCCATTTGCTCAATAATACTTGTGTTTGTCTTCAGTCTCAGTTCTTTATCTAGTTTTAATAGGTGTGGTTGTGTAAAGTTAATCTAAAACTCATTGAAATACTGGAGACAGCTGTAAAACATAAATGTTCACACCTTCTCCTTAATTCAGCCGGCTTGATCAACACCTTCAGCGGTTACGGCCCTCTGACCGTGGAGTGGCCGGGTAAGGATGGAAAGCACCCTCGCTGTCCTCCGAAAGGTAATGTAGCCAAAGGTAACGACAAGCTGGTAGGCTATCTTTATTTACTTCATGGTTTCAGAGGGCACTGTGGTGATCACATGGGATGCTGGTGAGTTTCACTGTTGGTCACGTTAGTTTTGGGCAGTGTTACTGGGGCTTCAGTTTAGCTTGAAGACATGGTGGAAGAAGCACAAAGTAGACAAAATATCCCACAATGCATCAGATGGATAGTTAAATGCTTGTGTCTGTGAAAAAATAAATCAATGACATCGTTGGAAAGCAAATATTCTCTTGTGTTGCTAATTTCCTGTCCTGCTTTCAACAATTAACTTTAAAATTCTTAAACTATTCTTAATTTGGAAAATGACTCATTGCAAAATGAGATGTGAGCGAATCACTTGGTAAGTTATCATCACAGTAATTGTTCGTTCCTGTTGTTGCTGCCTAAAGATTGTAAGTCGTTGTGTCAGAATCCAAATTTACCTCTTAATTCTGGTGTGGGTGTTACATTTCCCTGTATCCTGAAGTACTATGCTGTATTCTAGGCTATGTTTATCTGGTGTTTGAGAATGAGAAATCTGTGCGCGCGCTGCTCCATGCCTGCTCCCAGGACCCGTTTCACCCAGAGGACAACAGAGAGTACTACTTCAAGATGTCCAGCCGCCGAATGAGATGCAAGGATGTGAGTAGAAATATGAAGTTAGAATCATGCACTCAAGTCCGTAGTAATATTTATTAAAGAGCCCTTATTATGCTCTTTTTGGGGTTCATATATTTAATCTATGTACCTACTAAAGTATGTTCACAATAGTTGGAAAAAAGTATCTGTTTTCATGTACTGCCGCTCCATGCACCGGCTCGCTTCTGACTCTCTCTAAGGCTCTGAAGTGCCCACGTTCAGAGTCCCCACGTGTGCCAAGTCTGATCTGATTGGTCGGCCTGTCCAAAACATTTTAACAGCTGATTGCAGCTGTTAATCAGCTCCTGATTTCAAAGTTCCACTTGAGAAAATTAAACTGTTTTATTATTGTAAATATATCGGGTATGTTACTGTGTTTGTCAAACACAACTTTTATAACATAAAACATTAATCCCTTAATTGACCTATGAAAATGTCATCTCCAAACCCTGGTATTGAGAACTAGAATTGTCTAAAGCTGAGTCTAACTTTAACACTATCAGAGACCAAATACTGGACCTGGACATCTCTAGTCAAACTCGTATTTTAAACATTATACCCTACTATGAAGTAATTTTTGTTCTTGTCCTGTTACAGGTGCAGGTGATCCCATGGGTGATCTCTGACAGTAACTATGTGCGTTGTCCTGCCCAGCGTTTGGACCCGAGTAAGACGGTGTTTGTTGGTGCGCTGCACGGCATGCTGAACGCTGAGGCGCTGGCCAGCATCATGAATGACCTGTTTGGAGGAGTCATGTATGCTGGCATCGACACGGACAAGCACAAGTATCCCATAGGTGAGTGGGTCAGAGTTTCTGCTTTTCATGCAGACTAAAGACAAACTGCTGCTTCATGTGTTCATGAAGTTTGATGACATCTGGGGAGGTAACGGAGGTAAACAAAAGCTTTGTTCAGACTGCACAGGAATCAGATTTCTTTCTTAAATTTGAGCCCTTAGAATCTGTTATTGGCTATTGATTAGAATTGTGTTCAGACATTACCAATAACTGCCTGAGTTGCCTCAGTCGCTTATTAAAAGTAAGTATAAATGCAAAATTGTTAATTTTATACTTTAATCTTTGAACTTTTTCCCATGCCTTCTTTTCATGAAAAAGCTTCACTTTAAACAAAGTTACTTAAGTTGTTTATGCTGTGTGTTTATTTAATATTATGTTTTCTCTAAACTGATTGTTGTAACTCTGTTTGTTTTCAGGCTCTGGACGTGTCACTTTTAATAATCAGCGCAGTTATCTGAAGGCTGTGTGCGCAGCATTTGTGGAGATCAAAACCCCAAAGTTTACAAAGAAGGTAAGACAATACTGAAGAATATGTCTTTATATGTCTATCAATCTTTATTTGTATATTGTCAATTCATACCAAATGTGAAGACACTTTGCAAAGAGCAGGTAAAATGCCTTGCGTGTATTTAATATAGAGATGGGACCGATCCGGTCTTCTATCGGTATCGGGTCCGATATTTAAGTAATTTACATATTGGCTTGACAGCGCCGATCCACGTTACTGATCAAGAAATGGTTTGGCGCTTTAAACATTCTCAGCTCGTATAGTCTCACTTCAAATTTAATTTGACAAGAAAGCAGGTAAAATACCTTACTCTTTATAATGTTATAAAGACCCAATGTTAACCCATCACAAACTCTCTTATTACATATCTAACATGAAACTTGAAGTTTAAAACTGCACAGATCTGCCTCTAAAACAAAATGCTCTGAAGTCCTCCTGAGAGTAACCTGATTAATAACTTTTCCATCAGGTCCAGATTGACCCCTACCTTGAAGACTCCATGTGTCAAATTTGTCTTCGCCAACCTGGGCCTTTTTTCTGCAGAGACCAGGTCAGTGGAAACTGTTTTAACAAGTCTTACACTGGAGGGAAAGGGGTTGATGAAGCAGGATTATTTCTACAGCACATTCTAAAACAGAGACCATACTTTCAATAATGCATAAAAACACATGCAGAAATTTTTAAAACTCACTGTCTTATAGTTTTATTTCTCTGATATTCTCCTTTATTTCACTGCTTTAACATTTAAACTGTTTTTTTTTTCTCTATTTAACAGTTTTTTTGTTCTTATTGTTTGTCGTTTTACTTCTCTCGTTTTATAGCTGTGAGACCCCATTTTATTAATTTAATCTTACTGTTTTTAGTTCTACTCCTCTCATTTTATGGCTTCTACCTCAGTTTATTGCTTTTCTCATATAGTTATTAATCGTTTCTGTCTCCTCACTAATTTTGGTCTTCATGGTCGCAATTTATGTTTCTGGGTTTTTGTGTACTGTATTCAGTGTAGTACTGGTTGGATTAGCTACATTTGTGGTTGGAGTTTCTGATGTGTTTTTTTTTTTTTTTTTTTTTGGTCCGAGTTATGGTTTGATACTTAAACCAAGTAAAAGGTAATTAAGTTCTGGGTTTTGGCAACTTTGCCAATGTTCAGGTTATTAATGCAATCCTAGGGTCGTCATGAATAACAGACGTTTTAACTTTAATAGGTAGATGTACTTGATTGATATGATCCACTCTGTCTAAATTGCAGGAATACATTTTTTTGAAGATTAGCTATTTTAAAGATAATATCTAAAAGAAGTAGAGTTATCATTTTACACATGGTATCAAACTTGTTTACAACCCTTAGTCCATTTGTTGAGGTAACGTGTAATTCACTCACTCTGTGTCGCTCCTCAGGCCTGCTTCAAGTACTACTGCCGCTCCTGCTGGCACTGGCAGCACTCCATGGACATCTTGAGCAACCACCGACCCCTCATGCGTAACCAGAAGAACCGGGACTCCAGCTAGAAGAGCAAAAGGATCTGAATCTCTGAAGGGCCAGAGGAGAAGCCCCTCTGTAAGGGGTGAGGCTGCCCGCCAAGGAGAGCACGTGTGCCAGATGCCCTCAGAACGAGGGCTCCATGGCACTCCACCAGGCACTGGGGATATCACTGTAGAAAATGTTCACTTTTTGCACTTGCTACATTTTTGCTGTTGTTCACAGTGGCACTATGCACAGTGACCTTGTTGGGAGAAACAAGGGGCCCTTCACTCTTATGCATTTTCCCAGACTTGTGGCCAGACAGAGAGATGGGAGTCAGCCCTAAGGGTGAGAAGTGGATGAAAATGCCATTTCTTTTTTTCTTTTTGTTTACATGTGTTGCATAGTGAAGAAGAGCAATCACGCAAGTCTCATTGCCGTTCATTGGCAAATGCCATACAGTGCCTTTAAATTTTTATTTTTTTTCCCCCTCCTCCCTCCCTCCCCTACCCCCAGTTGGCGTCCGTTTTTTCCTGTGCAAGGCCAACTGGTGTTTCTTACTTTTGGGAGTTGAATGTTGGGCTTCATTTAACCAGTCGCATTTCAGACATTTTTACGCAGTTTTTTACTAATTTGTACACAAACGGTTTTAAGTCATGACATGGAAATTTTGAACAGAATTCTACCAGGCGGCTGTTTATGGGAAAACCCCCCCCCCCTTTTATGTTTCCTGTTTCTCATACATTTTTTCTGTAGCGGTTTTTTCTTTTTTAATTTTGCCCTCCCAAATTTCAACTGAATGGGCACAATCGTACTTCTTTAACTTGCTTTATTGGTCCAGTTATATTAAATGTATGTAACAATAGAACTGGATAAACGTCAACAGGCAGTCCATTTCTTCTCAAGCAACTGATGGACCCTGTTGTGACTAGAGTGAATGAGCATTTGATTGTACATAGTTTTGATTTTTGCACTTTTTTAATTTGCACGTTTGGAGAGGTGGCGGTGGTTTTTAATCACTTTTGTACATCAGCAGGGGGACACGCCTATGTTAAAACAGCTGCTTGTTTCCTGTTGAATGTAAGAACTTCCACTAAGCTGATGATAAATTAACCTATCCAGAGCTTGAGTAGACCCCAGTAAATCGATTTCACGCTTTCTTATCCCATTTTGCCTTCCTGTTCCAGTTGAACATTGATGCATAATAAGCTGTGTGCCAAAGACAAAGTGTCTTTTCTTTATCCATTAAGTTTGTCATGCTGAGCTTGTTGTCCCTTTAGCCCAGCTGCTTTTTAGAGTTTTGAAAGTCTACCTCATTGTGGTCTGCCAAGTTTGCTGCTACTTACAGTTGTGGAGTATGTTCAGATTGGGCACAATAAAGGTGTTTAAGCATTATCGGCCATGTCTACACTCTTTATTTATAGAACTGTTGCTCATAAGCAAGTCGTGGTCTTATTCACTGCTTTGACAATTTCAAGTCTCACTTCTTGATTTGGAAGTCATTCTTTTAGCTCTGGGGAAGTGTTTGGTATCAATATGGCTGCTCCTTAGAGGTATTTTAATGATCTGACCAATTAGCTTAATGTGACAAGTGTTTTAACTAGTTCTATACAAACATCTTAGGACTTCTAGGGGTTGTTCACAAGAACAATTTAGTCTTGGAGCACATAATGCAGCTGATCTGTGAATCCCTTTCTTTAAATATCAACTAATTGGAGAGTTTGAATTTGTCCATGACCAACAGTAGCTATCACTTATCCAGATGCTTAATAAGGAAGTATTAGAAGTTCTTATTAAGAGTGCGCCACAGCATGAGCCAGTTCACTTATTGAGTTGTAAATATTAGTTTGCGTTTTCTATCTCTGCAGCATCTTAACCCAGTTTGGGGGAAGAAACCTTTTTACATAAGAACTTTTGTAATTCTAAAAAGCTTGAGCGTCCACTTGCTCCTTGAAACAAGCGATGATGACTTGTGCGTTTAAGCTAAACTGACATGTTTTCTTGTCCCATTCATTTCATTGTATCATCAACTGTTAACTAGTGTATTATATGGATGACTTTAAACTGAATATTTAAGTCTGGGTCCCCTAACCAAAGCAGAGGTATGGATGTATTTTCTATAAATAAAGGTGATTCTAAAATAAAGTTAAAGTATTGCCAAAAAAAAGTCATAAACAGTTTAACCTCATGTGAACTCACTGTTACTATAAATGAGGCTTTGAGCCCCTGCTGAAAATTCCTTTTAATAATGCCTTCAGTGACTTGAGTCCTTAAATTATAAGCATGTCAGATTGGTTCTTAAGTCCAAATTCAAAACTTTAAAGAGAGCTGTCCCCCCCACCCCAGCCCCCTCACTAGAGTTGACACGCATGTGGAAGCTTCAGTGTTTAGTCAGCTCTGCATCAGACTCTCCATTTTCTTAAAGCATCTCCAATATTTATAGTTTTCAGTTTCTGGTCGTGAAGCTTGTTCCAAAAATGCTGAGGCTTTTAAGGTCGAGTACAATCAGTTGTATCTGAATCAGTTTTGCCTGCGAGGGGCATCCAAAACGTCCATGCAAGGTTGCCTTAAAGAGGTCATATTACGCCCTTTTTGGGGTTTGTATATTTAATCTATGTACCTACTAAAGTATGTTCACAATAGCTAAAGTTCAAAAAAGTATCTGTTTTCATGTACTCTGTAAGGCTCTGAAGTGCCCATGTTCAGAGTCCCCACGTGTGCCAAGTCTGATCTGATTGGCCGGCCTGTCGGCTCTGCCGTAATTGGTCAGTCGCTCAGCACAGTTCTCGGAAATGTCCCGCCCCTTTTACCATATTGGGAATGCAGCCACTTTGGCTCCAAGGACAGTAAAAACATTAGCACCTTAGCAGTACTGTGCTACCGCAGGCTACGGCATATCGTGGGCGTGCTACAGAAGTTAACGGGCGTGCAACATGAGCTGCAGGATTTGCTACAACGAGCCAATGGGCTTAGATCAGTGATTATCACACTGACAAGATGTCACACTGGCAAATTTTTTTCAAGGGGGGCTAGAACCGAGCGTTACATGCAGCTAATACTAAAGCTAACAGGAGGACGTAGGAGAAGCTGCGTTTCTGCGGACTTTTGCATATAGATGTGCCTAAACATGCACAGGACACTTGGAAAACACACTAAAGAGCATATAAAAAGCATAATATGACCTCTTTAAAGCCCCCTACTTTCTCCGGTCAAAACAAATACAGACCATTCATCACCACTCAAATGTAGGACAAACTGGCCGTTTCATTGTTGTCAGAAAAGCCAGCATTTAAACATAGCCGATGATAATGTACGCTCATTTTGTGATTTAATTCAGTAGATATCTTACATATTGCTCCTTTAAATTAATTTATGAATTTGAATGACTCCAAAATGGCTAAAATTAGATGTTTACAATTCCAGTTATTGTATCTTGTTGATTAAACATTTGCAGGTTATTTTGTGTTCACTTGAACTCAGAGCAGCAACACTGATTGGTCTGACCCTCACAACAAGCTGCAGACAAGCGGTGAGGTAGAATTAACTTAAAAAACTTGATTTCCTATTAAATTTATCAAAAGCTTTGCAATTAAATGAACTGCTCATGTCTGAAAGGCTGCAATGAAAAGCTCAAATTGAATAAGAGGAGAGAAAATCTTAATTATAAAGGATCTGTCTTAATTTAACAGTTTGATACTTGAAGGTTAAATATTAAATTAAACCTTGTGTTGATTATCTGGCTGTTACAAAAATAAGTGTTTTCATTTTTCTTTTACAGATTGTTTTCACTTCAAGAAAAACAAAGAGGAACTGTTATTGTTTACGCATCTTTATTGACAGCATTATTTGAACATGATTTAAAGTCCTCGTGGTGTTTTGAAGTTCATTCCAACAGTTGGCTGAGTGACTTGAAGGTTGGAAAGACCGCCGAAATCCTGCATGAGGAAGAAAAATAATCATGAGGAATGAAAGGGTTTTTCATTTGTGTGCTGAGAAGACTGAAACGCTGCTTTGATAAATCCTGATACTTCCTGTGATTGAAGTGAACTTGTGACCGATCATCCTCTTCCTGTCTGCATTGTCGGGTTGCTGACTTTGATAATACATGTATTTAGAAATCTTTAACTACTCTGATAGAAGACATTTTAATGATTACATCAGTAGTGTTTATGTTTATTTTGTCTTTAGTTAAAAGTTCAAAAACCACCCTGATGACCTTGAATCCAGGGTGAGTTCAAACAGGTATTTTCAGGGCTGATTTACAACATTTATTTTTATAGAAAGAATGTGCGACTTTCTGATCCAGTAGCGCTCGCCCTTGAGCACCAGCATGAAACCTAAACAAACAAATTGCTACACCTCCACTATTATGAAGCCTCCGCTCTTTCAACTCCTCTCCCCTCGCATTCACACAAAGTAGTCATCGATTAGAACTCACCATAATGAAGCACCATTAGGTGCAAGCGGCGGACAAAATTGTCCTTTGCTTGAGATGCAATTGTCTGTGTCCTGCGTTGTTGTGTTAGCATGCTAATGTTAGGACACTTTGGTTAACTCATAGCTTCATATTAGACATAAATTGACACAGAATGACCGAGATCTAAAGACACTTACATGACATCCAAATAAGCAGTGAGTTTGTTTTTCTTCTTCTCTCTAGTCCTTGACTAAACAGCTTTATATGGAAGGCCATCCTGTCTATGTAAACATGATGTAAACACGGCTCTGACAACAACACAGCCGGAGGGACTCAGGCTTCTCACTGATTGTAGACAGTCATGACTCAGAGAGACATTTACAGACGATATATTTGATTTCTGCTGTGTTTATGTGTAAAATGTCACACATTCTAGCTTTAAGAACATTTGTTCCTAAATCTGCTGAAGTGACTTTGTAAAATTGTGCCACAGAGAAATGTCCACAAGTCCAAAGAATTCAGAAAGAATCTTAAGGTGGAGAACTAAATCTCCATTGTGTTCTCTCTTACCAGCATCTTGAGCATTTCCTTCGTGTCTGGATCCACCTCGATGAGCTCCTGGTCCAGAGCAGAAATCTAAAAGGAGCAAAACCAAATCCAAGTTATCTCTCTGAACTTGGACTTATCTTCCATGTTAGACCTTTTAGAAATGAAAAACTGATGTGCAAGTTTACAATGTGTTCAGTCTGTCTCTGTCAGTAAAATCAGTTAGTCCACAAGATTGTCGATCAGACTTTCTGACTTCAATCTTTAGAGAATTTATCAGCTAACAAATATTCAGATTTAAAACTGCGACGATGTTTGCAGGTTTCAAAACCGAAGCAGTGAGTGAGCTGCTCATGAGTGTTAACGGACCTCTGGGACGTAGTTGTCTCTTCTCTCTCTCTCCTCCTCCTGCAGTTTGATGGAGATTCCTCTGACTGGACCGCGCTGGATTCTCTTCATCAGGTGTGTCACATACCTTAGAGACACACAGAAACACCAGCTTATTAAGCATACAAAGAAAACACCCCCACTACTATCTTCATTTAGAGTGTACGGAGACTCCAGTCATTTCAGGGTCAATACGTTTTAGACTCCATTTTTAAAACAGATGATTTCTATTCACTTCAGCAAGATGTTTTTTTTTCATATTCCCAACTGCTGGATACCAAACATACAGCTGAACACAGTTATCGACGACTTTACGGTTTATAAGCAACATTTCTGTGAATTCATAAAAAGTTAGAACACCAAGGAGAATTCAAGGTGCTTTTTTAAACTAAAAGAAAGTTTTATTTTGCAACTGCTTTACAATAAAACCTTTAATCTAGAGATGCACCGATCGATCGGGAAAATCAGGGCTGATTTTGGTTTCAAGACTTCTTTTAGTGTAAGACTCCCACAATGCCGACATTTTCACTCGTGTGACGATGAAAACAATTTGTTCAACAGGTGACTTCTCCAGCTGCCTAATAAAAATACTCTTCTCTGAATCAGTAGTTAGCTGTACAAGATGCCAGCATTAAATTGATTTGGTGCAATAAATTATCACAAGCTACTGGACATCGCTTCATCAAACATTGTTTGCAGTCGTCTGGGCTGATATTAGCCGACACTGACCCGATGCATTGCTGCATCCCCGCTACAATACATTACTGAAGATAAGTCAGCATCAATTAGCAGCAAAACAAACCATATTTTATACCCAGTTAATCTTATACATTTGAAATCAATCGACTCTGTTTTTTAAATCACCTTTTGATGTGCCACATTTTAAGTGTACAAAAGCAACAAAGCAAACTTAGTTCAATTTAAAAATCGGCACTTAAAGTCTGCTGAGTAAGAACGACCGACCTTCAGCTGTCGGCGCAAAACACCAAGTGTTGTAAGAAGACTTGATTCAAAAACACACAAATATCTGCAGAGAACAGGACAAGTCCCTTTGTTCAGAGAAGAAAACCAAACAGATGTCCACAAAGAAAACTTCCATTAAAATAATAAGCTAATTAAAGTGTGTGCTTGTTTTAATTGAGATGAACAGCTGCAGGAAACTCCATCAGTCAGGTCTCTGAGGGGATTTACTGCCTGCTGACTCACTCTGCTATTTCTCTGCACTCACCTCCTCTTTGAGTGAAACATTAAGTGGAGACTTCATTTGGACAGAAACGCTAAAGGTGCAAAACTGCAGCAAAGACAGCATTTGATATATATTATTTTGAAAGCAAGCGTATGATTTATGTCCTGTCGTCAACACTAAATAAGATGCAAGCACCAAAATCTTACTGGGATGTTTTATTTAAAAATGAACTACATGATGCTGTACTTGTGCAAAGATATTTCCAGTCCTGTTGTTGTAACACCTGCTCTATAATCCTTACAGAATAAAAATGATCACCAAGCTAAGAATGAATGATAGCCAATGAGCCAAAGGGTTTAAAATGGGCCTTTCTAGAAAGTCCTCATTTGATGTAGACCGGACTGAACAGTACAAGCACAGACTGTTTTTCTCCTAACCATATCGAACACTCTGATCTTCCTGACCATCTTGAGGGGGGTCTTCTGTGAATATTGAAGCACGCACTGCTGCAGCAATCACACAGTGTTTACAAGTCCACATCAGAGAATCTGTTAATCTTTATTTCTCTGTCTCTTCAGGTTTTCTATCGTGTCATACTGACCACTCTGTTGACCCAGAATAACCAGTTTGATGCTGTTGATGAGCTGAAAGTGAAAAGTGCTGGAAAAATCAAATCCGACTGAAAACTGTCTGAACAGCAGCAGACAGGAGGGCACGTTTTCTGCAGCACACACGATAAAAACAGCAGCACAGTCAAATTTACCCAGCAATCTTGTTGCGCAGAGGCTTGCTGGGGATGATGGCGATGTCCTCGCACACCCTCTTGTTGGTGTGGAAGTCATTACCCAGACGGGTGTAGTACTTCTCAATGATGACCCTGGAGGCCTTCTTGATCGTCTTGGTTCTGACGCGTCCCTGGAGAAATATGAAACATGAGAAATATATCACCAACAACCAGAAGTGTGTGCAAGTGTGAAGGAAAACGTGATGTTCGTCAGAAGTCAGCAAATGATTAGTGGTCAGACTGGATATAAAAGCTGGGATGTGATCATGCAGCAGTAGCCTACCTCTTAGTAATTGTCATGAAAATAAAGGCAAAGCTACCAATACACATACAGGTGGACGAAGCTACAACTATCTGTTTTATTTGTGTTTATTTAACCTTTATTTACCAAGAAGTCCCACTGCCATCAGATATCTCAGGAACACACAACAAAAACACTCAAACTCATCAAATAAACATTAAATCAAAGCAGCACATTTCTTCTTCCTAACTAAATCTATAGATTTCCATAAATAATAATAAATCACTGCAGAGAGTTTCTCCAAACTCAGTAAACCTGAGATGTCATCAACTGAGATTATATTAGTTGCGAGTCTATTTTTTTAATTTATTTTTAGAGCCTATTCACATTAATTCAATCACAAATGAGCAGACAGTTTAAACACTACATGCCCCACATTAGTCAGTCTGTTTTACTTCTTATTATAATAAAAAACATGAGTATCTTTAAACTGGATTTAAAGTCAAATCAAAGAGTCAAAATGTGATTTAAATCGACTTCTGGCTCTGACAGCTTGTGACGGGATAAACGAACATCTGCAACACAAATTAAATGTTTATTGTGCGGGTTGTTTTGGTCCGCTGAAGGTCCAAGAAGCTCCCGATGAGACCGGAGCGTTCAGCCGGTGTTTACATGTCTGTAACTCCGCTAAAGAGCGTCGATGTTCAGGGGTTAAAGGTCATCGTGCAGTTTCTGTGCAGAATAATGTTTGTAACAGTTTGCTGGGCAGACAGAGGGAGAGGATTAACAGGGATTCAGAGGACTGATGCAAGAACAGTGTTCTCCGTGTACCCACCATGTTGACTTGAACCGGCGGAAGAGAAGCACCGGATGTTCATACAGGAAGTTTATAGTTAACAGTCTCGCGGCTGGCACCACAGCTCAGACCTACAGCGACTTCTAGCGGCGGGAGGGAGGAACTGCAAGAGAAACAGACATTAAGAAATGTACTCTTTTTGTATGCATCATAAAATGAAAGTCAGTTTTATGAAATTATTTTCGGTGTATTTATTACATAATACTTTTTTTTTTTTTCAGATTTTCAGCAGAATCAGTTTTATTGGCCAGGTATGCTTAAAGACACACAATGAATTTAGCTTCGGTGAACTGTGCTCTCTGTGTACAAAAGTATAAAATTAAATATACACATAAATAAGCAAAGAAATACAGTATACAATAAGAGTGCAGTTGTGTGTAGTGCAAAAATGCTGAGGTGAGCATGATAGTAAATATGTAATTATGTAAGAGAAGGTTAATATACATGAGGTAGAGTTTTACAGTATTTACATGAAAGGTGTGCATGTGCATGAGGAGGATAATATTACTGTATTTATGAATAAGTTATTCAACATTACATGTTCATATAAGGACTAAATATTTAACTGTATTAAAAAATATCTGTATATGTATATATGTATATATGTTGGGATAAGTTGACAACATTTAAAGAAACAATAGGATATAAAAATATAGCTACAGAAGAATCCATTAAATACAACAGTGACATCAAAGACGTGTTGTAGGAGCGTTTCCTCTGACGTAAGAGACTTGTTTTTGTACATCAGTTTTGTTAAGAGCAGTAAATAAAGTCTGGTAAAAAAAGCCATCCTCATCCTGTGTTTTGCTTCATATTTCACAGACATAAAGCTACATTTTTGATAGGTTTGATAGATTATATCAAAACGTAACAAATGCAAGTCTATGGGACACGTATCTATACTCTTAAGAAACGCAGCCTAGTGACTTAAGGTCATTAATCATTCATTTTGATCCTTCACTTTTATCATTACTAGGCCTGCACTTATTGGCATAGGGTCGTTCATGTAACTGTGACAACGTATCTCTGCCATTGTGGCCTTCTTTTATTTCTCAGGACTGATAACTGATTGTAATTTGCAACAAATAACCCAAAAGGGTTCAGAGCTACAGGACATTAAATCCAGTTTATCCCCGTTCTGTCACTACATCTTAGTCTTAACCTCAACTGAAAAATAGAGGCCATGCAACTGAATCTGAAAATACAACAATGGGAAATAATCAATTATCTTACTGCTATTGGCCAAGCTGGAAAGATTGTCCTTTCAGAAGTCCTGCCCTTACACGTAAGATGATTGTTTTTAATGAACAGGGACAAATCAAAGCTGTGTGAACATGAAACTGAAGGAGTGTCACTAAGCTGTCAGGAAGATACCACTTTTTGTCATTTGTGAACACAAGTACTGTTGCTTTCATAACCAGAGGGTGTAAAAGTTCTCCAACGTTCATGTGAATCTTCTGCATTCAGCATCTGTGTGCATTAAAAACACGAGTACAAAAATAATCTCACAACAGACATTCCCACAAGGTGGAGAGATCTTTTATTTTACATAAAAAAGGGTGCAAACTGGAGTTTCCCTTTAGGTGTGGAGGGAATAAAAAGTGATTTCATAAGGTTCGTGTGTCAAACATTTGTATTATACGAATCCAAGGAGGGAAAATAAACACAGGCATCTCCGATAAAAAGGACCTTTACCTTTCTGTAAATTAAAAATAGGAAACCATAAAAAGAAGAGACGTGGGTCCTTCATTCTTGAAGCCCTTGACTAACTCATTCAAATACATTTTTGAAGTGACATTCATATTTCAACACAATTATATTTATTTACAGTTTTTAAGATTTCTCTTAATCATAGCTCTGGAAAAAAAAAAAAAAAACAATGCGAGGGGAGGATAAACTCTTGGAGCTGTACAATTTCCACAGTCTGAGAGGGAGGGGGGGGAAGAAATCAAAGAATACATCTTTTATACTGAATCCCAACAGAAAGAACAAAGAGTATTATTGTGAACTCTGTACAATTTACAAATTTCAAATAATTATCACAATATTGCAATAAATGTCACCCTCAACCTCTCCCTCAAAAAAAATATACAGTAAATCCAAGACGATTCTACAGTACAGCAACAAGGAAAAAGTGCCAGAGAACCCAAAGAGACCGAAGCCATTCATTCACACTCAAACCGTCCTTTGCTTTGATTTACACAGCTATGTGAGCTACACACAACCAAAGCCATAAACACAAGTCTGACTGACGAGAAGTTTATCAGGAGTGATGGGAACTGAAATGGTCCACGCTGTGATAAGAAATGAAAAAAATGTTTTTTTTTTTATATCTTACATGAGAACTGGAAGCCATAACGTCTCACTGATCCAACAGGTGAGAAAGTTCACTGGAGAGATCGCTTGCTGTCGTCTCCAGATAAGCCATGCAGACAGGAACCATACAGTGTTCCTATATAGCTCTGTATGAGGCCCAGAGAGTCAAAAATAAATACATCAGAGTTATATATATCTACTGTTTCAGCCGTGAGCTAAAGAGCGAGGCGAGTTTCAGGAAGTAGCAGATGTTGCAAAGATGACCAGTCACAAATTCAACTCTGAAATACCAAACCAAGATGGCTTTCTTCTTAATTTACAACATAAGAAGTTAGAAACGGACAGAGACGACTCATAAAACACTTTCCTTTCTCTTCAACCTCTACGACAACACTTTTGGGTCGTGAATCAAGTCACATCACTCTCTGCGGTTTTTTTTTTTCTCCAAAAATGACACGTCAAGGACTAAGGTGGAATGTGATGATCGAGAAACATTCAACTTTATGATTTTCCTGGCACAGGTAAAAGGCATAGGCTAGTAGTAGTCTCAGGAAAATGGCACGCGGGAATTCAGGGGGAAACTTTGAAGGCTAAATAGTCTGGATATCCATCTCACTATACAGAATACTTTCAACTTTTCTCAGGTAGCTGGAAGGAAACAGTCAGGGTGCTGCGGAGGCTTTTTGGGGAGCTTTACAGGCAGCAGATGTCACAGGTTTGATGTCTGGAATTATAAAACAAAAAAAAAAATGAAGCATTTGAGGATATTGATTCATATACATTATGTTGAATGTTTCACAGAGACAAAAGAGTGATTTCAACCTCCAAACCAACATCCAACTACTCCTACTCTGGGTAGAAACAGAGACAAGACTCACCCAGTCATAAACACCAGCCAGCACCCGACTCCACAGGTGAGTCTGACAGACGTCACCTGTCCAACACACTCAAGAGGCACTAAGACATCTCAAACTAATGAATACCTGTCATTCAAATAGCCTGTGTTCCCACCATCCCCCTTGAATCCTATGCATGGAATCACTATGATAACAACCAGAAAATAAAGCTTAAACAAACAGAAAAGGTCCCGTAGATTTTCATATTCAAGTACTTTCAATAACACAATAACTTAGACCCCGGATTAACTGACATGTCAGGGGGTGAGAATGAACCAAAAGCTATACAGTGTAAATACACGCAACAAGCAGGTTTACATACTGATTCATCGAGAGAGTTTGCAACATCTACAACATTTTTAGAAAGGATGGAGCAAGTCCAAAATAACGCTAAATCAAACACTCCACTGAGAGCTGAATTAGGGAGGACTTGCATGTGTGAGTGTGTGCATGCGTGTGTGTTTAAAAGATAAAAAGGGGGAGGGCTCATGGCACAAAAAAAAAAAAAAGGAGTGGGCGGGGGACAAAGATGGATATAAAGTGTATTCCCTGCACCCTATAGGGAAGGCCTAGCACACGAGGCGGCTACAATTAAAGTAATAAGCACGTTTAAAGTACAGTATTAAGAAGGCAGGGTCTTGTCAGGGAAAGCCGGGGTCAACAAATGTAGTGCAGTCATGGTCTCAAGCTTTTTTTGTTACCCTCTCTTTCCCCGTAAAACCATGGCTATTTGGAATGGGGAAAAAAAAAAAATTGCATTAACAAAAAATTCACATTAGCAAGATATAAAATAAAAAAATAAAACACCTATGTACGGTAATTCACTCTGTTAGGAGGATAGGCAAGGTGACATGTTGAGGATATCGTTTTCAAGGCAGTCCTCCATGACACACACAAAAAAAATAAAATAATTAAAAGAATTGTATGGACATGTTCACTTATCCGCCCTCGCTCGTGTTAAGGTTCTCTCTCTGCATCGAGAGAACGTGCGTTTAGCAGAGTCGTCCAAACATGGAACATCGCTTTGCAGCACAGGGGTCCTCAGACTGGACACAAAGGGGGCGGGGACATCCTCACACCGTTACAGATTACTACACCCAACCTCCCATTTGGCATGTCTCTCTCTCTCTCTCTCTTGGGAATACATCTTCAGTTTTGCAAGGGAAGTCATTAACTGCACTAATACCAGCTGAAAACAGTCCGCAGCTTTGGGTTTTATTATACAGGTGACCATCAAAGTTGCGCTGTCATGAGGCCCGACTCCTTCATGTGATGATGTGTCGTGGTGGTGGACTGGTTGGTCGGTCAGTGTGTTGGGGTTAAGGCATTGGATTGTAGCGTCGAGAGGCTGTGATTCAATCTCCAGAGCACATCACGCCAGGTTCATTTGTCACTCCAAAGCATCATCCCCCAGTGTGCACTGGTGTACAGTCCTTTATTGACCATCACATTATTAAGATCATGATAATTTAAGCCTGTAGTCCACTCATTTTGGTCTCTTTCCATTTTAAAACGTCGCTCTTAACTCCTTTAAATGCAATTTCCTTCCCATGCGCAAGACAGATTACATAAAAGCCAAAGTCATTTACTTTTCTGTCCATACATTCAGTGCGTATGTTTAAGAATTAGTAAGAAAACTGGTGGCAACTTAGAGATAAATAGCATAAATAGCATCTTTTTTTTTTTTCAGCCCCGTCTATAAGTGTCTGGTAGCCGCTCAGCTCCTCATCACAAAGCAGACAGGAGCAGAAATGAGACTGTAGTGTGTTTGAACAGCGGCGTGCTAAAGAGGAGTGCTTTCACCAAGCGGCTTGAGCAGAAATCCTCCTCAGACAACGCAGTGCAGGAGGCGTCTCTGGTCTCCTGTTCTCACTGGTCCAGAACCCAGTGCCAGGGTGGGTTGACCTCTTTGGAGGAAAAAAAGTGCAGGGGCCAAAGTGTCAGACTGATGCTCTCTGTTTCAGTGTGTGAGGTGAGATTTTTATGCTCTTGGCTCCTTCCTGTGTTCGGGTTTACATTCGGTCCCATGGTAGGAAAATAAACAGAAGGGCTTTCAGTCAAAACAAGTGAGCAAACAAACTGTGGACTGCGAAGTGACAACATGATTTTGCACCAGAAAATCATTGTGTGTAAGACGATGAAGATCCCACAGGAGTCTCTTCGTTTCAATACCACAGAAGACAAACGGGCAAAAAAAAAAAGAGACAAAAACTGAAAAAATACAAAAATGCTGGGGGTCTTAAGAAAGAAAAAAAACCATCATTATCCTCTGCAAAATTCCAACAAAAAGGTTCCCAGTTTGGACGACTGGACTGCAACACATCTCGGAGGAGGGGGGGAAAAAAAAATATTCAAAAGTAATCTACCATTGAGACACAAACGTCTTGTAAATCTCAACAAACCATTTTTAACCGGTCCCTCCGGAGAACAATTCAATCAAGATCGCTCAGTCGTCTCCCGCTTTTATTCTGAATGGGACCTTATTGATTTCTGTAATCACAATTAACTGAGCCAGACACTTGAAAGGTTTCAGGCCGGTGGTGGTTGATCATTTGTGCCTCGGCGTGTTCTTCTTCCGTTTTCGCTTGAAGAAGCAGCAGCACCTTCAGAGAGAGAGAGAGAGAGAGAGAGAGAGAGACACAAAGTCAGCCCACATGTAGATGACAGAGGCTTTAGATAGAGCAAGAGAAATGACAAACACAAGCTGACTGCTTAATGTCAGTGTGCTAAATATCAAAAGGGCTCAATTTGACTCTTTTGAATCCGGATTGAAACATGTTTTGGGATCATAATAGGAAAAAAAAAACTGCAGTTGGAAAAGGGGATTATAACTGAAATCAAGGACAAGTATTTGAATTCATATTCTCCCGAACAGGAACAAGGCAGACGGGGAAATAGACAGGAATGTGCTGCAGTGGCAGAATTTCTTCGGTTTAAAAAAGGAGCGGTGTACACAAAGAGCACAAGACATGCAGAACCTGAATGGTCAATAAAAAAACATACAAAGACGAGAGAAAAGCTGTGGATCGAGACATAGGACAGTGAATGGGTGCTCTCAGATTTATTTGTTACTAATGCAGAAATGGTGCACCATGCAACAAGAGTTTTAAGAATCTGAAGCCAGATGTGCTGCTTCAAATAGTCATCTCTAGTAAATGGAAGAGAGGGCTAAAGTTAAGAACTGAGTTCATTCATATAAAAGTACTTCTTTGTTTACTATTTGCTCTGCTGTGACAACTTGGGAAGTTTAATGTCAGGCTGCTTTTTTTAAAACGGCAGCACTTCATCTGTCACTTATCAACATTGGGCGGTGGTGGAGAAGAAAAAGAGGCAGAAAATGTCACATCATTGAGAGAGTACTCAGGAGTATTTGGCTTTATTGTACCAGTTATGAGTCTAGGTAAAAATCTGTTATTAACAAGTCCACCGCGCCCAGCCTAGGCCGGTCCACTCCCTGTCCCATGAGTCTGATGTGGACTAGCAGAGAGGGACTCACCACAGGTTGAGCATTTTCACGCAGCTACAGAAAAAGAGAGAGGGAAGAGTGTAAAGAGAAAAGTACGAGAGATTAATACAGCAAGACCAAGATGATGGGACCGGGCACATGCCACACTAACATGCACACACACACACACACACCAACAGGACACAAGTGGACACAGATAGGAAACTTTTGAAAGGTTTGGCAGAAAAAGGAACATAACGACTAGTGAGGAAATACCATGTCTGCTGCCTAAAATCAGAAATCAATAACATCCTACCATTCATTTCCAACGACTAAAATAATGACAAGGTGGACCCGTCTGTTTACAAACAACACATCACTTACTTTATATTTCCTTTAGAAGATTTTTATGACGTTTGGATTCTCTAAATCAGTTTGCATTGGAACATGTAATGCCTTCATCAGTAAAGACTGAAGTCTGTAGTGCTGTCCAATAAGAGGCAATTACATATGCAAACAGGAAGTCAATGTAGCATCACAAGCTGTAGCTAAACTCCTGCAAATCAATCTAAAATGAATAAACATGTAAAACTATAAACATGTTGGTATGACGGTCATTCTTATGTACACGTGTGGAAAATTAAAGTTTGTCATTCAGACTTCACGGTAACTATTTAGAAACATTCAAAAATGCAAATCAAAGTCATGAAGTCATTAATAAATGAGTCGTTTCTGGTTAATTCACTCTCAGGTGTTGTATATTGGGTAGTTTGTATATATTTTAATGTAATGAATAATTTTCACAGTTTTTAAGTGTCAGGTTAGAAAACAGAACTATCACTAAATTTAATACTTGAATCAAAACAGGTTAAATAGGAAGAGTAGTTTTGTAGTTTCTTCTGCAGATTCAACCAGCTGAAAAACGATTTTGTTCCATTACTGAGAATGATGTAGTTGAATTTTAGATTTTGTCAATAACCCCCACCCCCTCAAAACAAAAAGTGTGTTTTTGCTCTTGCTATAAATCACCAGGAAGATGCATAAATATAAATCATTCATTATTATTACATCACAAAGTTTCCTTTATTTTACTTTTAATATTTGTTCTTTTGTTATTGTCGTTGTCAGAAGCTAAATCAGCCCATGAACGTATATTAAAGGGTAACTGAGTCAACAGCACGTTCCTCATGAAGCAGTCAGTGGTAGTAGATTTGCATTAATCACTACATGTCATTTAATCAAAAGGTAAACTTCTCTGATGAGGTATCAAAGACGCAGGCATAAAAAACACAAATCATCATATCAAACGTTTGTGCAAACGGAGCCAACAGGAGGAAAGCCTGTCATCAGGACAGAGATAGAAACACATGAATACTGAAGTGAATGAACCTCTGAGAGATTCATGAGGAGACGACTGGAAGGGAGGATTTATTTACTACGGCTTTAATGAACTTTGATGGAGAAGATTGTATGTTAGGATGAAAAAACTGGACTGAAGGGGTGCCAGTGGCCTAGTGGTTAGTTGGCCTCCCCATGTGCAGAGGCTGTGGTCCTCCAAGTGGGCCTGGGTTCAAATCCAACCTGTGGCTCCTCCCCCTCATGTCACTCCACACTCTCTCTCTCCCTGATTTCTGACTATCCACTTTCATATCTCTATATAAAAAAAAAGGCATAAAAGCCCCAAAGTAAACCTTAAAAATAATAAATAAAAAAGCTGGACTTTGTGTCAAAAAGGTTCAGTATGTGTTTGTGTAGAGTATCATAAACGTAACTAGCCTTGCAGTGTGACACTGTTTGTATAATTTAACACCAGCTTTATTTTCTTGTGTTAACGTGAGAACACATCTGTTACAGCTCACACTTTTAAACATGTCCTAAATGTTGGTGTAATTCTAAAACACAGTTTTCACAGATAAAATGTTTCAGTTTGGAGTTAAAGACCAGTGTACCTTTTTGATGACCTTCAGCTACACACCCCAAACCATACCTTGGTAATATCCTAATATTTCTTAACTGTGTTTTAAGTATGTGCTGTATACGAAAACTTCCACCACACCAAAATAATAGATTTTCTCTGAAGCTAATCGTATGTGGTGTCTGGTCTGACCTGCACCTTTGAGGTTTGCTAGGTTAAAAGTTAACATGGGTTAAATCAAAGGTGATTGTGTCCTCTCTCAATCAAAGACTCAAAGTAAGAGAAATGTCTCATCATGACGTGAACTGCTTTATAATTTTGTGAATTGTATATATTAAGTAAATTTGTATTCTTTTTTTATCGTGTCACAAATAATTTTTTTGCATACGTTTTTGCACTCAGTTATTCTCCGTCTGTCATGCGAACCACATGACGTTCAGCAAACACTGCACATTTTCCACAGTTCTATGTCGGCCATGCAGCGTGGCATCAGTCCAGCTGCTGGTGCTAAAAAAGCAACCCCAAGAAGTGTTTAGCATTAGCTGTGTGAAGGTAATTAACATGTTTCAGAAGCTAATGTGTGTTAGCGTGTGTTTCTCAGTGAGAAAGAAATGACACAGAGTGCATCATCTTTAGAAACGTGACTTAATAGACAATCTGTTGTGATCTCATTTTAATGCAACCACAAAACCTTACTGGTACTGTTATAATCATGATGATCAGCTTATTGACTGAGGAGTATTTCTTTAAAACGCTCTGGCTTCTGGAAAGTGAACGGATGTCATCAGAGGTTGACGGCTCTCACCACAGGTATGGGAGGCTTCATACTGTCCAGCTGAGAAGTTAATTTGAGTTGGCTTTTTTTCTTATCTTATTGAAATCTAATCAAGAGAACAGTGAAGAGTCAGGCAGCAGTAAAGATCAAAAACCCACAGTCAGACAGAAGAGGGGCAGGATGACAGCTGGAAGTGGGGGCTGTCACAATTACACAGCATAGCAATACGTTGGCAAGAGAGGGAGGGAGAGGGACAGAGAGAGAGAGAGGGAAAGAGAGGAAACGACAGATGGACATGGACGAGCGGTGTGGCGGGTGTGTGACACATACTTGGCCTCGTCCACCACTTCCACCTCTGCCTGAGCTGTAATCGGAGCGCTGGAATGAGCTGCCAGCGGATCGTCTACATTCAGCTCCCCGTTGGTCGAGCTGACCACCTGTAGCACAGACGGGCGTTAATTTAAATAAAGATGACGACCAGATTCAATGTGACAAACAGGTCCTGCTGGGATGGAGAGGTGATTCAGAAATGCTTCATCTCCTCAGTGGAAACACGTCAGCAGGAAAGAACAACCACTCATGAATAAGACAAAAATACAAAACATCCTGTTGGAGGTAGTGGAACGTCTACCAAAAAAAGATATTGTGTGATTACCACCACCCAACCAGAATCTGTCATTTTAAGTCTGAATATTAAATAACAAGAAGGTTCTGGTAAGAAGAGATTTAGCCTTTTTTCTTTGATTATAAACTAGTTCTCATGGGAGAATTTCTTACCAGTGTTTCTTTGTTTTTGAGTCAACCCACTATTAAGAATTTTAGTAAAAAGTCATGGACGTTTTTAGAAGGAGATAAAAAAAAGTAAATGTGTTTGCTTTGTTCTCAATAAAGGGTCAATAATATATACAGAAACTTGACTCTTCAACCTTAACCCTGACAAACACATCTAAGGACGTTAACAGGCTATTATAACGGATAGATTACTGACATTTTCCTAAATCATCCTGTACTGAGAGTCCAATCAGAGATGGAGAGACAAATTGAAACCAACCATGGGACAAGGTACATGTACATCCTGAAATTAGTTGTCTAGTGTACACTGCACACAACTTTGCAAACAAGAGGTTATACATTATGTACTTGCAAGTAGTCAAAATGAAACCTGGATGTCTCTTAAAGCATAGTGACCCTTTACGACTTAAGAACATGCACTTAGCCGGCTAAGCCAGGTCAGCCCGCCATGCAAGAGGCTTCTTGATCTTTCAAGGATTGTCCCCGCGCCATGACGGGCTGTAGGACCTGAGATCAAAATGCCACAACCTGGGCTGCTGTTTATAGAGCTCAAATCACATTTTTACCATCTGGGGTGGGTGGCACCAGATGTCATGCATATGGTGGTGCAGAAAAAAACAAAACATTTCCCAGCCAGGAGTAAAGGGTTCGGGGAAGGTGTATGGGTGTAGATCTGTCTCATACACAAAACCTGCTGAAAGAACTGAGTTCACTTATGATAAACAAAAAAGGGTGTTTTTATTACTTCGGTATGAACTGTACAGAAGTCTGAAATTATATAAGTTATATTAAATAATAGTCTATATTTATAGAAAGAAACTAAAAAACAGAGTAAAATGTGGTGAAATACAGATTCACCAATTTCTAAATGCCAGAGCTAGATTTAAAACAGGTTAAAAGTGGTTTATATGTATGATGAATCAGAGCATTGGTAGGCTTTATTCTTGTAAATGTATCTTATAATCCTGGATTTGATCCTATGAGACAGATCTGACTCCATAGAGATTGGGTGGGGGCTGCTGGGTGATCAGGTGAGGGGTGTATACCTGCACTGAGCCCCCGTGCCTGTCCGCTGCCAGGTGGGAGGTCAGATAGGACGAGTTTGCTTGCCGTGTGGGCTGCACCTCCCATGCTCCTCGTCGATCTGACACCGCAGTCTGCTCAGGTAGTTGGGGGCGTCGGTGATGGGAGTTGAAGAGGGATTCAGGGTGTGATGGGTGGGGGGTTTGGGGTGAGGGAGTGATGGAATAATTGCGTTAGGAAAGATGGGTAATCGGGTGTGTGCGAGGCCAGGTCAACATGCAAAGCAGCATGAGAAATGGAGAAAAAAAAAAATGCAAAAAAATTAAAATTAAATCAAAAATCAAAGCAAGGCTTCAGCCAGACAACTAAACCAGAGACTTCAGAGTCTGAAGCCCATTGAAGGTTAGCTCTTAAATACAAACTCTTTAATTGTTGAACAGGTATTTTATATCTTTCTTATGCAAGGAGCGTTATCTTTGTTACAGTTACAGACAGAACAAGTCATCAAGGTAGAGGTGTAGCTGAGTAACATTCAGAGGAAAGTCGCGACTGGTACTTTTCAACTAAACCTTATATGGAGGAATAAACATCCATTCTTGGATCATATCTCTGAAAACCTGCATTAGGCCCCATGTCCACCTACCGGTTTCTTCTGGGCAGAAAAGCGCTGGCTGTGTGCTAGGTAGCACTTGCATGAAGTGTTCGTGCGCTGAGAAGAAAATCGCCACAAGTCCCTCCTGTCTCTATGACAACAGTCTGTTGACAGTGACCGCTGTATGACCCACACAGCTCCATTTCATGTTTTATACTTTAGATCGTTTATTTCGGAGCAAAGAGGATGCGGGTACAAGACACGATCCGTAGGCGGCAAAACTACAGTGAACATCATATACTGTATATTTTGTATATTTTCTCCAGGCTGCCGCTGGGAACGCTCTTTCCACAATTGAAAATAGACACTGGTGCTCAGAAAAAAAACACTAGATGGACACAGGGCCTTAAAGTCAAATACAAAAACTCACCTGCTCTGATAAACACTTCAAATCATTCCTGCTTCAAGATTTCTCAGACTTTGAAATTGAATGCAGTACATACCGGTAATGTGAACATGTGAGCATTATCTTTGTCGTCATTATGAATGGTTCGTCCCAATAATCCCTCTTATTGTGGGGCAAACTGAGGGAAAACTCGATGGAAAGCTGGCTCGTAAAGCGTCTATATCGTTATGTGTTTTTGTATTGTGTTACTGTATTACACTAAAGAGTAATCTTTGTGGGTTCAACAGGTGTTCTCTTCAGTCACTTAACGGTACCTGTGTGGATCTTTAAAATACATTTTAAGGTTCATCGTTTCTTTTCTCCTCACTGAAATCAAAGCTTGAGAATTCAGAAACTCTTTCCCATCAACAACAGCAAAACCAGACTTACCTGATTTCTGATTGGTTGGTGCTGTGAGGGCCGGTCTCTGTGAGGGTGGCTCTCTCTCGTGACAGCAGATGCTCCGGAGTCTATATGGACAGACCCCACTGGTGTGGGCTGATGGGGACGGTAATCAGTTAAATGCTTGCTTAAATTGTCTCACTGACCGTTACTGTTAATAAACTCTGTGTGTTACTTACTATCTGTCTGCCAACCCAGTCGTAGGTGTAGTCAAAGGTGTATCCTTTTCTCTCAAACAGTTCAGTGAACAGAGTCCTCAGGTATTCATAGTCAGGTTTTTCAAAGAAGTCTAACCGTCTCACATATCGCAGATAGGTTGCCATTTCCTCTGAAGGAAAAAAAACGACCAAAAAAAACATTTCACATTCAATATGGATATTATACAGCAAGATTTTTTGTGTGGTTAAAACTTGCACAGAAACAGGTCAAATCACTGACAATACTATACAACAATTGTCAAATGTTACATCCTGATCTACCAGTTTGAAACAGAGATCATCGGTTTACCTGGAAAGTTCTCACAAAGGACCTCGATGGGAGTGTTTCGTTTTGTGTCTCCGATCTTCTGGTATCGTTCTTTCAACGTGTCGGCCTTCAGAAGAAAAAACAGAAAGATGTATAGACCTCATGTCCAAAGAGTAATAGTCGAGCTGCACAGAAAACAAATGTACTGATCTTTTATAATATTATAATTACTCGATCCCACACGGTCATGAAATCATGTCAGCTCTCAGACGTGTTACTGTTTCATTGATGATTGGGTCACACATGTGAGGGGTCAGCACAGTCGTGTACTTGGCATACCTTTAGTCCCTGCCAAGGTAGACTCCCACGAAGGAAATACATGAACATGTGGCCTAAAGCCTCCAGGTCATCTCGCCGGCTTTGCTCTATTTGAAGAGACATGAAAAGGTTTTACTTCAAGAATAAAGATCAAATCATCTTTATCTACAAACAATGAAGAACAGTCCATCACAAAAAGAAATCAAGTCTTACCTTTGCCTAAATGTGTATTGATGGACATATATCGGGCCGTGCCGGTTAGGCTCTTGTGCTCCCGATATGGAATGTGTTTTTTGGTCTCGGGATCGATGTATTCTTTGGCCAGGCCAAAGTCGATGATGTGGATTATGTGTTCCTTTTTATTCCCTTGTCGTCCGATGAGAAAGTTTTCAGGTTTGACATCTCTATAGATGAGGTTTTTAGAGTGCACATATTCCATCCGGGAAATCTGGTGGGAAAGTAAAACAGCAGAGTAAGTACAAAAAAAAAAAAACATCAACATGAAACAACAGAACCTATCTCATCAGAAGCAAGAAGAGCCGGCGAAATGAGAATCAAGATGCCAAAAGAAGTGGAAATTGTCATTGGAGTATACCGGTAAGTTTACTGCTTGTCAGCCTTTGACAAACAGAGATTTAAGCTCTTCCAGCTTATGCATCGACATCAGAAACATGCATTTGAAAATGAGGAGTTAAGTTTGGAAGATGTGTGCATTAACTTCTCAGGGGCCTCCAATGATAGATGACTGTGAAAGAGAAATTGAAACCAATATGTAGTGTTGTATGTAGTGTCTCGAAGTCGGTCTTGGTCTCAAGACCGGGCTCGAGGCCACTTTTTGAAGGTCTCAGTCTCGTCTCAGAATCAAAAGCATTTTTACTCGGCCTAATCTCACTGTGTTGCATTCGGATTTTAAAGCAAGACCGGTCAAGACCACCACTGATCTGCAATTTTTCCACATCATTCCTTTGATTTGAAGTTAACGCCCCTTTCTAAAAGAACAATTAACTTTAATTCATTAATAATTAGATTTTGATCCCCAGGTTATGGCCGCAGCCATCCCAGTGTTACGGTCTAAGTGAGTCGCACGCCCCCTGCACACAAGATGATGATTTTTCATGGATATTTATGGACTTGGTCTTGTCTCGGTCTTGATCCCTAAATATCTTGGCCTAGGACTAGTCTTGGTCTTGGAGCACTCTGTTCTCGGTTAGTGTGGTCTTGACTACAACACTACGAATATGAGGAATGTAACATTCAGAGCATCTTACATCTCAAGGATGAAGAGTCAGAATGAATGTTCTGTTGTATTACTTTTTATCTGTTCGTAAAATACCTTTTAAAGCCGTCTCTTGCTATCCATGAGCCTTATGGAATTGTTCAAGAAATCTTTCAAGCTATAATGACAAGCTTAGAGGCAAGACTCTAAAAGTAAAAACCCATAGAAATAGAGCAAAATGTTTCTATGACTTCCCTATTATTATAGGTCTGCAGTTAATGATCAAATGTGATTGATAAAAAGTGAACTCTAGAACACTTTATATTCACTCTTACTTTCAGCACTAGGCTGCAAAAATACCCCAAAGGTCCATTACTGTCACCCAACAAAAGCCTCTGTTGGTGACCAGCCAGAACTCAAGGCACTGAGTGAGATCAGAACAGTCCTGTAGAGATGTAGGATTACAAAAGCACCAGTGATAAGGACCAAAGCAACATCAAGTTTACAGGTGAGACATTTTTACAAGGTGCTCGTAGTCGCTACCTTCCAAGAACAGATTTGTAACTGAAAAGAAAACCAGCTCCAACACACAGGAAAATGACTGAGGCGGTGTGAGTAATAGGATCCTTTACATGGGTTTGTTTTTGAGGGATTCTGATCCCCTGAAACATTTTTTTGAAACCAGATCAAAAAAAGGAGCTTGAGTAGGAGGACAAGCTCGCAGCACTTATTGTGGGATCATACATTTATGCCAAAAAATAAAGAGGGAGATCTGCATGATAAATACAGAGGAGGAATTCTCTGATTTTCAGGCTCTACCAGCTCTGTGTTATGCTATACCATGTTTTCTGATGTGCTGTTTTGTGTGCTTCCTTACAAATCTTCAGAGGGTATCTACGTTACAAAAGCTAGGCAGATTTTTGTGCTGATGAAATGAAATGTTAGAAATTTTGAGATGTCTGAGGCGCCCAACAGACTGGGTCAGACCCCCCTCTGTGCTGCTCACACTTAATGAGACTCAGTAATGGCTCTGCTCTTTTTGACAGCTTCCAGCCAACCTGACTCTGACCGTTAATATGTGTACAGGGACAGATTGCTAATTTGCAAACAGGGTTACAGGAGATCCTACACTGCTTTCCCACTTGCTCTATTGGCATATGGCCTGTAGGCAGAACTGCTATAAAACAGTCTATTCAGAATAACTTGTTTTTACGAGGCTATCTGGTGTGTGTGTGTGTGTGTGTGTGTGTGTGTGTGTGTGTGTGTGTGTGTGTGTGTGTGTGTGTGTGTGTGTGTATATATATATATATATATGCAGAAGTACTTCACAATCTTAAACCGGTTGTATGTTTTGTGCCTTGTTTACGTCACAGAGCCAGGACATTACTTTAGACAGGCATGCATTACTGATTTGTTTAATTTTTTCCTGTATTAAATTGAAATAGCTCTCCTTTTCCATATAAATCGATGGTCAAACATACAAACTCCATCTGTTTAGAAAGACTGCAGCATTTGCTTAAGAAATCCAGAAAAATAGTACGTGTTTGTATATTTTCTTTTGTCTGATTAACAATTAAACCCTCTCGTAGTTAAGGGGGCACCATTCTTTTAAAACATTCAAGGTTTTCATAGTGAAACATCTGTAGGGAACCTCAGACAGCAGCTACTTTTACTGACAGCAACATCGCAATCATGTTGAATGATTGATGACAAATGGAAAACAAAGAATAATCATAACTGTTCAAAAAAGACGTTAGTACCAGCGAGGTGCTGAATGTTTGCCCCACTGATGATTTTGTTTGTTGGTTGTTTGGGCTGTTGCTTGTTTTATTCTACACACATTTGGAATACCAGCATTTCATTTGTTATAAACAAGTGAGTAGAAGCTATTTTGATCAACTTAATACACCATATCAAACTTACCAGCTGAATTGCTATCATGAGGACAGTCTTGAGGGAAAAAGTCCTGTCACAAAGGTCGAAGAGATCCTCCAGACTCGGGCCGAGCAGCTCCAGAACCATGGCGTTGTATTTCCCACAGGGCCCAAAGTAAAACACCTGGGGTACGCCCTCAGCTGAAACACAAGAACAAGAAAGTAAGACTTAAAATAAACAAAAGTCCAGTCCTCATTAGTTTACGTAATCTCAAGTCTTCATTGTTTTGAATAAACCACATGTAAGATGATTTATGAATAGCTTGGATGGTCGACAGTTGCAGAAAGGAAATACTAATTAGAAGAATATATTAAGAATATGTCTTTGGCTGTATATACTAGTGGGAATTTGAAGAGTTAGGGTGCCAAATGTGTTTATTATTCCTGTCTGAATAATGATGGTTCTAAGTTGATCCCAAGGTAAACGGTAAGAGGCCTCTAAATGGACAGATAGGAGGAGGGGCAGCACAAGGTTACTGAGGACAGAGTAGAGAAAGCTGCTGGGTAAACATTAACCCTACAGTGAATTACAAAGTAGGGCCTCCTAATACAACTGTGTCACTCCTGTACTGCAGGATGGAAACTAATCTTTGCACTGCCTCATATCACATCCTCCCAACTGAATCATATCCTCTCTGCTCTACTCCCTCTAATTGCTCTAAAATCCCTTCCATCTGTCACCTTGGCTCTTATTCTGCTTCTTGTTACAGTGGAGTTTTGTGTTATGTGTTTTCATTCAAATGCAGCAGTAATGATGGCAGGGCATGATGCTCTGACCCTTGTACTGCTTCTGTTTGTAATTGCTGACAAGCTGTGACTTAAATGCTGTTCAACTTTTTGAAAGGTGTTTGATATTAAAAAGGTTCATGTTGATTCACGGTTGGTCCTTTATTGCTGCAGTTTTTCATGACTTGATCTAAAAAACAACAAATGGGAATTTCTAAACATAAAACAAAAGCCTCAGCATTCTGCACACGCAGTATGAAATTCATCACAACAGTCATGCATTAATGATTATGTGTAACTGGTGATTTCTGTGTTCTTCTCTGTGATCCTGACCACATCTTGAACTTTAGTTTCAAAGAAAAGGAAACCAGGTCAAACTGTTAATTGCCTTCAGAGGAAGCATGATTCAAAGTTTGCCTCTGCTCACTGCAAGTCAGAATCCTATTAAAAAAAGGTCCCCTCAAGAAACTTCAAAGAAATGCTGCCGCTCCAATCACACAGACCTGACTTTTTCGGACTCGGCTCAGTCCTCAAAAATATTATAATTGCATAGAAGTGGAAGAAAAGGAGGAATGTCCTGATTGCTTTTCACATCCCTGGTCCTTAAGAGAGCCTTTTAATATTGAGTATCTGCACATCTGGCTAAAAAAAACAGCTGGACAAGCACAAAATCTGTAGCCTTGTTTGCGCAACTGGAGATGAACTTTCTTAATTTATATGTTCATTTGTAGCTGCATAGGTATGTTAGATATACCTTTGTGTTTTCACCTCTGGGTGAATGGTTTAATCAAAATCTAATTCCACAGATTTAAAAACACACATTAACACCTTCTGATGTTGATAAGGGGGGAGGGGGGTGCTATCAGCTGCGTGCACCCTGCTTCAAACATCCAATAGAAGGAGAGTGATTTCAGTTTGAATTATGGGTCATGTTTAACCTGGAAAAAGAAAGTCCAATATTTACTCATCTATTAGCTTTGTTTTGGTCTCCACCCTAAGAAAACAGCCTGCAGGTTGATTTGACTGTAACGTGATGCTGGGCAGGTTGTGTGCAGAGGATTTAGCACACCTTTTATAAAACAGCCGACTGGTGAGCAGGAAGCTAAGTCGATAAGAGTAAACCTATAAAGTTAAAAAATGACCTGAAGCTACATAGAGAGGAGGAGAACCGACTTAAAAGATAATGTTCAGGAAGTCTGACTACTAGTAACACCTTTCATACAACACACAGTCATCAGATTCAGAGTTTACATAAAAACATACTGATCAGGGCAGCTTGAAGAGAATGTTTTCTTCTTCCTGGCACCTTCCATTGCAGAACATTTTTTCTGAATTAGATACATTTACATTCTGTTACTATATACACACACAAGCTTAAAAACATTTTCTTCTGCACACACACACACACACAGAGTACAAATGTTGGACAAACATTTCCTTCATGTTTTTTGTGCCATGATGAAGGAGGCAGCTCTAAGAAATGACTTTGCACCATAAAGATCAGTGAGGGGAGAAAATGACTATCATAAGCTTTTTATGGTGCTCATGTAATATAAGCAGGTTTGGTAATGAGAAAGCTTAAACACTAATCCTGATGTAATGAGATAACATTTTCATATTGAAAACGTGGCAGAAGACATCTTGACTTGCCAGCTAGTTAATGGGAAAGACGCTGCAGCATGAAAGGTGGCGCGATGCTGTCAGCTAGCATACGGGCATGTAGGAGTCATGTTGTGCTCCATCCTGTGTTTCTGGAC
The DNA here is from genome assembly GCF_963930695.1 of Labrus bergylta. Classification (NCBI taxonomy): domain Eukaryota; kingdom Metazoa; phylum Chordata; class Actinopteri; order Labriformes; family Labridae; genus Labrus; species Labrus bergylta. Next base: position 12,882,856 of record NC_089197.1, read on the forward strand.
ACCATTATGCAGTTCTGTGGGTTGCTAATTGTAACATAGGAATGAGTGCCTTGAAACCACGGGTGCCTGTGGGAGGCCTTAAAACGTGTCAGATTGGAGATGTGCTGTAAATAAGTGGATAAACGCTCGTTCAATTGGAAACAAGGTTGGTCAAGCTTTTTACAAGCAAAGGAAAAGCACAGATTGTAGAACCATCATTATCTACGACAAAACCGTCCTCGTAAGAGACTGAATCTGTGTGTCCTGAACTTCAGAGTTGACTCTAATTGTACAGGGAGATTTTGATAGAAGCTTCCAATGTTCTAGGTACCACTTTTTGACTTCTTTCCTCCAATTTTCCAAAAAATAATGAGAGCAATGTGTGGGTGTAGTGCTGACTTTGTCTTGGGGATATTCTTAGTATGTCTAGTGCAAGTCAGTGAACAACGGTGGAAGCATAGACAAAATAACAGCAGTTTCAACAAAACATCCACATTTCACCTCTATTCTAAAAGTACAATTTCTCTCAAATGCTGCTGCTTTTTTGCATGTGCATATTTGAAGGATGAAAATAAATCAATTAAAAAACACTCCAAGAAATGACATCACTGTAAGCAAAAAGTATTTGGGCCCAGGTAGAGTCATTTCAAAGAGTTGAAAGGGTTAAATCAGCTTTTGCATTTCAGTATTTAGTTCATGCTTTGCATTATGTTTGCTCAAATCGTGCTCACACTGTGCAAACTAACACTCCCTTCCACACAGACATAAGTATTCAGATGCAGAGCTGTAGTTTTTCTGACTGAGTTTCAGTTGTATCATGTTGAATGTATTGAATATATAATGAGACAGTATGAGAATAACTGTCATGGTTTTATAACTGCTGTCACACACAAATGTATCAAGTCTGTCAACCATTGAGCAAGAGGATTAAAAATACATTTCACTCGTATTACTGTTATTTAATAGAAGTGCTGGCAGCAGTTCTTTACAACAAAAGGGGAACAAGATGAATGTGATGAATGAGTATGAGTCTGACTGAAAGGCACTCGCTCAGATCTCCTGGCCGGTATACTCGCTTCTCTGTGTGGGTTTTTTTTTTCGGTTACTTTGGACTCTGTGGTAGGACTACTCCTGGGCTTGTCAGTTTGATGTTGACCATCTGGTTGTTTGTGTTCTGATATTTAGAAGTTATCCGTCACAGCAGAAAAAGATGTGGAAATTATCTCAAAATCGAGCTGTCTATGCAATCTACATATCTAATCTAAAAGACTCAATGACATTGCTCCAAACATGTTGTCAACAAGGACGCCATGTTTTTTAATGAAGGAAGAACACATTGTCTGCCAGACATGACGTTGTGATTATTGTGTGTTGCCTTTCTGTGTGGAGTTTGTATGTTCTCCTCTTGCCTGTGTGGGTTTCCACCCACATTCCATAGACATGCAGGTGAGGCGAATTCGTGACTCTAAATTGGATGTAGGTGTTAGTGGATGTGTTTTTCTCAATATACTGTATATATGTGTGTGTGTGTGTGTGTGTGTGTGTGTGTGTGTGTGTGTGTGTGTGTGTGTGTGTGTGTGTGTGTGTGTGAGCCCTGTGTAAGATCAGTAACGTTTCCTTCTTGTATCCTGTACGGCACTACATTGTAAATGTATGATGAGGTGAAAATGTTTGATTAAAAAGAGTTCTGCAGTTCTACGATTTATTCTCGGCTTCTCATGTCAAACCGCCAGGCGACTGAGCCGTTGTTTGATTGGATGCTCAAATTTAGTTTTTCTGATATATTTGCTGGCTGGCTTAATATCATCTACTGCTTTCCCCAAAGCTGCACTAGTAATAGTCAATCTGATCATATGTAGAAACATTTAATTTAGAGCTGTGCTATGATGTTAGATATGTTAGAGCTGCAGAACCAAAACAGCCAGTTTGAAACTAAGGCTACACAACTCACGGCCAAATGCAACTCTCAGAACGGTTAAAATACTCAATGTCTGATTAAAAGTTTGAATGTGTTACAGAAAAGCATTTCAGAAATACTGGTGGTCCTACTGCTGTTTATTTTTTATAGGTTTTACAAATCACATGTGTTTGGGAATAACCATTTATATTTCCAATGAAAGAATAGAACCACTCAGTGTAAGTATTCAAATTCAGATTTTCCCTCTTTTAATTTACATTCACTAATGTGTCACCATAATTTTGTTTAAACTTAAAGCAAACAGAGTATTGACAGAAGTTCCGTTTCTAACGATGACTCATGTCTTTGCATTAGTGGGAACAGATATCCAGGAGGAGACCTCTGGCCTCTCTCTTCTACATGTTTGTAAAATCTGTTAAGCTGCGTCTCTGTGGGAAATGTTTACTTCCTTGGGGTTGAGATGGTCACAGAGCTGGTGTAGCGTTTCATGATGAGGACTGGCTGCTGATACCTCCAACAGTTCAGTGCCCAGCCACCCTTAAACAAACCGTCTTGATCATCTAAACAGTCCCGCCCTCTGCACAATAACGCATCACGGTGTGCTCATAAACGAAGCAAAGCAACTGACTGCACTGACACATATCCTCACATGATATATGGAAGGAGATGTTTGATTCCTTATTAAATCATCCTCATTAATAGCTGGTGACAGTTGGTTATGCACCAGATACGACACCTGATTGAGCATCTGAGTCAAAGCACATTAATTCATAAAGACGCTGTTGCACAGACACTGTGACAACCACATTGGCTGCGAGGAATGTGGCACAGCTCACAGGCAAGAAGAAATGAGGTCACGTTATCCCATCTGGAGGAGAGGACGCAGGCAGGTTAGCTGTAAGAGAGGCAGACCCACTCTCTAAATATTTAATGAGTTTCCGCACAGTTGGCCTTTTCCAGCCCATGCCTTTGCAAAACAATAGCCATTATATTCCCAGTCTGGATGTCATACATGCATGTGGAACTCCAAAAGGCACATATAGGACCATACATTCAAAATTCACTGCTTCACTTTCAAATAATGATACTTAGCCTTTTAATACTGTATGATAACCTTTATTAGTATATAGCGACATGAGAAGCAGAAAAAAGCTCATATCAATTACTACCTGCTTTTTATTTTTTTAGGCGTATTCATTCAACTACCAGTGCCATTTAATATTATTTCAACTGTTTTACAATAACAGCAACAAAAACCTACAGAGCATTGTCCCATTGTTTCCACCGTCCACACCCATTTCCTCTACCACTAAGACTAAAAAAGTTGACCCTCAATATATTCCTCTGTTGTAGTCATTTTATCCTGATAAGAATCTTTGTCAGTGTGGTTGCTGTAACAGGGATGCGTCAGAAGACCTTGACTAAGCTTTTACGACACGCTGAGATTCTCAAGGGAGCACAGTCAAGGAAAGGGAAATCAAGAAGCTGCTATTATAGTATTGTCTTTCATTTAGAACAAGGAGTAATGAAGTGATAAAAGACAGATTTCTGAAAGGAAAAACTGTAGAGCATGTGGGAGAAGACATGCATAAATATAGCACTATATCACCATTAGACACCAAGGGCCAGATAGTGGAGAGAGAAATTCCATGGATCATTGTGTGGGAACAAATTTAGAATAAAAAGCTATAAAATAACCACAGAAAGGACTGCAGTACTATCGCAGGTCATGTACCGGAAAAAACATTTTTGAAATGTGTGTCGTAGTCCTAAACAGAACGAATAAAGAACCACCACAAACACCAATCATGCACCAACATGAAAATGATGAATAATGCTGAAAATACCACGGAGTGCTAGGAATCTGATATCTAACAATGTTTACATGTTGCATATGAAATACATAACCTAATTAAATACCATCTGGTAATGTGGATCATGTGTTCACTTTTGAACATCTGGCCTCATGCAGTGAAAGTAACCGATACAGATCCCTGGATGTGTGACCAAGACTGCAGAAAAACAATAAGCCACTCCAGACCAAAGATTCACACAAGTCCATTTAAAGTATGCAAATATAACAATGCACTGGACTTCAACATTCTAAAACCAGTTTACATCAATGCTACACAGCATCACATGCCATGCCACTGTATTTGCACATTCTCTCAGCTTTAACATATTGGCAACATTCTGCAATGGTTTCCTCAGGTTGTGACTCCCTGGGCTGAACTGGACTTACTTTGAGTCCTTTGCAACATGTAGAAACAAGACCATGAATAAGACAGCCTGATACAGGAGATTTAAACAGCCCTGTGGGCAAATTCTAATTCCCCTTCCCCCCCAGCTCACTTAGTTCAAGTCTCATCCGTGCATTTGCTTGATGTGTCTATAATGAATATTTTTACTATTGGATGGTGGAAATGACCAAGTGTGATGTGAAGCTGTGAATCATACCGGTGAACTTACAGGAAACCATTACACAACCCTGCAGAGCTTTAAACCATCATCGTCTCAGAAAACAACACTGTTGTTTAGTCCACTCTCTCTGCTCTCATCGGCATGCTGCTTTCCAATGAAAAGCTTTAAAAATCAAACGAACTGCCCAGCAACAGCCTGCACTCTGAGGTAGGAATATGAACGAGAAGCTTTAGGTTCTTAGTTTACTTCCTGGAATTAGTTCCTCTGGTTCAAATGTGGTGTTGGGTGGAGACCAAACAACAAAATTCAAGATGATAGAGAACATTGCACTTTAATACTCCAAATTAATCAGTATACTAGTTGTGTTTACACACTTGCACTCTGGGAAATATCGTGGACAGCTTGCTCTGAAATCTTCCCGAGTTGCTTTTTCACTCTCAGGACGTCTTAAGAAGCAAGACATGATGAAAATAAGTCGCTGCAGAACTCAAAGATGACAGAGTCCAACAGAGTCCGACAGAGTACAACGGCGGGGCGCAATGTGAATTGACAAGAATATTAAGCGGAATCACTGAATCAATATGAGTGTACAAAGAGAGGTTGACGCTGAGCTTAGTAACATCACTTTTGCAGGGGAAAAAAAAAAGAGCAGTCTGAAAAGGGCTTTTTGACAGCTGGTTGTGAAAATGAGCATATGTTTGTTCAAGTTCAACGTGTCAAATTAATAAGGTGATAATTTATTTGTGTTCACAGCTCTGTGCAACCAAGGGACCTTTAGACTTTAGATAAAAGGAATGTATGTCACAGCTATTAAATGCCTCTATTTTAAGAGCCACTTTGTAAACATACTCTGAAAGTATGTTCAGTTTATTAGCTCAATTGGAGCTGGACCTTAGGCACGTGTTTGTTACTCTACAGTGAGCAGGACACCCCTGTCACAGCAGACACACAACATACACTACATCCTCAAACATAGCCTGCAACACTTCCTGCATGTTCTGCCGAGATAACAACAAGGAAGTCTTTACAGTGGAGCCGCAGAAAAGGTCAGCAGTTGCATCTGTTCTGTGGGTGTGTGTAAGAAGCTTTACGTCAACACCTTTCATATTCAATTGCACCCCTGGTAGGTCTAGTGTCAGGCAAGGTCACGGTTTAACAAGCTCTCAATGCACGTATGCGCTCAAACACTCATGGCAACAAAGTCCTGGAGATCACTTTAAGTTGCTGACTAGGCTTAATTTAACGTGAGTGGAGTAATCACTTGTTGTGGAAATGATGCAATCTCCTGGGCTGATCTTAGTGCCAAAACAGTCAAATCATTGTCAAGCACTAATGAATAAATAAGAAGTGTGACCTTACCTGTAGTTCCCAGTGTTTTGTAGAACCGGTACTCTAAATGCAGCTGTGGTGCCCTCGACTTCACTGGTTCCTGCACAGATCAATCACATCTAATCAGTACTCACTTAACGACAACCACAAAAACATAGACAAGTGTTTATTATTCATGAAGTCAGTAAAAAAACAAACATTGTCTTTAAGTTATGAAACATATTTTTCTTTGTTCACCCTGTGGCCTGTGAAGTGCCAACACATTTTAGATGAGTCATGGTTCATTTACAGGCAGATACTTGCATGCCATCTGATGAGATGTAATTACAGGATTTGGGAAGAACCAGGAAAAACCCTCCCATCATGTAACACTAGTAGGTCTACCAGAATAACTGACCTGCCAGTTTTCAACATATAACACCAGTATGTCTTCTGACACAAACCTCAACGAGCACACTCTTTTGCAGATTCATGTGTAATAAAAAAAAAATGAGACCCTAATCTATGTCCTCACCAAGAGAGAAGTTTAAAATGATAAGCAGTCTCCTTTTGTAGGTTTGTTCTCCAACGCTGACTCAACTCTCAATCGAACAGCTTACATCAGTTACCCCACACTCAAGCTTACAAAACCTCATACTCATGTGGAAACATTTTGAATCAGTTAAAAGGGACAAGCCGAGGTGTCCTGGATAATCTTTGGGAAACTCCCTCCACATTCCCTGCTCTGGTAACACTTCATAATAATAACCATCATCAATAAACAGTAGTTTACTTTAGCAAATAGTTCATTTAATGTTAAACAATGAAATGATGATAAAGTTGTTATGTTGATATGTTATTATGGCACACATCAGAACACTTTCTATACTGTATTAAGAATGTGTTAATGGTTACTAAATGATTCGCTAGGTTAAAGAAAATGTTTGCATCTATAATACATCTAGAATTAACCCTCCCTCTCTCTTTACAATAATAAACAGTTTCTCTGATTCTTACTGTTTTTATTATCATTTGTGACACAATATGTTATTTATATACTCATGATTCTAGTAAACTAATGACACAATTACATACATTATCGAACCACTGAAAAACATGATATAACTATTAAACAAAGTTAATTTACGATAAATAGAGTGTATTAATGATGGTTATCATAAATTGTTATTGCTGAACTGAAATTCTACACATTAAGTGAAAGATTTGATCAGAGCACCACATCAGTGTCAGAAGTCCATAATAAGCATGCAGCAGGGTGAGCAGCTGGATGGTATTTGGCTTGATTAACGTACTAGTCCTTTAGTGTGGCTACTCTATTTACTGCTCTCTAGTGTACAATCATAAAGCCATGAGTCAGCAGGCATGGTTTCTACTCCAGCAGCCACTGGAAAGACACACCCACTGGATCCCAGCATCTACACACACACACACTCACACTGGATCCCAGCATCTACACACACACACACTCACACTGGATCCCAGCATCTACACACACACACTCACACTGGATCCCAGCATCTACACACACACCCATAGTGCCACAAACACACAGACACACAGACACACACACATGCGCAAATGTTCATCTTGAATGTTATCACTTTGTTCTTCCCAGGGAAAAATACATCCTGTTTATATTTATGTGTCTATATAGCGACATTTTCTAAATCTTAATTAAAGTTACCTCTTTATGTATTGAATCAGTTGTATCAATCATTTAGCAAATTATTCTAAAACAGCAAAAGAGAAGAATTAAGCAAAGAAAGAAGCTATGCACTTACCAGTTTAATAGCTACGTACTCATTGGTGTAGAGGTTTTTACCTGAAATAAGACAGAAGAGAAATTCATAAGAGAGCCGTAAGAGGAGAGCCACACAGGAATTGAAGATGAAATTGATTATACAAGGGAAGACACTTTTTTTTTTTTTTTTTAAATGTCTTTTTTTCAAATGTGTTTTTAATTTGAAAGGTCCTTTTGGAGGCTGTGATTTAAAGTACTTTTGTGCTAGAATCGTTTCTATATTTGGTTTTCTCTGATTTATATCAATCAGAGGGACAGAATACGAGAAACATCTGGAGGTATTAAGCAATGCAGATCTATGGCACCACTATCTCCTGTCTTCAAATGACCGGAACGCTAAATCAACTCCCCATGAAATATGTGAACCTTCATGAAAATAGAATATAAAACAGGGCTGTTGTGTCAGACTGCAGTCACATTAAATGAACTGGCTCATGGGTGTAGTTACACACAGAACAGTAGTAATCTGCAGTAAGAGCTCCTACATTCACCTTGTCAATCACTCCTTTGTGTTACAAACCATTTAACAAAACAAACAGAATCAACCTACCAAGCTTCAATTCACCAAAGTTTCCACAGCCGATCTTCTTGCCCACACGGAAATTTGGCCCCACCATGAGAACCCCGGAGGAGCTGGAGGCGCCGGATGGCCGGGACGAGTGTCCGCTGCGGCTTCCCTGGGACACTTTAGTGGCCCTGGCGGGCCGCTCGCCATATTTGTCTCTCTGTTGATCCATAGTGAGAGCAGCACAGGTCAGCGGGTGCCCGGAGTGATGTACAGGAAGGCCTCCTGGGCCGGGCCCACCACAGCCACAGCGCTGGTCACTGGGAGTGCCTGGATGGCACAGTCACTCTCATGAGACACAACCTGGTACAACTAAACGATACTCCCCCCCGTTCTTTGCCTGTAACCTCTAACAGCTCTTCAACAGGCTGCTCTCTGGTCTCAACATTTGTCACAGGGAGGTGAAGGTAGAAGACCTGTAAAACAAAGGATACAGAGAGAAGACATTCACTTCAAACACTGAGCAGCATATCAAAGATGGTAGTGTTGTTCTGTGGAGCTGTCCCTATTTAAAGACTATGCACAATGTTGGTGTTAGGTAGCTGCTCACTGAACAAAAAGCTGAATGTGAGCAAATATCTAAGAAGCTTTCACAGGCACAGAAACCATTCCCACTTCACGACATTTCTTCCAAATCTACTTAAAACTTTCTGAAAAAAAAATATGACGGTAGTTGGCTTGATAGCGAAAAAACATATTACTAAGGCCTAATTAAAACGCTGGCATTGAACGCATTGCATACATCAATTTAAAGTAATTTAAGCCACTTTACATTTAGGAAAACATGTCCAATAGCTTCTAGAATAGATCAGGAATTAGACTTGAATTCTGCTCTGATGTAATATAATCAACATTAAGAGGCCTGACTGAAACAGTACGTTTAAGTTGTGTTATAACTCACAAATATAAAAGGTGAAAAAAGGCTGCAAATGGGGGGAACCCAGTGATTCAAGCTAGGAGGACTAAACTGTCCACTGTCCTGTAATTGAAAGTAAAAGAGAGAGTCTCCCACTGTGCGGTCCATATGTGAACAGCCAGGTCAGGAGAATTTCAGGAGCAGTCCTCCTGAAATTATCTAGATATTTTCAGGAGGGCATATGTGAAAACAACAGCTCTACAAAAGGTTTCAACTGATGAAATGAATAATCAGGCTCACATATGCTCCCACCAGTAATCACTCTGGATTTCAAATCACATTTTAGAAGTGAAATAACTTTGTTTTTTTTTTGGTTTTTTTTACTACACCGTCAGATAGCAAGTCTTCTTCTTCTTTGAAGCCCATCATGTGTCATAATGAATGCTCTAAATCCCTGTTTACAAGTAGACAAAGCTACACAAGGACAAGACGGGCTTACTGTAACACCACTGCTGATCTCAAGAGATAGTCATCAAGTCACAGTGGTCACAGAAAACACAGCAACCAGTTTGAACATCAACACAAATCTTAGGTCAGAGTTTGTTGTGATCATGAGGGCATCTAAGACTCTCCACCACCCACGGCTATCGCCCGGCAGACGATGTCAGTGGGGAATATTATGTAAACAATTATATAAAGCTGTGTCTGCTCACAAGGACACCATAGCTTAACTTGATGGACGTCAAACGCTCAGCAACATAAATTTAGGTCCCTATTATAAGGCGTGCGGGCAGTTTGGTGTATGATTCAGCGGTCACTAGGGCATAAGATGTTTTTTAACTGCAGGCCTCGTTGGGGACTTCCTTTTCTGTTACTCATCCTCAGACATACACTGCACTGAAGCTGCACACAAAGAGTTGCCTGTAAATTCTGTCCATAAGTTATATCGAGTCACCAAAGATATTTATAGATTTAAAAACACTGCTTCCCTTTAACAAACAACTTTTTTTTTTTTTCAACCAATGATTAAAAGAAACAACAGTTGCTTATTTTTTCATGACACCGCTGTTATTCCTCAGCATGGAAAGGCTGCTGCTGAAAAGTATTTGTGTGTGGGCTTCCAGATGACTCATGCTCGGTATGGCCTGCACAGATCTCAGCATCAAAGACAGCTAGTTTTCTCTCAAGGGCAACTGTGCACTATTGCTATTGCTATTACATAAAGCTGGAACTGGAAAACATGGCTATCAAACATGTTTGAGGCAAAGACCAATAGTGAGCTGAGCTGTAACAGTTTCCTTTTTTACAAACAATCATTTGTAGGCCACTGTCACAAGGAGTGCACCAGCATGGAGATGAGTTCATCCACGTGTTTATCCTGATTGATGACAAGCTAACCAGCTTCAAACTCCTTGGTAACAGCAGTATCCCGTATTTAATGCACTGGACCTCATTTTACCCATTCACAACAGCTGTGTTACAACGCTCATTATTTCCTGATTGCCTTAACACTTCACTGCTAATTAACAGAATTACACCTTACCAGGGATGTTTTGAACTTTGCTTCCTTGTTCATCCTTGTTTTTACTATTAAGGTTCTATTTTAGATTCAATAGGATGTTGTCAGGGATACACTGATCAGATACTAAAATTGCTCCAATACTCAGTATGCTTACATGCAGTTAAGTCGAGCTACTGTTACAGCTTCATCAGGCCTTTTATTTGGACTACTGTCCTTGTTCCTTCTTTCAGCGATAGTAGCTATTGGACCTTCTTCCTGTTGACCTGGCTAACAAGTTAGCATGTGCAAACTGTATGTTGAACGCTGAAAACTTTAGACAACTTTCAAGCTCTGAACATTTTAGAGGTGGGGGAAAAAATCGTTTCATGGAAGAAAAGCTCTGGCTGTGCGCTCAGGAGCGCTTGCATGAAGCGTTGACAAGTGAAACGCTGCCCATCCGTCCTGTCTCTATGACAACAGTCTGTTGACAACGGCCGCTGTATGACCGACGCGGCTCCATTACTTTTTACTGTATGTTTTATATTTGAGATTGTTTATTTCCTGATCAGACACGGAGAAAACAGGATATGGGTACAAGACACGATCGGTAGGCGGCGAAAATACAGGGAATGTTAAACATTTGGGAAAGAGCGCCCGGTGACATCGCCTTTCTGAAAAGATGAAAGATTTTCAACGTGAGTGCTCAGAGCGGACGCACAAAAAAGGCGCTGAGCTTGGAAAAAAAGACGCTGGGGGTTGTGCCTTTTCTCCAGGCGTCCACTTTCTGCTGTGAACTCTCCCACAGCAGGTGGAAGGTGGACACGGGGCCTTAGACACTTTTTTGCAATGATGCTCAATTTCATAGAAAGGTTACAGTTTGTCCCCAAAAGGCTGCGTAAAGACACATTTAAATACACATAACGTGGTATTTAAAGTCCTGTACATGGCCATTCACAACATAGTTATAGGCATCTGTCCAATTTTGTATGGTTGTCTGAAAGTTAGGGTGAGACAAGATTTACAGCATGGCGGCTGCTGTCAGTGAGCCCCCAGAGCACCCTGCACAAACAGATGGGTGACGTCAATCAGGCTTTGCCCATTATATTTACAGTCTATGCAAAAAAAAAAAAATTCTCTGTTTAGCTGCAAATGAGAATACAATAATATTTTTGCACCTAAAGCAAAAAAAAAAGTTGAGTAGTACTTTTTTGTACTCTCACATGCAATTGAAAGAGGTTTTCACTGGTGTTGATTTGCTAAATAAACGTTTATCATATCTGCTGCCTTGTATGAATGACTGCAGACAGTGTGAACTGTAAGCTCTATTACATTCAACTAAATGTGCACCTTCCTTGCCTGTTTAATTCACTTGCCACTGGTTATGCTTGTGAGATTACCGCAGCCTCTTTGTATCTGAGACATGTTGAGACATGCCCGAACTGAGCATTGAGATGGAAAGAGAAAAGTGGTACAAGAAACTACCGCATTTAAACTTTATAGGACAGCTAAATTACATTTTACGGAGGGTAGCAAAACCATCTGTACCCTTTAATTAGATGTATCACACTGTAAGCTGTAATGAGCCCATAGGTATTATTTTTCAACTTGTGTATCGTTTCCTCAAATATCATGAGTTGTGTGATCAATCTGTTATTTCGAAAAGGTAACAAAACTTTAAAGTGTACTTCAGACTACGTTTTCCACAGCATCTACATCTCCCAAGAAGAGACACAATCAAATCTTATTCCATTAAGCTACAGGAAGTGGAAGAAGAGACACCGTCAGCTGCAGATGTGATGCAAACCGATCAAAAGAGCAAGAACATGAATGACTACTTCTGTTAAAGTGGTGTTTCAGCTGAAACTGGGTTAGAGGTGTTGATCTAACGATGGAGGAAATGCACAAAATAAAAAACACAACACAGACGCTGAAGCCTGAGTGAATCCATATCAGTCGACCAGCTCATTAATAAAGTGAAGGACAAATTAAAGCCCACTGGACTGTTTCTGTGGACTGGAAAACATCTTGTGGTCTGTGGACAAAAGGCTTTCTGAGTGTTGATGAAACGTGGGGAATCCCCGGACTTTATCCCTGTGGAGGTGCTGTGTCTCCTGATAAATGAGGATGAGTTTGAGGATACACACCCTTTGGCACCCTACAAAAGTGATCTTGTTCTAATCTCAGAACGGAGGACATATTAAAGTTTTTAAAAGCTTCAATCCTATTACATACTATTATAGCTTAATGATCCTTCTCTCGGATCATGTATTCCAGGCTTTCTTAAAAATGTGTTCAGGAAGGAAAGCATTCAGTCGTCGTCTTGTTTTACGTTCTATATAGAGCTGCTGCTATACATGGAGAAAATCATAATCACCTAGTGCGGAGAAATTAATCGAGTTTGAAATTCAGTTGTGATTTTGTCTTCACGCGATCATGAAAAGAAGATGATCGAGATTGTTTGATCGTTGTCCTGCATGCCGTGTTGTGCTCGTTTTGTCCACAGGTTTTGTCCCGTCTGCTAAATATTTCAAAGTGTTTGTTGTTAGATTTTAACCACAAGAAAAAATCCCCACTACCTCACCACCTCATATTGTTTGTATTTATTCATTATTTTGATGCAGATGATATCAAATCAACAACTTAAATTTAAGCTTAAATCGTGATCTCAATATCAATCCAAAATAATCATATTTTTTTTGCCATGATAGAGCAGCTCTATAATATCTTTATTTTCATCCTGAGATCGCAGTTACCTGACACGAGTACTCCTTCCTGTTGGCTCCATGGATTCAGTCAGATGGTTGATTGTAAACTAAATTTCACTTTAGTGGATGAGAGCAGTTCAGTACGAGTAAGTGGGACCAACACAGAATACCAGCAAAAGAAACAATGGAAAGCTTTGTTATCCAAGGTTATAAAATGTTAACCCTCTCTTACCTGCCAACAGATTTACAACCAGACTTTACTAAGCACCTCACACAAGGGGACACACGGATGATCTGGATACAAGAAACAACTATTGCATCACACGGCCACTCTGTTGGACTAGTTCTGCCGTGCTGCAAGAAGGTGTTGTCTGTCTGCAGCCTGCCTGAATCCATGAGAATTCATCACTGTTAAAGAAAACGCTGGATTTTATCAACACAACATTATATGAAAGCATCCGTGCCAAACAGAATGGGCACAACAAGCTTTCTATTGATGAACTTGTTTCATGATCAGGAACTACAAAATCTAAATCTACTATAAAACTAAATTAATGTCACAGCCCTGATAATAAATACTTCAAACATTCTCACCCATTTCATCTTCTTAAAATTGAATTTCAAAGTACCTTACACAGCACAAGTGAACATGAACAAAGTCTCGTTGCAATATTACCATTGCATATTTTGAACATGTATATTTATGCATGTGTCACTGTGTTTCAGTAAAACTGCCTCCATGTGTCCTGTGCTCACTATGCCTCTTTAAAGCCCCAGTGTATTAGAGTAAGTATCAAACACATGAACACAACTGTTTACAGTCTAGTCACACAACCATAGCAGCAAGTCTGATTAAAAGTGGTAAAAAGATTTGTTTGATGATGCTCGCAATATGAAAAGTTAGTCATTTCAAGAGCTCAGGATAGTTGATGTTATTGGTTAATTGCTGTTTTTGAAATCCAGATGTATTTGCTGGTGTTTTTCCTTCAGTTTCACATGAATGTGGCACTGAAAACGTACTAAGGCGTTAATTAAATGCTACAAATGTTTCTATCAAAACATCTTTGGGGGAAAAAAAGAGAGTCTTCTGGCTGATTAGCATCTATTTAAAATGACTAATCTGTTGACATATTTTCATTTTTACAGAAACATAAAGGCTCAGAGTAGAGTGATTAACCTTCAGCAGAAAGATCAGCCTGAGAGGGGGCCTGCCAATAGTGCAGACACCTACTGTGGCAGTGCCAACTAACAGCTGCCTCGCTCCTTAAAGCCAGCTCTTATGAAATATGACTGGAGGGAATTTTGATTAGCCCTAATCTTCCTCCTCCTCCTCCATCAAACCATAAAGAAAACAACACATGCAATACATGGCTGCTGCAAGCACCCACATCTATGACGATGATCTCACATGTCCACCTACTGCTTTGAACCAAATTCTGAGCATTAAAGCAAAATCAGCAGAAGTGAATCTTCCCCTTTTTTATACGATATCTTATTGGCATATTATGGCAGTTTAAATTATGTTGAAAAATAAGTGAGGACCATCCACTTACTACAACTTATGTCTTTTTTTTTTTTTTTTTATCTCCACAACTTGTCAGATAGTAATGAAAAGATGGCATCCGCAAATGTCTTGTTTTGTATACAAGGGCATTCAGTCATAAAGGAAACTGTCATAACGGAGGAAAGAGAAACACAAAATATTCCCTTTTAGGAGGCTTGAGTGAAAGACTTTAAATATACATTTTTGGTTCCCACCTATTCTTCAGAAAGACTTTTTTAAAAGATGTCAGCTTTAGCCCAGTTTATAGTTCATCCACACAGATGTATTTAGAGCGGATATCTCACGAGTGGGGCTGCACAATTTAATCGCAATGTCATCATTATCACGATATGAGCATTACAAACAAACCCACTGCAAAAGTCTGAGTTTATCACATGTGCATTTTAACTACTGGATAGAAACCTGCCCATTATTTTTCATGCTTTCACACCATTTTGACACAGTCAGATTCATCTTAAATTAGTGATCAGATTCCCTCGGGTAAAACTGCTGCCAATTTTAGCGGTGAACAAAAAAACCGCCACTGTTTTTACTTTGGATTCAGGAGGAAGAAGAAGATACACGTTCATTTTTAGATTATCGCTACTATGCACTGTGTAACATTTACTTATTTAACACACTTCATATCTTTATCGCAGTACAAAACAATGTTACCACACATCACACACTTTTCTCATATCGTGCACTGCCTATAGCAAGTTCACTTTTCAATAAAATGTCAACTTCCAAACTGGTTCGTACTGCTCTCTTAAAGTATGCCACTGAGCAATTTAGTGGATGTGGGTTAATCAATCATTTTTACTAGATGCAGGGTAACTGAATACTAGCCATACATTCCCTATTGATTCAGTAATAACTTGGGACTGTGCAGCTGTGCACACCCATTTACATTTTAGATGTGCCATATCTACGCATGCATGTTTGACCATGAGGACATTTGCGTTGTGCCTACATTATTGAAGAAGCTGCAAAGTAGCTTTGACATCCTATCAAAATGCACCTCACCTCACTAACTTGACACAGTTAAGATTACTGCTTCACAACAAGTCTGCCCACAGTGACCAGACTGAGGAGGGGCCTTGGTTATATTCACATATTTTGTATCCTGTGCCTGCCTGCCTGCCTGCCTGTCTTTGCATCCCTCCTCTGTGTTGTAGCATGCATGTGGAGGAAAGGAAGCAGGAGATCCAACAAAGATGATCGATCCTTCGTATTAAAAAAAAAAAAAAAAGGGCCTCGGGGTTGAATCAAAACAAGGACGCGAGTTGGCTTACTCATGGACAAAGCGAGTGCACTGTTAGTGATGGACACATCGATTAGTAGCCAGGTTAGCTTCCCAACTATGAGACCTGAACATACAAAGCTAACCTTAGCACCAAGAGTATTTTTAGCTGTTGTGACTTAACAAATATATACATATTCTACGTAAAAAAATCGCAACACGTGTGTTTAAATGTACCTCCGAACATTAAAGACTGGAAATCACTGCTTTGGTATTCAACTAGCACCTACTTACTGATGGCTAGGTGACAGCTGGACCGGAGCGCAACAAGGAAATTAGCTTCCGTTAGCAACCAGAACATTAGCCCCAACAACCGAACAAAAAAAAAAAAAACCTGCTGTCAAATGTTGCTTCACAAACAAAAACACAACACGCTCACCTTCGCTTTGGGAGGAAACCCCGGACGATGAGTGGGGGGTGGGGGGGGGGGCGACGCTTGTTGTGTTTCACGCCAAAGAAAAATGAAATCCCTGGAGGTTTTGTGTGTTCTGGTTTTTTTTTTCTCCGTGTGTTACTTGTTGTTACTTGATGTTTCAGGCTAACAGCGGAGTCTCTCTCTCTCTCTCTCTCTCTCTCTCTCTACAGTCTTCTCTTCGTTGCTGCTGCTGCTGCTGCTGCTGTGAAAACGGTCCCAACACACCGGAAGGAGAAACACGGCACCGCCCGCTTCACGACACACGCTTCCGGGGTCACACTTGATGACGTGCTAATTAACTATTTGACCCATCAGACATGTAAAGTTTGTTTTATTTTTTTATTTATTTCAAAAACATATTTAACTTAAGGTAAACTCCGGCACATTGTCTAACCCAGGGGTGGGGGGGGGGGGGGGGGGGGGGCACATGCAGCCCCCCATCATCCCTCAACGTGGCCCTCAGGTTAATTATTTTTACACATCAATTAGTTGGAAACATGAAGAAAAACATGATGAAATCTGCCATGTAATCATGAAAAGCAGAAATATGTCCATAATAATATTTGATCACTGGTATATGTTGAGTTAAATTTGAGACATAATCGACTGTAATCGTTTAATTTCTCTCTGCATGACTGTGGTACAACACTGCCTCTCTTCTCTGCTGTTTACATTACTTGCTGCTATTTATCACACCAAGTCACTTTAATCACTTGTCATTTTATCTTGTCATTCTCTGCAAATACTGTCTCAATTCTCAATTCCCCCCTGTTAACTTCGTCATTCATTTTGTACTTGTATATACCCCCTGTTTTTATGTGTATTTTTTTTTATTTGTATTTGTATTTGTATTTGTATTTTTATTTATCTTATCTATTCTGTTTAATGTGTATTTTCAAGCATTCTTGTCTGTGCTGCTGCAACGCCCAAATTTCCCCTCTGGGGATCAATAAAGTACTATCCTATCCTATCCTAATTTGGCCCTCTGGCAGTGAGAATTAAATGAATGTGGCCCTTGCTGTCACCAAAGTTGCCCATCCCTGGTCTAACCTGTATTTCTTGGCAACATGTCGGCACTAGACCCGAAACGTTGCAAATACATGTGTTGTTTGCAAGTTAGACAGGTGTGCAGGAGTTTACCTTTAAGATTGTGATGGACACATTATTGCTCTCCGACGCACCTGTCTTATGAAATTGATGTGCAAGGCAAGGAAAGGCAATGCAAGTTTATTTTTAATATAGCACATTTCAACAACAAGGCAATTCAAAGTGCTTCACACAAGACGTCAAAAACATCATGACAGAGGAAAAAAGAAACATTAAAATTAAAGACAATTTAAAAATCACTAACAATCATAAATCTGAAAATATGTTCAAATAAAATAAAAAGCATTCAACCAAAATTAATAAAAATAAAAATATAAAAAGAGTATTATAATAAGCGTAAAAGTTACAGTTCAGTTTAAAATCATATTAAAATTGTTCAATGAAAGGCAGCTGTAAACAGGTGAGTCTTCAACCTCGATTTAAAAGAGCTGACAGTTTCAGCAGAGCAGCAGTTTTCTGGGTGTTTGTTCCAGATATGTGCAAAGGTTTTTGCTATTTTTAACGATTTTAAAAGAAAAACTAAAGCTCACCTGCATGCTGGTCTGTATCTCAAAATTGTGATGAGCGTCAGCCCTCTTACCGCCCTGTAGTGCTATAGTGGTCTTTGAGACATCAGTAGTCCATTAAAATAAATTAAATGTTTGAAAACTTAGATTGTAGTTTTTTTTTTTGGTCGTGTGCATAACACTATACATGTAACACCACCATAAAAGCTCAGTTTTATGTAGCCTAATGTGTCTTTGAACACTAAACTCTTATGCTATAGTTTTTTACAATAAATTAATATACTTTATATTTTTGAAGTATTTCCCTCCACAGCTCTAATTTCTGAGCTTTTCTAATCTCATTTTACAAATTTGTTAAGAAAAATTGTAGCAAATGACATCAGTCAGCCTTTGAATTGTTTAGGTACAGTTCTCTTGTTTAAAGTTATTGAACAGGACAGTTAAGAATCTCTTTTCTCAAGATTCCTATTTAAGGATGACAATAGAGTAGTCGACCTGCAGATTTCGATTCATTAAAATGTTTGACACAAGAGGAGCGCTGCTTTCAGGTCACAATTCTTATATTTCTGTTAATAGGGCACAAGACTTTTGGTATAAAAAGTGGATTCGCTGTTTTAAGTTTTGGGACTTGCACATCTTATCTACAACAGGAAGTGATTAGTTTCAAACCAACAGCAGAACTTTAAGTTGTGAACAACATTTCTTAAAGACACAAATTGACTACAAGAAGGCCTTTATCAATTATGAAGCACGTAGATCCGTTATTTTATGATTCATCCATGTTACTGAATTGAAATTGTTCATTCAACGAAACACAACAAACAAGTTTGAACAGAGTCCAAAGCTTAACCAATCATATTTATTTTTTTGACATCTACCTGTACAGCATTTCCAGGGAAATGTGTGTGCCAATGCAAAGTGGTTACAAAAATAAAGCACATTCTTACAGAAGTATGACATGACAGAAAAACTACACTTACAAATGCAGAATAAGAAAAGGGACCTTATCACTTGAATGTCTGTGCCTTTCTGTCATCTTCAAATCAATGTTATTAAAAAAAAAGGCTACTTATAATTTCAATCAGTGTTTGTACGACTCCATTCAAGTACTGTACATGTGTTTACATCAACAGTCATACACAGGGGCAGTTAACAATCTCTGCAGCACTTCCCAATGAGTTCCTTTGGCCTCATTTGGACAGACACAAGAGTTTCTTCAAAGTGTTTACACGGAAGAAATGGGTTCATATAATAAACATTATTCTAAGGAATACATCGTTGTAGAAAATACAAATGAGTGATTTCATTTCTCAGCCTGCACTCACTGTAACATCATATTTCTGTTATCGTCTGTAACACCTCTGACAAGACCTTAAGCTTGTCAAATCTAAATTTTAATGACTTATAGGATCTGTAATGCTTCGTATTATATACTGTTACAATGTGCTAATACTCCTGGTAAATGAGCTCAGTCATCAATAGTGGTTTCTTACCAAAGCAAACAGCTTCTTTTTTTTTTTTTTAACTGTGAAATACAGTTTAGTGCTTCAAAATAATCATCCGTCATGCATCAATCAACATGAGCTGTTAGGGGCTGGAATGATTTACATACGTCTATCTTCTAATGTAAACTATAGACAATGTTACTCTAGGGCAGTACCTCAGTGTTAGTATAAGCAACAAATAAAACAACTTATATATATCGATGTCTCAATTATAGACAAACAGTGGGCCTTTGTTTATATAGCAGGAGCAGGTTAACCCCTGTTGGATTCCTGCTTTAAACCATCTTTAAGTCAAGAATACTAAGAAGAACACTGAAGTAATGTTGTGTTTTTGCTGCGGGTTATTTTATCAAAGAACTGTACAAGTTAAGAGAATACACTATGAATAAAAAGAGACAAAAATGGATGGATGTTTGTTGTGTGTTTGAAAATTGTCCTCTCGGTTCTGGTAAAGAGGTAAAGTGTTCAAAAAAGGCAGTCGGGGTCGTTACAAAAAGTCTCCCTCTTCATTAAGCTATAGCCTTCGCCTCAGGCAGGAATGCCTCCCAAAACTTTGTAAGCTGGAGAAAGGAAGAAAAACAAACCAGTTAAAGCATGTTGTGATAATTTACATTCAATGTGTTTTAATGAATACTAAACAAATAACAACAACAGTGCTTACCCGTTGTTGAGACTGCATCATTGCCTCCAAATATTTGATTATCTGGCTCTTGAAGTCCTTGGATTTTTCTTTCTGAAAAGACAAAAGTGTTGCTGTGTTTCAAGCTCATTGCCAATATTAAGGAGGACTGAAGGAATTTCTGGCAGAATTTCACCCTCAGTCCACAGAGAGGATAAATAGTCTTATAAGGTCAAACCTCCAGCAAATCTTTTAATGTGGGACTAATCCAAAACAAAAAAGAATGTTCGAATAGATTATTTATAAAACATGAAAATAATTTTCCACAACTGAAAAAGAGAGAATAAATAAAAGAGGTAATTAATGTGCCCATAAACAGGAGAAAGAATCATCCGTCTGATAAATAAGTAACCGATAAAGACTTCAGGCTCTACTTAGAGGCAATGCAAATGTCAAGGTTTGAGAACTTTGTTTTCTGAGCTTGAAGGTCACTATGCTTTTCGTTTAAGTGCCGAGTGCTTAACGTACAGTGAACAGGCTTGAGGAGGCACATACAGTTGTGAGGCTCAATGAGTAAAGGGAGTGAGCAGTTGAAAATTGTTGTAAAATTGTTCTGTGTGCTCAGAACAGACGTCTCAAACCATCGCCTGCAGCAAAACTGGGGATTTTGTCAACACTGAAAATAACTGGATACTCAAAGTAAGTATGCAAGAACAACATAACGATGTTTGTTATTCTGATAACAATGACATTTAACACATATCAGCCTGTCTAATTCATTTGAACCAACATCCAAAAACGTAATACTAATGTGGTAAAAGCAGGAGCGGCTGTAGATCAGAATTCATTTATGACTGATTTGCCTTTTATACGTTTGTCCACAGCAGCAGGACAGTTTAAAAGGTTTGTTCTTCCCTTCATCATATCCCTGCAGACATGAAGATAACAGCAGCAGCAGGACAGACATGTTGATAGTCTGCTTCCTCCTTTTAGAGAGAGTGCAGTGCAATCACTGACTACCATCACCTTAACTCCATTAAAATATGTGCAATAGGCATTAATGTGGATTAATCCACAGGTTCTAATGGTTTAGCCAAACATGTCCAAAGGTTCAAATGAAAACAGTGATTATTACATTTATTTAACCAGGAGAACCTCATTGAGATTAAGAATCTCATTTACAAGAGTGACAAGTTGTCACATTGACATTAGAGTCTTCATCTGACAATCAATATCAGAGAACATTTTAAATCCACGTGTTCCAGAGTTATGAAAAGACATTTTGCTTTTACAAAAGATTTTTAAGCCTTTATAAAAAGAATGAACATACCTCAAACCTGAGAACCTCCTTGCGTACAGTCATGCCAATCCTGTCGAAATCTCTCTCATACTGGGTGACCCTTCCCTCCCACTAAACACACACGAGGAGGAAAAGAAAAAAACATTGAAAAAATGTTTAAAAAAACGACAACAACCACATACTTTTCCGGGCTGTGATAGTGAAATCTGAAAACATGACCTTTTATCTCTAAAACAACAGAATAGAAGCTATGTCATGAATGACCTCGGGTTCAAGTCTGACCCCCAGCCCACTCTCTCTCCCCAATTTCCTGCTCTATCCATTATCCTCTCAAATGAAGTCTATTTTCTGATCCTTTTTTTTTTTTTAAGCCCCCCACCCAAAGAGGTCAGACAATTGTGTGGGGGGAGAAACAGCCATTGCACAGATCTCGATGAATTCTAAAAGTAACTACTTTATCTGATGAAAAGCAAAACTCCATCGACATTTAATAAAGAAAAACAGGAACAATTTCTGGCTCATAAAAATAATAGTGAAATCATTGAATAAGAATATAATCCAGATAAAGGACATAAACACTTGATCAACTTTCTTATTTCTTACTTGTTGTCTTAATAGAATATTTTTGTCTCTTCTGGTCACTGAAGATTTTACTCCAGAAACAACACAATTAAACAGACAATAAACCCACATACATATCCTCTCCTTTAACAAGTAGCTGACCATTTTACCTGTGAGCAACATCAAGATGTTTGAATGAGAAACCTCTATGAATCCTCTACAATAGAAGACTGAAGGTGTTTAGCATCTGTTACCTCAGAGATCTCTTCTTTGGCCTGCTGCAGTTTGTCGGGCTTATTGGCCCACAGCAGCTTGGCCTCAGCCTCTCTCTTCTTCTGGAGAGTGCTCTGAGCCTCCTGCCATCGCTGCCACGCCCGCATGCGCTGGTCAAAGCACCCCTGTGCACATCAATGTTAGATTATAGGACTGATTTAGTCACACATCAGTCCACATACCAAACAGAGAAAAGCTGGCATGCTTGCAATAAAACTGTGACTGTAAACAAATGTAATTTATATTATTAAAAAGTTATTTAATACCATCTTCAGGTGGTTTCTGGACACTGAGGCAGATATTTAATGACGGGATTGTTGAAAAACATTTGCAAACCAATCACCCTCACATCTTTGGATCGCATTGAACACTTTGTTGAAAAATATTTTTCATTTAATAGATTCTAACACAGACGGTAAGAAAATGCCCTGATTAACTAAACCCTTTCAGTGTCTCCCCTAGGTTTACAGCGTTGGGGGGGGGGGGGGGGGGGGGGGGGGACGACGACGACACATGCTGACATGGCGACACGACGACACAAACATTTGAAGGAATCTTGGTGTTCATGGGTTACTTTTGATGACAGCTGTCCTTTTCTACCAGAAAGGTATCCTTAAATGACTTCTTTCCCTGATTTCCGACTCTATCCACTATTCTATCCCTACAATAACAGCACAATTTTTTTTTTTTTTTTTTAACTTGACCTTCGAAGGGGGGGGGGGGTGGCACTGCCTTTAACACAGTTACTTTCAGTTCTTTTTTCTTCAGTGTGCATCCCCTAGAACTACGGGGAACATAACAATGTCTAAGAACGTTTTTGGAACATAGCCGTAATTTTAAAATTCATCATGCAGATGCTTTTATCCAAAGAGACATACAGTAAGTTAATACAACACAAGCAAGGATCTAGAAAGGAGGAAACAACTTATGGTGTTAAGAGTCTTGTATCCTGGTGTAGTGAGTAAGGAAGTTGTTATTTAAAAAGACTGGTATGTGTGCATAACACTGTTTGTGTCGAGGAAAGAAGAAGAAAGAAGAATCATGCACAGGATGGACAAAGCTTCAAATCAGCTTTTCCCCCCAGAAATTTAAAAATCACAATTTGTTCCTTATTTACTTCCTCCATTACTTTATCGACCCTCCTGCTGCTGTGAGCTTACCCTCATAGCACCCAGCAGGCGGATGTAGTCGGCCAGCATCTCTTCAAAGATGAAGAAGTCACTGGATGCCTGCTCCTGATGCAGCTGCTCCATCTTGTCCTCCACCTCTGCCAGCTGGGACAGTGCCCGAGACAGGGCTGTGTTGTCCTCAGAGTTTCCCAACATGGCCATACTTTTGGCAAACACTGCTGTGTTCCCACACAGCTCTGGTTATGAGGGAGGAAACAGAGAATGTATTGACTCTTCCAAGTTTGAAATAAGCTAGCAGCTGGACTGTTGTCTTCTGTTTCCTCGGTTGAATAAGCAGAAGACGTAAAGTCAAGAAAGGCAGAAGAAGCTCACCCTTCCTGTGATTGACGAGGGAGTCGACCAAGGCATGAAGCTTCCTCAACTGCTGCTCCTCGTTCTCCACCTCCTGAAACTTGTCCTCAAACCACTGAGAAACAAAAACACATCTAATCAACCTCTTCATATCTTAGGAGGTACTCACACTAAGCTCAGTTGTCCTGTACCGAGCTGAAGAGTGATATTGTCCCCCCTCCCCATTCCCCCACTGGCCTGCACTCACACTGCTCCAGTACTAACCGAGCCTGAGCACGCTTACCTCTTGTACATAACGTTGCAAAAAAGCACAATAGGACACATACACGGCTTAACATGATCAAGCGTGATTAGTTTACAATATAGCCAGACTAAAAAATAAAATAAAATAATAAAAAAGGGAAGTGCAGTCACATAAGCGTCCGCACATCAGAGGACAACATAGAGAACATGACAGCAACTTTAGTGACTTTGTGCCTTATTTGAGTCAATTTAGTCAGATACAGCCAGAACACTTCGGTATTTCTCGATAATGAAGACTGTCAACGTTGTGCCGGGCTGAAGCACACTTCTTCCAAGCGTGCAAGGGCCAAGAAATTGTACCATGCTTGAGCACAGATCGGCGCACTCACTAGTCAAACGAACTGGACTTTAGTGGTTAAGCGTGTTTTGGCCCAGTATGGATTGCCTAGTGTGAGTGGGCCCTTTAATGGAATGCACTTTTGTCTTGCTATAATATTAAGATAGGCAGTTACAATATCACAATACATTTACATACATTTCATTTAAATATGAAAAGCAGTTTTTATATAATACGTCCTGCTCTAATAAAGGTATCCTAAACTACATCCTTGGCTTGGTGCAAATCTGCCTAAATTAAGCCCAGCTGCTTGACTCTCTCTGCAGTTACATTTTTTTTTTTACACCTCATGGCCACCTAGTATTTACTAAATAAAATGTCTGTAGCCACTCAAAACTTTCAAATATTTTACTTATGAGATTAAGTTATCTTCTATGTAAGTGTTTAATAATTGGAAAAATAGGAACACAACAAAATAGTTTTAAAACATCTAGATGTACTTGTTGTTGTTGTTGTTGTGTTTGTTGTTGTGTTTCAAGCTTTAATGTCTTGTAGCACATTGTGGATATTGATTTCATCGTGTTTAAATGTTCCGCAGCCTTCTCTGATTATTCAGAGTTTCATTAACTATCCAAGTTTTCCCATTTGATCACATTATTTTAGATTGTATCTCGACATTGAGGTCACACTCCATCCAGAGTTCCCTTACAGTGTCAGACTCATTCATCTTGATAGTCATCTTGTTGACAGCGTCTGATGCCTTATTGATCATTTTGAGGAAGCCAGCTCCACTCAGAGCCTGAGTGTTCACCGCTCGGGGAAGCTGGAAATAAAACACAAACAAAAACACATCAACTAAGTACTCATCTTGAGACAGGTAGCTTCATCTTATTCTTTAAATGGTATATAGTTTTAAAACAGCTTGTTTTTTTTAGAAAATCTTTCAAATCTTCCAATACTCACATCATCTCTCTCCAAGAACTCACGGACATCGGGATCCTGCAGTAACATTGGATGAGACACGATTCTCTGAAGATACCTACAACCAAAACATGGAGTGACAAAGTGAATAAGAAGTTAATTTAATCTCTAAAATATATCCATGAGGAGAAAAACGGTTAATGAGACCTTTGGGAGAAAATATCTGTCATACATATCTTTTTCTATTTTGGATTGTGAGGCCTTCCCTCTGAACATGTTAAACATGTCTTCAGTGTTTGAATTACATCAAGACTCCTGCATCGAAATTCAAACTCTTAAGTCCAAAGTCAACTAACCTGCACTACCTATACTTCTGTTATGTTCCCTCAGTATTTTTGTTTCATGTATAAATATTTTTTTTTTCCACTGTCTATGAAATAACTGATGATCATGACCACAAACAGTTTCTGCCACAGTTATATGATGGCTTCGTGAATATTGATGATTCATGCTTACGAGTCCTAAAGCTGTCCTCCATGATGATGCAGAGTGACCCTGCCCAATATGAGCACTACTAATCATCGCCGAATAATTTCATTGTTTAAACATGAATGGGGTCTTGCCTCTCCAAAGCTGCTCGTCTTCTCTCCAGAAACTCTACAGATGACGGGTCGTCCATTCCCACCTTCACTTTGGTCATTCCTGTGGAGCCAAACAACAGTCACCAAATGGAGACAAGAAAAGGAGACATAGGACCAACACAGGACCAAAACACGAGGACCCACCTACAACACTTTTCTCAGGTGGTGGAGGGATGATGCAGCCATGGAGAGACTGCTTGACGGACAGCTTCTCATATAAACCCAGGAAGTCACTGTAACGTCTCCTCACAGAGAAGACTTTACTCCTGAACATGGCCAAGGATGTCTGGAAGTAGAGACAACAACACAAGAAAGACACAGAACTTTAAGAACCCAATATAGTGAAAAGTTGGACGTTTTCAAAGCCATATAAAAAAAGCTAAAAAATAATACAATAAAGAATATAATACATGAAAAAGAATCAAGCTTTACAACTGACCCTGGTTGATACTTTGTAGGCCATGTATGCATTCATGCCATCTCCTAAAAAGACAGAAACAGGGAGACATGTGAAGATAGAAAATGTGGTCATGCATAAAATGTCTCTGTAGCTACATTTACAGAAAATGATCTAAAACAATTTATTCAGACTTTTTTTTTAAAATATTAACTTAGTGAACACATGGAAAAGAAAAAAAGCTGCATCTTCATTTTACAAACTAACAGTATAAATACAAAAAGACACTGACCGACTTTCTCTGGGTTTGTGACAGCAACATCCACATCAAAACTGTCCTTGGCCTCATCCTCCTCCAACTGTTATCAACAAGGACAACAAAAGACTTGAAATGTAGATTAAAGTGTTGGCGGTGCAAAAGCAATGTGCAATTGTTTCCAAGTTAGAAAATTCCGGCTCTGTCATGGCCCCTACCTGCTCCAAAGAGGTGGGCTGCAGCGCTGCAGGGCTCTGAGTGAACGAGGAGGGTGAGAGCTCCTTACGAGCAGAGCTGGCGGCTTTGTCTGTGCTCGGCTCTGTGTGGGCCTCTGGGGAAAGAAAAGGGCTTTTGATGTCTTGATCCAAAAAGAAAAGACGACTTTAGAGTATGTCAGACACGATCACACAGCGAAACCTTAGGTCAAACAATATCACCTGATTCACCCAGAACATAGGAATGCTTTGGTAAGTCACAGTAGAAAAGCTTTATTGTAGGGGGCTAGGAGCAAACCAGTGCAGGTTTGTCATTGTAAATATATATATTTATATATATTTATTTAATATATATTTAATATTATAAATGTTTCAGTATTATTTTACATTTTAGTTATAAGTGTAATTTGTACCCTAACTTCATTGAACATATCAGCTGTACAAAAAAACAGCAATTCCTTGAGTCTCCAAATGAATCCCAATGAAAGCCCATATCAAAATGCTCATTTTTACAGCATAAATAAACATGTTTACAGCCTGGTAAAAAAAAATGCATTTGGTATTAAATGCTAATTTCTTTGTTGGGACACATTGGGGAATTTTTACTAACTCATCTGTTTTGTTTTATTAAGCCCATACGAGTTATTCATATATAATTATTGATACTATCAGCATAATCAGGGGTGTTGTTGAGTTGACTGACAGGCAAGTGTGTTGTAGCTATTTGCCAGGAGGCTCAAGGCCCGCCTCCACTTCTTTCCCCGTTTCCAGATTGATCAAAAGCTAAGTTAGCATAGCATTTCAAACATGGCGACCGCCATCGTCTGGCTTCATAACGCCTCACAACCAGAGGGGTTGCATCACTGAGACTAAGCCAATGTTTCATACAGTCTGTGATAATAACAACACTTACTGTGTGTCTTCTTTTATTAGAACAAGAACTTTACATTTGAACTATGCTAACACATAAGTTAACAACTTAGAGTACAGATGCTTTCATTAACTCCAGATGGATCTAACAGTGTAGGGACAGTGAGGAGGAATACTGATTAGTTTCATTTTACACTGACAGATTTAAAAATCCATGCGAGGGATGCAAATTACTTTACTTTTGAGTCTGGGTACAAGCTCCGGAAAAGTTGGATTCTACATTTCTAATAAGTCAAATCAATCCTGCCAAGTGAACGCTCACATTAACAGGCAAAGTCTGTAAGACAGGCTTACTGCTGTACATGTGCAGTCTCCCAGCCAGAGTTAAAACCATTAGTAAATTAACTGATTAGCCTCATGAGCACTAAAGGGAATCACATGTGTAAAATCAGTGGAATGGCCCTTTAGGATCTGCATTAAAAACATGACCATGGCTTAAAATAAAGCATCTCACAAGACACTGCTGGCACTCCATGGAGAATGAGAAAAAGCCTACAAACCAGCAAACAGGTCATTGTCGTCATCCGAGTGAACGCCGTTGGATTTGGCTGCTGTGCCGCCGACCTTCTCCTCACTGAAAATGTCTGAAGGCTCTTCAGCAGCACCGTCCGGCTGGGAAACTCCTCGACTCACAGCCACAGGGTTACTCTGCAGACGGAGAAGGACAAGTTGCTTTAATGAGCCACAGACACACAGACAGAGTGCTTATCTTGTCGAGTGATAGTATGCATATCAGACATGCAGTGGAGGAATGTAACCATGTACATTTTCTCCAGTACTGAACTTCTGAGAGAATTTGATGCATGCTTAATTTACTTTACAACATTTAAGTTTTGCTATTAAATTAGAGGAAGAACTTGTATAAAATGCAACAAATAAAACAAACCAACTACATATATAAAGCTTTAGCTAAAACTTGATAAACTGATGAATACATTTTTTTTTTTTTTTTTATCATTGTCAAGTCATTTCTTAACCCTTAGAGTCACCAGAGATTAGACCCTACACTCTTCAACAACAAGGCCAAAAATGCCCCTTTTGGAATCAATGTATTTATGCAACGTACGTCAGATTTATATTTTGATCTGCACCAGAGGATTTCATGTTTGAATTATTTTTGAGTTCTCCACATTTTAAACACCAGAAAGAAAACAACCTCAGCCGGCAATTTTTGACCAACGTATGCATCTTAATGGAGGGTTAATAGAAATAATCAATTTAATTTAATTTTTAAAAAAAAACCCTGCTTCTCAAAATGTAAGAGTTTATGTGTTTGTGTAGACGTGAAAATGTCACTTTGAGCTCTGGTAAAGTTTATTTTCAGAATTTACCAAAGAGTCAGTGGACTAGTTGACTTTACATTATGAAAATATGACTTGATATGCATTAACAATCATCATCTAAGAATGAATCACATTGTAGTAACAGTCCCAGAGGACAGTTTTCTTCTGTTCTTTTTCCCCTTTTATTTTGAGGTCTTTTTTTTACTTGTTTTTTTTAAGTAAGTGCTTCTTCTTATCTTAACACTCCCTCCTGTTCAATGTAGATAAGTACAACTGAGAGGGTGGTCATCTGAGTTGTACTTTCAGCCAAGACCACCTCAAATGTCTTCATGAGAATGACAGAGACAAACAAACATTTTAAAATCTACAGTGAAGAAGCAGGTCTGCAGAGGAAACACAAACAAAAGATACAACTTCGTGTCTGGGAGTCAAACACGCCCAGTTTACTAACTTCTCCTACATTTGTGAATCAGTTTCGTTCATATTTTCATACAAAACCATACAGTTTGTGTCCTCTTTGTCAGGAGCTCTGTTGTTTTGGATGCCATGAATGCAGGTCAGATGAGATAAAAGAGGCTGAGCAAGTGGCTCCACTCTCTTATCGTGAATGCAGTCAAAACCTTCGCACACCTGTCATAATTACTCACATTTAAACTTAAAACGTACCTTATTAACGAAGATGTCCTCTCCCTCGTCGCTGTCTCCGTCTGCCATGTCAAGCGGTCCAGCGCCGGGCTCCTCTGAGGCAGGGAAAGGAGGAGGACTCCGATCTGAGCTGGCCGCCATATTCCGTGTTGTGTGTGAGAGGGAATGACGTAGGCGGAAGTTGCTGGGAAGTTGAAGTTGAGATCGGACGGCTGCAGCGACACCTGCCGGTCTGCCTTCAAAGTCTGATTCATTTAAGTTTGACGACCTTTAGTCATATTAAAAATACACACATAAAAGATAATAAGCGGAATTCATTCCTGTTTTGTGGTACAGTTGAAACACCATTTACATGAACATGTTATTTCCCACATTGCCTATTTTTGATTTGTCCACCATCCCAGTCTTTACACAGTCGTAAATGTTGCTAAACCATCTTAAGAACATAGATTTAAGTTTTTGTGCTGTATAGTCTAAATAACATTTAAAAATATATATATATATTATTAAAGGATGCAGATCAAGAATATTTTTTTTAATCTTTTCTTTGTTGACAAATTATTAATTGTATTTAACTCTCAGGTGCAGGCTAGGGGGCTTTGGACAGAAGTGTCTTCCAAATAAAATGATTGAATTGTATTTTCTTGTATACCTAAGCTTTTATTTTAACTCCATTTACAAGTAGAGTTACTTTCCTGGCAACTCACCTGATGTGACGGAAATAATCATGTAGCTTCCCCTAAGTCTAGAAACATTTCCACCAAAGTTTCCTGCCACAACACTGAGGTGAAGTGATTGAAAAAGGCAGATCCACTGCATTAGATGAATTTAAATTAAATTGATGTCTGAACTGAAATAAAATCACCTAGAATCTTACATTGTAGATGTCAGCATTTTCAAATGTCATGTCAACCTGACACCAAATGCTGAGTGAGTCACTTTTAACAGCCATCCAGGCAAAAAGCCAAATTTATCCAGACAAACTGGATGAGTGACTGGCGGAGAACACCAAACCTTCAAGCTGAAGAAAAAGAGAAAGCTATGAGTAGGTCAGTCACTGACTGACTGACTGATTGATTTATATTTGAGCGTGTACAAAGAGGCTTTGGTGCTAAAGAAAATGTGACAACGTAAAGAGAAGCCATGCTTGCCACTATCTGACATCTTTACCTTCAACAGTTGGTCAGGGTTGAAATCTATACACCCTGGCACTCCAGTCCAGATAAACACTTTATGTGTAAGAAACAACCTTGTGTTTATCTGTGATGACTTAATGGAAACCAGTCAGGACTCATCTGGGTAGACTGTACACCACTTGGCTCTCATCCAGTCTCAATGTCCACTGTCACAAAAATATGCTGACTTCTGGACAATTTATATTACTCTGAATTTCCCACAAGAGATTCAGATTCAGAAAACTTTATTTATCCCAGAAGGCCAATTCAGTTTCAAGAGGACCAACAGCAACATGCTGAAAGAGTCCACGCCCAGCTGAAGCCCACCTGACCAGGTAAAGCCTGTGTTAACAGGCAAACTATCTTGTGATATTGATATTAAAAAACAAGTTTTAAAATGACATCTGTAAATGTGTATGGATTCAGAAAACATGTTTTTTTATGCCATAACTAAAGAAGACATCCTTGAAATCTGGGTTAGACAAAAAAAGATTTTTTAATTATCTAGTTGTAAGTAGCGTTCTCTGACAAAAAAAAATACCCTCCTGCCGACTTTTCAGAGTTAAACATATCACTCACTGAATATTCACGATGGAAAATATAAACAAAGGCTGATTCTGCAGTGTGCTGTTACTTCATTTGACACATGCAGAGGTTAATTAGGCATTAAAGATGACTACTTTTGGGCCACTGATAGCCTAGTGGTTATGACGTGCCCCATGTACAGAGGGAATATCCCTCAGAGTAGTGGCCTTGGGTTCAAATCCAACTTCGGCCCTTAGCTGTATGTCATCCCCACTCTCTCCTTCCAACATTTCCTGTCTCTCTTCGGCTGTCCCATCTAATAAAGGCAAAAAGGCCAAAATAATATCTTTAAAAGAAGAAGTTTTTTTTTTTTTTTTTTTTAAGAGATGATCAGTCGTACAGATACAGAAACTTCAGTCCTGATTTCAGTCTGGTTCATGCGCGCCTAAAAACTCCTCACCGGAGCTTTAATGTCACAGAGAACACTGATGTGGAAGTGCAAGAAGTGTCTTGACCATTTTCACACTACCTGAGTAAAATAATGAATCCATTCATTGAAATTCTTGCTGACCAGTGTTTTGTTTTACTTCATCAATCATCTTAGCTCAAGCTGCTTCTTCACTCACAATGAGCAGTACGTACTTTTAATATTTGACCCATTTCTGTACTTTGAAAATATGAGGAAATATCAAACTGTCAGTGGGGGGGCATCCTTATGGTGTTTGATGAAAAGAAGACGAGCACAGGTTTTTACTTTGTTAGTATTCATAATAGTTTGTATACACAATGTATAGGAGCACCAATAAAAAAACATGTTTTTTTCAAACCTTTTTTTTTCAACATTTTTTAAAAAGCCACTGATTTTGTTTTCTACAGAAAGCAAAAAAAAAAAAGCTCTGTACATGAACAAGCAACAACAGAATTCCTCATCACGAGCTGCAAATTCAACAACTCAGCTGCTCAAATTCATATCATCTCTGAAGCAAAAAAAAAACATAAACAAAGGAAAAAAAAACCATAAAAAACAAGACCAGCTGCCTGCTGCTTACCTAGGACACTACGTTACACAAACAGCTTCTGATATTTAAAACACAAGATATGTAAGAAATGTACTTTTCAAAAATTGTGAAAAAGTGCAATACAGGTTCAACTGTTTACAACTCAATAGATTATTTCCCAAATGGAGTCCGGTCCTTTTTCTCCCGCGTTTGTTTTCAATGATTCTTTCCCAAAAAGCGAGTTCCTTGTTTGTATCCATAATTTAAAACTCTTACAGTTATATTGACATTCATGAAGATGTACATAACGAGAAACATGGTATTCACAAAAGTAGAGCAAATTACTATGATTGTAAATGACAAATTTCTTTGGGTAAGAGGGTAATGAAAAACTAGAGATGATTTTTTTTCCTTTTTTTTTTCACATTGAATTTGTGTACAGAACAAGCTTCTTGTTTTCTTTTTTTCTTCTTCATACAAAAACTACCATGTAAAAAAAATCTGGGAGTCCCATTCAAAAGGCCAACATCTTTGCATCGTGTGAGATTTGTAAAAGAACCAGGGCATCTGATGAATACAGCAAACACACTCCACCGAGGGAAAAATGCACACGTGGTTCAGCAGTACAGACGTCTGAAACCAAATATTGGTTTTTGGAAACGACACACATTCCAACAAACGTCTCGTATAAAAGATAACTCGTCTGTTACAGGTGATTGATTGATTTACTGGGTGCCGTGTGAGTTTTTTTTTTTTCTTCGAAGGAGGGGTGTGGGTCAGCGCCCTGAGTCCTGGGTACCCCTGACCTGTGAGGAGATTTGACAGCATGACTCGGAGCGACATCCACGGAGAGTCGAATCGTCCCAACATACAAACATGTTGGTAAGGCCAACATGGTCTTACCAACAGGCCAAAAATGGAGCTCCCACAACAAACTAAAGGCTGAAAAAGGAGACGTGTTAATGTACAAAGCGGGCAACACAACGCCAGAGAAGAATGTACTGTAGAAACACTTCGGGGCCTCTCTCCTCTTCAGCTTCAGGATTTACTTGTTCTCCCATTTTCATCCCAAATAATAATAATAATAATGAAATATGGGAAACATCAAAACAATGAGGCAGTTTAAAAAAAAAAACGAACACACAACATATGTACATGTTTATAAGAATATGTGTGTAAAAAAATAATACAATAACATAGAAAATAATAAAAAGTCATGGCACAACATACGACACATCGGGAGAAAACAAAGAACAGGTTGATGAATAATGTGGGTTTGTAAAGTAGGAGGGGGCTGAAATCCAATGTTCACTTCACTGAAACGGCCCAATAGATATACAAAATGCACAAAGAAAACACTAATCAAACAAACACTGTGTGTAGACTGCGCTGCATGAGCACCAACATCAAAAAACCAGCTTTTTTTTTTTTTTTTTTTTGGACTTTCTCCTTTTGACTTGACATTGAATCAACTGTCTCGAGTGAGCATTCAACGAATAAAAAAAACCTACCGCAACGTATTTTTGCTGAGGAATAAATTCACAATCTTCCGGATAAAAGCGACCAATGTTTAAAAGTTCATTGTCTCTGAGAACGGTTCTTCACAAGAAGATGAAGCGTGTCACTTTTTCTTTCCTCTCATGGCAATCTCCTTCCTGAGACTGAGCAAGGTAAGCCGAAAAAAGTTCCTAAGTTTCAGTCTAGAGTTTGTTTTTTTTTCTCTGCAAAGGGAGAGGAGAGTTATTTGGGCACAAGATGCCATTTAGTGTCCGCCAGCCTCTGGCTCCTAGGTTTATGTTTGGATGTGTTTGTTTGACTGTAAGAGTGTGTGTCTTTCTGTATGTGTGTATGTTGGTGACAGAAAAGGTGTGTCGGCGTGTAAAGGTGTGTGTGAGTGCTCATGGCGCTGTAGTGATGGCGTTCAGGTCCTTCATCAGGCCCTCGAGGTGGGCCATCTCCTCGGTCAGCTCGTCGGGCTCGTAGCTCTGAGGGAGAGGAACAGGGTTACTGCGGGGGGCGGGGGAGGGGCAGGGAGGGAGGGAGGCAAGCACCTGGAAGGAGGAAGGAAGGGAAGGAAGGGAGGAGAAAAGAAGGGAGGAAAGGAGAGGAGGAGAGGGTCAGTCAGGGATCTTCCAGAGGACAGGGGGAGTCGTATGGGTGGGGTGAGGCGAGCTTGGGGGGTTGTGTCAA
The DNA here is from genome assembly GCF_963930695.1 of Labrus bergylta. NCBI lineage: Eukaryota > Metazoa > Chordata > Actinopteri > Labriformes > Labridae > Labrus > Labrus bergylta. The sequence goes on from NC_089197.1 coordinate 12,917,300, forward strand.
TAGGGCTTTAAATGGAAACAACAGAAAGAGGCAGCAGACAAAGCAAAACATCCAAAACCAAAGAGAAGTTGACAAACATTAAGGATTAGGAGATGGAGTAAATTATATAAAGTCATTCCAGTCATGGGTTTTGTTAAGGTAAGTTGTTAAATGGATCGAAATGCAGCCGACAACGCAACAAAAAAATGGTGAGAATTGAAGTTGGACGGAATAAAAAAGAGAGAAAGAACAAACAGAAAATGTGGTTAACACCAACATCTAGTTCAAAGTAACTTCATAATCCAGTGCCCAAAGAAAACCTGACATGGATTTGGAAGGAGTGTGTGATTGATATAATTTTGCAACACAAGACTGAAACAGTTTTAAATATTTTCCATCAAGAATCCTGCAGTACTACAAACTGCCAGTAGGGGGTGCTATACTCACGCTGTCGACATCCTCCAACATCTTGCTGGTCTCTGGAACATCGGGGGCGTTGGGCACAGTGACTATCATCGGTGTTCGTGTCCTTCCTAATGTTCCAATAGAGGCTGTTTTAACAACATGGGGGTGAGTAGGAGGCCCTGAAGGCAGCACAAACACAACGGTCAGTGAAGGCAACAAATGGCCTTCCATGCAATTTATGGACATGCATACAGACAATCTCCAGCTAGTGTCAAGAAAGTGAAGATGAAGTCAATAAAAGTGACTTAATAAGAGTCTTAATATCAAATTTGTACAAACTTGTGCTCAGTTTTGTAATCCTAACATTTACCAAAAATCTGGATCAATAGTCAATCATGAACTAAATGACGCAGGTTTAAAATTCATAATCATGATCATGTCTGTAACAATCTGAAAATAGATTCATGATTTTATGGCTTTCATACTGTTGTTTTCCCCGTCACTAAAGATCGTTCATCACACCATCATTGATCGGTTTTGCTCAGTCTCAGTGTGAACAGCAGCAAGCCGTCTTGTAGACTGATGTGACCTGAGTTTCCCTCTGTGTGTGTGTGTGTGTGTGTGTGTGTGTGTGTGTGTGTGTGTGTGTGTGTGTGTGTGTGTGTGTGTGTGTGTGTGTGTGTGTGTGTGTGTGTGTTTCTTCTTACCAGTCTGAGCCAGCAGTGGCGTGCTGGGCAGAGCAGGCGACTCATATGTGGGATGGCTGCCCGCTGGGATTGCAGGTACAGCAAAGCTCTTGAGTGGGTGTGCATGGGCGTGCGGGTGGGCCGAGCGGTGGGGGGGCAGTTGGCTTGAGTAGCTGGGCTCCTCCTCTGTGGTGGTGGAGCCATGGTAGCTTCCCTCAGGGTCGACCATGATCTCCGACGGGCAGGAGACCTGGGAGGAGGCGGTGGCTGGAGGGACAGGCTCTGAACTGGGAGTGTTCCTGACCGACTCTGGAGAGGGTGAGGAGGGGAGACCAAGGGAGGGGGACAATGAGCAGATCTAAGGACTTCACCAAAAGTAAAAAAAAAAATCTCGAGTGTATCTGCCTTCTGTCTCGGTGGCAAAGTCAAAGAGAAGTTCAAAGTCTTAAATTACAGGGAGGTAAGAGAAAGGTTAGTAACACTTTAAAATAACGAGAATGTGAGCGTAGCGAGATGGCGTCTGCGCGTGAGTCAATGAGCAAATGACAGATCGATGAATGAACAGGACCAGGCCTGACTCCTCTGTACTTCTCCTGTTGTTCAGCAGGGGGCAGTGTCTCACCTTCAGAGTCCACCCTGTCTAGATGGGAGATGGGGGTGGCACAAGCGTGCGGGCGTGGGTGCCCGCCGCCCTGGTGGTAGAGGTAGCTGCGTGTCGGCGATGCCAGGCTGCCCATGTGATAATGGTGGTGATGGTTATCGAGGGAATGGATGGGATGAGCACTAATCACAGCTGTGAATGGAAATGAACACAGAGACACACAAATACACACAAACACACACATGGGATGAGATGTTTAAGCGGCTGTAATAATGATGAAGGTTTTGTTTCTGATGCATTTTTTGGTAATGAACACACATGATTATTCTGTCTGTATGTTTCACCAAATTGAGAATGTATCCAATAAACATCATCTGGAAAGAGTTGTCTTTAGCATGAGATATATTTCTATACTGGTTGTGTCTTTAAAAAGGTTCTTCACGCTCTGATTTCTAAATGTAAATCATAAGTATTGATTGATCTCACTATCTGTAAATCCTGACAGTTATGACATCACAAACACACACACACACACTTACGCTGAGGGGGCTGTGCGTCAAAAGGCATCATCATTTTAGGCCTCATCCCCCGCCGGCCTGCTAGTGTCGACATGCTGTCCTCTGATTCGTGGCCTAAAAGGTACGGTGGAAACCAGCCAATCAGAAAGAGCAACGACTCTTTGTTTTTGTTTTTTTAAATTGATCCCTCTTCAGGATCCTTAACCAATTTTAAATCAAAGGGTTCTGGTTAACTCCCTAAATGTGATTTTTAAACTCAGCAGTCTTCTGTTATGAACTGATACCGAGTAGATTTACAAAATCTGCAGAAAGTTGGATTGTTTGCATAGTGTGTGCGATCATGTTGGGTAACACAACAATGTATGAAAAGCATGAAATGTTTTGTATGATCATCACAGAAACAACAGCAAAAACAATGAAACACCAACAGAATTTTGAAGGAACATCCAGTCATCCACCTGAAAGCAAACCTGTCTGTATTAGCACATTTCCTTGGTTTAAAACTAGTGCTATTTAGTTAAACCCCCAACATCTTCTCCCCTGTCTCCAAACCAAACTCAAGAAGTTTGCTCAGTGTTATTATGCATGTAAGCTCAAGCAGAAGGGGTGAATTTCACTTTGATCTCCTTCCTATTTATTACATCAACTTTTAAGTCTTCCCTCTCTTGGGCAAGACTGACCACGGTAGGAGTTGCGTCGCTGCTGCAGGTGAGGGTCTCTCTCCAGGCCGCTGTCAGCTGGTGTGATGTCTTGCGAGGTGCGGGGGATGGGCGTTTCAGTCATGACAGGGTTGGGATCCGGCGACTTGTCCATGGGCTTGAGTTCCAGCCTCTCATGATGAATCCAAAGATCAGGAGGCTTCAGGTCTTTCGAGTTGCCCTTGTACTTGTGGGAGCCGTTTGAAGACTTTGAAGCGGCACGTTTTCTGCAGGAGAGAACGGAGCGAGATGGTGAAATACTAACATCAATTAGAGAGAAAAGATGGCAAAAGTGGTGGAAAGAGAAGGGATCCAGGATGCAGCCGAGCTGAAAATCTGTTAAATTAGCAGTAAAAAAATGTTGGGTTTTTTTTCAGAATGAGCAAGGGAAAGAAAAGGACATGAGATCTCACTGTGCTGCTTACTTTTTCTGATGGGACGTGGTGCGCCGTGTGCACAGGAAGGCCCCAACCACCACCACGATGATGGTGAAGGCCCCCACTGAGATGATGATGACAATGACCAAGATGTGATTTTCGCTGTTTCCTCCCACACCTGATTTACCTCGAGAGGAGAAACACTGGATTAGATATTAAGCATTTATAAACAGCATTAAAAAAAAAAGACATTTGTTGGTGGGGTGTATGTTACGCTCTGTGGTTGAATCACTCGCCCCATGTACAGAGGTCATAGCCCTCTAAAGCTGCAGCCCTGAGTTCTAGTCCTAAACTTGACCATTCATGTCATCCCCCACTCTCTCATCCCTTTTTCTGAGTCTGTCCCCTGTCAAATAAAAAGCCAAAAAACATCTTAAAAAAAAAAAAAAAAAAGTAACTTCTAACAACTTCTAGTTGTTGCTGTATTGCCGGAGTGAAATCTTACCAACTGCCGTTCCAGGGTCCTGAGGATGTTGGTTGCCTGAAGGTCCAGGCTTCGGTGGCAGATTTGAGGCTGATACAAAAGGAGAAAATATGTCACTACTGTGTTTAGGCCTTCACTTTACTCCGTCTTGGTCAAACATTCATGACATCACAATCTGAACACTTCTACAAGCACTAAAAGACTTTCCCAAAGTTTTCATGACTGAAGTTGAAAATCTTTAGAAACAGGGACACACCGAGTTGCAGAGTCAGCAGTGAAAGTGTAGAGGGGGAGTTTACCTTGATCATTAGCCATTTTGTCAGAGGACTCAGCTTAACAGGCCAAAGGAGAGCAGGGAGAGAAAGACACAATAAAAAGCAAAAACAGGTTAGCTGTAAAGCTGAGAGAAGATGGAAATGAAGCCAAAGATGATTATAAGGGGGAAAGAGAATGAAGCCAAACTAGAAGAATGTGAAATAGTGAGAAAAACCTAAAGCAACAGTGTACTACAGAAACAGCCAAGATGATATTAAAAGCAAAGGATCGAAAAAACAACCTTTTTTAAAAGAGAAAAGTAAATTAAAAAAACATACTGAAAACTTAAACATATTTGAATGCAGCACATAAAGACTGGACCTAAAAAGCTTTTTTACAATTAGAATGAGGTGTAGATTTGCTGAGCAGCCTTTTAAACCAGTCAACAAGGCTTATGAAACATCTTGTCTGCGCTCTCAGGAGAGTTTCTCACAGCTACTTCATCAGGACAATTTGTGTGAAGTGTTAACTAGAACATTTATCCCAAATTGGTTCCGGCACATCAGCTGATTCGCTCAAAAGATGATGAAAAATACATCCTCGGAGAGCCATGCATTGTTGGACACAATCAATTTTTGATTATAGCTTGTATGTTTTATATAACGATATAATATGATGAAATACTTAGACTATGCAGCGTGTTCACAAACATATCTTTTGAAGTCTGAGGATCTTTGCAGTGTGACGCAGTCAAATCTTAAGAGATATTTTTGGATTTGCACTTTTTGGACCAGGGCTGCATTAATCACATTTATCGTGATCACGAAAAGAACATTCACCATAAAAATATCACTGAAGTCTGAATTCATTGCAATATGTAAGAAAAATGTGTGTAAACCAGCAAAGCTCTCTTACTCAGCATGTGTACACTCTAACCTTCAGACTGAGGCCTGGGCATGATGGCCACGCTATCACACAACTGAGATGCAGTCAGATAAAGCTAGAGTGAGCTAACAGCTAAACGCAGATGAATTGGTTTCAATTAAGTGGTGAATAAAAAAAAAAAATCTTTGTGGATTTATTTTGGATTAGGTAGGACATGTTAACACTGTGTAAAACATAAGGAACAGCAGATTAACGTATACATGCTAATATGCACCTCACATCATTATCACATAATATTTTTTTCTCATATGAGGCAGGCCTAATACAAATAAACTTTGAACTTGTTTTTAAAAGTCTGGACATACAGCGTGGATGTGAATGCCACAGAATCATCCAACATTAACACAAGAATCTCGCTAAACTAATCCGATCCATCCCATTACATTCCTGGTAATCAGCCGCTGTCACGATAACTCTCTTGATCTCGAACGCTCTCTGCACATTACAAACTGGTTATGACTTTTTCTGTTTCTGATAAAAAACCTTTAAACATACAGTATGTATCTGTAACTATGACTGTATTGGGAATAATCAAATATCGCTCCGCTCTTTTTTTATGTTGCACTGTTCCCCCAATGTGTACTGAGCTCGTTGTCTTCCAAACTTACTCTTCGGAGTGCGGAAGTGTACAGCCTCAGACATGGGGCCCATGCCCTTTGAATTTCTGGCCTGGATCTTGAAGTAGTAGGTGGTGTCCAGAGTCAGCTCCTGGATCTGATGAGTCAGGCGGTTTCCCACGACGGGCTCAATAACCCAGTCGTGGACTTCAGCATTTACATCGGTGCTGTAATAGATGATGTAGCCTAAAACAGAGAGGAAAAGACAAACAGTTACAAATCATTGCTCTAAAGGCTGCACAGAATCATGTTTTTGTGCCACATGTTTATTCTCCAAGTCCGAGTCATGTATCACATTCTTCATTTATTTAATTAACTGCATTGCATCTTCTTTGAGTGTAGCGCTTGAGGCTGCAGTTTGGACTACAGATGGAGACGAATGATCCTCTATGATCACATTGCCAGTAAAGAACATTTCTTTTGAGATGGTTAATATGTTATCCTTAGCAGAGCACCTTCAGTTACGCTTTGTGACGACTTGTAGCAAATAAAACTAAAGAACAACAAGACAGAAATCTGACTTCTCAGTCCAGAAACACTTTATTTTATTGTAACGTCCAAAAGGTAAGTTGAACCTGAGCCTGTCATTATCTGTGAGAGTGCACTGGAGAGACTTTGAGACTCACCTGTGATCTTTCCATTGGCCTCAGACGGAGGCTGCCAGTTCACAATGATGGTGCGGGGTTTGTTCTCTTTGCTCACCACAGTCACGTCTTTCGGGGAGGAGCTGGGGACTGTGGGGGGGGGGGGGGGGGGTTAGAGACAGGACATTTGTCATGTTGTTGAAAAGTTCAGATGAAAGGTCAAGATGACAGACCTCTTGTACAGTATTGAATCCAAACAACATGGTGAACTTACCAGTAAGATATGAGCAAACAATGTGTGTGTGTGTGTGTGTGTGTGTGTGTGTGTGTGTGTGTGTTGGGTGCTTTTTAGGTGTAAATGTGTTGCATCTATTTTGTTTCTGCTATGTCTGTCCTAAAAATTGATGACTTGATGTCCTTTTTTATACATTTGTGAATGTGTGTTTTTGACTTTGTAGATATCATCAACTTCTAAACAAACCCCTGGCAGGGAAGAAATTCAAACTGTCTGTTCTCCTCTGTTGAATAAATAAAAGGTTTCACTTGATGCCTAAAGCCCAGTAAATCTCATTTTAATCATTCATAAATAGATTGGTACAAAGTTTAGATCTAGTTTATTGTATGACATTTCACAGCTCAGGCTACTAAAATTGACAATGACGTATGTCTCAGAACTTTGACACTGAATTAGGATTATGCAAATACTCATTTTGCAAACAGAGCGCTGATGGATTAAAGCGTCAACGCTGATGGTTCTATGTGTATTTCTATCACTCATTCAGTCAATATGTAACGGTAATAGTTTTGCAATCAATGATAGTTTTAGAGATAAATCCACTCTTTAATTAAGTGCTGAGAAAGAGGTTAAATCGTTCCTAATCAAGCTAAACAGTAACGTTATAAAGAACCAAAACTGGAACAAATAGGTTTTTAATCCATTAAAGAGTTGCGTCTTAGTTTATTGTTCCTCAGGCTCCAGGCCATGGGTCTGCAAATCAGGAGAAAAGTGTAAACAGATCATTTGTTTAAATACAGAAATATGCATCATTATAGGGATTATTTTTTATCATGATGATTGGCTATGTTGCATGGACGCAGGGTTAGTTCCAACTGAGAGAATAGCAGAGCAGTGCTGAAATTATTCTCAACAATTACCAATTTCCCTCCAGGTTATTTTTATTGCTCTTTCGGTTAATGCTGGATTCATTTATAAATACCTTGCTTAATATTATTTCAGTCATATTATACTGATGAGTGACAGCATGACTTTCCTTAGGCGTGTCCTCTCCTTCCATTTGGGCTGCAAAAAGTGACATGTTACTCCCAGCCAGCCAGGGGTCGTTACACTGGACATGTTGTTGGTTTGTGTCTTTATGATTACCGGAATGTATATTTAGTGTGTTATTTGTGTGTGTGTGAGTGAGTGTGTGTGCGTGCTCCTACTGGTCTCAAAGGTGGTTCCCTGCGCAGTCATGCTCCATGTGCTGGTGCGTCGGCCTTTGGTCACCATGACGGAGAACTCGTAGAGCGTGTTGGGCTTTAGACCCGTCACCATGTGGTTCAGGCTGGTGGTGTTGGCCATCTGGGGAGAGAGAGGTAAACACACACACACACACACACACACACACACACACACACACACACACACACAGATGGTAGATTATAGCAGCTAAACACAGATACAGTCTGCAGGGACTTCAAAGTATTTTGTCAGCCACGAACAAGCTGATGTTATAATTACAACATAATAACAACCTTTTCCTCTCCGATTCAGATTTTAGTCTAAATCGTCAGATCATTCTGAAAAATAACCAAAAACTAAACATAGTAACTTTTCAATCAGGCTGGACAAATAAATATATAATTAAAAATCAGCGAATCCCTTTAAAAAAAAAAGAGAGAGACACCTGAAAAGAGTTTAGGAGACATTACACACACTGACCACTAAGCGGAAGTAGAACCTTTTGCATTTTGTGATGCTCTGTCGTGATTGGAGGGAAATATAATGCAACCGTAAGACGAATGTAGCCATTATTTATAAGCTGTAAAACCCAAAACAGCACAATCATACACGAAATGCAACACCTCTTGGCATATTTTTGACATTTCTAGTGCGGTAAAAACTGAATCAGTCAGCAGATCCCGAGTTAACCACTTGTCTTTAAATCTGCATCCTTAAACGGTCGGGAGAGAAAGAAGGCAAGTTTCAGCCTGCTTAGTCGCAGCAACATTGAGTCAGGTTAGTCAGGTCCCTAACAGCCTTTTCTATACTGTTGCGTGCTACGACCGATGTGCAAGTTCTCCGGAGGGGGCTGTCAAACAGAGGGCAGTGGGATAGGACAAGAAAACACTGTCCGTTTAAAAACACGCTGCCAGTTCAAGAGCAGCTGTCTCTTCAATAATGTAAAAGCTTGTCTGGCTAGAATCTCTCTGAAAGAAGACGTGAAGAACAGCAGCGTTCAGGTGCATCACTGCTGGTTAGACCGGCCTGAAGGAGAGCAGTACCTGTGTAAAGTCTGAGGAAGAGTCCACACTCCACTGATAAAAAAAAACACAGCAGAAAAGACCCCTCTAATAGACTTGTTAATATATTGAATTTGGTTAATGGGACAGAAACATAATGAGCCCATGGAAGTCTTTAATTACTGTCACAGTGTGAGAATCTAACCAATTTAAGCATCCACTCATAGCAGCAAGACATGACTACAAGTGTGTGTGTGTGTGTGTGTGTGTGTGTGTGTGTGTGTGTGTGTGTGTGTGTGTGTGTGTGTGTGTTTCTACGTCTGTGTGAAGAATGCACTGTCAGATCGACTCCCTCTTTTTCTACTTCTCAGTTTGTCTTGTCCTTGTTGAATAATTTATCAGTAAACGCAGGCCTTTATCTGAGCTCTGCTCGGTCACAGGTTTGCACACATGCATACAACCATGAACACACACACACACACACTCATACACACACATGCACGCACACACACACCTCATCCACACTGGCATCCAGCATTCTGAGATAACTAACGGTAATTGAGAATTAGGAATTCAAGAATCCAAAGATGAATCTCAAACACCTTGTTTCAGACTCATCTCAGTGTGACTCAGAACAAATATTTTATACTCTTTTACATAAATTTCACTTATGCGCACGACTTCACACGCGGCGACACTGGATTTGAATCTGTGTGACAAATGATCCCAGATAATCTGTGCAACATTACAAAGCTGCACTCGATGAATTCACTACAAGATGAACTCTACAAATGGGCTTGATTAACAGAAATTAATAAACAAAGAATGGACTGTATCATAACTCTTGAATCTCAAAAAACTTCTCCTTTTTAAATTCTATATCCCTGTGAATAAGACATATTCAACAACTGAAGACCTTTGGAAAAGTTATTAATTTTTTCAAAGACTTAACTATTGATCAATCAAGTGCTCGAGTCTGAGTCAACCGGATTCAAATTTAGACAAGCTGCCTGCAGGTTTTGCAGTGATACGGTCTTAGATATTTGATACAAGGCTAAAACACTATAGTTTATGAAAAGTGAAATACTGCTGAGAGACTTCTTCTCTTTGCAGTGCTTTGAAAGTTGAATGAAAATCGATTATTGCTCTGTCACAAATATCAGGCCTTATCTACCACTGTGCTTTGGAGCTGCTGCTGGAATCCTTATTTTGTACCATGAAATGACATAACTCTTATTTTCGGAGCATCAATAGATCTTCCTGGTTAATGTTTATATGAAGTGGCGCACAAAGCCCCACTGCACTGAAACACGTGGACAGTTTTCTGTGTTAAAAGTGTGTTGTCATGAAAAGCCGATCAGCATGATGTGAGCTGTACTTAAGTGAATTTCACCAAGTTGAAAACGAGTTTGTTGAGCTTTAAAGTGCTGATGTAAAGACCAAAGAAAGCAGAGAACGTTTTAAAATGAGACTGGAGCTTTTTTTCTTGTAGAATCCTGCTTACAGTAAGACAAAATGAGGATAACATAAATGTTCTAAGTGTAGCTCCATGGTTGAAGAAAAAAAAAAAAATCAGATAATCAATTTACCTTCACTTTAGTGTTGGCAGGGATGTTGGTCTTCCAGCGCACTGTGTAGAACCGGTTGTCTGTGATCTTCTGATTCTTGGGTAGCGAGTTGTCAGCCCAGGTTACCTTGATGGTGTCGTGGCTCAGCACGGAGGCCTGTACACCCACGGGAGGCATCATGGGAGAGGGGTCTGGTACTGGGGTGTATGGAGCATGGAAGAGTTCGTACAGGTCAACATCGGGGTCTATGGTGTCTGCGCACGAGGCAGTTAACCAGCATGCATGGACACATATTAAAACAAAGAGAAGCGTGGAGGAATACAAAAAAAACAGGATGCAGGGAGGAACGACAAGGAGAAAATCAGGTTAATGAGTTAAAAAGGAGGGACAATTACAAGGAATGGAGAAAAAAATAATTGCAACAAGGATGGGATTGGGAGAGATGAAGAGAAAAAGAGAGAAATTCTATTAGAAAAACAGACACTGACCTCTACAACAAGACAAATCTAAAGACCTGGTTTCTATAGATGCTACTGTACAGTGTTGATCGCTCTATAGCTACTGAAGAGAGAGGAGCAGGAGATACACTATTCAAGAAAAGACTAATGGAAAAATAGAGTGTGAAGAGAAACCCACAACCCTCCAGCCAACTTTTTAAACTTTCACATTCAAGTGTTGACCCAATCTTTTCAGAAAGTGGCAACACTGAAATGTGTTCAGAAAGGTTTACATCATGGAGCCTTTCACAACATTTGAATGCAAAGTGGATAAACAGAGGGACACCGTATGCACTGGAACATTTCACAACATCTTTGCAAAGTAATACTGACAAGGGGAACTATGTCCTTGAAAACTGTAGACAGTACACAAAGGTTTTGAGAGAAAGAACCTGCAGGCAGAGAAGAGAAGAGGGCCACGGTTGCTGAGGATGGATAGGTGTGAGCTCGCTTCTCTCAAGGAAAGAGAAGAGGTGAAAGAGCTTTCCCACTTTCCTAGATCTAGTTTTTGACTGACAAATGTCCCTCACAGTTCGAGTAAAGTAACATTTTTAATGATCCTAAACTATCTTGTGTCCTCCTCCGTCCACTTAATTGATTTGCTTTTGTGTTGCTTCTAAGTTGCATGTTTTTTTACAGCACATAACAAAAATCCGCTCTCCTGGATCCAGATTGAAAGCCCACTCATTTGTTTTTTTTTGTGTTTGTGACTTTTAGACTGGAATTGACACTCATGTCCTATATCATCTCTTTGTGAATATTTATGCTTTCACGATTCTGTGCACGTTTGTAAAACACTTTTTACCACTTTGAAAATCATTTTTCGTAATATTCTTAAAGGAGGTAAGCATTAACATCAAATGATAATTCTAAAAGAAAATGAAGCGGCATTGAAGTTTGAATGTGTTGATTATAGCGTTTTGACATTGGTGAATGTCAGTGATATAAAAATCTTCAAGTCTCAGAAAAAGATGAGATAGATAAAATAAATATTTGTTCATCCCACAACGGAGAAATGAATGAATGTGTCAACATATTGTGTTTCTAGATTTTTTCTACGTATTTTTATTTTATTAAGAAATGTAAGTCCTAAATAACAGTTTGTTTTGGGCTAAAATAGTTAAAAAGACACAAATAAACTCACTTTACACATTTAATTAAAACAATCAGTTGAGTTTTAGTCCTGCTGGCTGTTTCTGACAATACTTTGAACGTTAACACAGACGGATAAGAAGAAGAAAATCATCTCAAGAGAGATGGAATCATTTTTAAAGCTACTAATAATATTTCACCATTGACATATCTATTTATTGAGCAAGTAAGTCATGGATTGTTAAGATTAGGTGATATTATTCACTAATAATACAGAGCTAAGTCCAGCACTTGATTTTATTGTATTTTTGTAAGTTGCATAACAACAACCTGTCGCTTAACAGTCCGTTGGTATAAAAGTGACTGTGTGTGTGTGTGTTTGTGTATAAGTCACCTGCCCATTACACCTCAAATCCCAGTGAGAATCTGTGTGTGTGTGTGTGTGTCTATGGGAGGAAAATAGGGGCTCAAACAAGCAGCTGCTGGTCAGCACACTGAGGGCTAAACACTTCAAGATGGCCTTGTGGCTTCTGGTTTTTCTGTCCTTAGTTTGGTTGAGATGAGGAGAGGAAAAAAAAAAAAAGAAGCTTTGGTCAGTCAACCGCAATGACACCCCTCCTTGACCACTTGTTGGACCTCTCCTCTCCGCCTCGCTCCATTTGACACCTCTTTGTGCAGAGCTGCCCTCATTATATTCCCAAGACTGAATCAGAGAGTGTGTGTGTGAAGGTGTGTGTTTGTGTGTGAAGAAGATCGAGCATTCATGTGGTTTTGGAGAGGCTCTGAGGTTCTTGGAGTGGCATGCAAGCTGCTTTTCGCTCCTCAAGCCTGGATGAATACAGCCTTCAGTGTTTACAACAGAATGCACTGAAGAAAAGAGGCTGACTTGCCCTTGATAGATTTTCTTTTTTATAACAGAAGGGAATGCAATCTTTTATTTGTCACATTCATAGTGAAGACGTTATTTTATTATTGCATATTTAACTTAGCACTCCCCCTGCCTAAGTTCACCAAGTTTATCCTAAGTTTTTTTATTTCTTCCAAAGTATAAGTAATATGTAGGTCAGCTCGTCTTTTTAATCCCGACTTGAACAAACTGGCAGGAACGGAACGCGCCCCAGAGGATTCAGCAGCAGACGATGGTGGGCTTTGGTTCTGCTTTGAGAGGAAGAGTTTGGATCTGACGAAGGGTTGCCAATGCCACCACGGGGGGTCTACATGCATGCAGCGCTCTGTGAGTGTGCGTGAGAGAGGATGTGAGGAAGAGAGAGCTTCATAGAGAGAACTGTACTGTGTGACAGTGTGCAAGTGTTTGCATTCACTGAGACTGCCACCCCCCCCCCCCCCCCCCCCCCCCCTCGAAGCATGTTGATGTGACTCATGTCATCAAGCATCCCAACCCTCCCCGGCTCACAGTGAACTGGTGCCGCGGCAGAGACAAACCAGGGTGATCAAGGCTGAGCGGGGAGGCTGGATGGAAGGAGGAGAGGAGGTGGGAGAAGCCCACATTCTGCGAACCCCAGGGAGCATGGGCTGGTTTGTCTTCTGACACTGTCACATAAACTGAGTGAACTCAGCTGACACGCAGTCTAGCTGGCAGTGTTTCACATTTTAAAGATCATTTGTCAGGCTCTGGCATTGAGACTTAACTTCTACTTCTAATTGATAAATGAGATGCTGATCAAAGGCTGAAAGATTTGTGTATTGTCTGAATGAAAGACGACAGATTCAACTCCATCACAGTTCAGTCCAACTTAAACTGAAGGCCAAGATATTGATAGATAAATAATGTTTGACTCAGCCTGCGAAGCTCCAATACTATTATAATGTCATACAGCCATACTTCATCGATGTGTTACCATTGATCAGCAACAGAAAACACTCTAGATAACACAAATCTGTAGAGACAGAGGGCCTTATTAAAAGGAGAAACAACATGTTAAATAACTCACCAGGTACAGACTAAATCAGAACAGCTAATGTTAACATTCAACCTATTAACAGCAAACATTTCTTTTAGCTGGCACACATAGCCTTTAGCTAGCTAATATTACCTTTATCAAGAAGCCAATGCCTCTCCTGTGGACTTGTTTAACAACAGGAAGCAGAAATGTAAACTATGATAGAATATATAGAATAATCCAATGCCGAACAGATTTTTTTTTATTTACCTTGCCTATCGTTCACCCGGTGTAAAATGTAGCACAGAGAGCCCAAAGCAGCTACCCTTCTGTAAATAGTATTCTTCAATTATATTTCAGGACATTCTTCACGGTTGTTAATCTCTTCCATCAGCAAATGGCAATCTTTTGACCTACAATTTTAATATGATGAACAACTTGTAATCTAAGGGCAAAATTCAAGGCTTTAAGCACATCTGATTAAAAAAGAAGCTCAAAACTACTGGGGGCCATAAAGCACAGAGTTAATTAGAGCACTGAGACACCCTGATGACCCGGTATCTCTTGGGTAATTTGGAGTCCAGACACACTCTGTCTGATAATGAACCCAGGTTAGAGGGGACAAAGACAAATGTCAGTCCACGTCCTTTTCTTCTTCTTCTTGGCTCAGTGACAACAATCTAACAATGTGAGAGCGTCCGATTATACATTCTGTGCGTTTGCTTCTGTTGTGTACGAGCTGAAGAATAGACGGTTAACAGGAAAACACAACTATTGAATATTTCAGTGAAATAGTGAGTGTGTTTATGTGAGATTGAGATGTGTGTAGTTTGTACCTGACTGAGGTCTGGTGATGGCGCTCTCATACACAGGAATCCCCTCGCCCACGTTATTGTAGGCCTTCAATGTGATCACATAGTGGGAGCTGGCGTCTGAGAGAGAGAGAGAGAGAGAGAGAGAGAGAGAGAGAGAGAGAGAGAGAGAGAGAGAGAGATTAATGCAGCCATCTAATCAAGGCAAAACTCCAGAGACTCTTGACTCATAATTGCGATATTAGTCAGAGTCAGTATTTGAATACCGTCACTCCTCCGACTGTGATTATAATGAAGGCGTCAGTTATGTGCGTGAAGATATTTGACAACTATTCCTCCCCAAAATGTCTCTATTCCCTCATTATTATTTTGTTTTCAATTTTCCATTAACCCCCTCTCGGCCCTTTGCGAGAGCTTTGATTTCTGAAGGATTAGTGATGTCGGTACATGACGATGATGATGATGACGAAGAGGATGATTTTATTGTGTCATGCATAAACAACATGCTCTGCCCAAAACAGGCTTACAAGACACCATTATTAATTCAAATAGACCAAAGACCAAAATAGACACTAAATAATAATAATGATAATACTAACAGAACTAAAGTGGCCAGCTTACATTTGACCGTTTATTAAACATATAGACAAAGTTTGACCTACGATATGGATCAAAATGGACAGAAAATATTTATTCTCAGCTCATTCTGAAATTGTTTTGCTTGATTTCCAATAAAGTCAAATCACTATTCCTACTCCAAAAAAGGTCCATCACAACAATGCTTTCTTGAGCTTTCCTCAGAGAATTCTCTGATCTCCAAAATGTATGACTTCAGGGTGGAACATAATTGGTGTCAGTGTTTTTCAATGGTTGGTTTCAATGGACAGATCCGATGCAGAGAAGCTGCACTCATGTAGAACTTTTTAGTGAGGCAGACCTTTGTTTTGATGTTTCATTTTCTTTTGATGACAGCAAGCGTTAAAATCACCACCACAAGTTTGTTTTATTTAAGCCTTTTTTGACCTTTAATTATAGTGTCCCCATTAGGGTAATCTGTGCAATTAGTGGCTGAGGCGTGTGGCGGAGAGGAACTCATTAATTCTGTAAATACTCACTATGAGGTACAGATGAATCGCTTCCCGTTGTGTGTGTGTGTGTGTGTGTGTGTGGTAATTTGTTATTAAAATGAGGGGATTTTAAGCCCCAAATGTACAGTTTCAGTGTCAGAAAAAAATAAATATATATTTAGAAGAAGGAGCACAAGATTAATGTTTTAAATGCTGACAGTTTAAGAAATCCTGCATCAACCACATGGGGTCTCATCAACATGTCATCAGTCGTGGCATTTAAATCATCAAGTCAGATTATCTTTGCGATTATGTTGGCGGGAAACATCCGAGTTATCCCACCAATAACCATTTAAAACAGAAGCACTGTAAACACAGTGATAAACACAGTGATAAACAGAGTAGCTAACGGGTTTGTTCTTACCGAGGTTGTCGATGGTGAAGTAGCGCTGCTTGTAGTCCACTTTGATGGTCTGAGCGTGAGGACTGCCGATGCCATAGCCGATGGAGTAACCTCGCACCACAATGTCCTGGTTCTCCGGCGGCGTCCAGCTCACCACGATGCTGTTGACCAGCGGCCGGACGTGCAGAGAGCTGGGCTGGTCGGGTACACGGGATTCTGGTGCAGAAGAAACACAGGGAAACATTGAGATCTGTTGACGCTTTTAAGATGCACTTAAAAACCTACTGATACTCTCTTGCTATTAAGTGTGATTCTTTGGGTTTTAGATTATGATAATCTTTCACTACTTCCACAACATTAACTTGTCTTTAAAAAATGCTCTGTATGGATTGAGTAATCAGGTGTTTTTACCATCCAGGTCGCTCTCAAACGTCTCCGCTGTGGTCCAGTCGGTGGCAGGTCCTGTGCCGTTCACAGTCATGGCCGACACCCGAAAGGAGTATTCTGTCCCACGCTCCAGACCTAACACAGCAGACACACACAGCTCAGATGTAAAGCTACAGAGACTGAGCTGTGGCTGATCTGAATCTTAAACAGCAGTAAAATCACTCAATAGAGCCTCTCACGTTCAAAAATTCAGTTTACTGATGCTCTTGGCTGATTTGGGTTTGAGTTGCAGCCATAATAAATATTTAAATAATATTCGAAAGCACAAATATCTTAAACAGCTGCCTGATACTTCCCTGCACAATTAAGGAAAACAAATCCGTGCTTCTACCTCGAGGGAAGGATCAAGTGAAGGTTTCAAGTGTGCAATTATTTTTCTTTTACATCCAATAGCATGAGAGTGATTGAGATTTACACTTCACCACTGATTACGTATTTGTTTAGAGGAAAAAGTATGAGAGCAGCTAGCAAGAAATGTGATAATAAGAGGTTAAAAAAAAAAAAAAAAAAAAACTTTCGGGAGTCTGGCTTCGTTCATATTTGAAGGCTATGTCTTCTCCAGAACGAGCCGTTTCACTGCTGGGTGCCGACTTTGGTATTCATAAAAGAGGGGAACGCCTGCTGACAAATGATGTGTTGCTGTTTTAAATTGCTGTAAAAATTTTCATCATCGTCATATTGTGCCATTTGCATTCTACATGCACTAATCCTGTAGTCTTTTTTTTTTTTCTACGTACCCACTATTCTGGGCCACCCTTGGGGGTAGCTTCTGAAGACTGCCTAACTATGTGTGCCTCCAAGGCTACAACATCTCCTTCTAAATGCTTTTGAACCAACAAACACGCCTCTGTTTCACCCCCCCAGAATCTTCTCAAATATCAACTTTTAAGTGTATATTCTCTTTGATGTAGCACACAGCGTGAGGCCGGGCCACTTGAAAGTTGCTGAGACAACATCTAATATTAATAACCATCGCTGTGTGTCTTTTGGTGATATTGTGCATATTTTGGTGGAATCAGCGGGTAATGCAAGGGTACAGTAAGACATGCAACTCCATCTCAAAGTGTTCAGATGAAGTTCACATGTTGACTTAATTAAGAGAAAGACTGAGACCAAACAAGAACTTAAGAAGCTCTTTCAGTTGGAAGATCAAGACGTTAAATACTGCAGCATGGCAGACGTAGCTGAAAGTACATTAGATACATCCAGCAGAGATAAAGAGTCTGATTCAAGTTTTAATGTAAGATTCAGGAAAACATCAAAAGGGAACATTAGGATTTGGTATTCCCTAAGAAAGAAAAAAAGTATCCATCATTTTTAAATGATGCTCAACCATCACATCGCAATCCATCACAGGAAAGTTAGAGACAGTCCGTTGAATGGAATAAAAAGCTGCAGCAGACAAGCTTTGTTTGGAGTCAAGGGAACACATGCCTTACAGTGCTTAACTATGTTGACGGCTGTGTTCACACTTTGCATAAAAACCATTGAAGTGGAGAGCTTGAAAAACATTTTGGAGGGAGAGCAGGCTTCTGAGTTTAACTGTATTTTAAAGAGCAGTGTTATAACACCAGTGTAGTAGCATTTTAGTAATCTTATTACTGCCTTTCTAACATGTTTATCAGATAAAACTTTAAATGGGCTAGCACTGCACACTTGTCTTTCTGCTCAAGCCAGAGAATCCAGGTCAACGTATCAGACACTGTTAGATGTTCAAAGATCCAGGCTCAGAATTCAGAAGTGACGGATCCTTTGGGATGGCTGCTCCTAAACTGTGCAGTAGTCTATGTGTTAAAGTGAACTGCCCCGACCCTTCAAAGTTTTTAAATAACCGCTTTACACCCACCTCTCAGCGTTGACTTTTAATGACAGTTGATGTTTTGTGTTTTTATTTTACTCACGTCTGTTCTTTTATATTGTGTTTTAAGCTAGTCCAGCACTTTGGTCAACACTGGTGTTGCACGTTAAATGTGGTTTATACAGTAGATAAACTTCAAGTGATTTTCACCTTCTCTTTCTTTGCATTTCTCAGGCCTCTCACTTCACATTTATCCATTCAGTATGTAAACAACAACATTTCCTGCAGCTTTAAGAAGAATATATTATCAATGCTCTCTGTACTACTCAGCAGCTTTCAAGATTTACCACCAAACCTTCAGACCTACATGTTAGACAAATTTACCACTGGAGCATTGGAGTTTACTGAAAGATAGAACCAAAAATAATCCGTACTGAAGTAAAAGGTGCCCACAAGTTTGGATTTACGAGCAGTTTAAATGTATTTGTTGTACTGGTTGTACAATGTTTGTCTATCTTCCCTAGATCTAGACCGACATTGGCTGTAAACTCAAAGATTTGAAGTGTTTAGAATACTTAATATAGAAACACACATTGCAGGAGAGCCTCACTGAGAAAACAGCGCATGGTTGATGGGAACGGAATGTCCTAAAGCTGACACTCAATCGGTCTGTGACAAAATAAGCTTTACATCTTCACACATAACATCTAAGGTTAAAGATACAGCCGGTAGTTCTATTCTGAAGTTGGCGGTCATACTGATTTTTGCTAATGCGTTAGTGGCCATTACCCTCAATGAGCTTGAAGAGCTGGGTGCCTCCTGTGATCTCGGTTACGTCGCTCCTCCGGGATACTTTCCTGTATCGCATCTTGTAGCCTGTGATCTCCCCGTTCTGGCCGCTGACGGGCGGGGGCTGCCACCGAAGCATTATGCTCTGAGGGAGGGAAAAAGAATGAAAAAGCTTTGTTTAGTACATGTGGGTCTATGCGCTTTTTGGACCGGCAGCTGTAAAGGTGACCTCGTCGTTTAGCGGGTAGCTTCACACCTTCTCATACATCTTGGCATGGGCGTTTGTGTTAACGTAACTCTGCAGGATTTAATGTTCTGTTCTGCCAGATTCTCTCTCACCTCCCCGTCCTTCCTCCTGACAGGAGAGCCCACGCAAAGAACACTAGCATCCCTCGGAGTACAGGTGACGCAGTGAAGATTGACACATAAGGAAAAAAATAAACACATGACTAATAGAAGGAGGAGTCGAGAAGAGAGGGGTCTGTGGATGTGTGTGGTCAGGTTAACCCTGCAGGGAGAACGATGAAGGCAGCATTTCTACTGGCAGGATTCTTCCATCTTTTTTTGAGTCTGTGTGTTTAAAGAGATAGGTGGGGGGTATCCCAGCGTGGTAGAAGTGTTAATTAACGCTCCCCTACTGTCGCACTGATGCACAAACGCCGGAATGCACGTGGAGGGCAACATGTGCGCTCCCTCCCCAGCAGAGTCGACTTCTACAAATTCAATTTCTGTTAAGAGCGTTCAATTATTCCGTTTTTCTTATTACACTATCAGTCCTGACTTGCTATGCGTGTTGCTTTTCTCCGTTTTTTTTCTGTAATCATAAAAACCTGTTTAATTGACTTGGGAATTCACAGGGGAAGGCGAGATGGCAGATGTGGGGTGGGGTGGGGGGGAGAAAAAAGGGTGCAAAATAAGATCATGTTGCCTTGCAGGTAGAAATAAAAGATGCCGGGTTCTGAGACTGAATACAATGCATGTTAATGAGCTTCTTACTCCCAGTTCAATTTAGCTGTGCGCAACAAAACATCTAATTGGATAAATGCTTTGTATCTATATACAATTTCTACAGGAATTATTGACTTAATGACTGTCTCTCCCACATTCAGGATTAAAACACAATGATAACAAAGGAAGAAAATAGATTCAATAAGGTTTAGAAATAAAGGAGGCCAGATGTTTATTTCCCTGTTCTGAATGGGATGTACAGTCTTAAAACTATTCTGCTACAATCCCCGTTTCCCACAGAGCGTCTCCTCTTCATTTTTCTCTCAACATTAGCATGAGTGTTTTCTCTCCACAAATCTCGGCTGAGTGTCCCGCAGCATGGGTGGCCAGTTCTCACTCAAGCTGGGAGTGTGTGATAGGATTGTCTACCAGTGTTATTTTTTCCCCCCAGTTTGCTTTGACAGTTCTCTTTCACTTGAGCTCCGCATCGACCAGCGACGGGCTGAAAGCTTCGGCTGCTGCTTTTGTATTCAAAGCATGCACCCTGAGGTTTTTGGTTTCTTCCTCTTCCTCTTTGCTGCTCTCTGTTTGCACTTGCTGCCTCACATGTCACGAGTGAGAATCCCCCCTTTTATCAAATTTAATCCAACACTCGGGTGGGTATGTACAATAAACAGGCCAACAGCTCTGTGTTTGAAGATCAAATGGCTAAAGAGACAGGCAGCCGAGGACGGCTTCCTGCTGTAATCAGGAGCCTGTTGTGCAGCGGGCAGATGCTTCAGCAGCCTTATCTAATCAGGAGTGTCACACAACAACTACAGTTTGTTTAACTGTAAAAGAAAATCTGCTCTAACATCAAACTCAAAAAAGCGTGAGGCATCAGGAGTTGTCTCCTGGCCTGTGGGAAATACGATCCAGCTATCAGTGATCAAAAAGAGAAAAAAAGTTATCTAGATAAAAGACTTTCACACACTTTAATCGGTTTTGAATTTATTCAATTTATCTTGTTGCCTAGAAAACATGTCAACCAACAGGGTGAATTTTCAGTCACCTGAATAATAATAATTTACAGGTAATAAACATCTAGGCATCCATGTTAATTGGGCTAATTTGATTTTGTTTTGAGCGAGGGATTCTTTGTTTTTAAAAAACCTGCCATGATGATTTAACTAGTTCTTATGTGTGGCATGTGTTCCTCCCAAGGCTAACACTTTTTTTGATTTCCATTTAGATTTTAGCTGCAGGCTTTTATTTTCCACATACTGTACAGATGAGAGTGACGCAGAGGATAAAACCTTTTGACAGGCGAGTCTCCTGCCGATGAGAGAATCGATGAGGGTTCACACACCCTCTTAACCAGCTGGGGCTTCAGGCCTCTGACGCAGATAATCACGGAGAGAAACAACAGTGTTCTGCTCTGCAGGCTATGTATCTGTTCTTCTGTTGGTGTGTGTACCTGAGTGAGTGATTGTGGATGTAGTGAAGTGGATACACTGCACACAACACAACACAGCCACACTATTGGACGTTCTATTTGCATTCTGTACCTGAGGCAGTGTCTATGATGAGGGTGGACGCTTGTAACTCCGAAATGAGGCAACAAGAAAAATCTAAATCTGACTCTCAGTCTTACCTTTGAGTTCTGGACCTCCACGGTGAGGTTTTGAGGAGAGGAACTTGGAACTGTGACACAAAAAGGAAAACAGATCAATCATTTTCTTCAGCAAAAAAACAACCAGAACAAAGAAATATAATCTTTTATAGAGTTGAAACAATGAACTGATGGACTCAAATCCAATCGGAACTGATTATTTTTATATCAATGTTTTCAGGGGGGGGGGACTGTCAGCACTTTGTTTTGTTTTTTGCCGTTTATGTAATATTTTAACTTGAGAAAATGTGATTTCATAGTACTGTGGCATTACATTCAGATGTTACTGACATTTTATTTGTGTAAAGAAGTAAATAAAAGCCACTTTAATCTATTACTGGAGACTTATTAATATGTTTAATCTACTTCAAAGTGAGATAGAGATATTTACAAGTAATGCATCTCGCTGGATTTAAATGCACAACAACTGAACTAAAAGCAGCCAGCTTAGATTTTGGCCTCTACAACCAACTGACCATCAGAGAGGGTTCGGACTACGACGTCGTCAGTGGAGACACCTGGACCGTGCTTGTTGTTGGCCACCACACGTAAACTATACTCGGTGTTCTTCTTCAGCCCGGTCATGGTGTACGACTGACTGTCTATGTCAACGTCCTGAAACAAGGGGAAAAACAGTCATATTAGGACTTCTACTTTGTATCATTTTCCAATTTAAAGAAATATAGATTTTTCTTTCTTTTCTCCTAAACTGTAATATGTGCTTCTACAGACAAAAAAAAACACATAACAAGAGAACCACTGATGGAAAGCTTTGGTTAAAAATTGAAAAGGTTTCATTTTTGAAAAC
Source organism: Labrus bergylta (assembly GCF_963930695.1). Lineage (NCBI taxonomy): Eukaryota > Metazoa > Chordata > Actinopteri > Labriformes > Labridae > Labrus > Labrus bergylta. The sequence continues at coordinate 12,939,693 of NC_089197.1, forward strand.
ATTCCCTGCAAAAGAAGAAAGAAAGTGAGTGTTTCAGTGGTGACATCATGTTGATATTACAGCTGATATTGCAGCATTACAGTTGTTTTATTATGCGTGTGTTCAGATTTAATACGGTCTAAATATTCTGTTTCCAACCAGTTTCAATACATTTACAAGCCGAGCAATCCTGCAAATATGTCAAAGCTACAAAATGTGACGGCTGATTCATCATTTCATTGCTCCAACATTTCTGTTTGTTATTCCGTTTAAAAATGTCTTCTTCCACTGAGACACAAATTATGCGCTCTGTGATTACCACTTTTTGCTTTACAAATTGGGCACGTCGCTCGCACATGCCCAATTACACCAAGCCAATTTGCATTCAGCTCCTCGGCTTTTACAATTGGAGTGAAAAGCTGGGACTTTGTTGAAATCTAATCTCGCCTCCAGAGTGGTCGGACCGCAGCCTCTGATCTCAGGTCAGATGTTCACGTGACCACATCAGTCTTGAAGATGCACCGCGGGTTGTCCCTGACTTGCCCCCGTCTTTTAATATTTCATGTCTTTTTCAGTATTGCATCTTTCTAACTTCATCTCTCTTCTCTCCCATTCCTTCACCTCTTTTCTCTTCCTTTCCATCCCTCTCTTCATCTCTCGCCTCTCTCACCTCATCTCTGGCTCTCTTCTCCCGGGAGCAGAGGCATCATTACTCAGTGTGCTGGCTGACGTTTCATCCATTATCATATTAAAGGCTTTTTAATGCCTCACTGGCTTGCCCACTTCTACTGCTAAAGCCTGGGCTGACTCAATATCTGACCAGATTCCACTCTTGCGACGGAGAGTTAGACCTGCAGAGAAGGACTCAGGGAATGGTAGCTGCTTTTTTATAAAGTGTGCGTTTCTGTGTGAGATGCATAATCAAGAGTGTGGGCGAAAAGCAGAACAAAGAGTCTTTGGGCAGATTATTAGGAACTACTTACCTCATCACATTTAGACACATTAGTCTACACAGTCATATTCTTTTTACATTATCTAATGAACCCTGCAAAATCAAGCATCAGCTACACACACTGTTACAAGGCCGCATGAGCAGCCCGACAGAAGCTGCATGTTTGGAGGAGTGCACACAAAGAAACATGAAAATAAAAGATACATTTAATAAGCCTAAGGGCTGAGTCAGTGCCATCTTTTAAAAAATGGTAAAGGAAGTTTATCCTGATTTAATTTAATTTATCTGTACATTAAACTTCTGGATAACATTTTAGTTTTCATCAGGCTTCGTCCTTTGTTTCATTTTGGTATCTGCAGCTCTGCTTGAAACATTTCAAAACAAACAGAAAAGTTTTCAAGGTGATCTCCAGCTAAAGATGCAGATTTTTTAAACAAAACTTCCTATCATAAATTTAAATTATGGAATATTCTTTTCCTATAGTGGGTTTCCTCACAGTCGGGATTTTCCCTTTAAAAAGAAGAACTAAGCGCACTGAATAGAGGCTTCATCCTACCTGTTCATTGCCGACGCTCTTGTCTGTGTAGTACAGCTTGTAGGTGACGATCTCGCCATTGCCAGTGAGAGGTTTGTCCCAGCTCAGAGAGACGGAGGTTGGCGTGTTGGACACCGCCTGCAGGTTAGGAGCGGGACCCGGCACTTGGACTGGGGGAAAAGGGTGAAGCAGGGGAGCAGAAATGAACAAACCTCTCTATTTTAAATTTCATATCTTCAATGTACTCCACGTCTGATGCTTTTTGCTACATCTCAAAAGACATGGACTCAATTGAGCGAGGTCCAGTCGTTGCTGCCAAAAACACACATTCTTGGCTCCCTCACAGCCACATTTCCCCGCGAGCTCAGACCAGAAGACGGCTCAGTCTCTGCAGCTTGGTGGAGACAAATCCGTCCCCTTTACGCTGGGCTCAAAGCCATGTTGATTTTCTTTTTATTCCCATGACAAACAGAGTAAAGGTACATCCAAACAAAACAAAATGTGCATCTTTTATTCCCCCAAAACTTGTCTTTGTCGCTTTTGTTCAGTGTGGTAGAGCAAGATGTTTGACAGTTTATCAGATGACTTTGTTAAATACAGGATTAATTGTTCAGTTATATTTTAATTTGAACAGATAACTTGGCGGATTTTAAGGTTTCGGAGTACAGTTGCTATTGACAGAGTAACAGCCTTAGAACCAACTACATTTTAGGAGAATAAACGAAATAGTGGTAAATGTAAATGTAGAAGCCATTTATAAGCTGGACAATGTACGGCATAACAGTTGCATCTCTACTTCAGGGTGAGTCGTTTATTTTTATGCTGCTGTGTCCTGTACATGAACTTTCACCAGTCTGTGTATCAGCTCGATATTATGATTGACAGGCAGCTGCATATAATGTAGGATTATAACAGAGAGGGGCAAATAGGTAACATGTAAGACATGAGAATATAAACATAAATGTAATGTATAAATAAAGGATCATAACTACTTTATATCCCCTGAGAATAGAGGGACTAATGCTATAGAGGGCTACTATTTCTACTCTGCTGCAAATTTAAATAAAAGCTGACAGTCAGTACTTTACCATGTAAGTAAATATTTTAATTTATATCCAGACTGCTGGAAGAGAATTTTGAAATAACAAAATATGTATCGCTGCCCTCATCGTTTGTGACAGCGCGGTACAAAGAATGCTCCATGTCAGTAAGTATACTGATAGCAACATTTCTTGTTGTGTTTGTACTGTGGCATGCTGGATTCATTTTAATACGATAACAACAATGAGGTTAAAGTACCAGCTGTCAGATAGAGATATGTCTGTAGTATATATACGTTTTTTTAAAGATGTAGCTGCCGGCGTTCCTGACAGAAGAGAGAAGCTCCCATTCGTCAGTGAGTACTGGAAGGTGACATATGAGTGAGTGTGTGTGTGTGAGTGAGTGTACAGGTTTATTAAGCCTGTCTCTGAGGAGAGGTGACTAGGGGTGGTGTTGTGTGCACACTCAGACATAGGTCAACAGTTTAAGCTCCAATTCATAGCATGTTCTTACACTAAAAGTGCACACACACACACATGACAGAGATGTACTGCTGTACTGCCCAGGTACAGCCTGCTCTCACTGCTCCCCCCCCCCGCCCCCAACCCCATGGGTGGCCAGGCGCCTGCTGGCAGCCGTTAAGGTATAGTGTGTTTTGTGTGAATGTGTGTGGTTCCGTCGCCCTCCAAACAAGGACACAGGTAGAGAAACAGCAGCTGACCTACAAACTGACAGTGACTGAGCTGTAGCCGAGTCTGGAGGTGAGGGACGTTCAACTTGAGACTGTGCCGGGAAATCCCCTTCACAGCACTTTCAAATGTAGGTGAAAGCAAGAGATTTAGAGCAGCAGCAGCAGCAGCGGGGAGGTTTATAAATCCGACACAAAGAGAAAAGAGAGACACTTTGTTCCCGCACTCATTTTTAAGTTCTCCAGTCAAAACATCCTAATGAGTGACTCTGTAAAGCATCTCTGTAAAGATTAAATAAAGGAAATATCTGGAATAACTTTCAGACTTTCCTCACTCAGGTAGGTAAAGTTTTAGGAAACACAAAGAGGGCTTATAGCAAATTGTGGGGGTGTAAACAAGATCTGGCTTATGAGAAGACAACACTGCATTTCTCTGGTTGGCTGGCTGTTGGGTGGTCTGCCTTAACGGACAGCAATAAACACCCCCTTCTATGTGTGCATGTGTGTGTGTGTGTGTGTGTGTGTGTGTGTGTGTGTGTGAACGTAAGCGCATGTGTCTCTGTTTGAAGTGAGTGTTTGCTGTATGTCAGTGAATATTTGTTTGTGGGAATGTTTATTTGCACATTTGTGAGTTCATCCTGTTTGCCTCGGCATTGCCAGCGTGTGCATGTTTCCAACTGACTGGCTGGACTTTGCCTTCATGTTTAGTGGGTGCTGTTTACTGAGCACATATAAATGAACCTGTGTGTGTGTGTGTGTGTGTGTGTGTGTGTGTGTGTGTGTGTGTGTGTGTGTGTGTGTGTGTGTGTGTGTGCGTATTGGTGTGTGTGTGTCTTTACCTTCAGCCTGGGTGGCCACTTTGAGCGCTGCAGAACTCTCTCCCTGGCCGTTGCTGTTATGGGCTACGACCCTGAAGCGATATTTGGTGTCGGGCATGAGGTTCTGGATGGTGACCTGCATCTCTCCTGGGCGGCTGGTGTTCACTACTCGCTCCCTGATGTGGACACACACACACACACACACACACAGCAAAAGATTTGATATATTCAATACAATTTGTAGTGTTGCGCACATAATGAAAAGATGGAATCCTTTGAATGATCTTGCTGATTCAGAGTTCATCCTACAGAACTTGTTCTGATGCTTTTTGCTCGATGCTACCATACATTATTAATTTATTTCTCGTCAAAAATGTCTGAAAAGGCTCTAATCATACCTACTGTATGCAATAAACAACAATATGATACATGTTTATTTATTAATCATATATAATACAGGAATAAGAAAGCAGAAAAAACATTTGAGAAGCTGGAATAACTTTTATTTTATTTATTAAACCATTCTATCTTAATTACAAACTCATTTTCTGACTATCAAATGAATTAAGTAATTTAATAACAATGAGCATATTACAACCCAGACAAGTGGTTATATGTATATAAAGGTGCGAGTAAATACTATGTGTACCCTCCATGCAGTTGCACATATATATATATGTTTTTGCACTTTGCCTCTCAAGCTCGAGCGGAGAGTTAAACTCTTCTGTATCAGGCCTCTTCTGAACATTTCTTAAAGCTATTTTACAGGAAAACCATGAAAGAGCTGCCAAAAAAGGAATTTGTGGAAAATCCTCTCAGCTTCTTAAATTTCCCTCTCGGTCATATACGGTAAATCCTTTACACAAAGCTGGGGAAGAATTATCACAGGGGTACTTAAAGAAAGAAGAAGGGAATAACAATGTTTGAACAGATATTTTAGCTTCTTGCTTCAGAGTTAAACGCTAATCCTTTGAGGAAGGAAGTTTGATTTTAATTAACAAACACTTACTGCTTTAAATGCTTTAATTAGATGTGTTTTCAGAGTGGTCTGAGACTTCTGCACAGGAATTATGTATATTAGTACCCTGCTGACTCCAGCATTAATGTGTGTATAGTGCCCTCCTGGCAGTAGTACAATGTAGTGTGTACACTACCTGCTGGTGCCCTCCTGGCTGTAGAAAACAGAGTAAGTTAACTCGTCTCCGTGGGGTTCGGCTGGCGGGCGCCAGGTCAGTTTGATGAAGCGGGTGGAAACCAACGAAGCCACGACATCTCTGGGGGCAGAGGGGCTCGGCCCTGCTGGAACGGTTACACCTCCGGAGCCTGGCGTTACATGGTCAGTAGTGTTAGGAGTCAGTGAGGGGGGAAGGGAAGAGGGCAGGGCTACGTCTTTGGGTTGGGAGGAGGGAGGAGGGAGGGATGGCGGGATGGCGGGAGGATGGGTGTAGGGAGACAGGGGAGACAGGAGACAGCAGCAGTGTCGGAGGGGAGGGGGAGAAATTTCACAAAGAGGTGTCCAAAAGGAACAGGTAGAGGAGAGAAAAGGAGTTGAAATGGGAATGACAGTGAAACGAAAGAGGGAGGAAACAAAAAAAAAGAAGAAAAAACAAAATAACAACAACGTAACAAAAAAAGACTGTTGGCGTGACAAGGAACCACAGAAATAAAACACTTCTACTACATTCACAAAGTTGACAAATAAAAGCACAATACAAGGGGACTACACATGCAGATCTACACACAGCTCTCTAATGTCGGGGTAGAGGGAGCAGAACATAGCATCGTACAGTTCATTTTCACAGACAGACGTCCTGCCAGTATGCGACTCAAAATGATTGGTTTGGATTATTTTCAGACATTTGGCCAGTATTCATTGGAAAAGAAGAGGCAGAGTTTGGTTCGACAGGAATTAAGCCTCCTTCTAACCTTCAAATGCACAAAATATAAACCTTCTATGTGTTCAGGGATTTACACCGTTTAATCTCAGACACAGTGAAACACCCAACCCTCCTCAAAAGTTCATTCTGGAGTTTCTCAAATAACACACCAGATGATGTTTTTTAAACACTTTTGCCGTCACATTCCACAGCCTAGCCACAGAAATGTTTTTGATTTCATTCGGTGGTTGTTTTTTTTTTTCCCTTCTACTTTTTGAAGAACAATCTGCGGTCAGACTCAGCGAGATCTGCTTTCCATTCGCTTGGCAAGTGGGCGAAACGAAACCATACGGAAAGAATGTCAGTGTGTGTGTGACATTTCCATTTGTGTGCAGGTCAGAGAGAACGGAGCGGAGGGTGAAGCTGAGACGCAAGAAGAAGGGGCACCGTGAGAGCGCTGTGCAAACGGTGTATTATTACTGGAGAAATTGTTTTGAAATGCAAAGCGGCTGCCGGCATGTTTGTCTGCCACGGCATGTGGACTCACCGCTAACTTGGCTTTCTGTATTTGTTTACATTTGGAGTTCTCTGACTTCTGTGATATGAAGGTTTTGGGTTTATTTCTTCCAATCACATTGTCCACACACACTTTTCTGAGCGTAAACACTTCTCTCTCTCTCTCTCTCACACACATACACACTCACAAATACACACACACACCGAGATCAATTTGATTACCAAAACTGAGTGTGAATAAACCTCTGAAGGCAATTGAAATGACTTTGAGTGTTTATGCATGTTTCTATCTGTGTGTATGCACACTCAGTACACTCAGCCATCTTGGTGTTTCATGTTGAATCTATGCTAAAGCAAATTAATTCATCATACATTAAGATGCAACAGGTCGATTTCTGGTCGCTGCTCACACTGTCCACCATGAAACATATTCTCAGGTTACTCCACTGTGTGAAAACTCGTCCTTTACCTTTTGAGTATGTTCAAGGGGAAGAAAGATCGGAGGCTTATGTTTAAGAAGTGTTACTGTAGGACTCTCAACTCTAATATAAATGACAACGGCCTCAAACAACCTCAAAGCTGTAAGTCAGCACTTCAACCTCAAAGCCACTGTTCCATTCCTAATCTAGTTTGCTGGATTAGCGCCCGAAACAACGGAAAACATATTATCATCCTAATACTTTCTGACTGCAGTGTAAATTACCAGATGCTGAACAATTATCCTCATTTATGAAGCTGCACAGAAGCAGCAGAAAAAGAGGAACACTCTGGTGTCTCACATCACACTGGTGAAATGCCTCTCACGGTTAAACCATAAACAGGCTTACACTATTAACACAAGCTCGAAGTCTGTTTGTTGATGAAGAAGCACTTCCAGCTTTACTAAAATGAGAACACTCCAAAAATGACTGTGATGGAACAGAGTGGATTTTTATGTGGTCAGAAGACAGAGACATTAGTATTCACCTCGACAATGAACAGAAAGATCCACTCACTCACCACTAATAAATACATGAAAACCACCGCGGCAAAAAATGAATAACCCTGAAAGTACTATGAAAGAAGCATTGTACAAAAAAGTCTGACGTTTGTAGTTTAGAGGGTTCATCTCACTAAATTAATGTCACTGTTGCATTTCTAACCAAAGTCAAATGAGTGGAGAACAGAGTTTCTAGTGGTCGCTGCAATATCTTGGAGGGAAACTTCTACCCAAAGGAAACAGACCCTCATTCAGACCCTCAACTAACGAGTCTTATCAAGTGAGGCTCGCATGAAGGCCTTCACTCTATTAAATGTATGACTGTATGTATGTTTGTTTGTATGCAGCAAAGGGACGAGTCTGAGTGAAATACACGGCTGCTGCGACGAGGACTATTCGGCGCCCTGTATGTATGTATGATGGAAATGACGATGGTTTTGTTGAGATGGCGTCTATACTGATTAGAGCTCTCAAGAACTGCCATCAGTTTTGTGCTCTGTGCAAATACAATTTGCACAGAGCACAGAGCAAATACAATCAGACTCAAAGCTGATTGTTTGCACTAACTGACTTTGTTTCCTTTTTTCTAGATCCTTGCTTGTGTTGTACTTACTCTCTGATGTATGTTGCTTTGGATAAAAGTGTCTTCTAAGTGAATTGTAGAATTATAGACGAGTGACTGTTACAAGTGAAACTCAGCGCTGATTTGGTCCATTCAAGATGAAACACTATGAAAGAAGTGTCCTCTGTTTACTTTTTTAACTACTGGACTAAAAAATGAAAAATCATCTACGGTCATTTTTAAATATCAGTTCTGAAGATAGGTTGTAGTACAAACAAGAGTGAAGGTAAACAGATCAGACAAAAGTTATGAATGTTTACATAACAGGATGAAAAAAAAAAAAAAAACACAAAATGGGAATAAAGCTTGGGTATTGATTGCTCCAAATCTTAAAAGAAGCTTGAAGCGTGTAAGGCATGAACAACAGTAAATAAATATCAAGATTTCCCATTGGAGCTCTTTCCTTTAAATATGCAAACACTAACCTGTATAAGTAGGACAGGATCCCATGTGTCCTAAATATTATCCATGTAAGTCAGTTTTCAACTTGAGCAGCAGCTCACAGATTGAGCCAGGGGAGTATTGAGCCAAGTTTGAGACATAAATGTGCAGTCTTTTTTAGGAATACAGCTTTTTTTTGGATTTGTTGCAACCAGTGTTTAGTTCAGAAGCACAGAAATCCAGAGAAGTGCATCTTTCAGAGAAGAAAAATAGAGATTGAAGTTGAAGGGGTGAAAGTCTTCTCAGAGGTCAGAGGGGGGTTACTTTACACGACACTAGAGTCTGACACCCCCTGCCTTGCAGACACTTGGTCACTACCTTACATCTCTGAGCAGAGCTTTCCATCAGATTCCATCTTAGAACAAAAAGAAGTGGGATAAGATGTTGCATGAATCGCTGAAAAAACACCACACCTCAGCAAGAATAATCCCTAAATCATTGTCAGATCAGACAAAGAGGTACAGCAAAGCCTGTGGTGAAACACATTGTGGGCCGGGTGAAGAAGGGCAAACAAAACCATTAAATGTAGTTCCATCGTCAGGCGCATTGTCAGCTGGGGATAATCGACATGCAGGGGCAGCTTTCGATGTCCTTTTGACAATCTGTCTTGTACGCGCATGCCTTGAATTGTTACAGTAAGGATGTGTCAGCCTTACACTTCCACTGCCAAGCTCTATTCACGGCTGATTAATAGTGTCATTAGTCCCTGTGCCAGAGGTAATGAATGGATGGCATTAAATCTTAACGAGGAAGGTTACTCTAGATCTGCATAATAAATCTGGGTAACCAACACGCAAAACAGTCAAGACAAAGACATGCAAAGCAATGCATTCATCTTAATATTCTGTTGAAAGTACAAGTCAATTTAAAATAATTTGGAGTGGCAGCAAAGTTCTGATTAAAGCCTCTTAACTTAAACTTTTATCTCACGTTTCTAACTCCATAATCCTTTGCTGCGATCCCAAGTGAGCGTAGCTGTTAAGTTACGCCAAGTACTTTTTTTCCTCATCTGGTCTGAGTCCACAGATAAGAGAGCCTACCTCTCTGGCTCAGACGACACACCTCTACCAAGAGAGCATAAATCTAGTGAATGCAGATATCAGCCAGAAGCACCCACAGCACTGTAACTACAGATATATTTTCATGGGGAATTCAGAAGTCATGCCAGACTCTTGCAAAAATGGATTTTCTCAGGACTGGTTTCCATGTCTAATGTGGTTCGGTAATGATGGCTGCGTAAGAGGCAGATCCAGCACAATGCTAATGGTCCATTACTGAGTCTCCACTTTTATCTGCTGCAGAACGAGCAGAGCGAGAATGAACAATGTGCTGAAAAAGGCACAGTCCAGAGCTTTCAAAAGCCCAACACAAAGCAGTCTGTCACATAAAACTGGCAGTCTTTGTCATTTTTTGTATGTGAACAAATAATAGTCCCATGATGAGAAAATGAAACGCTCTAAACTGAGCAGAACACCTCGTGGCTTGCCGTGTGTACAATGATCACAAAGACATCCGAGATTTCTTCTGAATGAGAGACAAAATGCAGAGAGATATTTCGCTTAAACGTTAAGCCTCTGGTAAATTAGCTTGAAATAGTCAAAATAACTTCATGATGTCAAAGTTAAAATCTCACAAAGCATACAGAGAAAACAGAAAACAAAGCTTCATAACTCTTCAAGTTTGAGTAATAGTTAATTTGACTGTTTAAGTCATTTCTCAAAAATATGTACACATGGTTATCAAGACAACAACTCCAGCAAATACCCCTACTGATAGCTCATGCTGGGTGTAAACAGCCAAATAGCAGCCGTCTGCCTATTGTTATGATTGGTTAGCGGGATTAATAGAGTAATGTTTTGTACTAAAGCTCTGCAATCACACCCAATTTAAACCCAATATATGTGAAGCTAACAGCAAAGTAAATGCAATACAATTTTAAAAATTGTTTTACTGTTATATACTTCAGAAGTAAGAAAGCCATTGTGGATTTGGATGTTTAGAGGCTTAAATATAGGCAAAGATACTTCCATTTCTCTTTTGGTTCTCAAGTTAAGTGCCAGAGAAACTGTAGGTTCCTCAGAGTAACTACTGACAGCTGTGGCTGCTTTCTCCCCCCTGTCATCTTGTTCCCCTCGCTCTCTTTCAAGATAAGAGTGGAGAGATGAGCAGGCCTGACAGCTCATGACATTCGAGCAGCTCCTTAATGCGCCTACAAAGGAAACAGAGTCGGAAAGAGCAGAAAAATGATTCAAGTGAAGACAAAGTAAGGGGTGAAGGAAGAAATGAGGGAGTGCAAGAAAACGGCTGACCAAGTGCATTTCTTTGGTCTTTTGAGTTTTCGCTCCAGTAACTTGTCGACAACGATAATAAACTCAATTCTTTAAACAGTTTTCTGCACTTAAAAATGCTTCACAAGCAATACAACAATTCAAAGCAATTACGTAAATAATTACAGGGCGAGACAAAGGATAAAATGCTTTTTGTAATGCGTTGGCATTTTCACTGTTGATGTGGCAAAACACGCAGAGACACAGTATCAGATTGGTGGAGCATATCAATAACTGCTCACATTCCCCCTCACGGTAATAATCAGAGACAGTCAGGATTAAAGTGCAGCTCAAAAATCACAAAGGCTTAAACTGACGAGATGTTCCAACTCACTGACATAATCTGAAAAAAAGGAAAAGTCTTTGTGTCTCAAACCGATCCTCCAAAAGTGTCAAACATCTCCACCATGCTCCTTTCTATCACTTTCTAGGGCATGTTTGAAATATGTTTGAAAATGGCACATTCCCCGGGAGGGAAATAAGCCTTTAGTTATTTAAAAAATACATGGCAATCTTTAAAAAAAAAATGAGTGAATGTTCACCTCATTAAGTCTTGAGTGATTGAAATACGTTTCTGGAACAGTCTTTGGGCGGTGAAGATGCTGACGGCGGGGCCAGAGGGGACACATCAAAGCCAGACAAATTAAGAAAAATTAAGAATTTAAGAACGACATAGCGCAGCTTCTCTACCTCAGAGTGCTGGTATAAAGGATTTAGAGTGGGTCACAGATGTATCTAAGTCTTAATATTTCCTTAACACTTCTGTGGGATGCAAATGCCCAGACTAATAAATGCACCAGACTCCTGCGTGCCTTGGTGTGACGCAGCAGAAGCTCTAATAGTCTGGGGTTGTTTGTACTTCCGACTATGGACCCTTTATCAGACGACATAAACCTTCATAAGCCTGTGCACGTCCTTGTTTATCACCCGCAGAAGCTGTCCCTTTGAAACCCTGAAGCGATTTCCTCTTAAATAGCACAGTTTGTTCAATTTAACATTTATCTTGCTTCTCACATCCAAAATCAACATTCCCAAATTCCCTGTGGACCAAAATAAACAACCAGCAGGCATCAGTATGTGGTATGTGTTGGATGGGATGACAGTATGTCTGTGTTAGCATCCATCCAACACCCTCCAGCGGTTCATTTTCTGGTAATTTGGTTTCTATAAAGAAGTGACAATCCCGTCTCTGGGATGCCAAAGTAAATACAACACATGAGGGGTTTAAAGTGTTGGAATGTGGGGAAAAGTCATGTATGTTGTACTGAGAGAAGAAAAACCCAGAGGATCCACCGAGTTGTACACACAGGGGGAAAACAAACGGCAGAGTTTGCAAATGACCACGGTAATTGAATGGGTTCGGGTGTATCAATAATTAATCATCCACTGGTTGTTCATACAGCGGCCCTTCCCCATCATACACATGTAGCCCTTTGATCCGTGAGCCACTGTGGAGTTAATTTGGGTGTGATTGCTTTGTTTCCCTGAACACCTCGCTTCAACACACACACACACACACACACACACACACACACACACACACACACGCAAGATCATAAGCTAACAGCTGGTAGCCTAGACTCTGTATGCAAATGAAGACGTGCAACTATGGTATACAATGTAACCCCCCCCCCCCCACCTCCATTCCCACTTTGACAAATCTGCATCATATGCATCACATGCTCCACATGCTGGAAGAGGAAACTGAAGCCTCTTGGGCTGGTCTTTCAAGCAGATCAAAACAGCCAGTGATGCTGCACATCTCCAGAGCATTTTGCCACCAATGCCCAGAAGTGGGAACAAGCTTTTCTTTCTGCTCTGCCTGCCTTTGTATCTTATTACCTTGGAGGTACAAGGCTACAGTTCAACCTTTCCAGGAAAACAGAGAGAGCCTGGAATGAAGTAATTGATTTCAGTGAAAGCTCCCTGTAACCGTGTGAATGCGTGTACGCGTGCACTTGCAACATTTCATGTAGAAAGTGAGCGAAGCTGAACAACCAGCAAAGACCTGAAAAGGTCAAATAAGATGTTTTCAGAAGTGGGAGCAGCTGCATCCACCCTTGGGGGACTCGCTAACAAACAGTCCAGCTAATCAGACTCCCACCAATAAAGCAGCCTCCCTGGGTTGGACCCACAGAGAAGCAGCTTCCCCGCTACGTTAGCAGGCAGCAGGGTGCCCACAACCCACTGTGATGCTACTTACTATTCTACTTTTAGCTTATGGAAACTGGGAGGCTCAGTGGAAAGGCAGGGGTTGGGTGCTAACAGGAAAACTAAAAGCTCCAGCTTCGGTGGCACCGCTCGCAGGGGTCGGCCGCCTGCAGCTACGGGAAGGGTGTGAAGGAAAAGTGATGTTTTTCTGCGATGCGGTGCTTCCAATTACCGCACCCAGAGGACTTTCCACGTCCAAAAACATCAGATCCACATCCTGAATGAGTGTTTGTTGGAGGTGGATCCTATTAAATCGTAAAAAAAAAAAAAAAAAAAAAAAAAAAGGGGCACATGCTATTGAGGTGTGTGGAACAGACTGTCAGAAAAAAAATCTGATACCTCCCAGTTACGTACGCAGTCAGGCTTAAAACTGGTGTTGATAACAAGACTGACCTTTAAGAAACAGCACTGACGCAGGTACTGAAGGCTATTTCCATCCTTTTGTGCTTTCCATCCGAAACTAGAGCAGAGTAGGCACCTATAACATTTTGCAGTTAGCACTTAGGCGACAGAGCATTTATAAATGAGGCAAAGCCTTTCCCCACGGTTCAGTAAATACAACCCATAGAAAAAGTTCAGCCCGTGCTGTAAGAGCCACAGCTTGTAAACACACACACTCACACACACACACACACACACACACACACACACACCAACATCCCTGAGAGACAGAGCCACAACACACACACTCCCTTTGCCAGCGGCACTGTACAAACAGTCATTTGGTGAATGCTGATTTCGGCTCCTTACAATCAATTTATGCTACAATCCTTCTGATCAGCTTTCTACAACCCCCCTGTGAGCGAACACATTCGCTAATCACAACATTAACATGGCGACAGATTCTGCGTTTGTATGTGAGTTACGACCTTGTGTGCACATTTCAGGGCTTAATCCCCAAATTTGAATTTCAATGTATTTTGCTATGAGGCTAAATTTTTGTGCAAGATAGTCACATTAACGTGGGATTAATCTAATGCCCCCTGGATTCCCTTTTCATGATCACAGGCCATAATTAATACAAATATGATGATTTCATATGCAACAACAATCTTATCATGTTTGTTTTTATCAACTATTACCCACTCACAGAAAATAATCAACCAAATAAGATCCTCACTCAGTGTACAGAATAACCTGCAGTTAGATGTGATTGTTAAATTTGGATGTTTCAGAACAGCTACATTTGGTGTTAATTGATGTTTTCTAATGGAATAGAAATCAACTTCTCTTTTGGAGGCAATTTTATCTCCCGGTTGAGCTTAATGATCTCCTACTTAGTGTTAACAAACACACTTCTCTCCCTGTTGAAGCCGCTAATCTCCGTGTTCACTGCATTTCACTTGTGAGGGTTATTATAATAGTTTGTGGATTTTGAAAAATAGGAAACTTAAAGAGAAACATGAACACAAACTGCAGATCTAAAAAAATCACCACTTTTGAATCAACGATTTGTAAACAGACTAGAACATTTACTCAGGCATTTTATCCATTGTTTATTACAGTATATAAGAGCCAGATTAATATGTGTTATTTTTATTTTTTAAAGGTTTATCTTCAGGCCTGTTATGCCTCCATTCGATAGGCAGGGCAGTGGACAGAGTCAGCCAGCAGCGCCCCAATATGTTTTCTTTTTTTCTGTTTTTTTTTTACATATAAAATAACTGATATGAGCCAAAAGGCGACCATATATGGAATCTTAGACCTGGAAAAAATACAGTTTCAATGTAAAACGTGAAAATATTTTTCACAAATTTTACCGTACAAGGTCACCCAGAAGGACACTTTGCTAAATAAATGACTTAATAATAAAATAAAAATCACAATCCAACATGGTGAAATAATTCCAGTGAGTGCTGTGGTGCTCTGCTACATGTGCTGCAGACCGTGCTGGGAGTCTTGTTTCTCTATATGGCAAACAAGTAACGGTATGTCCAAATAACAATCATTGTTTTCTGCAGTCTATTTTATATAGATAAACGTTTTCATATGACGTATATGAAAAGCAGTGAAATCCTTAAATCTCTAAGAAGCCTATTTCAACCTGATAGTAACTGATGACCAACACAATAGCCAACTCTATATGTGCTGTCCTTGGTGTACAGGAAGAATATGACAGCGAGGCGGCAGTAAACAACATGGGTCAAGGCAGGCGAGAGCAACCTTGACATGATGATAGCAGGCTAGAACAAATAATGAGAAACCATTCAGCCTGATCAATCCTTAAACATAATTAGTTTGTGTCCTCCTGGAGCCCTCGTGAAGGCCGTCACCATACAGTAAAAGAAGTGCGGCCATATGTTAGCATGCTTACACATCCCAGCAGTATACACGACATGCTGGTCAACTGTCACATTTTCACACTTGTGCCTGCTGTTGAAGGTAAAGTCAAATTGCAGCCGGTGCTAAACAGAAAACATGGTGCCCAGCACTGCACCGTGCTGACACATTCACATGCTCACAGCGTTACAGACTCACTCCTGCTGGCCCGGCCATGACCCTGCGAGCAGATGATGGAGCACACTGTATTCCCTGAAGTGGGCCGGCGCGTGTGTTCAGTGCTGGCGGAGTCTGGCTGGAGGGAAGGGTCTTTTAGCAGCCTATTCTCACTTCTTGATTTGAACAGGGAATAAGGGCGGCAGGCGGATGAGGAAGAACCCCGCGTCTGAGGTTTGTCTGCTACAAATGTGTTAGGGGGATTTCTGAGGACATTTCTTCACTGCTCCGCCTTCTACTACTTCACTTAACTCAGTCCGTTTCTTTGTCGTTTAATCGTGATCTAGTTACATTTTATATTACATGGATTCTTAATAAAGTGAATTTCTTGTCTCAGCACCAGCTACAGCCACTGCTGCAGTATATCACACTATGAGCAGTGCTGAGGCCTCCTTTAAAGTGTTGTTCTTTCTCCCTCAATTCAATGTCAATTCAAGTACTTCTTGATTTGTATTAGAAGAGGACAAATCAAAGCTGCACAGAGACACAAACAATAGATCTAGGCTACTGTGTTCTGGCCTCTCGCGCATCAGCAGTCCATGAGGAAATAATTACTGCTTGTGTTCAAACAATATCAATACAGTATTTGAGTTCCTGTTTGTGATACACATTTGCTACAGATATCAGTTCTGTTTGGAACACTCATCTCCCTTAATGATTAGCCAGACATTTTAACAAAAGGCGGAACATGTTGGATCTTTTTCTGCTTTTTGTTGTTCACATTGTGAGCAGCATTGCTTCAGGCAACCAGGTCTGTTTATGACAGCTTTCTCAGGTCTGGTTTTATTCACCTATTACAGGCGGCAACAAAAGTCACGGCTTATCAATCTTTTTTTTTTTTTTTAAGTAGACAGTTTTACGATGGGTTAATATTTGGTCGATCCAGACAGTTATGATGCAACTTGTAGTAATTATTGTTGGACGAGAAGTGGTTGGCAAGCCTTGGTCAGTGGTTTTTGTTTAAGCTTGAATTTAGAGAAATATAAGAGATTACTTCGTTTTCACACTGTTCCGAGTCATTGACTGTAAACGAATGGACATCACAAGAGATCTTGAGAAGAGAAGCCAAAATATTTAGAGCTCCCCCTGCAGCTCCTGGCTGCAGTGTAGATTAACAAACCCTGCCTCCTCTGTGATAACAGATGGAACGTGGGGAAACCTTTAACATTAAAACACACATCGAATGCATTTTACTCCAAAGAGGTTTCTGTTATTTTTTCTTTGAAAGTTTTAGTTTTAATTTGTTCTTTGATGCTATGAAGAGCGGATGTAACGTCCTCATTGACAGCTCTACCAACAAGTGTCGCTCCAGCAGCGTTTTTTTTTTTGCTTTAGAGGAGGAACAACGAGAGGAAACGTAATGAATACTAACATAAGAGTCATTCCACTTTTCCATAACTGAGTGTCTGTGTGCGTTGGTTAGAGGCATGGCGTCCATTCTGCGTCAAGGCTCCAAATGAAGTCACCAGTGCAGTATGTCAGCGCTCCTCCCAGAGGGTTTTGGCTTCAATTTTGCACAACAGAAGGAGATGGAGACGCGCTGTCTATATTTATACACAGTCTGTTTCATATAAAGAAACCATATCTTACACACATCGAAGGTTTCATGTTGACTCTGATATGTTTGTCTTCTCATCTTACATAAGGAAGGTTAAACTTCCTTTTAATTCAGCTTCACTTGTCTCATATTAGTAGCATCTAAATAAAACTTGTGTGGGTTTTCTTGACTTCTGGATCCTTCTTGGAAGATAATCCTCATTAGGTTTAAACTTTCATGGGCTAAATCAAAGCCAATGTAGTTCAGTGCAGTTCCATCTACTCTCGGTTTTAACAGAAGCCAAATCATCCTGACACACAGCAGTCAACTTTTGGTTTCTGTGTCATTTCACAGGCATGTCTGGAGCTCCAGTCTGCTGTAATTAATTGATTTGCTAATGAAGTTACGGTATGTGCGTCTCTCTAAATATATCCTTTCCAGTATCTCCCTGTGCCTGTCGCTTTGTCAATCTGCCGCTTTGGGAACAGCACATGCGTCAGTTTGTCATGCCAGCACTCCTGATGTCTGCACTCAGAAATACACAAAGCCAGAGAGAGAGAGAGAGAGAGAGGAAAATATGGAGACACAGTGAGCACTCAGGCACTGATGAGGCATCTTCATCTCTCAGCAGGGGTCCCATGCCTCTGATGGGAGGGGAGGACAGGATTCTTCTGTTTGCTGCCACAGGTTTAAGAGGTGGGGGAGGGAAAACTAATGGCGGCATAGCTGGATGAAGGAAAAGATGAAGGGAAAGGAGGAGAGATAGAGACAGAAAGGGAGAAACAGAGAAAGATGAAAGAGAGGGAGGGATGGAGAATGACTGCTTGCCTGTTAAAGCTTTGATTTAACACAAGCTTGAAAAAATGCTTTTGCATCAGAAAATAGTGTGTCATCTTTCTTTCGTCATAAAACGACCTGAATACTAACTTGGAATACTAGCTTGAAGGATAAAAAAAGCTAAAATGCAAGTAGCTGTGCTGTATGGCATCAAGCATCGATTGATGTTTTTAAATTCTGCCAACGCTAACACGAAGTCGACTAACTATTCAGTTTAATGACTTCCTTTTATTCATCACAATTAATGTTGTTGTTTTTTTTGCGTTATTCGAGGCTCAAACAGCATGAGACCTCAAGAGATTGAACATCCAACAAGCTTTCTGGTTCTTGATGAAGTACTCAGCTTGGGCACTAGGAGGCGAAATGTCAAAACAGTAGTCATATGAGCAGTGGGAACGAAGAGGAGAGATGGAAAGAAAGAAAAACCCAGACAGAAGAGCATCTCCACACTGAAGCCAGCATAGCAAACAGAAAGAGCAAAAAGTAAGTATTCACATACAAATGAAAGTGCATCTCTTATGCAAACATTTTTTTTCTAAATCAGAAAATACACACACTTAAGTGCAAACAGCAAAGAGAGTGCATCCTTTTCTCCTTTGTTTGCAAATGTTAAATGCAGATCTTCCTGCATTATTTCATATTAAGTACTTAGGGGGCTTGACTTTAAACTGGCTGTTACTGACGAGTGGGTATGTAGTGAGAGTACCCAGGCTGCTATGAGGCCTTGGGTTTGTGATTGTTAAAATAGGAATAAATAAAGCTAAAAGTGGCTTTTCCTTTCTCCTATGAATATATGTTTTTTAAATATAATGCGATCTGCCGCTCCACAGCTTCCAGAAGAAAATAACACCAGCAATCTTTAAAAGTGAACATTTTATTTCAGCTCTGCTCAGGGTCTAAGAAGAACCACACAAACGTAACCATACTGTACTGCAACCTTGAGCATATATTGTCAGTATGCCACATTATCAAACTTCATACACAGTCTCAGTCTTTGTACTGTATATGGAAAGATGGAAATCATATAAACAAGTTCTTTGTCTAGGCGCGCAAAACTTCAAAGCTGAAAAAAAAAAAAAACGTGACCCATTTCCTTTCCGAGCTGTAATTGGCACCTACTACAGTGTCTTGCATCAATGCGTCATATAATCATGTGCTTGGAAAAGTGCTGCAAATTGTTGCTGCACACCATCTAAAGATGGCATGTGATGATAGTCCTTTAAATGGCATATCCTATGAAGTAGAAAACCTCCCTGAAGATCAGCTTGACAATAAGATCTACATGTGTGCTGTGCTGTGACAGGCATGAAACCTCAGA
Organism: Labrus bergylta; assembly: GCF_963930695.1. Lineage (NCBI taxonomy): Eukaryota > Metazoa > Chordata > Actinopteri > Labriformes > Labridae > Labrus > Labrus bergylta. The sequence continues at coordinate 12,958,867 of NC_089197.1, forward strand.
TTCATATGATAATGACAAAAGCTCTGATTAGTCTTTATAGAGTTTTAAAAGCAGCACGTAAGAGCTGGATTTAACATAATTAACTCCATTAAGATTGAAATGCGGTAATACATATTGTATCTCAAAAATTAGACAGAAGTCACACATGAAACTATGTGAAAGCACTTTTTTCATTTTTCATACCAATGAAAGTTATAACTTTCCCTCTCTGTGAAAGAACATGATGACTTACAACAGAAGACACTTCCAAAAGACGACACGTCTGACTTTGGCAGTTTTACGAGGGACATTAAGAGGCACTTACTCGGCCTGCATTACCCAGCATAATTAGGTCCTCTTGAGGTCCACTTTTGGCACCCATGCCTCTATTTACTCACATCTGTTTGCAACTAGTTAACCCATATTGCACACGGCTGTGGAATGTCCGAGGAAATTGTCAGCGACTGCAATCTGTGATCCAATTTTTGACCTCCCCTCCCCAAAGAAATGTGGGTTTAAGAAATGAGCTTTAAAATTGCTCAAGATTAGACACGGTTACATTCAAAGGGAAAACATTTTGTTTTTCTTGCGCAGCAGTCTGCCATTTAAAACTCAACCAGTGAGGTATTAATAAAAAGCAAATATCACTATAAATGATTGTCAAGATGTTTTGTATGCTTAAAGCTGACAGCTGACCTTTTTGCCTTTCGAAACAACCACAAGTGGGAATAATCATCGGAGTGACAGTGAGCGGCAGCTGGCTGTGTCAGGATGTAAAGACCATGATAACTGATTAATATTAGCAAACTTGCGGTCCAGCCCCATTGATTTCCCTGTTGGGTAAAGACAACTTTATCCCAGCGGCAACTCCCTGGCTTATCTCCCTGCACTGTAAGGCAGCCGTCAGACAGACGGCTGTTTTCCTAGCCTCGACGCAGGATGATTCAAGCCTGGCAGGTGTGATATAGATACCTGACTGAGGGGGAACACACAGGGGCAGCAGAGAGCAGGACGGGTGTGTGTGAGATAGTGGTTTAAGAAGTGTACAAAGATGCCCAGCTGTGAGGGAGCAGCCATATAGGGGCAATATTCCAGGCAGCACAATTAACACAAAGCCCAGTGTGTTGGATTATCAAAAAGAGCAGGTGGCTTCGGAAGTCAGAGTGGGAGAAAGTGTGGAGAAAGGTGGCAGATGGCTGTGAAATTGTGAGCGTTTATACTAAGCAGCACAGGAGAAAAGAACGAAACAGAGGAAAGACTCTAAGGAGGGAGAGAGTCTAATAGACCTTAAAGACAATTTGTTTCAAACTCACATCACAGAGCTGTGCCCACAAAGCAGTAATAGCTGTAGAAAATGAGCTGATTTCAAACATGTTCTCATTGATTCACCGTTGCACCTCTGAGAGAGGAAATTACTCTGACACAGTGGAGCATGCAGAGTGAGCTGCAGCGGATGTGTCTATACGAGCTCAAAACGTCAATAATTTACAGGAAGAGTAAACAGCGATGCTACGAGTACGGTTATCTCCAAGACCCATCATCTAACGCCGAAGATGACGGCAGGATAATGAAACTAATGAATAAACAGGAAACTTTGGAGTGGTGAGTGTGTTTGGATTAGCATTAACTGTGACCAAGACAGAAGTACAGAAGAAAGAAAGAAAGAAAAGATTCTCTGTGATATTTTTGGATTATAAAGAGATTAATTTCTTCAAAGCTCTGCTTAGGGCACACCCCGTGTACAAGGCCAGCTGCCTCTGTAATTCATCTCATTTATCTCCACCTCAAACAAAGAGAGCAAAGACTCGGGGCCCTGTAAAGCTGCAAAAAAAAACCCATCAATGCTGTCAAACGCAGACACACAATGAGCTGCAGGTCATCATTATTTCTGACTTTATGTCCTCCAATCAGAGGGGATGACACAGCTGGGGAGCCACCGGTTGGACACCGATATGCTAATCCATTAGCCACCTGCTTCAAGGGGGGGGGGGGGGGGGGGGGAGTCAACGCTTGATTCGATATTTTTCCTCAGCAAAGCCGCAGAGTCTGCGTCAACAGTCAAGTAGGTTGTAGTGTCAAAGTAAACAAACAGCATTTCATTTCTGCTGCATTATGATTGTTTGAGCGTTGTCCTTTTTTAATAATTGTAATGTTCTCTATTTTCCACCATGTTGTTTTATTTTGAGTGTACTTTTTTTTTTTTTTTTTTTAGAGAAATTCTGTTGTGTGGATCATTTTGAATTACTTGTTGTTTTCCTTGTTTTCTAGATGTTTGAACAATCCCACTGGGTGAGACTATGATTATTATTGTGGTTTAAATGATCTCAAATCTAAGTTTTTACTACATTTTCCTCTAATGACAGAGGTAATGACACAAAACAACTACAAGAACTGGCTTGTTCAAGTAATTGTCCACATTTTCATCCATTTTCAGGCACTTTGTTTTTAGCGCTTCTAGGCTAACTGTCCTTGGTGTCTGCTTTTGTTGTGCTCTACACTCAGGAGCTGCTCTCTGGCTTTTAGCATTCAAACATTTAAAGGTTTGAAAACCAATGTAAAGGAAGTCTATGCTGCAGCTACTGTACGTGCACGCTCTCACTTCACCAACACAGGGACTGATGTTTATGTAAAGCTCCATGCAGCCAAGCACAGAGTCAAGCAGCTTTCTCTAAGTCTTCACACCATTTCTGTGACACTAGACGTGGAATGGACTGAGTGAAATGGTTTGCCCCAGATACACGTTCCAGTGGTTTAATTTCACTGTTCACTAAACACTCGCTGTTACTCCTCACACCTCCACAGATGTGCACATCCTCCAGATGCCATGTAGCTTTGATATAAACAACACAAACTGTATAACTGACTAGCCTGTGTCTCACAAGCTATTGATGAAAAATAATTTTTCCTGAAATATTTTTTTGAAGGCTCTTTTTAAAAGCCTGAATAGTATACTTGACCTGATATTAAATTGGACCTATTATAATCATTTCAGGCTCTATAAATCTATTATATGACGCCTAGAGTGGCCTTAAGAGATTCACAGTTCCTGCTGTTAGGTTACATAGCAAGTAAAAACATTTGTTACTGTATTTAACTTTAATACTATGACTTAAGGATTACTTTCATATCTCCATGTATCGTGGATAATTGAGTATATTAAATGCTGCTATGACTGTTGTAGACTGCTTTCCAGTTGCGTTTAAAACCATTTACCAAGAACAACATGGTTTGACATGTTTTTGGCCTGCAAGTAACTATTCCAAGACGCACTGATGTCAGCATGTTGCTTCAGCAGAAAAAACAGAGGAAACATAACTGAAGCCTGAGATTTTCCCCAGACGCATTACTTTAACTTACATTTACCTCTTTATTTGAAACTTTGACCAAGTTTAATATGAAACTCAAACATTGTAACATGGCTGTACTGTACATAAGATGGGAAATCGAGAAAAGCACAATAGGTCCTCTTTAAGATTCAAGGCTTTCTAAAAAAGAAACATTCTTATTTTGGAGATTTCGACAACTTCAGCTCCTTGGATTAATTGGAGCTGATATCTTACTTGTTGTTCATGTTCAGCTGGCTTTGAACAGATGCTTCCTACTGTAATGCCCGACTACAGTCTCAGCAAAACTGATCAGACAGGATTTCCGGGTCATGCTTGACATTATTATTTCATCACTGAACACTATATTTGTGTCATCTCCTCTCCTAACACATCTGGTTTGCACAGTTGTCTGTGGTGCTTGTGTGTGGCGTACCGTGATTTAAGATGATCAGCTGGGCACCGGACTGGATGTTTCCTGCTTCGTTTTCCGCAAGGCACTGATAGAAACCCTCATCAGACTTGACCAGACCCAGAACCTGCAAGTTGTGCTCCTTCTGCAGATCAGAACGTAAAGGGAAAAGATGGAGAAAGGGTAGAACAAAGAGAGGCAGTTAATAACATTAAAAAACAGCCAAAACCAAAATCAAGTGAGAAAGTACAATGTCTCAGTAAAAAAAAAAAAATCACTGCCAAATGAACTTACAATTATTTTGAAGTAGTCACTGGGGATTACAGCATCTCCATTCTTCACCCATTTGACAGTGGGGGCCGGGGACCCCGAGACGTCACACTCAAAGATGATGTCCATGGACTCGTGAGCATAAATGTTGGCCGGCCGCTTCACAAACTGGGGAGGAACTGTGGAATGCAGACGAGAAAGAGGAGTCAGGAAAGTGTGGAGGAAAGCTGACACTTTGTAGGAGTGATATTTTCCTTTCGAAATTTAATAACCAATTCGTCAAAACTGAGCAGGCATATCATGCTCTAACACTCTGGTCTTTGACAGGATAAGAACAGGACAAAGTGATGCCATGCCTCCCCTTTAACTGCCAAATTGCCAGTTAAGGGAGGGTGGAAAGAAAAAACAAACAACATCATCTAACCACAGCTTATCCAATTATCTTATGAACCATTCAGACAACTGTGACCCTTTTCGATAGATGGCAACACTTTGAATATTTGATAAAAAGGGTGAAAAACAGCACCTTGTCTGGTACCAGTATGGTGTGTTAGCATGCTGTACTAGCTAAGGCAAGGACTTGCAGATCTCTTCTGTAATGAGGGCCAGAGAGAAGTTATTTGATCTGCTGGGGCGATGCAGCGCCTCATCAATCTGTCCTGGAACAAGGTCAGAGGGAGCACACAGCCCAGGCCTCGTCCTCTCTCTATAATTGGACTGTATGTGTGTGTGAGGAGAGACAGGGTAAGACAGTCTGTGCGTGTGTATGTGTGTGTGTTTCTGTGAACAAGTGCCTTTGCTGCCTCTGTGCATTCTCTGATAAACGACGACCCCGCTGACCACAGTTTAAATGACTGCATTGTTAGAGTGTCGCAGTGTGTCAAGCAGCGCCATCAGCCTTGTGGGCTCTGTGATAGCTTGTTATTAGCATCTATTTTTCGGCTATTCACATGGGCTGATTGGATATTAGAAGCAGTGGGAGGATAAGGTCCTTTTCTGGCTTTATTCAGCCGAGTAACAGGCTGTGAGGTCAAGTCCCCCTCATCTGCTTGATGTATCTGTGGCTAATTTACCCTAACAAGAAATTTCTTTTTAATGAATTAGGCTTCAGTCTGTTGGGATATGCTGTTACTAACAGCAAGAAAATTCCCTGTTACAGTTTTTTTTTTGCTTTTTGTAATTAAGGCTGCTTAAGAAACTGTTCACCCTTAACAACATTCTGCACCAATAAAAGACTAAAAGCACCAAGAAGAAGGGATAAATGCAGGCCACATTGTGAACTCTGATATGTTTGTTTGTATTTTGTATTTGTATGCACTTTGCCCATCTGTTTACTGTTTCCATGCTTTACAGAGCCAATAGAGCCAAGAGGGCCGATGCCCCCCCCGCCCCCCCTTTGCGGAAGCTGCACACATCAGAAAATTGCTGTCCCTGTATCCTCATCTAAAAAACCCAGAGGTGCTTTTACCAATTTGTCTAAATTCACACTTTTGATCTTTCACACACAATTTTATTTCTAAACGTAGCAGGACTGTCACACGTTTTCTTACATTTCATAACAGACATGTCGACATCCAGCTAGCTCGTCATGAAAACAAGATAATTGTGGGGAATCATCAACAGAGGCAACCAAGCGAACAGCTTCCGTTTTTGCAGCGATAACAAGTGTCATCATGTTACCTATCAATTCAAAACAGCTCGCTAAATATGTATTTCGAAACAATGTTAGCAAAATACACAACCATTTTGGCATTTTTGCCTTACATTTTTGAAAATGTGTACTGTAGATCATATTGAACAGCAAACGTGCAGTAAAAATAGAAACATGGGTCTTAAGTATGTGATTCAAGTTACTCACAAGTCGCTTTATTCACTGCTATTAGGCTCTATTTTGTAACAACCAGATAGTGCCCCAGAACACTGAAACCTCGTCTCCTCTTGCTTAATGAGCTTCTAGGCTTTGCTGCAAGTTACTTTGGAGTTTATTGACGATTGAGACAAAGGTTGGAAATGAAGATGGTGATGCTTGAAGACTAGATCACTATGTGGTTGTCAATACAGCCATCACCCTGCTCTGTGTGTGTGTGCGTGTGTGTGTGTGTGTGTTTTTCTGTCTGCCTATGACTGTTCTGGTGTTCCCTGCAGAGCGATGTGTGAGCAGTGAATAATGTGTTTCACAGTGTGGTGTCCCCTGGATATTCCCCTCCAGTAGCTGTGCAGCAGAGGCAGGAGGAGTCCTTGGTTTACTTTGGTGTGTCAGGGACACCAGTCAGTGAGTCAGAATGTGTGTGTGTGTGTGTGTGTGTGTGTGTGTGTGTGTGTGTTTGAGCCGTGTGTGTGTTTGAGCCGTGTGTGTGTTTGAGCCATGTGTGAAAATGAATTATTTAAAAACATGTCTGGATACAGGTGGCCCCCCCCATTATTACTGGTGCTGTACATAATTGTCCTTCCCTGCTGGAATACATGTATGGGTGGATTTTGTTTGCATAATGTAAGTGTGTGTGTGTGTGTGTGTGTGTGTGTGTGTGTGTGTCAACATATCTTTCAGTATGTCCATGTGGCCTTAATATGTGCATGTCCATTGCCTTTGGTAGAGGTTTATTCATAAGACTGCAATGTTTTTTTGTCAGTCAATACTAGACGTGTGTGTGTGTGTGTGTGTGTGTGTGTGTGTGTGTGTGTGTGTGTGTGTGTGTGTGTGTGTGTGTGTGTGTGTGTGTGTGTGTGTGTGTGTGTGTCTGTGAACAGAGCCCCTGGTGAGGTTTGCTGGTGACAGGTTTTTGATGGCGGCTGGTACCCTGCAGCTCTCTTTATCTCTCATCCTCTCTCTCACTTTCACCATCAGTCTCCCATATTTCCCTCCTGACTTTTAATCTTCCTATAACTCCCTGTCTATCTCTCCATCTCCAGTCTCCCTCCCTCCATCAAGGCAGACATGCACCATTTTCTCTAAATGGAGTTCAGACATTCGGAACCTATTGGAATGAGCAATGAGTAGAAACGCCTAAATATATACCATTAAGGCTTGGGCGATGGGGCTGGAGTAAGCTTTCAGGACCCAGCAGAGGGTGACCTGTGAGGAGGGGAGGGGGACTACCAGTCTAGTTACCTTCATTAATTGGCTGTTTGCAGCATCAAACATGCATTTGCAAAGGGGCACCATGTCTCAGTTGCTAAATAATGCAGCTCTAGGTTCAACTAAAACCGCAATAAAGTTTCTGTTAATATATTCAACTTCGTTCTCAAAAACAAATAGTTCATAAACTAGACGTTTAAGATACTGATGGTGTTTTTAACTGACAGCATTGGAGAAGAGAGTTAAAGTGCTCTGCATTTTTGGTGTATTTAGTGCCAAGTGAACATTGTCATGTGCACTGTTATTGTCAAGACAAACATGTCTGCCTCAAAATTCATAATAAGGCAACTTTGAAACAAACAAAAGGAATTTAGTGTACAATAGCCAAGGTCAATAAATGTATCTTTAAAATGTCATACAGTAAGAAAGATTCTAAATGTTTATCAGACTGAAATTAATTAGGTATTGTTAGGAAGTGTCTATAATAGATATAAGAAATATAGAGAGGACTCCATGATGACACAATGTTTGGGGGCTTAATGGACAGTTGTCCAAGGCTATCACACTCCGCTTTGCTTTTGCAGCCACCACCCTGCCGTGAAGGCCTTGCCCACATTTGGATATTCTGGATCCAGTAAGTGACAAAGAAGGCGATGAACATTCAATCTAAATCCAGGACTACATGTTTCCTTTCGTTAACGTTCCACATGACGTCACAGACATGTTTTCCTACAGTCGAGGGTTCACAGAGACACAAACGTTCAACTCCACAGGCTGGAGAGTCTCCAAACAGGCTGACTCGCAGAAGAACACAAACACCACTCTATGAAGAAAGAGACACAAAACAACAAGAGAAAGGCAGATAAAAGGAAGGGAGAGAAATACATTTTTAAGGAGGGGCAGTAGCTGAAAGAAGTCCGATGCCAGTTCCTCGAGGGCTGGTATTATCTCTCTAGCCTGTGGCTTAGTAAAAGAAGCTTTAATGCAGACTTACACCGACTCCAGTGAACTCCTAAAAGAGGGCCAGGAAAAGGTCATGTGTATGTCTTACTGTGAGCTTGTTAAAACAAAACCCCAAAGGCCTCCTAAAGGGATTCTGGGCAGATTACTTTACTTAAAGCTCCACTGGCAGGGAAGAATAAACTGAACATAGACGTACTGAGGGGGAAATGTCAAGCCTCTAGTCTATTGGCACTGATAAATATGGTGAAATATCCAAAAAGTGGATATTTGGACATACATTCCCAAACATTTATGCTACAGCTGTCATCTATTAAAGCCTGATGTAAGATTGTTGAAGCTACATGATCCAAATATGAAGATGTTTTCCTACTCTGTTCGCTTGGCAGGGATCCAGTTAGCTTCATGAAGTTAAACAATAGCTCCCGGGCAGTCAGGGGTTTACTCTGAGGGCAAGTGAATCCTGGACAGCACTAATTACCCGTCCTTGCTCGTCCAAAGATAACAACTTCACTCTTAATCTTGGCCAAAACAAACAGCTTCAGCGGTGAGGAGAGAAAGATGGCTTAGTGGCTGCTTTCATCGAGCAGAGCATCACGTCCTGTTAGAGGCAGCGCCACAGAGAGGGAATTCAAGCTCTCAATGTTTTTATGCTGCTTCTAAAATTACTAGAAATGAGTGGGGGAAAAAATAGGCCTGAAATTGTCCATGAAATGTAGAAACAATGTGTCAAGTTTTGACACAGGAAGAGTTCAGAGCACATCCTTAAAGCAGAGTTTATCTAAAACTGATAAACTTTGTTTAAACTTTGTGAATATGCACGACAAGACATGGCAAACAGAAAACCTACAGTTAGCTTTGAGCCTAAACTGCATGTTGAATATTAAATTTAAATTAGCTGTAATTACAATTTTGACATAATCAAAATTTATGATTTATGATTAAAAAAAATTACATAAACTTCCTTATTGATCTTTAAACCAAATGAGAAGATTCACCACAAACAAGACGGCTGTATCACCTTTCATTTTGATCTAATTACATAGTCAAATAAACAATGCGTTTTGCACACATGGCTTCATCAGGTTTGTGATACAAGACAATCCACATGTTTTCCTTTTTGTTATTTTAAGGTTCCTCAAGTTAACATATTCACTTTACTGAATCTGGGGAACTCTTGCAAACTGATTTCATATTTGGTACATTCCCCCTCAAGCATTTTTTCATATTTAAAAATCTTATTCTGTATTGTACCAGTAGTTATATCTGTTGTATTTGAACTCCCGTTTGTCTAAATGGTTCTTTTTCTCTATATTTACAACATGTGTATTGTACTGTATGCCGCACCAGACAACTGAAGGTACTGGTCATGTCAAATGACTTTGTCTTATATGTTTTTCTAGAAATATTATTATATAATATATTATTTGTAACATTGATAAAACAATGCTCATGTAAAAATGACTAAACACTTCAATAAATAAATAAGGATGATATGTGAGATATCTGGGTGAGTTAACTTAAATAATGGTTTTGAAAAAATTGTCTTGTCTCAATAGAGTAGTACAACTATTGACTTTTTTTTTTTTAACTTTAAAAGCTATTGATATTGATGTGAGATTATCAAGTTTCACACCATGAATGTTTAATAATGCAATGACGGAATAATCTTAAAGATCATATATGTGTTTCAACTTGAGAGGAAGAAACAAAATCAATCACAAGAATCTGAATTTCCTAGAGTAGCACCAAACTAGCAATGTGGCAGTGTGGAGTTTGTGTTTCAGTGTTTTTCCAGCTTTCCCCAGGATCAAAGTGGTGTGTTTCTCAGTTTTTACGTTTTGTCAGGACGCCAGTCAGACCCTGCTGCCCACTCAAACACCTGATAAGGAGCTGGTCCAGGTTCCCCTACAGCAGATGATGAAACATGGGACAAACTCAAACAACAGCCACGGCAGACCATTGCAGCAGACTCACTGTAACAAAACGGAGACACACAGTACTTGTTCCTGGAGTCATGCAGATGTGGCTCTATCTGTAAAACACAGCAGTGTATTGATTCTCCTCGGATGAATATGAAAACAAGAAGAGGGTGTAGACAGAAACCGGGAAGAGACATCTCTCTCCCACTGATTGAGATAACACCCTGTATGAAAAGCGGGAAAAGCTGCACCCCTGTGGGTGTTGCTCCTTATCAGATTATTGTTCTTTTAATAGATGTATGGGAAGTTCATCTGTTTGGGGCTATAAAAATGTCTGTGACACTGCAGGGAAGGTAGTAAAAACAGACTAAAATACTCACCAGATCTTATCTAATGTGTGATTTTTCCACACACCATTTACGACTATGATTCCTGTCCTGAGCTGGAAAATATACCTTCACGTCAGCCCAAAAATATAACTCTAGAGAACACCAGGCATGCTTTAACTTTTGGTTGAGCTACATGGGCATATGTTTTTTTGTTGGAACAATGCCAGCTACAGAAGGTATGTGGATGTGATTTGCAATTAATTTTTTATTTTTTTTTCCCCTACAAAGGACTAACGAAGCAGATGGAGCTACAGTAGGAGCGGATATTTAGCCTTTCTGAAGGGATCTTACGCCTCTGTCTATTTTTACCCACGTGTATAACAAGGTAAAAAAACACTCCTGATGTCTGTGGTTATAAACCTCCTGAGCACACAGACAGGACATGAAACTTTTACAGGGGAGCTGGGATTTTCTGCACGGAGCGCAGCATATGGAAAGAACAATTAAGTTGATGACATGATAGCATGAGGCCATGATAAATGAGCGCCACTGACTCAGAGCCCTATAAAACTGGAAACATACATGTTTGTGGAGACTATTTCTGTCCTGCAAACCGAACACACACACACACACACAGAGTGAAGGACTGGGTGGTGCCCCTGTCACACAAGACCATAATCAAAAGCTGCTGCCTCCACTGGCCTCATTTATCCTGTTTGCCAGCTTTAATAGAGGGTGAGATGTCACAGAAAAGTCCCAGTGAACATAGAAAACACACACACAGTCACACAAAAGACACACAAAGACACACTGTGCTCCTAAAGTTGATGTCAAGGGAGGGCTGAGCTGAACATTACATTTAATTTAGAGCCTAAAAAAACCTGCTCAGAGTTTATCTGTAATGAAACGGGTATGCTGTTAGTTTCATTGTGATGCCAGATTGTGCTCGAGTCTGCACAAATAAACACTCTAATCCTCTTTATGCCACTGTGGCTTTATATATCAAATTAAAAGATGGAGCACATACGGCTCTGAGATACCTGTTGTTTATTTTTGACAGCTGTTGACGTTATCTCATCTAAAGCTGATTGTACATCATTTCACTTTGCAACGAGTTGTTCTTGTTTGTTTAGTCGTTTTGTTCTGAAATAGAAGTTTTCTAACAAATACAAAAAAAAAAAATCACACTGTTTGGATATTGTGAGTCAGTTTCACTTTTGTGTCACAGGTATTTTCACACTATAATTTCTCTGGCTTAAAAAGAATACCTGCCATGATGAGTGGTTTAATGTTCTAACTACAATCAAGCTAAGACATCTCGAAACTTGGGATGAAAACGATCGGAATTCCTGGATAACTTCCCCTTCATGGGCGTTTGAATAATGGTTGAAAACATACATCTGTTATTGAATACATAGAATGGAAACTTTGAGAGTTTATACTGTAGCTAGTGGTGATAAAAAGGTTCATGATAACTGGATGATGGTTCATTTCTATTAACCTGATGATAAGGATTATTCTTAGGTACTGAAAAAGAAGTAAAGCTTGCTGACATTCAAGTCACTGATTCACTGATTTCATTTTTAAATTTCATTCTCCTTTATCGGTGCAGTGAGATAAAATCAATTATGATTCATTTATATAGCACTTTGAATGGCCTTGTTGCTGTCATGTGCTATATTAATGAACGTGACTCGACTGAATACAAGAAATTTTTTAGTTTCCCTAAAGAAGCATGTTCACTAGAAAAAAAGATGTGTCATAACAGTAGTGCAATAAAACCATTTGCTTCTGGATTAAATGTTGGTGATTTCACTTTGTTTTAGTGACATTTGAAGAGCAGCTTTGATGAATATCAGGACTAAATCCATTGCTAGTGTGATTGTGAGAATGACATGTTCATATCCCCAATGCTTACAGGTGTGTAGAGTAAGTGAGTATTTGACCTTGTATGGCATCATTTTGTATGCATGGGTGTGTGTTAGTGTTTGCGCACACACCTGCTGCTGCCCCCTCGTACCTCTCCCTCCAAAATAAGCACCAGCTGCATCTTAAACCCTGCAGCTATCTCCAGGCGAGACCTAACAATGTGTCACCCAATCAAATCCCCGGCTGACTCTCTGCATCTTCTCCTAAACACAAACTGTCCAGTGTTTATGAAAAGCCACTCGCCGTAAACACACAATCTCTCCTTGTTACTGCAGCGAAAAGAGGCCCTGAGGTGTTTTCGAAGGAGTCAGTCAGAGGAAAAATTGTTTTGTTGTTAGTATAGATCCAAACCACACAGACTTGTATGAATGTCTTTCACGGGCGTAACGACTTCTTGAGGGAAATTGACCTTTCAAGTGTCATTTCTGTTGTCAAGGGGGGAAATCAATGCCACAATCTGTTTTCTTTATGAATCTGAATGAAGTAAATACAATTAGGCCTGCGAGTCTATAGCATGGGATCTAATCAAAGTGATTTATCGCATTACAATGACGGATGTCTTTCAAACATATTCCCCCACAGACTCGGCACATTGGGGGTGGAGGCTGGCGAGGGTCAGGTCAGGGACATGTGGGATTTTAGAGAGAATTTGGCGAACAGACTTGAAGAAAACGAGTGAAGTCAGACGTCCTCCTGTGACCTGATGTGATTTTCCATTACTGTCTCTCTTAATCACAGTGAGCCACGGGAAATGATGGAAGGGTGGTGGAGGGGGAAGGGGGGGGGCAGATGAAGGGATTTGGGGAGAATGAGATGGAGTCATTGTATGATGTGGTTGTGTGTGAAATGCAATGAACCAGGGAATGAGCCTCAGGGTGTTTCCCCGAATCTGAAGCTATTTCACACCAAATCCGGTTGACTTGCTTCACCTGGGAAAGGATACTAACACACTCACACACGTGTGTTCATGTGTGTTTTTCTCACCAGCAGATAAAGTAGGACAACAATAACCACAATGCATTGACTGCATGAGTGTCTGATATGTGTAACATGGATTTTCTTGATGCAGCAGATTTCCTCCTCATGATAATCCATCGATTAGATGTCAAAATGTATATTTTTATAGACATATTTCCTGTTATAGAGAATGTATTTGCATAACATGTGCTGGATTAAATGCCTGGAATTGATACTTTGTGTTTTTTGTTCTGCTTTGTGAATGAGGAAACTTTCAAAACACTTTCTACTAATGAAAGGGAAGAGAAAAAAGAAAACTGTGGCAAAAAAAAAACAACAACACTTTTTACTTGATGTGCCAAATTGGTGGACATTTGTAACAACCTTTACATTACAGGACTTTTTTTTTGATTTTTTGGCCTTTTGGCCTTTATTAGATAGGACAGCTGAAGATGATGATATGCAGCAAAGAACCGAGGTCAACACAGAGCCACAGCCGCTGCGAGGAGGACTACAGCCTCTGTACATGGGGTGCTCGACATAACCGCTAAGCTATCAGCGTTTCCACAGTACTTAAAAAAAACTTGATAATGTTCTGGTTGAAGTTTCATCCCAGGTCACATTATACACAGAAGTAGGTTTCATAAAGATCTTTTAAATATGAACTGTTTCATTTTTGTATTCGCATCATGGCATACGCGGAACAGTCTTGCTGTAATTAAATTTTGACTTTCGGGATAACACTTTGAAAGGAAAGATTAGTCAGCATTCACTTGGGAATAGCAGCTGTTGCTTGTGAAAGCGTGATAATTAATACTCATCAAAAATACGTCTCAAGTTTCAATCTGCTGGAATTCATATTTGCTCATCAACACTGAACTTTAAGTGATAAACACGACAGCGTCAAAGCAGGCTTGACCAAACACAAGATAAAGAGTGAAAATCTTTTCTACCTGAACATCATAAACTGGTTCACATTAAAATTATAGACGGAATAGATGTATACATGATCTGCTACTGGAATGTAAAAAAATACATCTACAGCTATTTGCTGCATACAACCATTTGATGATTGTGCCCCCAATTTATAATGTACAAACACCATGTGTGAATATCCTGATTACCAGTGGATGACATACTGTTTAGTGTACAGTGGTGTAATACAGTATATATGTTGTTCTAGTAACTTTGTCCTGTCAGTGTTATGTGCAGCTCAGAACTTGTTAAATCTGCATGAGGTGAAGTTAGGGGACATAGCAGATAAAAACAGGAACAAACACTCTGCACGCTGCCTACTTATGGTAAATACATTACTCACCGTCAAGTCCGCTCATATTCCTATATAAATAAAAACAAACTTTTCCACTCTGTGCAGAAATTCTCAAAAAGGATGAGTTACCTGTTTGTATGCAGGAGATGCATTAATTCATTTAATTTCATGATTAATTGTTAATCCTTTTTTTCAAGTCGGGCTATGTTTCCTTAAGGCATTTAATAATCTCCTTTACAAACATTATCCGGTGAGATAAGAATATTTTAATGATAAAAGTACGTTCTTAGAGTCCAGCTACACCTGCAGTGACTCAGCCCTCTTCCAATGCCCTCTCTCAAGTCACCAGTTGTCTTTATGTTAGACTCACTGTACCTACTATACCCATAAAGATTAAAACCATGATAATGAACGGCTGGTTGATTATTGTGAATGTCGGAATGAAGTCATACAATGGTTTTATTATGTGCTGCCATAAATTGTCCATTTTGCACCACTAGTCCTTGAAAAGAAAGGAACGTGAGTGTATTGTTATGGGTACCTTGTAAAATGAGCTGTGCCTGGGCTTCAATGCTTGCGTTTCCATTTTCAGCCATGCAGGTGTAGACGCCGGCATCTTCCTCTGTGAGATTGGAGATCTGGAGACTTCCTCCTCCCTGCAGCTCCACTCGACCCTCACTGGAGAAAGAAGCAAACAAAGTTCAGGAAAAAGGAAGACAGAAAATGTTTAAGATCATTTTCACATAAACAGTATTAACAACCTTTGGGGATTTGCTACTCAAGATGCTGCCAGCATCACTTCCAGGAGACCTCAGGTCACAGATTAATCAGGATCAAATTCAAATTCAGTTTCATTTTCCAACCAGACGTTTAAAATATAGAAGCGAGATAACAGACAGTTTTAGGTTGCAGCCCCGGGAGCTCCATGTTCCCCTACTGACCTCAAGTTGACTCCACATCTCTTCCTTCCCTCCTTCACTCTGTCACCTTGTTCCCTCTCTATGAATGAATAAATGATGCTACAAGCGCACTCAAGAGCCAGGAAAAAAGCAAATTCCAGTTCTGCTTAATTTATATTTTATATATTAATTTGTAGACATCATGGTCACTCGAGATGCACTGAAAAAAAATAAAGAGCATTTAAGAGAAAAAAAGAGTTACATAAAGTGATCTTACTTTGGGTGTAAGAATATTAAAAAAAACAACATTTATAAGGTCGAGCTACAGCTTGTGCTTTTCACATTGTCACCGTCACTTCTGCAGATGTTACATCCCATCAACAAATGTTTTCGTTTTCTTTCATCAGCTGTTGATTAACCGGAGTAACAGGCATCTGCAGAATAAACGCCCTAACATGAATGGGAGGTGAGTCAGACTCAGAGAACTAATGATTGTTTTCATTCAGAAGTGACTGAGGTGAATCATTTCTCTCAAATCACTGATAAGTATCCAAAAATCACATCATCATTCCCCACCTCGACACACTCTAGGTAATTCAGTCTGTTTTGTGCTTGAAGTTCCGGTTAAATACTTTCTCTTTGTAGTTAAGTCATTTAAGGAAATTGATGTTTTCCTGTCTATAATATACATAAATATTTACATATCCCAACACTCAAGGCAGGAGAAAGTGGATGCTCAATGAAAACTGAATAATTACTGTTTTAGAATAACATCAGTTACACGCCTCTCAGGCTAAGCCATTTTAAATATTTTATTATTCAGAGCTATTTATGCTTATTCCAGAAAGATAAACACTCATCTATTTGTATAGCCTCTCATTGAACCAGTGACCCCGCCTCCATTTTATAAAGCCCCAACTTTGATTTTCCCAAAGGGCCCAGGGGAAGCAGTCTGTGGCCCAGCTCTGGCTTGATTCAACAAGCAGTGGAGCATGGGAGAGGAGGAGGAGGCTGAGAGGAGAGAAAACAGAAATCAATAGCTCACAGAGAGAGAACTCTGCATTCAGAGAGAGAGAAACAGAGAGGCAGGGGGAAAAAAAAAAAAGGAGAAGCAGCAAGTGAGCTCAGGAAGATAAAAATCCAAAGAGGGCCACAGCGAGTGAGATGCAGCAGAGGAGAACAGGATCAGTGTATAATAGCTTTTGCACAGAGGAGAGAGGAAACATGCAGAGGTGAAGTGTGAACTCGGTGAGGAAAACAACCCTATGCCACAGGGATATTTACTTTTTAAGCAAACTGCTGACTAGCCAGGGTTAACACGTCCTCCCTGTTTGTCTTTGCCTCTCTACTTGTGGGTTTGGCAGCATCGGCTTCAGAGACCATCTGTCTGTCTGTCTGTGCTGGAGAGGAGCACTCGAGTGGCACTCGACCTGCTGTCACCAAAGTGACATCACTGTCGCTCTCCAATTGTACGGATGAAATGGACTATTAACTGCAGCATCGACCACAATCACATACAAGTATGACAGTCAGTTTAAAGTTCAGCTCTGAGCGAGGGAGCGTGACGGCCTCGTAAAAAAAAAAAAAAAGACCAAAACTTAAATGTTGGAAAAATAAGATATGTGGTTGAAGATTATACCTAATATAAATGAAATAAAGGATCAGCGCATGAAAGAGTTTATGTGAATCTTCTTCACTGACGGAAAAAGAACAAAGTGATGAGCCACTCTATCCCTCTTTTAAATAGTATGTGATTGACAGAAACCCTTCTTTATCACACAGCTCTGTTAAATACTTGATTCTGATTAGCCAATTACACACAGGAATGGTCTGCGCTTTCTTGATAGCAGACTGTTGTTTACTGTTGAACAAACCGTTACAATGAAGAGCAGGCGGTTGCTACTTGTTAGTGACGTCGCTCTGATCCACTGAGACAGAATAAATACAAGCTTGAAGTTTATCAGGAGCTTCCACCTATTATTACATTTAAGTTTATTAACAGAAGGAATAATGCCGTGAGGGAGTTTTTTTGTGCCTTTAATGGAGAGATAGGACAGTGGATAGAGTAGGAAATCAGAGAGAGAGAGAGAGAGACAGAGTGTAGGGAATGACATGCGGGAAAGGAGCCACAGGTGGGATACGAGCCTGGGCCGCCCGCTTGGAGGACCAAGGCCTTCATACATGGGGCGTGCGCACTAACCACTGCGCCACCAGCGCCCCGTTTTATTCAATTTCTAATCTAAATGCTCTACACCAAATACGCACCATTATAAATCCTCTTATGTGTCAACCTACTAAGCAATAAACGTGATACAGAAACACTGTAATTACTGTTACAGTTTGGTATCAGGTGTATGAAGTCAGGTCAAAAAGAGCCATTTTGACAAGTTTACGCCGACAGCAAACATAAGGTAATCCCTGATCACTACATCGGTCTAGCAGCCGTATCAAACAGCACAACCTGCTCACTCTGACAGCCGCAGAATGTAAAATAAACAGAAACACTGAAAAGATACTGTACTCAGCACACAGGCTGACAGAAAACATTCTGGGCCTTTAAGGTGGGAATGAAGGTGCGACACAAAGAAGGCAGCTGCTTTTCTTTCGCTCCCAAGACGACAGAACAAAACACAAAACCACTGAAAATGCCTAACGTCTTGCTGTACATTTGACTACTTCCCCCTGCACATTAGAGGGAGTATAGCTCAGGCTGGGGAGAGGCTCTGCACGCCAAATCCTTGTTTGAATGAAACATTTGAAATTCCTCTGAAAGACGTCGCTCAGTTCATTGTGCCAGGCATTCCTGCAGCTAGTCTCACCAGGACGACCATTCAGAGTCCTGGCCTTTAGTGACACAGCGTCAGAAAGGGCACTGACAGCTTCCTCTTGTACTTGAAAGCAGGAACATACAAAGAATGTCAAACCACCAGGCTATTTCTCATTCTGTTTAGAGCAAGTCAATCTTAGCGCTGACTGTGGCAGTGTAAGTGCTCTCTGGAACAAGAAAAGTGTTGCTGTTAAAGACCATGAGGGAGAGGGAGCTGAATGGGCTGAATACACCTTACACTATTGTAAGGGAGCTTGCTACCCTTCATGTTCTGCTTTCATTTCAATAAAGACACAGTACCTGCTTTAAGGATATAAAGATAACCTTTGCGTTACCTGCAGGTCTTTGGTTGGAGATTAAGCAAGGTTCTTATTAAAGCTGCATTATGGACAAAAAAACCTGTTTGTTTAGCTCACTATTGTTTCACTCTCGTATTGTACCATTAAGAAAAACAGCAGGTACTCATAGGTCTAAAGACATACCATTCAAGCAACACAAGATAACAAGCTAAACGTGGTCATTAGCTTCGATGCTATGCTTATAACTGGCCTTGCCAATTCTATTAGACGTTATGTTGATGTTTTTCCTTATTCGAAGCAAAACATTTCCACATTGTTTGAATTGTTGTGTGAAGTGTTTGGACGTAACTTTATGCATCCCAGAGGTCATATCAGTTTTTACTTAACTGTCGCATTACTACTTCCCAGGGTTACGTGTAGTGTAAGGTTTAATAGTTTGATTTAAAGTGATTATATTTATTCATCCAAATGATGCTTCTTTAGACTTTTGTCCTTGGTAGCCTTTATTATGATGATGTGAATGTATCGCAGGTCAGGGTAGGTCACGGTGGCTGCCAGCCGAAGAGCTACATGTAAAGGAAGGAATAAAGATGAGGCATAAGAAAAGAGGCAAAAACATTACTACAGAAATGGAAAAATAGATTTTCCTTCCAAGATTCATGAACATTCTTGTTTGTCGCAAACTTTGTGCAAGCTGCAAAATGCTTTCAACCCTCAATCAATAAATCAATCTGTATTTGTATAGTGCAAATTAATAACAAATGTTATCACAAGATACTTTACAAAAAGCAGGTAAAAGACCTAACTTATTGCTATGTTATTTACAAAGACCCAATGCTAATCTATCATGAGCAACATTTAAGTTACAGTGGTAAGAAAAAACTGCCTTTAAGAGGCAGGAACCTCGAGCAGAACCAGACTCATGATGAACAGACATCTGCAGAAACTGTGCCGGGCTTGAGAAGTGGGATGGAGACAGACAGAGCAGCAACAATGAATAAGAGAGATTTATAGCTACAATGTCAGTAATAAAGGTAAAATAATGTGTAGTTTTAGCAGTAACAGATAAGTATGAAAATAGACTGATCAGTCTAATATTAATGTAAGCAACTGTAATGATGATGAAACCATGGAAATGTCTATTTTGTTCAAGCATCAAACATAACAGCACAGCAATCAAACTTGTGAATAAAGTTATTTCAATATAGATACCGATATTGTTATCATCTCTGATACAGCATGACAAGTATTAATGGTGCTACTGTAAGTCTAGGTGAATAACTCAACAGAACATTGCGTTAAGTTTTTGTGAAAGTTAGAGAAATGCAGCAATGTTTTTTCTTTCCACCAATAATGTGTCTTTTATTAATAACTAAATAGTCTTAGTTGTGAACTCAATGATCAAGTCTATTTATTTTAATGGTAATAGGAGGTACTGACTTGTCTAACACATTTGGTCGCAATGAAAATCCCAGATTTTGAGAAGCACTAAGAAATGTATCACTATCATCAACCTGTCAAAATATTTCACTTTCAACACCTGTAGCATCGTCTATCAGTTTCAAATGTTGAAAAAGAAGAACATCCTCCTCCTCTTTTGATCCTCTCTTGTGTGTAACTTGTCGAGGAAAGGTGTTGAGAACTTCCTGTCAACACGTCTCGAGCACTGTCTTGTCCCCTGTTCTGTGATTCAGCTTTGAAGGCAGTGGCGGCCACAGAAACTTCAGAGAGGAGCTTCTAGGGAAAGAAGACATTTGGTATGTGTGAGCGGTGACTCAGCCGTCCGTAACACAGACTGTTGGCAAGGTCAGTACACCTGGGGAAGGGGGATCCACAGATCACTGAAGAACTGTAGGTGTGTGTGCAGGTGTGTGTGTGTGTGCTGACGGAGGCTGTGCAGTTGTACTGTCACAGAACAATCAGCGGTGCTGTGACAGTGGTCGGGCATGGGTCAGGTGATCTGCAGCACAAGGGAGAGGTAGGTGGAAACAACTGTCACAACAACAAAAGGGGATTTATTATTAATGGACACAGTGGGAATCTCAAAACTTTTCTTTCATTGCCCTCTCCCTCTTCTTATTTTTTCGCTCTGTGGATTAAATTTCTTCTCACTCTCCCTCTCCCTCTCGCCGTGACTGCCACCCCCCCACCGTCTTAACCCCCCCAACTCTCTCTCTCTCTCTCTCTCTCTCTCTCTCCGTCATCCACCATGAATGTCAACGATTGTGCCGTTTCGAGATGTTGTGCTTCAACGTGAACGCAAATTGAACTCTCTCTCGCTTTGGACCACAACAAAACCATAACAGTTCCATGAATTTGATTCATGTTCAAGGTGGGTAGAAAGCGGCGGGATTTCATTTTACAGCGAAGCCGGGCAGGCGGAGGACTGGAATGATTTTTCACGCTTCAAAACCCTTTTGTTCTCCTCCTCTACCTGTTCAAATATGCGCAAAGGTACATGGGGAAGCACATGCGAGAGAAAAAGGAGAGAAGGTGGAAGTCAAACTAGAGGTGGAAATAAATGGTTGAATAATTGGAATTAATTTGAGAAACAACCAACAGCACAGTGGAGGGCTTCTAAGGCCTTGAGAACATTTTGTTTTCCTCTGGCTAATAACAGAAACCTTCACAGCCCCACGAGACAAAAACAACGCTTGCATACCTGATTCTATTCCAATTTTTTTTACCCTAACAAGGTCCCCTAGAATAAACTGATCATTTAATAAGTGCATATTACAATGCGGCCTGCAGCCCATAACTCGCATAATATACTTTAAGAGGGCTCTGGTGGGCCCTCTGGGGTGCTGGATGCCAGAAGAACCCCCATGTCTACAAACTGCAGTACTACACGGCATTATAAAGTCTTTAAATAGGATATATAACGACATAATGTCTGCTGAAGAGCCATTTAAAGGCTCTGCAGGTGAGTGATTTCATGTTGTGAAAGACATTGTGCAGGTCCAGACTTTTTGTGAATCAAGAAACATATTGTCAGTTCTGCTTCAACTAAAGATGCTTCACAGTGTTAACTTATAACAGGTAAAATACCAGGGGGGGCAGAAGCCATTTTTCTGCTACATTTGGTGGAAATATTCAATTGCGCTATATATATATATATATATATATATATATATATATATATTTTTTTTTTTTTTTTTTTCAGAAATGTGTAATCACATTAGCTCCTATCCTCATTTCCTACCCGAC
The DNA here is from genome assembly GCF_963930695.1 of Labrus bergylta. Lineage (NCBI taxonomy): Eukaryota > Metazoa > Chordata > Actinopteri > Labriformes > Labridae > Labrus > Labrus bergylta. Next base: position 12,980,526 of record NC_089197.1, read on the forward strand.
AACTAAAGTTGCGTTATGAAGAAAAACAAAAGATGCAAAAAGGTGAGATGCTGCACATTTCTTCTTGAGACTGAACAACACCCTGAGAGAAGGAGCTCTGCTGCCTGAATAACATTTTAACTGTCTTGTTTTCTCAGACAGACATACATTACAGTAAAACATTTCTATTAACCTAACCTTGCCTGCTACTGACATTTATCAGTTTGGAAATGTTTCCTGAGTTGCTAAGCAGAACCTTAACCATATGGGCTCTCCTGCATATCTGAAAACATGTGGTGCGCTGGACACATACAGAACAGGCCAACTTTTCAAAATGAGGGACAGGTGGAGATCATTGATGTTTCTACTCATGCTTACTTTGATCTTAAAGTAATGTGCACACTTAATTGAAAATAATCCTTCTAAATCATCACGCATGACTGACTCAGAGTGCAGCAGTGTCTGTATCTGCAGTCTCTGCCCTTGGTTGAGTTTTCTCTTTTGCTGTGTCTGCAACGTGTCTGTGAGCAGTGGGTTCATAGCCATTAGCCAATAACAGCATGCCAGGAGTGAGGACAGGACCTTAAAAGTAGTAACCACGTGGTATATGAATGTGTATGTAGGTATGGGTGAGATAGGCTTGGCTTGTGTGTGTGTGTGTGTGTGTGTGTGTGTGTGTGTGTACATTTTATATATTTTTTAAATATTTAAATGCTGCAGCTGCATTGCTCCAACAGAGTTTTGCTGTATAACATGCTGTGAGGGGGGGGGGGGGGGGGGGTCATGAATCTTGTATTAACCTAACACACCCAACTACGGTGGATGGGGGCTGATTTATTCTTGCATGTATACACCTCAATCAGCACATAGCTGGCCAAGGTGTCCTGAGCATGCCTGAAAGTTAAACAGCATAACTGTGTAGAAGAAAGTCAGGAAGAAAACAAGATGTCAACATGGAAGGTGCTAGAGCAAGAAACAGGCATTTGTGGACAGACGAGGAGACACCGTTTATGTTGTGGGTATGTACGACGTGTACAGTACTGTAGGACAATAGTCCAATTAAATGACATCAAATAGCTATATCTGAGCTCAACTTAACTGTGCATGTAAACATAGTGAGTGAATGAAGAATATCTGAATAGCTGTGTTACTTGATTGAAGGTGTTTGCAGCACAGGCTTACCTGATTCAGTGTGAAGGGAGGACACATTCATCCTCACAAAAAATAAAATTCTCTATTTATTCTTGCTAGAAAAAAAGTCACACGAGTCATTCAGTTCTTTGATCTGAGACACTTTCATGCTTGACAGCTGAATCCACTTCTCTCCAATGACTTCTGGAACAGCTTTTAAAGCTATCATTTCTGCATGAGGCGGACATTTGCCATTGACCGCAATAAAAACAGAACTGAAAAAAGGGGTAAGTGCAAATGACAGGCCACTAACATTGATAGTTTGTATCTCTGACAGGATCAAAGGTTTAGTTGCAATCCCCGTGTTTTTATTGCAGCGGCCATTCTCTGTGCTGTTTGAAATCAACATTTGTAGAGCAGAATGGTGCCGAATGTTTCTTAAATTGGTTTGAAAAGTGAAACTGAAAATTAAAAAATCAATGGCGGCAGTTGATGGTGTGGGTGATAACAATGTAACTGCACTTAAAAGGATGAAGAGCACAAAGCAGGGCAAAGTTCTGAGTGTCACTTTGAGACTTCACTCCAGACACAGACAATTATGGATGATTGCATCTGAAGGATTGTTAGCTTGGATGGAAATTTAAATGGAAGTGTTATTTGCTCAGCCATGCTGCCTTTTAAAAAGAGTGGTAGAAACAACCTTTGTGCCTGTGCAAGCCTCAATCGTCAAACTGCATCCACCTCGCGTTTATTTCGGGCCAAAAAGTGCTGGCTGTTCGCTCGGCAGCGCTTGGATGAAGCTCCTCAGAACAAAAGCGCTGCACGTCAGTCCTGTCTCTATGACAACAGCCGCTGTATGACCAACACTGCCTGGTTGCTTTTTACTGTATGATTTATATTTGAGATCGTCATGGTGAAGATATGGTTGGGTAGTGTTATATGTTCTTTGGACTCCTCTGATGGACCTTGACTACTATCCTGAACTGGCTTTTGTGCTCTTCATTATACAACATTTCATTTTAATGACGCATCAAAACTAAAACCAAAAGGACAGGAATTAGGCTAAAGGGGCACTTAAAGATTCATATTAGGAATCTATTTATAAGTCACTTCTAACTGGCTTTTTGGCTCTATGGTGGCTCACTAAAATAGAGGCCTCTTGAGGACAGAAGTGTGCCTTTCCATATATGTGCATCTGTATGTGTGTGGGTAAATGTGTGTGTTTAGTTTATTCAACATAAAGCAGTCAAGGGAATAAAATGGTGGATTTGTCTTCTCATGGCAGACATACCGCATGTATGGGCGGTCCAATAAAAGTCCTATTGCAAACAAATTTCCCACACCGTGCTTCTCTGTTCATACACAAGTAAATGCAATATACACAATCATATTTAAATGAAGGCGAGAAGACAAGGAGTGGAGGAGACGGATGGCTCGGGGGCTTTGGAAGGGGGGTTGATTTACATGCTCTGTCAATTCCCTGTTGCTGGCCAGCATGCATTATTCATCTATTTTATTGACTGCTGGGGAATTCTATTAGCTGATAGAGTGATACTGGCAAGAACAAAAGATGACTGTCCTTTTCACGAGTGTCATCAGGGCCAGCCATAGGTCCATCTATCTGTCCATACAGACACCTGGGGATGCTGTCCAAGACACACTAAGATTGTTGCTAAGATCGTAAAACACGTTGACTGAACAGCTTCAAGTGCAACATATTCAGTCCTGGTGTTGCCATGCTTTAGTTAGAATAAATAGTGAGCTTTGTGTCCTTGGCAACAGACTTTCTGAGTCTTAAAACGAATTTGAGGCGAGGATGAGAACACGGGTGAATACATAAACAGCATGTTACAGGAGAATAAGCCACAAGCAATGGTGTAATTGATAATGCAATATTAATCTTTCCTGCAAGACACTGTGTGGGGATACCTCAGCTGAATAATTTCAAATCAGTGTGCATATTAAAGTAGATAGTCTGAGTAGGATTTCAGAAATCTCTATGAACAACTATATAAATATCAGGCCCAAATGGAGCAACAAACTACTTGGTCATACTCTGCATTACACCAAAAACATAGATTCATCTTCATCATTAAACTTAATGGTTTTTGGATTATTTCTGTATGGCTTTATTTGTGGGATCATTCCGTACAATATGATATTTTCTTTATTAATTTCATAATATGATATTGATAATGGTGCTGTTAGTTTGCAATTGGGATTTGTGGATTTCAATTTTACTCGTTGTTCTGCACAACTTCCCGTGAGTTGTTTTTGAAGTGTGCTGTGGTAAATCAATTTGTGAACCTTTATCAAAATCAGTTTTTCGTCCCGTGCAAGCTGCAGCTAAGATACGCCATGATGTCCAGACCAAACAACTAGCATATCAGAATTCAGATACCTCTCTTTTGGGAAAGAAGTACCAGTATATGATGTAAGCACTCAACAGGCTTACTATAAAGGCAGACAAACAACTGAGAACTCAGGCACTCCTATGTTAAAAAGCGTAATCATGGCAAAGCAAAAGAGATTTTTTTTTTTTATACTTTGTCAGTCAAATTGGACAATTTCAGTATTTTGATCATGTACAGTACACTTCCTTTGGATGGGCCTACAATATCTGTATAATGGTGTACAATTACACCATTAGTACTACAATTAGTACCATTTGGAATCGCTAGGTCATAATTTTAAGATTTCTTAGGTGTTAAAAAACCTACAGCTGATGAAGAAAGTCAACAGAGAGCACTAAAAGAAGCAGCGCAGTGGAAGCTGATGTGTGCAGTAAGAGACCAGCCGTGTAGGTGTGTGAGAACTAAGAGAGTGTGAAGTGGGCAGAATAAACCCGAAAAGAAATATGGATTAACCGAATAGAAATATGGTAATGTATTCTTTCAAATGATTACACTCAAGAAAAATACCCCAGGGTCGGATCTGATAAAAGAAGTCTGTCTCTGCAAAGTCTCATCAGGAAGTTTTGACTACAGCCTCCTTATATGCACAGCCACCAACTCAGAAGTCAAAAGACATGAAAGAAATAAAAAAACTTTTCAATGATACAGTAACACAGCAGAGAGATGAATTTCTCTTTAACTCAGTAAGACAACCACCTGTTGAAAAATTCAATTTCAGGTCCTTGCTCTCTTTCACCATCTGTCAATGCCGACATCAAAGAGTTTTATAGAAGCTGTAAATCCTACATGGCAATGTGGACAGATGATACATAAAAAAACAGCAATGTCTGCTTTTTGGCAGGTTATGAATAACATACTAATGAGTCTATTCAAAGACTTAAGACAGAAATCCAACTAAAACCAAATCCTCTTTATTGCACATTTTGAACAGACTTTTGAAGGAATCAAATGCGTCTTTTTTTAAGGGATCCCAAAGTGCTTCTTGAGAGTGAGTCAGCAAGTACAACGGCTAAAAAAATGATTACTTCCAGACATCCCAGAATCAGCATTCTCTAAAAATACCAAAAACAGCGTTCCATCATGTTGCACATTTTTTTGAATCAATTACATTATCTGAAGCTCAGGATAAGCTGGCGCTCTGCTATTTTGAAAACAGGCTGAGAGAAACAGAAAAGTAATACAAAACATGACCAAGTGGAAGCATCGGCAGCAGAAGCTCCATGTGATAATCCCCCGCTGTCAGTGAGTCACCCTGCTTGCAATTGATAGCTTTGACACATCTTCATAAACTTTCATCTCATGTCTACACTTTCAAGGCCGTTTGCAATGTGCACCAAAGACCAATTAGACTCTCTTTGCAGATCCCTCTTCCCCTCTCCTTTACACCACATGCCACACCAGTTTTTAATTGACAGCTGCTCTTCTATCTAGCATGTAATGCCTAAGAGGGACAGGAGACTCTCAAGGAGAAAAAAGAAAGTTCCACTGCGCTTCTTTTTAATCGTCAATGTCGAATTGAAATCAAAGGAATAGCCTCACTAATGTATTCGCCACACAATCCTTTTTGCTCTGAAGGCATGGGGGTCCACTCCAATATTGCAGAGAGACTTCCCTGGTTGTTCAGAGTTTGCTTGCTAATTACAGACGCAGACACCCTAGGGGGAGTGTGTGCGCAGGCTGGATGGGGTTTTGTAATTAATACAAGGTGGATTAATCAGTTCCTTTTTAGCCAGCTCCCATTGGAGGTCACATGTACTCACGGACAATTCCATAGGTGTTTAAAACATTAAACTTGAAATTTGACGCTGTGCTTGGCTAATTGTTGGAAAGTTTAATGATATTCTAGCTCACACCACATTGGAGCCTTGTGGTTACCATTGTAATGGCCTTACATTTAATTTGAATGAATGCAGAAATCCCGTTCTGGGGCTGGGTTTAAAGGAATTAGCCACATTTCAGCTATTTTCTGCTGACCACACAAGCTGCCGAGGTATTATTCTGCAGGACCTGTACACGGAGGTTAGGTAAACAAAGTGCAATTTTAATAGGGGAGAATCAAACTTCCCATGTCCAAAGCACTTCCCTCTGAGGGATTTGAGCCGCCCTCCCTGAGCTAATGAGAGCCAAAGGAGTTGGAGCACAGGCGCTGTGACACACAGTCTCGGCTCTTAATTTGTGAACTTCCCCTCAGCTGCCAACCCCGAAGCCTCCTCTCCCAGCTGAAGTGGCTCCGCTGGCACGTTCAGGTCCCACTCCTGGGGCTCTCTAGGTAGCAGTGGCAGAATGGCATTAACACCTCTGGGAGCAAGTTCCAAAACTAACAAGATAGCTTTTGGATACCAGAGGCAGCAAGAACGTAAAGAGAAGTACATCGTGGTCTGTGTTGCTTTTTAAAAAGGTAGGCATGTGAAAGAGCCGAGGAATGCCGAGCACAGTAAGGTAATAAGGTTGATTTTAAAGAAGGGCTTAATTAAAGAAAAATACACCAGCTTATACACCAGAGAGTCAAGAAAGAAGCCCCAAGAAAACCCTGTGACATTTAAAGGTATGGTTTGGATGTTTTAAGTGGTTTTGCAAGAGTTACTTTAGGATAAACCATTTTATTTTTTACAGTAAAGAAGAATGTATCAGTTTGTTATTATAACAGTGTGTCAACTATAGTGGATGGAGAAGCTTGCTGGAGTTACCAAATGCAAGCTAAGCTAAAAACCAGCACATGGACAAGTATAGCAGCAAAATGTTCTATAAAAAAATGATACCAGATGATATATTTTGAATATTTTCACTGCTTCACCTCGCCGTCAGAAAGCCCTTTCCTTTGGCACTACATTTCTCTTAACTGTAAAACATCTACCGGTATGTTTCTATGCATGCTGCAAACACATTAGCTGTTCAGATCAGACAGTACTGTGGCAATTAACGCTGAATCCAAACATATCTTTCAAGGGTATCGAAGAAGATGCATACTTTGAAAACGTTCTACCTGCATCCACCGTTGACCTAACTTTACTGTGTCTGTCTTAGTCACTCATTTGTGTCTTCTTGTTTTTGTTCCATAAACTGTTGACCTGAGCAGCTGGCCCTCAGAGTTTTTGGTGCAGGGCATATGTAGGGATATAAAAGTCTTACAGCTGAGGTATACATAGTGCCGAAAGAAAAGGTCTGCCTGACGACAATGTAAGGCAGTTAAAATGTTTGAAATATAGCATACACTTGTTTTTGTATTATATACACATACGAGTAAAAGCAAACTTATTCTGCTAACTCTTGTAAAGCTACATGCATAAATTGGTTCCCTTGTTCATACTCTAGCCAGCTTATGCAAACAGAGATCCTGCTTACCTGTATATACACCAAGTAATACACTGACTCTTAAAAAGTACCTTAAACAACCACTTCTGAATTGCCTTTAGAGCCTCTTTCACTCTGAATTGGATCTAAACGTGGTAAATTAAAAATTTCTGCCAGATTTCATGCTCATACCTTTCTTCTACCAGCTTGTCTCCAAACATCCATCGGACTTGCGGCGCAGGGTAACCGGTGACCACGCAGGGCAGCAGCACGCTGGCGCCCAGCACCTTTGTCACAGAGGCAGGCTGCACCAGGAACTCCAGCTTCCTCTCTTCTCCAGTTTCTTAAGAGGAGAGAGAAAAAAGGTCAGGGTTAAGGGCTGAGGTTAATGTCAGGGTGAGAAAGTAAGGCAGAGCAGGAACCTGCTGAGAAACGGATGTCATCTGTCTTAGAAACTTCAAAAGAACTCGTGTCTGATGAGCGGTTGGTCCTGACATACAAACCAAGAATGTTCAGATGATTAATGTCTGTGTCGAGGTCTGTAGCAGCTCTTTGGAAGTTCAAAGTGGTGTAATATAATTCCAGCCGCGACTAACCGAGTGTCGCTTAAAATATATATATGAAGTAGCTAAAAGCATTCTGAGTTTAGTTCAGATCGTAATTCTATAAAACTAAATTCATAATTATAATTACAAAGTAGAAATGTATAAAATTCTTAACACCAAGCTCTTTCAGACGTCCAACATCTCTCTCTGGAAATACCCGTGCTCATTCTCAAACTGATTTGTTTTTACTTCAAAGAGACCAAATAACTATAAATGTATATCTAGCTCTCCAACATCTGGCAGCATCCAAACAAAATGGTTGCCATTTCCTTACCCAGCTTTATGAGTTTTTTCTTCTGCATACTCTCAGCCTGTAGCCCCTCCACCACACATCCTTGGAGGAGATACAGAGATAAAGACCCCCACTGGGGTCTTGTTGAAGTCTGATTTATGACCTCTAATATCTTCTCCGTGCTGCCAGGAGCCTGGTGCTTAACAACTCAGTAAATAAAACTTTCAGAGGGGTGAGACGACACACTGCCACAGTGGAATTCAGCCCCCCCTTTTGAGCGTCGACTGAGTTACTGCGAGCATCACTGATAACCCCAGTGGGAGGTCTACCACTCTTTTAAGCACTGAACCGTCTCCCATCACAGTTAGGCTGATTTCTACATGCTTAAGGACATGAGCAACCCAGAGAGGACACCATGTAGCCCTGTAATCAAATGATGCAATGAGCTATATTTTAATTGTAATTAACTGCACAAGAGGTTCTACAATAGAGGCTCCCACATAATAGTTCTGTAATCAAGGATGTGAACATGTTTGATTAACGGGAACAAATGAGGACAAGCAGAAAAGTGCTCGACTATTAGATAACAATGAAGGAACAGTGTCAAACAAATGTGAAGTTTCACGAGGTATCATTTGTGATTCACACTTGAGCTGCCAGATTACCTGGTAGAATCTGGAGCTGGGCCTCTTCGCTCGCCTTTGACGACCCCACATTTTCCACGAGACAGCGGTAAAGGCCTGCATCGGACTCTGAGGCGTTGTTGATCACTAGGGCCCCACTGGGCAGCTGGAGGAGTCTGGTGCTCAGCTCGAGGGGCAGGCGGTCTTTTTCCCACCGGGTGAAAGGCACCAGATCAGAGTTGACCTCACAGGCCATCACCTGGCTGCTCCCCAGATAAGCAGAGGCTGCCGTGGGCTGGCTGGCAAACCTGGGCATCCCTGAAAGACGAACATAAGACAAGGATGTTAAACGGCGCTCAGTGGGAGCAGGAACAGAATTACAGATATTAGAGGTGGTCGGACATTTCTTTGGGTGTCTTGGATTTTACATGGGAGGATTTCCTGGGGGGGCTGGGGGGGGAATAGCAATTTTGGATATTTGGTGAGAGGTTTCTGCTTTTCCGGCTTGTGTAAAGTGGTTTTGGATCAATCAGGATTTTGCAAAATCTGCATAACAATCTGAAAACTGTTAGTGAAGTTTTGTCCTTTTAAATAAAGTACTGTAATGTAAGCCTAATCTTTAGTTCTATTAAATTCTAAATTTCTTCATTTTTCAACACAGTTTGAAGTAAATCACACTTTCATCAAACCACATGGAAAAAAACAAACAGCGGGATACACAGAAGGCAAAGAACGTGTTTTTAAGGTTTTATAATCTTCTGAGCAAAAAGACAAAATCCCATATTGGACAGGACATCCTCCAATACATTTAAGATAGAGTCTCAGGAGTTCAAAACTCATAAACACATGGACTTGTACAGCACAATCACTTATCCTCAAATGGTGGATGTTAATTTGCCACGCAGAGCAGCAGACACACAGCACTAATTAAAAAAAGGCCGGATCCACAGGCTGTTTGTGCTGCTGTACCCCCACTTTCATCTCAACGCAAAATAATTATTTCCTGCGTTTGAAGCCATTGATCTGAAACCAACACTTGCGGGCCGCATCTGAAACAACTGCACACAATAGCTTCAATTAAAAAGAACTTACAATGTGTAAACTGCAAATAGTATTCTTGGGTTTATTAGCGAAGAGGGAAGGGTTGTTTTTAAAAAAGTAACGAGGCCACTCGGTCTACATTAAAGAGAATATCATGCTGTGTTATTACCATGGAGGGCCTCTTGAGTTTTTGGGCTGACTGTGTTTGTCTCCTTGGAAATGTGTGTGTCAGAGAGACATGACTGGATAAAAATGTGTGTGACTAAGGATGAAAAAACAGACTTGTTTATCTATTTATGAATGCAGCTTTTCCTGCTTTAACTGTGCTTTTTCTCAAGAAAGTGTTGCTGAAACTCGCTGAGTGACTATTGGTGTCTCAGGCCCCCTCTCACCTGCAGACAGCTCTTTAAATGTCCTGCAGAGAGAGGCTCCGGGGTAAATCACACTTAAAGATAAGGCCCCAGAACAGCTCCAGACTCTCTCCTGGGCCAACACACACAGCTTCTCTGTGTTTATCTCGGCACAATAGTTCAACTAATATGGGATTAGCTGATTCCAGTTCTGATATTTTTGTATCAAAGCTGTCAATCACCTTCTGTTTAAGCATGCCAGAGTAGGGAAAAACACTCTCTACTGAATCATTTAGATTAGACTTAGTGAAGGCCGTTGATAAGTCGAATACTGTTTTTATGATAAGCAGCTGAACTGCAGGATGTGTAATCAGTCCAGCCAGCGTCAGGGGGAATTCTAGGATATTCATCAGGCTTTCAATAAATATTTTATTTATCAGGACAAATAGAAATAGTTCAAGGGATATTTGTGTATAAGAGAAGCTATATGATGGTGGTGTTGAAAGTAATAATGAATCCTATCAATCTGAATGTAACGATCTTTGATACTGTAAACTGTAGGCTCATGTTTTTTTTATTTTTTTTATCTTTCTCTTTTTTGGTGATTGCAGAATTAGAATCAGCCTTAAAGGATATGTTTTGGTTAATGTAAAGAGTGTGACTTTGGTTTCACATGGCTCTCACCGTACAAACACAGAAAAAGCCATTCATACTAATTATAACAACAATGAGCTCAAACATAATGTGTAAAGATGTATGGATACAAATTGATGTAAAAAAAATAACTCAATTAAAAGCATATGGATGAATTAAAATCAACAATAACCACAAGATTTTTCAGACAGTGAGACGATGGTGCATTTGCTTAAGAGTGCAAAGATAGCTGAGATAAATATGATAACGTAGGTTTTGTAATGGGTTTTAGCTGTCATCTAAAACAAAAGAAGCACATTATGTAATAATTAATTCATATAGATTGTTCGATTTGTATTTTTAATTTAGTGACTCTTTTACTTTTTCTTTGTACAGCAGGACATTTGGAAAGAATTGACACTCTTGGTAACTTCTTTGTTTTTCAAAGTGGAATATGTCTGATCCCTGGCAAATATAACTGAAAAATAAATATTTCACAAATATGTTTCCTCAAAGCACACTAAACCACTTGCAGTTTTTTAAAGATCAAACAACAAAGCTCTCTGCTTGTTACACAACTGTATTCATATGAAGGAGTCAAACAAAAGGCAACACTAGCGGAATCTGAAATGTTTCACTTTAGACAGACCTCTATACGCACGAATGGAAATCCTTTGGCCCGAGGAGCGATGACATTTCAAAAGATGATGCCCGGAGTTAATGTTCCCTGAGGCCAAATAGCTTAAGATACAACCCCGGCTTAACGTAACGGCCTTAGACTTGACATTTGGCCCGCAAGATGACACAAGAGAGCCTCGAAATTCAGCTGCAGGAATGACTAGAAATTCTGATCCCGCCGAGGCTGAACCTTTACAGAGAGGAGAGAAAACTTTGTCCACTCGCAGCTCAAGTTCAGACTGCGGCCAGAAGTTTCTGCCTCAGTCTGCAGTGTCTCTGCTTCCAGCTCTTAATCGACTTAGCCTTTGTTCCTCCAGCCTCATCACATCTCTGAAGGCTGAGTTCATCAGTTCGCTGTGTCTTAAGGGTGTGTGAATGTGTGTGTGCGCGACTTAAGATGTGGCCTTTTGTAACAGCCAGCGTTAATGAAATAGATGCTTCTCATTATGAAGTCTCAAATATGCGTGTGTGTTCATTTACGTGAGTTATGCCGTGTAGTCAAAGTGAGCATAAGCACATTAATTGTTGAGTCAGGGCAGGGAGTTGCAGATGGGAAGTGGTGAGTGTCGATGCTAACACCATCGATTCCAATTAATCACAATTCTCCGTTTAAATCGACTGGATGGGAGCTTCATTTTCCAGCCCCTTGCTCAGCACCATCAATTGAAGTGAAGAGCTGTACTGCCAATCTCAACACTTATTACCAGAGTGTGATGAGGCCAAATGATTCCAACAGAGCAATAATGTCTGATCGGTCAAAACACAAAAATGAAGAGAGTTTTATGCTAATGGAAAGCACTCTCTTTATTCATTTCATACAGCATAAATGTGGGCTAAATGTGACTCGGCTGAACGTGTTGTGCCTTTAAACAACATTTTCCTGGAAAATAAAGCTGTTAACCAAGTGGTGGCACCAAATGCCTCCTTTGTGAAGTGTGCAGTGGGATTCACCAGACCCTACATCATCTGCTTGGCTTTACCAGCAGAGCTTGTAATCATGTGAATGCTAATGAATGAATGTGTCCATCACTGGATGGAGATTAGCAGGAAAGAATTGTGCAGCAGAGAGCTACAAACAGGCGGAACGACTGTCTGCTATGCCTCGAGCGTAACACAGTCACGCGCATGCACACGCGCTCAGACATACAGTGAAATCACACAGTTGGGTTCCTACTATTCTTAATTAAAATCAGGTATAGAATAACAATGAGCAGATTAATGGAATATGCAGAAGGCTTTAAGGATCTCCCTCTAGATTCAGCTGAATTAAGAACTGGCTGCAGAAAGGCTTCCTTTCACCTTGGCTCAGAAGTACAACAGAGCTGCTCTATGTTACATATTTTCAAGCAGAGTCAGGATAAGTAATTAAGGAAAAAGAGAGACTGGCTTACATTTTTGGGGTTACCCAGAGGGGTTGTAGCTCCTTATATGGATACAGCCTGACAAAGTGCTGTGTTTGGACTTCTAATGTAAAACCATTTTTCCACTGTGGAAATTTGCGATGTGTAAATCATATTTTCTGTTTTTGTATTCTTCAAGCTATTTAGACTAACTGATTTCACCTACCAGATCAGATTTGACTTGAAAACATCATCTGAATGGGGGCACTTACACACTTTTGTTTGGGAGGGAGCTGCTGCTTCAATTGTTTTGGTTTCCATTAGCATAGAAATGACCTATTTGACTAATTGGGGGCCGATAAAACGGGTACATTTTGCATACAAACATTTTTCCAGCATATTCAATTCAATAATGCAATTTATGTAAATATTCATTGTGACTTCAACTGACTCTGACTAGAATAGATTCAGAGGCATTACAATATAATATCCATGGATAGCATTACAGTGCAAATGGGTTCTTATTTATCTCTAAAACAAAACATTGTATTCATAAAAAAAGAGGATAAAAAAAAGGGATACTCTATATGGTAATTTCACAAATGAACACATTTTTACAGCAGCATCTGATAAAAAAAAAAGAGAAAGAAACCGAAATTGTCAACGCTTTCAGGAAAACCAATTCAAAACTGTGTCTCACAACAGCAGTTTTATTTGAACTATCAATTCTGCAGTTAACACTTTCACTAACTGCAAAAAAAACACCAAACTGTATGCTCAATCATCAAGTTTCAGTAAGAGAGACGGAAACAAAGGGACCAGTGATGCTGGACCAGTGATGCCTACAGGCATTATGGGAGACTGATTAAATCATGCGTACTACAACATATCTTATCTCTTAGCCAATTGATTTCCTTAAACTAAAATTGACTGAATCAGAAACTTGAGCTGGATGACAATAATTGTAGCGTCTGCCCCCTGCTGGCACAACAAATAAGGAGGTGTGAAAGAAATGTTAACGGCAAAATTACAATGTAAAAAAAAATATATACATACACTTACATTTGAATGAAACTAGGACTAATAATATTTTTTGCAATTTCATTAATTTTGTGATATAAGTTATCTCAGTTTAAACATAAAACATGTTTGATCGGTTTAAATAGTTACACCAGAAGACATGTGAGGCTAAAATTGGCAACACCAGAAACCTTTTCAACCATTTGAAATAATATCACCCGTTGTGACACCGAAAGCAAAAACTTGACCAAACAGTTGTTAGTGTGGACCCTCAGCAAGCACCGAGCCAGTAGGTGTTACTGCCCTGCAGCAAACTGTCATATCAGCGTTTTCCAGCACCATGAACGGTGCTTATGAGGGTGAAATGTTCCTCTGATCAAGTATAGTTTGTCATGTTCTGACAATAAAGAAGGTTAAACAACAATAAACCATCTGGCTTCTTCGACTTTCACTCAGGAGCAAAAATATGCCTTTAAATTTGAAAAAAAAAAAAAGGTTTGATATTTATTATGTTAAGTATTGATATCGACTGAATTTCTTTATCCTGAATACACTTTTTGTCATATCGCAGAGCCTTAAATGAAACTTTAAAAATATAAAGAACTGCAAAGCCGAGTTAATGGAGTTTCATTTTCAATTGCTGGGTCAGGTTTATCGTTTAATGGCGTACTTACTGCCAATAACTATCGCTCACAACCGACACAAAATTATTTTTATGTGATTTAATCTCAAGATCCTTCCAGCACTTCTGCAATGAAGCTGGATGGCAGACGATAAGGAGATCAGCAGTTAATGTTTGGTTTTGGTGTCAGCCTCTGAGTCAAACACCAGGTTCCCTGCAGTCTACAGTCGACATTAGGAAATCCTGAACAATAAGAGGGAACAAATGCATCACAAAGGGAGGAGAGATCATTCTCTGACAGCAGAATCAGTAGACCAGAGTGTAACACAGCCACAACAGGGAATATAATTGTTATCAAGTGTTTATTTCCACTCCTTCTCTCTTATTCCCCCTCTTTGGATTCAACAAGTTCACACCCATTCTCTGTGGTTTGGTTAAAGTAATGCCGGGAATTGCAGGAAATCGATACCTGAAATTGAAGTACTCTAGTCAGGTTGAAAGTAGTGGTTACACTAAACAACTGATTTAAAGCCCTTCATCTCACGATAATACAGTGAGTGTTACAAATTGATATTTTTCTGGTGTATGACCATCCAAAGGGAGAGAGGATTTCCTTTAAAGAAGAACCATAATGACACCATCAATAGCCCCACCTTTCCCAATATACATCCAAACTCATTTAGATGAAGCATTGATTCATTTCACAAAATGACCAGACACAGCAGAACCAAGTTTGCAAAGCTACAAAACATCCAATTTCAGCAAAACATGTGATAGATCCAACAATGGATAAAAGTAAATTAGACAGAGTGTGAAGACATCCAACCAATGGCAATACAAATCTGAGAGTGAGGGTGAAAGAGGGAGTGGCAGGAACCCAAAAAAGAAACAATTAAATCTAAAACAAAGGCAAGGCTAAGGCTTAGGTCTACATGCAGTTTCTTTCCTTGAAGTCTATCTGTACAATGTGTACTTTACTTCGTTCAGTTCAGTGCCTCTTTAAGGCCAGCTGCAGCGTAAGTGATAAGTAATTCTCTAATTGAAGGTTTCAGAGCTTTAGGGCAGAATATTTCTAAGGCCTTCCTCCATAACAGCAAATCATGCCATTCAGCGTCACGTCTTGCATAGCTATGCAGTTCAGACAAATCATAAAAATAAAATGTTTACATAAAAACTTCTGCCTTACACACTGTCATAAATGTTATTAAAGATACAGCAGATTCATTATGGGACCCGACTTATTGTGTAAGCTTGTACAGCTGTACAATATGAAATTGTTTCTCACTGTGATTTCAAAGTAAAGAAAATCTTTGTGCACCTTGTTCAGAATTTTGAACATTTTGCACAAGTCAAAAAGATTTCATGCAATGTTTTTATTCAGATTTTTTCTAATGATGGATTAAAGTGTGAATAAAAGACACATTTACTTATTCAAGAATTGCTCAGCCTATTTGAGCGATATGCAAACCAATTTCAGGGTTCATGTTTTACTTTCATGTTTGGATTAAACAGCCAGTGATTTGATTACTTTTGGGTTTCTGAGAAATCACTTTGGGCACAAACGCTCACAGGGTTTGGTGCAGGAAATATGAAAGAAATGTAATTGCTCATTGGTAAAAAAATAAAAAATAAAAAATGGTTATGTGTGATTACTGTTACATTAAGGCATGCTGTGTGTGTAAAAAAAAAAAAGGGAGGGTTTAGCGGGCAACCTAGTGAAAGCTGACGGGAAGTAAAATCCATATTTTGAGAGACAGCTGCTTATATATCCCCTTTGGTTCATCTGTTTTACAACTTTAATTTCATTATATTGCAAAAGCCACTCAAACACATTCCCTCCAAACACAACAGTGTTCACCCTTCATTATCACTCTTAATAAAAGGCACTCCAGGGTTTATGGTACACAGGATGATTCCATCTCACTAATGCAGCCTAGATCATTGTGCAGTTTAGCTTTGAGGGCTCCAGCTTTAGTGATGTTCTTCAGTGGCTGTGCATGTTACATGAAAACCATAGAATAAATTCTTCATATCTTATGCCAAGAGGGAGTTTGTTGCTCTCGTTTCTTTTGGTTTATATGAATATGGGATGTGGTCAAAATGTGGGGCAGACTTAAGTATTGTAGAAAGGCAACCTCAATGTTTAATTACAAAGCTTGTATGGCTTGATACGGGGATGATATAACAGATTTAAAGCCACCAGTTTATGAGACAAGAATGTGGGTGTTCATCTAAAAATACACATAAGCCAGCTACTTAAATCTGTTCAATCAACTTGGATGAAGGCAAACTGAGTCTGCTTTTAAACTAAAGAAAGTTTAAGAGAAGGGAGGGAAAGTCTGAAGTCTTGTCAGGTTTGGAAAAACACGTTCGCTTTAGTTGTTCACTCACACACTCACTCATGAAAGGGCAACAGAAACCTTCTGGATGTCGGGGGGGGGGGGGGTGACAGGTGGGAGGTCTCCCATGATTGACGAGAAAGCAAACAGGATTAATTAATGACTGTGTGGTGGAATCTAATAAAGAAGTCATGGAGGCACTTCATCATGTATGAAGCCTGACAAGCCCGACACACGATGGAAATGATGAAACGCACCGGCTGCATGTGTCATCACATCAACATATCTGTCTTTTTGAGCAACATGGACAAGTGACAGGGAGTGACTGCTACAACATAGACAATGTTAAATCCCCCCCCCCCAAAAAAAAATCCCTCCTTAAATAAGTCATGACACAGAAACATAAATCAGATAACAATGACACCAATTTACAAGCATCCTTCAAATAGAGCTGCTGACTAAAATAAGCATTAAGCAGACTGAAACATGTAATAAACAATACGTTTACAAGGGAGAAGACTGCAGCTTCAATATGAATCACTACTTCTGAACTCTATGATGTGTGAGAACAATGGCAATCACAAAACCATACACACTTCCTGACACAGATATGCCTGTGTTGTGAGCGCACACCAGACAGAGATGGATGGATGGCGTTCAGGAGGATGCGACCTCAGACAGGGCTTCTTCTTTTATCTACTGGGCTGTAAAAATATCTCTTGGTTGCAGAAAATGACAGAAAGAGCATATCCTGACCTTATAACCACTCAGTGTCTGAAGAAAGAACAGGACAAAAACCCTTAAAATACAACTAGTGCCCAGACTGACATCTCAGTCGGTTGTTACATTTCTAATAGGACAACCAAAAGACAGTGATGGCAGGAAGCAGTCAGCAAAAAACATTTGATTTCATTGTTGACATCTGGAGGTGGATGTATTGAAGTGGAAGCCCCTACATAAGCTTTAAATATCACATTGGATTCTTTAACTATTGGATCATCTTATTAACCTTTCTATAGTTTGAACCAACAGTGAGAAGAATAACTCAATACGCACTCGGTCCAAGGCTCTAAATGAAATAAAACTAAACTAAACAATGTTTGTGGTAGGGGTGGAAATTGCAGGGTAATTCACAATAAAATTTGATACAATTGGAAACAATAGGACAGACATTCCCAAAGTGTGGGGTGGGGGTCGCAAGCCATCTAGAGAGGGGGTGTCTGCTGCTCTTTACATGTCAAGATGAACACACCTTTGTGTCTATTTGTTAAGTTTTGCATGTCCTCTCAGTACTAAAGTCTATACATGGAAAAAGCGTGTGTTGTGCTTTTTCTAGCCTTTCTTACAATAAATTAACATCATTCTATGTTTTCTAGTCTGTTGTATTGTTTTGTGTAGTTCTGTGTGTGTGTGTTACCAGTGTTTGAAAAGGCCTATTAGTGTGTGTGTGTGTGTGTGTGTGTGTGGCGGTGCCCTACGTTATATGCCATAACCACTTCAAGAGACTGTGGGGGTCCCCATCATCTGGCACCATTACTTTTGGGGTCGAGAACTGGAAAGTTTGGGAACCCCTGTGTTATCACAAATATGATAAGTATGACAGTTGATCAAATAATGACACAACACAAATACTTGTTTACTCAAAATACAAAATGCCCATTTTAAGAGCTGTCAACTTCATCTTTGGCCAATTAACTCCTGTTCACATTAACCTCACTCCTGTCAGAAGTGCCAACATGAGGTTAAACTAGGTAGTTACGCGGTGAGTCAAATTGACAGTTTTTTTTTTTTTTTAATCATAATGTCAACATTTGGCACCAGCGATCCAGGACAAAGATATATTGTCATATCAATATTTTGTTCCAGCCCTAGTATGAAATATCATAACATCATTGACTGTATACAGTTTTTCTGTGATATTGGATTTGATCTGTTTTAAATGCATTTTAAAAAAAATGCTTGGCTTGCTTGCTTTTGTTTTATATGTGTGTGCTTTAATATATCTGTAGATCCATAGGTTCATTATTGACATAATAAACAGTTTTACTTTTGTGGACCTGTCACACATGGAGGAAAGGGAAAGTTTAAGAATGAAGAGGAAAGAAGCTGTGTGTATGTAGATGTCAATGATTTGCTTTCACATTTAATCTAACCTCTATAGTTAAAAAATAAAATATTTGATGACTAAAAAGTTGTATAAAAGTAGTGCTAGTGTATTGAAGACATTGATCCTCAACCTGCATAAAGCTTTAAGTATGTTAAGCTAACTTCTCTGATAGCTCTGAGCCAGGGGAGGGTTATTTCTAACTGCCTAAACACTCTGGGTGTAAGACCAGATGTTGCCACAGAACACCCTCCTAAACATTTATGACTATCAGCGGATGGGCCCCGAGGCGCAGCTGTTCTTCAGAGTACAACAGAGAAAAAGACACCTCCGCCAAATTACATTTCTCATTCTTCACAGAAGAGATTTCTCGCTTGGTTTTTACAGCACAGTCAAGAAGATAGGCAGTATAAATGAACTTTAAAGGGCAATCACTGTGAAAGAGCTGCTCAAACAAATGTCAGTAACCGGTCTGTCTGTTGTGGATGTCGTCAGTCTGACGAGCTGCTTGATTTCTCTCATACTTGTAAATGTTAGTTTCACACAAAAACATCCTGTATGAACTGAAATCAAACATGACCAGTGGAGTCTACATGTGAAATGAAGCATCAGGATGAAGCACCGTTGGCACTCTGACAGCTCCTGATTTGCCTGCTGTGTGAAAGGACAGAGGAGAAACCCAAAGGAAGGTCATGGTGGTGATGGATTGAGATGGACATATGACAGGCCCAGGTCAGTTGCCATGGGAATATCAAGCACAAATATCAGGATTTCCTCTTCAAAAATGTTTGTTACAATTCCATCAATGTGCTTGTATTGATTGTTTTAACAAATAAATGAAAAAGGATGTTAAATGTAATATAGCATTTTTTTGTGACAAAATCCAACTAGCTCATTAAACTGGCAATATAGAAAGAACAAAAAAAAAACAGTCTGAAGAGGGCAAGTCTAAGTCAAGTTTTTTGAGAAGAGACTTGTAAGTAAGAAACCAAGTTTTTTAAATTCATATTTTTGAGTTTCAAAGTTACACTAGTCCAAACATCCCTTTAAATAATTTATAGAAACAGGGTATTGAACCCTCAGTTGGAAGTCCTGAACCATAGAATCTCTGTGTAAAGTATTAGAAGGCAGTATAATACAGTACATTAATATAGTAGTCCTGCTGCTTTAATAGGGTAGACAATAAAAAAAAAGGCCAAACAGAAGATTAATTATCATCAGTGTATATAAAGCATAGAGCCAATCATCTACTCAAAAAGCTGTAATTAAACTACAACAATTAGGTACATTCAGCATGTAACAAAAAGCAAAGAAATTAAACATGAAATACAAAATGGAAAAGCTCCGGTTTAATAGTCTCTACTCCACAAGGATGAAAACTGTCAATACTCACTACGAGTCATCCGTCCAGTGACCGCGCCCACACAGCGCTCACTGGACACTGTACAGAGCCATATAGACAAAAGCCAAGCTTTTTTTTGTGAATTAATTCTGATAAATGGCTTGAACTAATAAATAATTTAGTTCAAGCCATGCTTGTGTCTTTCTCCTCACAAGCATTTCATCACTTTGTCTGATCTACTGAAAGAAATGCTTCTTAGAGCTCAAGGTGGTGTCTCTAAAATTGAAACAGAACCAAAGACATTCATTTTACATGTCAGAAAAAGAAAAGCAGAAAATCGTCATATCTGCGGAAATAATTAATGTACTTGTAGCTGCACAAATTGCTTAAACAATGAATCTGTTGTCAAATTAGCTGAAGTTCATTTTCGTCATGAACTAAATCATTTACCTACTTTTGTTGTGGTGAACTCAGCTGCAGTGAAATGTTGTTTTTTAGGATGCCGATCTTTTAATCGTGGTGAGAGAACAGATTGGTGTGACTGTGTGTCTGTGCTTGACTTCAAAGTTCTTGTGATCCTTACTTTGAGTCAGCATGTAAGCATTTAATCTGTCCTTCCCGAGGATCACATATCTGTGCTCCTTCTCCTGTGTGTTTCACCTGTTCACAGTCAGACCTCCAGCCAAGCAAACGCCCCACAGTATCTATTGGGAAAAGAGCCCTTTTTCATTACAGGTAATTGAGTTGTAGCTGAAACAAACCTGATTGCATTAGGGCCCTTAATCATGTTAAGGTGTCTTATTTTATCACCAGGAATTTAGCTCATTCTTAGCCCATTTGAGGCTAACCTTCTGCAGAGGTCGTTGCCACTGGAGACAGTGGCGGCTGCTGCTCCCATTACCCGAGCGCAGATAAATGTGTTGGCACTATGACCGTGCATCCCTTTGCTCTTTCTGTCTTGACCCCCTCCCCACTCTCTTGCTCCCTTATCAGTGTAAGGGGGGGGGTGGGGGGGGGGCAGTGAGGGAGGATGCAGAGAGAAGCTGCACAGAGCTGCCTCCAATGTCAGAGGAATGCATGAAGGAGATGTCAATCAAATCCAAACACAGGTGCCACAGAGAGTGGCTATCACTGTCCCGTCCGTCCTCACATCTTTCATCAAGTGCTTGTTTCCTTAAGGCTCCGAGCTGCACCCACCTACCCCCCCCCCCCACCCCCGCACTGGAATGAAGAGCCCCATCCACCCTCCTCTGGCTCAACAGGCCATCCAGATGAAGGAGCCAAACACACCCCTGTCCTCTTGTTGATGGACACACAGATAAGCAAGGATAACCTCTCCATACTCACCCCCCTCCTGTTCATTAGCCCCACCCCCTCCTTCCCTACAGCACCTCTCCTTCCAATTTTTAAGCCTTTTTCCTGCCACTGTGCTCTCGTTCTCTTTCAATGCATTACTCTGCCAGTCGCATTCACTCTGTCTCCACCCGTCCCTATCTCCCCTCCCCTTTCCTCTCCGTCTTCCCTCCACACATTTCAGTGGGAGCTCTATTGTTCGCTAGAGAAGGGCAAGCTGCTACTGGTTCTTATCTGGGGATGTTGGCGGCACATCTGTAGATGCTATCGGCTGCTCTGCTGCTCTGTTGATGCTCCGGCCCCTGCAAGAGCAGCAGCTAGCTGGGGAATGAGATGAATGGAGGAGAGAGCCAGATGAAAATGGAGAGTCTTCTCTGCAGAAATGATGGAGTAAAGGGCAGAAAGGGCAGACCAGAGACAAAGAGGGGCTTTGAACGGTGTTGTTGGTTTAAAATCAAACTAGGACCTCAGCAAACAACAAACAAACTATTAAAACATGACCCGTCGTTAATCACCATGACACTGTTTTCCACATATCTCTCTTCTTCTTTTTTTTGCAATGATCTATGGGAGCTAAATGCAAATGTGTTCAACATTCATTCAAGCGGTGAGCAGACTTCTCCTCCAGTATAATTTAGTACTTATCTTTAAAACTGTGTGTGGGTGTGAGCTTCAAATTAGACCCCAATGAAGCTGCAGTAGAACAAAAAAAAAAACCTTTCCTGCATGAGTGAGATTAGAAGTGTTTAAAGTGGATTGTTTGCATACACTTTTGCACGTATCGTAACAGTATGTAGAAGCAAATCACTGAATTATCTGCAGACGCTTTTGCAAAGAATATCAGCATTGGTTGTGTGGAATTGCTGATAATGAGATGCACCGCAGACACAATGAGGCAGCCCAGGCAGTCAAGCATGCTGCACAAAGCATCAGCTTGCCTCCTGAGCTTAAAGAGAATTGTCTTTCAAAGTGAAGGTTATGATGCAGGCAGAATGGCTGCTGACAATCATCTGTAAGACAGATGAGTTCATCCTCCTGTATCCGTGTGCGTTTGTATACATGTGTATAAGTGTGGGACTGACAGCTTTGGGAGCAGCAGATGTTTCTGAAGACACAGATGTAGAGTAGGGCGATGGTGCCACTCAACGCAGCCTGGATCATTCATCATTGTTTACCTTGTAGAGAGGTGTGATGGTGTGGCAAATTAGTATTATTTAGCAGTCCTCCATTCCACCAACCAACAAAGAAACACAACATGAATCAAATGTTACATTTTTTTTTTTTGCCTTCAAATAATTAACTGCATTAGCAACGCAATAGAGTAAATTCAGTTTGGGTAAGCTTTCATTGGAGGTAATAACATAGGGATACCATCATTTACAACCACTTTCCACAACCCTGAGAGAGATATAGAAATCAAATCATGAAAGCATCTCTCCATCATCAGATGCACCAGTTACCAAGCAAACAACAGCATGCAAATGAAAATGCAAGAAAGAGAAGAGCAGAACATATCCGCACCGACAACTAATCACACAAGAGATCACAAATACACACAAAGACACACAGCAACAGAGAAATAAAGGTTAAAAATCAGCAAACTGGAGACATGTTCAAGTCTTTTGAAGAAACGGGAAATGGGCTTGGACAGCAGAGTGATTTTAGATTTATATTTGGACAGTTTCAGATGATCATAAATCCAAGTTTGAACCCTTTAAATTGTATTACCAGTGAAACTGGTTGACATCTTGTGTCTGCCAGGAGCCACAAAAAGAACAGAACCTTTGGATTTCTTTTTTTTTTCTCTGGCTTCATGTAAACATCTCTTCTTAGATGCTTCAGTGAGCCTCAAACACAGGCCGAGCAGAGCTGCTCATATTTCAGTGAGGAAGCTGACATGATGAGAGGATCCATCTCTCCGTGTAGACATAAGACACAGCACAGTTTCAAAGTTCATTTGCCATGTTTGCTCTGATGCAGATGCCATTTATAATTCAGATTAAACAAGCGACAGCAAACAAAGACGTCAAATCTGGTGAAAACACACCGTACATGTTGAACAGGCTTCAGGAGGGGAGGAGTTCTATATGAACAAGGATCAAACAGTCTACTGCATTTATACCCTCAGTTGTGACTCTTTACACACAACTAATTAGCACGCTGATTTTTTTTCTGGGTAGTTAATCTGGGTAGTTAATCTGCAAATGTGATATGAGGGGTGGCTATATTTACTGAGGGCAAATATGCAGCAGTGGCTTTTCTGCAAAAGCAAGGGCTGAGGTATTGAAATGATCATATCAGGAACAGTGAATGAGACAAAGCAACAATGAAGGGAATCTAATCCGTCATTCGGCTCTAATGGAAAAGGATGCAACACATCTCTGGAACACCTGGACACTCTGACAGTGTGGCATTAGCAATTACTCTCGTCCATCTGCAGTGCGTTGCCTCCACATCGAGCAGATGCTTTGCAGAATGCCTCTAAACAAAATCAACCTCAAATGGGTCTTAATTGTATATATGTGAGCATTTGTGGGCCTGCATGTCCTGTTGTCCAACACGGAAATGCACCATTTAAGCCCACACTCACATGCTTTTGTTTGTGTAATCCATATTTCACTGGTACAAATTTGCAGGCATATTTCTGTCCTCTAAGAACAAGGTTGCACAATCCCCTCTCCTCAAAAAAGATTTAATACATATATTCCCAACATCAAAGGCAAATGCTTTGATGCCATAGCTACATCCTAACCTGCTTTATGTTCTCTGGCTGTAAATGTAACAGGAATTGAGACCTGGGTGTTATAATGCGGCACCGGCGTGCAAGGAAGCTTAACGTAGAGGTAGAGGGAGGATAAAAGCTTAAGTGTTGGAGGTGTGTAGAATACAAGACGCTGTGTAGATACTGTGGTAGAGCTGGTTCGCTTGGCTGCCTGCATGTGTGTTTGTGTTATATGTACCGGTATGTGTAAAAAAACAAACAATAGGGGAGATACTAATCGCTGATCTTGGAGCAGAAGTTACCATAGCATTGAAGAATACACACACACACACACAGCATCACAGTGTGATCCTGAGGAGACCCTGTGGAGGATGAGAGTGTTTGAAGACAAGTGCACTCTCATCTCTCAGGGTGTTGTCAGGCATGCTGCCTTTGTCTGATTTTATTTGTCTCGTACAATATTGAGTGTTTTATTTTGAATGACGAGGAGTTTCACAATCAAATCTTTCCGATCTATCGACATGTGTTGTATGCAGTATCTATTTGGTTGTTGCAAATTCTGCTATTTACATTTTTTCACATTGACTAAGAAATAACAGTACAGTGCTGTCACTTTTTCACTGATCTTCTGTTGTTCAAAGAATGGATTAATCGCTTGAGATAGGGGCAAAAATACAAATGAACATGGTGGCTTTGCACTCTTGCTACTAAAAGTGAAGTTATGTTGCAGAAAAAGGCTTCTTAGTCCCCTGGAACTGTTCTGCTTCCCGTAAAGTTTGTCAAATGTCAGTGGCAACTAAAAGCAGCGGCACAACTAATTTGTTTTACAGCCATATTGGAAAGTGGGAAGAAATGCAAGTTTCATAAGACTGCTGCAGCCCCAAAAAACACATGCTAAAAACAGAGAGATTTAAAACCATTAAAATGATTACGATCGTATGTTGGGTGTGGTTTAAAAATGCAGAGATTTAATTTTAGCGCACATGTCCGAACCCTGAGCCCACATGAAGCTCAGGACATACACTTGGACTCTCAATGATTTTGGCATCAACTTGTGTACTGTGATTGTATGGGTTGCTGTTTTGTTTTTTTCATGTTTCTTTCTTTTTTGGCGGCTCTTTGTCAGGGAAAATTGCCCTTCAGGGACATCATAGCCTCAATCAACTCTGTGATACAACCAGATGCAGTCAGTTGTACAAAAGGCAATTCCATAATACCACACATCAACACTAACAGCAGGGGGCCTCCACTCGAGCACTGCAAGCTTTAATTTTTTTTAATCATCAATCAAGCCTCATCAGACTCAACTCATTGAGTCAAACGCTTCCCTGCACGCGCGCACACACAGCCCTAAATTTGATACCCCCACAGCTTTCACCCACCAATCAAAAAGTGTGACCGCGCTGCATGGTGTGCAGATGAGAAGTCTGAGCACCCTCCCAAAAGGCTCTGACTGAACACAGAGTTCAAGACAGTTCAGTCAGAAGAGGATGCACACATACACACAAACACACACACTCAAACACTTGCATAGATTCATTACCTCCCCTGCACAGCTACATTGTTCATTGAGACGACCTTTTTATTTTCCATCTGCCTTTGGTTGCTGATACACTTTTCACAAGTGCTGTCTGCATCACACATGTCATGCCGTAGCACATTTAGACAGAGACTGTGTTCATGCAGGCCTGAACATGCATCAACAGTTCCCTAAACAGCCTTTATTCCAGATGAAGGACATTCACAGAGCCCTATTAATTCCCAGCTTTTATTATCATCCCTGTCGCCATGTATACACATGGGAATACTTGGCAAGCATTCGTCCTGCACCCAAAAACCTCTCTTTACGTTTTTCATGTCTGCTCTCAGTGACACAGAGTGAAGAATGCAGGCTGTCTTTGGCTAAAAGCAACAAAATAAATGTAAATTAACTTTCTATTAAGGGTTGTCAAGAAAAATGTGGACGTTCCCAGGATAAAACCACTCTGTTTGTCACAGGAAGACATTCAATGAAGCTCCCATAGTCAAGGGAAATGAGAAACTGGGGATGGGGAACTGGTTCTTCTTCCTATTTTTGCACCAGTATGAAAAAAAAAAACATATTGAGAATTGTAATCCTGTCAGCTAGAAGACAGAGCGTGTGATATGAAGTGAGCCGAAGCAAGCAGGGAGAAATCCTTTTCAAGGTGTCACCTCTCACACCTTGATCGTGCCGACTTTCAGTCAAAGCCCCACCTCCCCTCCCCCATCATAATAACATCACTGCTTTAGGACACCTGCTCAAATGGTGAAAAGAAAAAGGCCAATCCATAAATAACGTTGGTCTCCGAACCATAAGAAACCAAGATGCTCACCAACTGAGCACTTCGCACTTTGGTTGCTTTCTTCAGTACGCTCCATCTGTGCCCAAGGCGAGGCGTTGCTCTTTCGGCGCAGAATATGCAATGAAACACTCACAATCGCACCATATTTCTGCATCCTCAGCACAAGCCAAGTAGAGTAAAATATGCATTTCTGACATATTTTATTTACATCTAAAGTAGTAAGATCACATCCCTTTTCTGTCACCCTGGATTCACACATTTTACTCACAAAAAAGACCATCCTCCAAAGGATATCCAATCAAATACAGATACACTTGTCACGGTCTAGTGGCAATACAAACAGGAGCTCTTGAAACCATACGGACTCATGTGTAGGATCCATATTGATTTTTTATTTGACTAAGTTCCGCTCAGTCAAATATTTTGAAACAGCAAGCTTCAAGGCAAGTGGCCTTGAATGAAATGTAAAAAAAAAGATAAACACAAGGCCAGCAGCACTGTATCAATCCGAAAAAATAAAACTTTTGGTTTGAGTTTTTATGCCGGCCCGTGTGCCTGATGAGTACAGAGGTGCATTTGAAAAGATTTCCCAGAGGCCCACGGCGCCATCAAAAAACTGTGACTCTTTCAGGGTTCAAAAGCTCTATGAAGCCAAATTTTACTTTGAAATATGGGGTCGTTTTAATATAAAAAACCTAAAACCGCCTTGTGCGCGCTCACTCGGTCGGGCAGTGGGGGATGAAAGAGGGATGTGGATGAGCAAACTCGTCTGTAACTGTGAAGGTATCTCCATTTGTGGCACTGAGAATGAAGGAGACATGGATGGTGAATGTCAATGAAGGAGGGGAGGACAAACAAAAATACTCTTAAGTGCAGTTTAGCCTCTTTTTTTTATGCAGATTGTAGAACTGCGAGAGTGATGGATTGCACACAGCAGGGTAGGGAATTCGCACCAGTCACCAGCCAAATGCTGGAAAAATATGAATGAATACGACCATGTCTGAGTGTGTGGCTGGTACATTTTAAAAAGTTAATTCCCAAACCTGGACCATGGCAAAAATGTTTTACTGCATTCATAAAGATACTCCCCAGGTGGTAAACCTCCCTGCACAAAGCAGATATATTTTTGACTTAAGTATGAACTCTGCCATGCACATTCATCCTAAGAGCTCCACATGAGGAGAACATACACCTCGTATCCTCAGGGTAGGACTCGGTTATACGCCTTAGCTCCTGAAATTAAAGAGCGTCTTTGTCGTAACTGACGTGCACTAAAGTTGAACCTTTTCCTGTGGATTACTTCCCAGGAATGTTTCACTCCTGCTAGGAACCAAAGGATTTATCTCCATAAGTTGTCTGACGTTGACACAGGACTCAGAATTATATTTATTCTCGACTTGTTATCGTCTACTATGCCTTAGATTATATAGGGTGCAGTTTTTCAAAACAGCACGAGAGCTACGCATAGTCCACATTTCCTCTTCATATTATCCTGAAGTCAAAACAAAACGACAGCCATGCAGAACACTTTTCTGTTTCATTAAAACAGATAAAAGGGATTATACTACACTGACATGAGGTGTCACGTGACGCTTCCGGTTGAGATGGCGGCGTGAGAAGAGACAAACTATCAACATAATCGCAATAATTTAACAGACACTCTGCTTTTTTTTTTTTGGGATGTGGCTGTACTGCTGCCTTTGCTATCTAAAAATGCCTGATAAATCGACCAAGGATAATGCAAAACACTCTAAAGTGACCACAAGATCTACAACAGAAGCAGCAGATGCACCTGATAGCCATACTAATCAACATGGTGGCGAAAAAAGAAACTCCGACAGACCTGGCCAACGAAGTTTCAAGTATCCATGCACTGCTTAAACTGATTCAAACTGATCAGAAAGGAACTTTGGCAGTCATCAGTAAATCTATCAAAGCCATGTCTGCCATTGAAGGGAAGCTGTCTGGTCTGCTTGTTTTGTTTTTTTATCTTCTCCGATAATGCCCGGTTGACTACTGTAATGGGCCAAGGGATGAAGCGTCTCCCCTTTAGTTTATCATTGGACTAACAGACGCTGATGCTTTAAACACGTCCCGGGTCAAGTCAACATGGACTGTTGTATTATGCAGTAATCCTGATTTATACTGTCTTGTTAATTTAGAACTCTGTTTAAAACCGTTAAATACCACGACTTTAATGCTTACGTTGCAGATACGGTTATTTCTGTCTGCAACCTACAGGCTATAGTTTGATGTGGTGGTGCTGGCCGCAGACCTTTTTTGGAGTGTTATGGAGGACACCTTAGTGCACCCAGGGTTGGGGTATTTTATGTTGTTTTGTTGTTCCCTTGGCCAACGTTTATGCTCCCAACATAGATGATCCAGCGTTTTTTATTGAGCTGGAACATAGATTGAGGGAAATTGGAGAAAATAACAATTATCCTATTTTGCTCAGAGGCGACTTTAATCAGGTCCAAGATAACCTATTAGATAGAAGCACATCTTCAGGCCCACGTAAAGAAAATAATATCTGTAAGGACCTGGGCCTGGCAGATGTATGGAGACTATTTAACCCAACAACAAGAGACTACACATTCTACTCCCCCCCCCTCATCGAATGTATAGTAGAATCGACTATTTCCTTATTTCCAACTCTTTTGTGTATAGAGGTGCGTGTGTGTTTGTGTGTATATGCGGATGGGCGTCTGCTGCATACGTACTTTAGAGCACCGAACTTTGTTTTTCCAAACGGTGCACTCAAACCAAGTTGGACACCACAAAGATGGAGTGAAGGCCTACATTTGATTTCATGGTATGACTGTCCTATTTACCATCCTATGTACAAATAAAAAATGTTGATCATAAAAAATACAAAAAAAAAGTTGACCAAGCATTTTGTCTTTTGGTTTAGTGAAAACACCAAAGTGAAGTGTGAAAGTGTTCCAGCTCCTGAAAAAAAAAATCCCCCTGTCCTAAAATGCAATAAATCTAATGTGCAGAATGAAGTCAAAATAGAAGGGATTGTTTAGTAAGATGAGCACACAACATTGGAAACGACTTTGCCTCGAATCATCTGAAGTAGATTTAATTTGCTCTAACCACAAAAAACAAGAACACAGACATCATCACCATGAAATTGTTCTCAGGACTGTGAAGAAACAAGAATCCAGGCCCTGCAGATAGGGAGGTCTTTGGGAGAAATAGGGTTGTGCTTTGAAGCCATGAACTGCTGACTTATGTCTGGATTTTTAGAGGTTTGAAGCTGCAGATGTTGTATGTGTGCACAGTTCCTTATTTTGACAAATCTAAAGAAGTCTTGATTTGTTGATTGCCCACTAATTGGAGTAATTTGTATCTTTTTTTGCACTATTTAACATCATAAACAAAACATTTAAAGAACCACTTAATTTACTGCATCAATTCAGTGAAATCTTGGGAAATGTGTCAAGTGCATTCTCAGGAGGACTTGACATAAATAGGAAATAAAGCCCACATACAACTGAAGCTGTTGAGAGGCAATCCTAAACTGAATAAGATCCAAAATCTATTCTCCTCACGTACAAGTAGATATTTCAGAGCAGATGGTGGAAAGGCATCTATAAAAGACAAAACACTCAAGCCGATTAACATGTCATGCTAGCAGCCACATTCTCACTGACGCATTGATTCTATCCTTCGGGTCTGGAGAGAAAATGAGAGCGTTTAAGGGAAATCTCTGAGGTTGTGTTTGCCTTGAGCAGTGAAGAATCGTCACCGATGTGCAGACGCCTCACACATGTTGTGAGACGCTCTCTGTACAGTTGTGCAAAGAAGTTCAGGTCGAGGAGTAGCTGAGGATTGGGATGGGGACCTGTGGGCTTGAAACAGAGATGAGAAGGGTGAGCTGGGGAAGTCATTATGCACAAAGAGTTAATCTTCATCTGGTGACTCCAGCAGTCAATTATCACTCTCATTAGAACATGGTAATTGCAGCAGCCAGAGCACAGAGCAGACACAAACTGAATATGGTCTGACTTCAATTGGATAGTACACTTTAATTTGAAATTCCCAATGCGGCTTCATTGTATGGAAGAAATGTCTCCAGGTATTTGGAGTTTTTTTAAGCACTCTGAGTACTGGCACTTAACTTTGCGCAGGCACAGTGCCAGAAATAGACTGAAGATACAGCCTGCGTGTGCAGCATAGTGTTTAAGAATTCATTTAATGGGGAATAAGGTTATTTCCAATCTGTATCCACTTAGCAAGAGCATTAAAAACGAAGCCATCAGTGAAACTTGTAAAGCCAATGCGTGCATAAACCTGACAACATGGCTCTCTTTTACTCCCTTTACAGCATCGCCTTATCTGGGTAAAATCTGTGTTCGTAGTTTGTCTGAATGGGTCAATGCAGGTATTGTGACCTGGGTCTACATCCTCACAACATGGGTTTTGGACATGTGTAATTCTGCTTAACTTTGGGGTTTCATGGTTAAAATCCTATAAGGTTACACCACACTGTCCATTGTGGATAATCTCCAGTATAAAAAAAAAAGCTAATTTTAAAGGGGATGTAAACATGTAGGCTAACAAATAATGATTTAGTAATAACTTTTGAGTAATGATTACAATTAGAATATCTTGTCTACATATTGGTTGATTACAAAGGTCAAACACATGATGTTGCCCTGTTAAAAATTCAATATCCCCTGCAGATTTTCAGTTTTATGGGGGCTATATAAATCTCGGACTAAAGGATGTGAATAGCGATTATTTCATGGTCAATAATCTTGGTTTTGATTGGTTGTTGGTACAAATGGACCAACAACCAATCAATTAAACCAAAGAAAACCGTGAAAAAGTCACTCTGTGTTTGGTAGGTCAACGATTACAATCTTGAATCGTTCTTGTTTAGTCCATGACTCAAAGATATTGTTTGAGTGTTATAGAGGAGTTAAGAAACCAGAAAACGTCACCATCTGAGAACCTGGAATTGGAGAATGTTGCCTAAGAAAATACCTAAACCAATCAGCATATAGTCTATAATAGTTGCTGAATAAATACTGTAGATGTAGACCAATTGATCAACTGTTGTTATTTTACCTGAGACTTGAAGCTTTGCAACTTGTGTACAAAGCCTTCCACTGGTGGTGAGTTTTTTTTTTTATTAACAATCCGAGTAGAGCTCATATTGGAAGATAATGTGTCACATACAGTAGAGCAATTCTACAAATACAAAAAGACAATTAAACGCATGGGTGTACATTCCCACACACACACTCACAATACACACCAGGCTCTGATGTGTCTGGAGAGAAGAGATAGCGCTGTCTCTATCAGCCTCTCCACCTACCCAGAGGACCTAATCAGTCAGTGAATACACGTAAAATGGAGGCTGTCATCTACCTCTAGCCCAGCAGACTCCCTGCCGACACTTCTCTCCTGCCGCCGTCCTCCAGAGAGAAAAAAAAAGATGGATCTTTACCCACAGCTCCATCGCCAACCAAGATTTCCTGCATCATATTTTCTCAACCGAGGCTTGGGAGAGTCCCCCGTTTCTCTGACTCTCTGCAGCCTCTTCTCTGCAGCTTGCTACAACAACTCAAAAACATGTTATTTTCCCGCATTTTTCAAAACACGATTTCCTTTTTCATTACTCGTGCTCCAACACATGATTAATGCAGCTCAGTAGAAGCGCATGTTTGCAGCAGTCTCTCTTCTCTGCAGCCTCTCCCATCCTATCGTTTCCATCCCTCCTCAGGTGTGCTACAGACAGATGAAACTCTAGGTAATGGAACACCACTATGACCCTGACAAGGCTTCCGGGTCGGAAGCCATTCGTCACGGCAACGACCCCAGCGCTCAGCGGCAAAGCAGCAGATAATTGTTCATAAGGGGGAAGATGCCAGAATCTGGAAATGTGCACACTGACATGAGTTTGACTTCAGCAATGCCTGCACAGAAAGTGAAGATCTACAAATGCCGAGTTGAATTGGAAACTTCCAGAATCAAATCTGCAATGTTGGCTTGCGCACTGAAAACCAAAAATCCTTCACAAAACGTCAATCTGTACTGACAAACAATAATCATGTGAAACACAGCAATTATTTTGTAGCCATGGGACAGACATCTCATCACTTCCAAGTTAAAGCTTTTATATGGTTCTCAAACTGAAATAATAGTGAACCCCAAACATGAGGTACCTAGGCAAATAATTTCAGTCAAATAACCAAAAAATTAAATTCAGATTAGGCAACAAGTCTAAAGGTAAGAAAACAATCAGAAACAGTCAACATTGATCACAGTTGATTTGCTATTTTTATGTGATATGGGCGA
The DNA here is from genome assembly GCF_963930695.1 of Labrus bergylta. NCBI lineage: Eukaryota > Metazoa > Chordata > Actinopteri > Labriformes > Labridae > Labrus > Labrus bergylta. The sequence continues at coordinate 13,012,981 of NC_089197.1, forward strand.
GTGTGGCTAACGTTTTGCAGTGCTGGCAGCCAGCCTTCGATCCTCCTTGCAGCTTAAAGTCCACATGCCTGTGCTGAATATGCTTACACATTTCTCACCATACAGATTATTTTTTATCGATAATGATTTTTCTTGTCTAAAATAGAACTATTAGAAATACTATCCATCCACTATCCTGGTGGTCGAGCATTATGACAGTACGGTAGTTGCCATTAACCTGAGCTACAGTGGCCAGAGGCTACAGCTAAAACACAACATTTAAACAGCATTGTGTGTCTACACTAATAAAAATATCAATAAATAGTTAACTCAACTAGAAATGCTGGTGCCGATTGGCAAAGGCGACAGTGTTTAATTGTATATCATCATGCATATCCTTAATCTCAATATGACGTAAACAAGACCCTTATAAAAAAAGGTTGATTATTTCTATTTACTCATTTTGAATTCCTGTTACCACTGCAAGTAGGTTGACGTTGAAGCGATTTACAGTAGGCAGACTAGATGTGCCTTTATTAACACTTTCTGCTTCTTAGAGTGATACATTTGTTTGTTTAAAAAAAAAAACAAAGCAGAGTGATTTGTTTTGTAAGAGAACACTATTTAATATGCAACACAAAATCAACCAAGAGATGAGACAAACCACTTTCCCTACAGGGGGCATCAAGATTAACACAAAAAGGAAAGTTTCTCATAGTACCTTTAAACCTCGGTTCAGTCGTCTCCTGCTCCCTATAATCACTTATATTTGTCAAAGATGTTATTTATTCTTTGTCGTTTCTGTTGTCAGACAACCAAACAGGTATAATGCGGTGATTTGTTTACAGCTGATAAGCCAGAACTGTTTTCCAAGTTGAGCAATAATTCCTGCTATGTATTCCTGAGGTGATTGATGAAATCTCAACTTTATGACTGAGGATGTCTAGACAGCATCAATATAAATACAGAGCTGTGTTGTGTGACAGGCTATTAGGCATTCAGAACGAAACCACAGCAATGTTCTTTTGACAAACGACTTGACTTCACATTGAAGGCGTGACATTTTTTTTATTAAAGCACAGTTTTCAGACATGTGAGATCTTGACTTATTGACATTTGGATGATAAGCAACTGCAGGAACGAAAGAGGGTTTATTTTTAATTTAAGTGGCCGGGTGTAGACGCAGTGAAAACTAAAATGCACACACTCACAAGCATAAGATTACATTTCATTTTAAAGGGGAAACAATGACATGGCTGATGCATTTTCTTTCTGGGGGTTCCTTTGAGGGTATGTGGGTGCTTGGGTGGGGGGATGTTTTTTGTTGTTTTGAGATTTATTACTGTTTGTTTGCCATTTTGGCGGTTTATGACTTGGGTGCAGCCACTGTGGAACTGCAAAATGGGTGAGTGCAAGTAGCGGTGTGTGTGGCTGTATGTGGGTGTGTGGGAGAAGTGGAGAGGTGGAGGGCTGAGAGGATAATAAAGAGAAAATAGAGAGAGGTAGTAAAGAAGGTAAAAAGAAAGGACAGGTGGCTGATTAACTGAGAGGAAGGACAAAGAGAGCGAGACAAAGCAGGAAGAGTGAAAAATGAACGAGTAGCAGCAGCAGAAGTGTTCTTTGGGTAGTTTGAAATACACTCTGAGGCTGAATGCATGTAGATCAGTGTGCAGTGAGTCATCATCTGAATGGGCTCTATCGCAGTGTGTAGTAAGATTAAGATTAAGATCAGTTTTTGGTTTGTCCTTGTCTGTGTTGGTTTGTGTGTTTGCCTGTTTGCGTTAAATTCAGGGAGACTTTAGTGCACTGACACACGGATGTTCCTAGAGACTTATTTTCCTGTCAGTCAAATAGAAATTTAAATTCAGTCTAGTTGTATAGTGTAAAGGAAACACCCTGCAAACAGTAACACTGAGCACAATTTATAAAACACAACTCAACACTGTCCACATCCGTATTGTGTGTTTAGCCTATTTAACTGTCTTATTCTTAACAATTCTCCAATAATGAAAGTGGTGACTACTTCAAGTTCTGACGAAATGCGAGGCACTGAGCGATCGACTTTACTGTGCGGGTAACCAATGACAAACTGGTTTGCTGAGCTAGCGAACATTAGCAGTGCTAGCACCACCATCCTTTCGGCTGTCTATGCAGATTAACGCCCACACGCCGTGCTGGTTACACGTTGCTCTGGTCAAGTAGTTACATGCCAGTTTATCCTGACACAGTTTGAGGAATAAGAGATGCCAGGCGTTCCACTGAGCCGGTTTATATCCAGGCAGGAGAGCAGAGACCATTTAGCAGATACACATCCCTGAGTAGTTGTGATTGGCTGCAATACAACTCTGACACAATATTACCCTTCAATGAATTACAAATATTAATAATAAATCGTTGATTTAATCGTTTAATAATTGCAAATATCCCTAATGGCAAAATTCTCTAAGTGCATAGCCTGAACATGACGGGCTGAATATCTAAAGGTTTGTGCATTTAAAACTTAATTTGTCTTTGCTCAATGTAAAGGACATTATAGTAAACATTCATCAAGTCATGTAGTTTCTATCATGTATTGTTCTGTCTGTATTAATGTTATTTTGTTTTTGTGCCTGATAAATATCATTATAGACCGTTATCTTGAGGCTATAAAAAGAAAAGTTGTCTTGACGTTGCTTAAATGTCAATCAAGGGACTGAAATCATTAACAAGCTCAATCTGTAAATCCTGTGGTGTGACATCAGTTTCCATGCTATACTTGTTTCTATTCGATAAAAATCTGAAGCAGCATCTCCATTCCTTTTCGTCCGAGCTACTGAATAAAGACT